>NC_135884.1:134892159-135492159 GCF_964194155.1 Cetorhinus maximus | reverse complement strand
CATGCTACAGCTGCAACACATCACCTGGCCTTACATATCTATTGTATTTTATTTAACTAATTAGTGTTTGAAGTTTTGAAATATCGCTCAATAATTATTTGTAGTTACCGTAGATGTCATTGTATAAGTCGACCTTTGAAGCCTCAAAATCCCTCCAAAAACTGGGGTCGACTTGTATACTGAGTATAAAAGTGAACTGTCGGCATGGGTGTAGGTGGTCACTATTTTGAAATGTCATCAGCATCTGACGCAAAGAATGAGTGTGCCTTAAACTCCCATGCAACACAGCCACTATCACCTGCTTGATCCCTTGTGCTCAGTTATAAAGCACCAGTAAATGGAATGAAAAATTGAGGCTGACAGCTAATGTGAGTTTTACATATCATGGTTGAAAGGGGCGGTGGGAGGTGTCAACTTATAGCCAGTGTATATGCAAAAAACATGATTTTTGGTGTTGGAAAAATAGGGTCGTCTTACATACCATGTCGACTTATATGCTGTTATCTATGGTATATCAAGTAATTTAACCAGTTAAGCTATAAATTTACTACAGTACTTAAATCTCCCCAGCCCTAGTTTATGCTACTGGCTGAGCTTAGAGGAGAAAGAAAAATCTTTACTGAGCCAAAATTTGCCTTTCAGTAGATTCCTGGGGTTCACTGTTCTCAATTCTTGTGTTATATTCCCGCTGCCCTTCTCTATACTCTGATATATGCTGTTAAGACCTGAAGGCACTGCATCTCTGCTGGTTCATGATCAACTCAATAATATCCTTCAACTCTCTTCCACCAGCAATGTGTCCACTGATACTCTGCCCTTGAACAGCTCCTGGATTCACATCTGTCTCCAAACCTGGACATTGGTTTATTAATGGTGCTGGCTTGTGTCAGCCATGGCTCAGTTGGCAGCACCCTTACCTCTGAGTCAAAAGCTGGTGGGTTGAAGTCCCATTCCAGGACTTCAGCACAAAAATCAAGTTTGACACTTCATGCAGCACTATGGGATTGCTGCACTGTTGGAGGTGTCGTTTTACAGATAAGGCATTAAATTATGGCCCTGTTTATCCTCCAAGTAGATGTAAAATATTCCATGACACTATTTTGAGGAAGAGCAGGGGAGTTATCCCTAGTGTCCTAGATAGTATTTGTCCCTCAATCAACACCATAAAAACTGATTATCAATTCATTTTCACATTGCTATTTGCAGCAGCTTGCTGTACAAAATTGACTACCGTATTGTCTACATTACAACAGTGACTACACTTCAAAAGTACTCCACTAGCAGTAATGTGCTTTGGATGTCCAGTGGTCATGAAGAATGCTATATAAATGCAAGGTGTTTACTGGCTGATTTTATTCAGTCTGTAAGTCCACTTCCGTTTCATCATAGGTTGCCAGACTATAACTTTAAGCTTTCTTGTAAGCTGTCCTTTCTGACCTGTTTATATCCAAAATATATATCTCCCCATCTGTGTAATTTGAATTCCCTCTGTCTATTTGCACATTTTGGCTACCAAGACCTGGGTCCAGTCTATTTCTCTCTTTTCTCCTCTTGGCGCCCTTCTCTCCTGTTTCGTTCCTGTAACCCGGTCATGCCAACTTTTATTTCTCCCAACTCCAGTTCTTTGATCATGCTAATCCTACCTAGCACAAAAGAAGATGGTTATGATTGTTGGAGGCCAATCATCTCAGTTTCAGGACATCACTGCAGGAGTTCTTCAGGGTAGTGTCTTAGGCCCAAATACCTTCAGCTGCTTCATCAATGACCTTCCTTCCATCATAAGGTCAGAAATGGGAATGTTCGCTGATGAGTGCATAATGTTTAGTACCATTTGCGTCACCTCAGATACTGAAGCAGTCCATATCCAAGTGCAGCAAGACCTGGACTATATCCAGGCTTCGACTGACAAGTGGCAAGTAACATTCGGGCTACACAAATGCCAGGCAAATGACCATCTCCAACAAGTGAAAATCTAACCATCACCCCTCGACGTTCAATGGCATTACCATCACAGAATCCCCCACTATCAACGTCCTTAGGGTTACCATCGACCAGAATCTTAACTTGGCTTGCCATATAAATACTGTGGCTACAAGAGCAGGTCAGAGGCGAGGAATCCTACGGTGAGTAACTCACCTCCTGTCTCCCCAAAGCCTGTCCACCATCTGTAAGGCACAAGTCGAGTGTGATGGAATACTCTCCACTTGCCTGGATGAGTGCAGCTCCAACAACACTCAAGAAGCTTGACACCATCCAGGACAAAGCAGCCCGCTTGATTGGCACCCCTTCCACAAACATTCACCCCCTCTACCACTGACGAACAGTGGCAGCAGTATGTACCATCTACAAAATGCACTGCAGAAACTCACCAAGACTCCTTAGGCAGCACCTTCCAAATCCACGATCGCCACCATCTAGAAGGGCAAGGGCAGCAAATAGATGGGAATACCACTACCTGGACGTTCCCCTCCAAGTCACTCACCATCCTGATTTGTAAATATATCACTGCCCCTTCACTGTCGCTGGGTTAAAATCCTGGAACACTCACCCTGACAGCACTGTGGATATACCTTCACCACATGGACTGCAGCGGTTCAAGAAGGCAGCTCACCACCACTTTCTCAAGGGCAGTTAGGGATGGGCAATAAATGCTAGCCAAGCCAGTGACGTCCACATCCCATAAATGAATTTTTAAAATCCTGAACGCAAACCATTTGTATTGCTTTACCTTCCTACTTTTTTTGCCATCCCATGATTGAATCCTTCTTAAATAAGCTCATAGCCTCTCTCAATGTTTTCTGAAAGACCCCAATGAGGTACATTTTGCTTCTTTCTTAAGAGCAGCAATGCTAACTGCACCATCCTCCTCTCTTATTGATCTTCTTGCCCAGTTTACTTGTTGGGCACTAACCCACAAACTACCTTCCACAGAACCCCTCAGACCAATGCTCCCCTGTAAATTTCTTTCTTTGTGTGCAGCCTATTGATTGAATACATGGTACCTTTATTTTTTGTGCAGCCGTGCACATGACATTTTAAAGGGGCGATTGTGAGTCGCTTGCTTGGCACCTCCCAGGTAGCTGCACACACCCACACCTTACAAGAAACATTGCTACAAACTCTGTCAGTGGATCAACAATCACTATTCTTTTTGCTATTTCTCCCTAGAATGTTTGTTCACTCACTAACAAGGCCCCCTTGCAATCCTTGACTTTGTTGTGGATAATTGCATTGTCATTAAGGCTTTGGAACCATGGCTTAGAGGTGGCAATGCCTTGCCCTTTACTTCAGCCTTGCCATCTATCTCTACTTTGTATCAGCTACCCTGTTCAAACAACAGTGTAGTCTTTATCACTAAGTTGTACTTTGATCTCTTCTAGATTTTAGATTTTCATCTTGATCCACCCTTCTTGCCTCTCCTTTAAAATCCTTGTGTCCAACCATCTTTCTCAGTCTTGCCCTGCATTTTTCACTCAGATTTCCTCTCGTGTTTATTTCCTCAGAATGTCCTCTGAGAGACTCTTGACTGTCAATGATTCAAATTTCCTCAACTTGCCATACATGCTCTTCACCTAGTTCACTGGTCTTTCTTTCCATAACTTCTCCCTCCATAAACTTTCCTATCCATTCTTAGAGTTAATGCTTCAAAATAATACTATAAATTAATGGATAATGTGCAATAGTTAACATTGCAAGTTATTTGCATTCAGTGAAGCATTATCAAACCTTGTCTTTTCCAGATATGAAAGCTTAGTGGGAACCATAAAAAGGAAGTTTACCAAAAAGAGGGATCGATCAGCTCTTCAAAGTGAAGAAACAGAAGCTAGCACCAGGGGTAGTAAAGTCAAGAAGACATTCATTAAGCCTCAGGAATAAATAACACAAGCGTGTCTTTAAATATTTTCCTGTGTAAGGCAATGAACTTGCTGTCTGAAACACTGCAGCAGCTGGCTGTTTATTGTAATTATGGAAATATAAATTTTGTTTGCATACTAAAATTAGAAGTATTACAACTTGCTGCAATGAAAATATTTTGTGAAGGTAAACAGGTTCTGCTATTTCCTTGTATTGAAAGGATGGTGATCATTCTCAAATACATTTCAACAACATGCCATATATGCACAAGTGAAAATCAGTTGAATGATACCCAAAGATGACTTGAAGAGAAAGTTCTCCTGGGACAGAATCATATTAAGTATATAGCAGGGCAAACTTAATATATTTATATTTTACAGCTCTAAAAACAAATGTAGTAGGGATCTTCTATTGATAATATCTCTGTAACATCTTAATGTGCTAAAAGTATAATTCTTGTCTTTATGGTGGAACAGAGTATCTTTTTCTGCTCTCTCATAGAGATCCTCTTTTTCCTGTGTGCATTAGGAAACATAAAAGAATGTCAGTGGTTTGAATATGATAATGAGAATTTTATGCACTGACTGGATTGTTCCAAATGTTCCTGAGGTTTGATTTATACACTTTGTGTTAGTCAGTCTGTTATTCTGTACCAGGGGAGAGCTTGTGATTTTCTTCTGAGCACATTGTCCCACTGAGAGATTTTTTTGCCAGATTTAAGTTATTTGTTCATGGCAAATCTGTGAGGATAAGCTGCTTTGTAACAGTGGTTGCATTACATCATGTAACACACAAAATACAATGGAACAAAGAATTCAATACCAGATTGACTTAAGTTTGATTTGGAAATTAAAGGAAATCTGATTTTATTTTTAAAATCCTGAATATTTGAACACCTTTAGAGAAAAACTGGACATTTATAGTGGATTTCACTGATTCCGAACATATATTTAGAAGAGCTATTGCACCAGCAGAAAATAAAAATAGAACTGAAATTATTAGATGTGATATGAAATCTTTTCCTAGCAAACCAAAGATCTTTACTCTTGTGCAAGAGGGTTTTAGTAATGATTTTTTTTTTTTAATTCCCAAAACACATTTTTCTTACATTTTGACAGAAGATGTCTCGAATTGCAGCCCCACAGAGCACTTTTTATTGACCCAGGGAACAAATGTGGACTGGCACCTAGCTTACACTATAGGTTTTGATCTAAATAGGACCTCAGACCATCAAATTAAATGATAGTCTCAGAGATTTGGAGACATATGTCAATTTTCATATCACTGCCACCAGCATCATTCTACTCTTCCATTGAGTAAACAACAATAAAATGAAGTTATTGTCCCACTGGAGCAGCAGCAAAAGAAGCATCTGGTGCTAACAGATGGCAGAATGAACGGCCTGTGTGCATGCACATGATTTGCATTATGTCATAGGAGATGTGATTTTGGGGCACATTGGGCTGCAAATCAGATCAGATATTCACAATGAGCTGGAGTAGCATGTAGCTGGATACTGAAGTCATGCCTGCATAGTGACAAAAAAAAAAGTGCAAGCCTAAAAGAAAAAAGGAAACTCCACTCATGGAGCCAAACTCTAGTGCCTGGGTGCTAGGTTTTAGGGAGAGGAAAGAGAGAAACTTCCTGGATGGATTTTGAACATGACATTGGTATGACATGACAGAGTCTTTTTTTTGTGACTGGCTTGTGCTTTTGTAGGGGGGGAGGTGGTCAGCCTTATTTAGTTGACTACCATAACAACTTGGCCATTAGAAGAAATTAAAAAATGAAGTAAGTCAGTTTGTTCATTTTTAGATTCTTGACTGAAAGGGTTGGGGGGAAATGAGAAATATGATTTCATGAATTACTAATTCAACTTTGGTTGGTTTTCTGACTTGTTTAAATGTAATCAAGTCAGCACAGATAACTTGACAGATAATAGTGACTTGAGATAATCCAAGAAGTGTGAGGAATGATTTATTTATGCTACGGACCAGACACATTTCACATGTGACAAGTACTTAATACAAAACTTTTTATAGATAAGTGAACTATTAAAATTCAGAAAATGGAAATCAAACAGAAGCATTTTGCCTCTGGGGCCTTGGTTGATGTCCAGCCCAGACTCATGGAATAAAGTTTCCTATGTTGGCTGTCTGAATCCAGCTCATGCTAGGTATTGGCCCTCCAGCACGAATCTGTAGTTGTCAGTCTGCACCAAAAGGCCAGTGGTAACCTGATATTGGAGAGTTGAAATTGTCCCACTACTACATTTTGGGATCCTTTTCATAGACTGGGAATCAGGTATATTGGGACACAACAGATGAACTTTTTTCTGATTCTAAACTTGCAATAACTGGAAGTGCTTGGTACTTGAAACTTCACAGCTCTTACATACCTCATTTTGATGAGCATGAAGTTCCCAAAAAATATATATTTTTTTAAGTTAAGTGTCCTGTGTTGAGCAAGGTTCAACATTTCATCATGAATCCCTTTACATCAGTATTTCCACAGCAGTACCATTATCCTCTGCTTAACCCATCTAATACCAGCAATACACACTCCTGAGAAAGTAGTTTCCTTTTTCATTTATTTATTTGTGTGCCACTGTAGTTGGTACAAACAGTTATGGCTTTGACCATGAAAGTTTGTTTTAGCTCAGCATAGCTCTCAATTGAAACAATACACTTACTAGCTTTAAAAACATACCATATATGTGGAAAAGTCCATCTTGTAAAAGTCAACTCCATAATTTTTGGCCTAAAAACTGTAGATTTCATATTTCGACTTAAAAGGTCAGCCCTACATTTTCCAGGATCAAAACCCAAAAATTTCAGAACTGAAGCAATCACATCAAAAACCTCAATTCATTATTTACTAATGTATTTCCTCCAGTTCCTACTTGTCAGTTAAGCATAAAGCTTGTAGATTAATTTTGATTTTTGGGAAGAAAAACTGATAGACCGGAGAAGAATAATAAACAGCGTACTTGCAAACAGGACGCAGGGACTTACTTCCAGAGCGAATTTTAAATAAATGAAGGCCCAGGCTTTGGGTCCTCAATCATCACCCTCAGCCTTCCTGGGGAGTGGTGGGGTGGGAAGGGAAAATGGCTCAAACCTTGCCAATTGGGCTCTTGCTGACTCAGTGCAATCCCCCTTGCAACAAGGCCCAATTCAAGGGCTGGGAGCCTTCACCAGCCATTTTCCAAGGGGATAGCCTTTCCTTTTCCTTCCCTTCCCCAGCCCCCCTGAGCAGCATTGAAACCACAGGCCCAGCCGACACTGCAACTTCCTCTGCCAAGGGTGAGGTGGGGTCCCTTAATAAAAACGGAGAGAGACAATGAATAGTTGGTGTGGCTGCCGTTTCCCCATCACCTTCTGAGTTCTTCTGCGAGCCATATTAGGTGTGCCGAGTGGGTGTGTTTTACCCATGTAAAAGTCGACCTTTTAACTTTTTGCTAAAAAATTCAATTTTTACACAAATATATAGGGTAGAAAAGTTTCGGGACCAACTAAATAACTTGCTTAAAATCATAAAATCCTGGAAATACTCCACAGGTGTAGCAGCATCCGTGAAGAGAGAAAAACAGAGTTCTGATGAAAGGTCATTGACCTGAACCATTAACTCTGTTTCTCTTTCCAGATGCTGCCAAAATTGCCAAGTGTTTTCAATTATTTATTTATTTTCTGTTATTTTGCTTTTGTAAATAGTTTGCTTCTTAAGTATTGTCCTGGCTATTGAGGGCTACAAAAAGTACATTATCAACATGAAACCAGTAATCACAATTTTTGTAATGATTTAGATGAACCAAAACACCATTCCTCAGATAACAGTCTGTGAAATTAACTCTGGCTATTCTACAGATATGGCTGTTATTTTCTAAAACAAATAAAACACATAGAATTAGACGCAAAAACTATTTTCAAGACTCGAGCTACAAGATTCGTAAATGTTAAATGTGGCAATATTGCCCTGTTCATGCTGCATTGTGATAAGCATCATTAGTACTTATTGGTACAGTAATCATAAACCTTATCTGAAAAGATATTACATAAGAATTAGGAGCAGGAGTAGGCTATTTGGCCTCCTAAGCCTGCTCCATTTATAAGATCATGGCTGTTTTGATTGTGGCCTCAACACCACTGTCCTGTCCATCCCTCATAACCCTTGGCCCCCTTGTCGATCAAAAATCTAACTCAACCTTGAATATATTAAATGACCCAGCCTCCATTGCTCTCTTGGGGAAAGGGAATTCCACAGACTAACAACCCTCTGAGAGAAAAACATTCTCTTCATTTCAGTCTTAAATGGGAGAACCCTAATTTTTGAACTGTGTCCCCTAATTCTAGATACCTCCACAAGGGGAAACATCCTGTCAAGTCCCCTCAAGATCTTATATATTTCAGAGTTCTGCAGTCTCTCTCCATTCAAATAACATACTACTTTTCTATTCTTCCTGCCAAAGTGGGCAAGTTCACATTTTTCAATATTATACACCATCTGCCAAATGTTTTCCCACTCACTTAACCTATCTAAGTCCCTTTGTAGATGCTTTATATCCTCTTTACAATTTATTTTCCTATCTATCTTGGTGTCATCAGCAAATTTAGCTGCCATACATTCAGTCCCCTCTTTCATGTCATTGATGTAGATTGTAAATTGTTGAGTCCCCAGCACTGATCCCTGTGGCACTCCACTAATTACAGCTTGCCATCCTGAAAAACACCCATTTATTGCTACTTTCTGCTTCCTATTAGCTAACCAATCCTATATCCATGCTAATATGTTACTGCCTATACCTTGAGCTTTTGTTTCGTAACCTTTGATGTGGCACCTTATTGAATGCCTTTTGGAAATCCAAGTATACCGCATCTGTAGGTTCCCATTTATCCATCGTCTTGTTACTTCCGCAAAGAACTCCAATAAATTAGTCAAACATGATTTCCCTTTCACAAAACCATGTTAACTCTGCCTGATTGGATCATTGATTTTCTAGCTGTCCTGCTATTACCTCCTTAATGTTAGGGGAACTGCACCAAGGTAGGAAACTTCAAATAGCATTTATGTATTGTAAATGCAGCAAAGACTTTACTGTCAACATCTCAAATGTTTAAAGAGCAACTGGGAGTTTTCTAAAGAAGCAAACTGATGAGTAGCTTTTGCAAACTAAATGCTAAAATCATTGGTGATGTACCTTTAAGAGCATTTGTCATTATCTGTTAACACAGATTTCACCCACTCAACAAGTGAACTTCCCTTCCATGCATGTCAGCATGGCTCGGTTGCACTTGGCCCTCTGAGGCATAAGCTTTTTGATTTGAGCCCCATTCCACATAATCTATGCTGACACTCCAGTGCTGCATTGTCAGAGATGATGGTCTTCAGATTAGACTAGAGGAGGCTAAAGATCCTTTATTCAGTGGCTATGCAAGAGTTCTCCAAGTATTGTGTGTAACATTCCATCCTGTCAACACAACCAAAAATAGATTAGCTGATCATTCATCTCATTGTGGATTTCGCTGAGTGTTAGATGTTTGTCAAATTTGTCGACATAACAACAGTAAATCACTGAGTGAAGTTTGAGATATGTAATTGAAACGAAGTGGGTGCCCTTCTTTCAAATAAAAAAAATGCTGGAAAAACTCAGCAGAACTGGCAGGATCAGTGGAGAGAGAAACCAAGTTAATGTTATGAGTCCGTATGACTTCTTTAGAGCTAAAGAGAAGTAGAAACGTGATGAATTTTGTACTGTTTAAGGTGGTGGGGGTGATGGAGCAGGTGGGACAAGAAAGAAGGTTAGGGATGGGTGACAGCTAAGGAGAGATTGACAAAGATGCCATGGATGTGAGACAAAGAGACTGGTAATTGTAAAGAGTAAAGAAGGTGCTGATAGTGGCATAAAGGTAAGATAGCAGAAGGCGTTAATAGCAGAACAACGGTCAGTGCTCTGTGAAGGCAAAACATAAAATCAAGTGACAGATGGCCCTGTAGGGGGAGGGTGGTTGGGGAATAAGGATAATAAAATGAACAAATAAATAAATGAAATTCAAAAAATAAATAAAAATTGGATTAAAAAAGGGTGTCAAGATGGGGAAGAGAGTTCATGGTCTGAAGTTGTTGAACCCAGTGTAAAGTCTGAAAGGCTGTAAGGTGCCTAATTGGAAGATGAGGTGCTGTTCCTCCAGTTCCCAATCCCTAAACACCCCCATCCCCCACCAGGATGGTCTGAGGGCTCTCCACTTCTTCTTTGAACAGAGGCCTAAATAATCCCCTTCCACCACCACTCTCCTCTGGCTGAACATGTTCTCACACTGAACAATTTCTCCTTTAGCTTGTGTCACTTCCTCCAAATAAAAAGTGTGACTATGGGTACCCACATGGGCTGCAGTTATGCCTGTCTTTTTGTGGGGTATGTGGAACATTCCTTGTTCCAGACCTACTCAGGCCCCCTCCCACAACTCCTGACGGTGCATTGATTACTGTGGTGCCACTTCATGCTCTTGTCTGGACCTGGAAAAATTTATCGATTTCGCTTCCAATTTCCACCCCTGCATCACTTTCACATGGTCCATCACTGACACTTCCCTTCCCTTCCTTGACCTCTCTGTCTCTATTTCTGGTGATAAACTGTACTCCAATATTCATTACAAGCCCACCAGCTACCTTGACAACAGCTCCTCACACCCTGCTTCCTGTAAGGACTCCCATCCCATTCTCTCAGGTCCTCCACCTCCCTCACATCTGTTCCAATGATGCCACCTTCCAAAACGGTGCTTCTGACATGACTTCCTTTTTCCTAACCAAGGTTCCCCCACCGCCACCCCCCACCCCACCCAGCACTCCGGTTGACAGGGCCCTCAACTGTGTCTGACCTATGTCCCTCACCTCTGCCCTTACCCTTCCCTCTCCCTCCCAGAACCAAGGGTCCCCCTTGTCCTCGCTTTTCACCACACCAGCCACTGCATTCAAAGGATCATCCTCCGCCATTTCAGCCAACTCCAGGATGTTGCCACCACTAAACACATCTTCCTCTCACTCGCTGTCAGCATTCCATAGGAACCATTCCCTCAGTGACACCCTGGTCCACCACACATCATCCTCAACTCCTCATCCCCCTCCAACGGCACCTTCCCATGCAATCACAGAAGGTGCAACACCTGCCCCTTTACCTCCTCCTCCTCACCATTCAAGGCCCCAAACACTCCTTTCAGGTGAAGCAGCACTTCACTTGGACCTCCTTCAATTTGGTCTACTGTATTCGCTGCTCCCAATGCGACCTCCTCTACATTGGGAATACTAAACATAGCTTTGGCGAACACCTTCGCTCAGCCCGCAAGCATGACCCAGACCTTCCTGTCGCTTGCCATTTCAACACACCACCTTGCCCTCATGCCCATATGTCCTTGGCCTGCTGCAATGTTCCAGTGAAGCCCAACACAAACTGGAGAAACAGCACCTCATCTTCTGATTAGGCACCTTACAGCTTTCCGGACTTAACTTTGAGTTCAACAACTTCAGACCATGAACTCTCTCCTCCATCTTGATGCTTTTTTTTAATGCAATTTTAATTAATTTATTCATTAATTTATTTATTTGAATTTCATCTTATTTTATTTATTTGTTCATTTTTTAATACTTCCACCCGCCCCCGCAACCGCTCTCCCACCCCCTCCCCACAGGATCATCTGTGACTTGTTTTTATGTTTTGCTTTCAGAGTGCTGACCATTGTTCTGCTATTAACACCTCTGCTATCTTGCCTTTATGCCAATATCAGCACCTTCTTTACTCTTTACCACTACCATTAACACTCCCTTTGTCTTGTGTTTATGACATCTTTGTCAATCTCTCCTTAGCTGTCACCTATCCCTGACGTTTTATTTTGTCCCACCTGCTCCACCCTCCCTTAAACAGTATAAAATCCATCACATTTCTACTCTTTAGCACTAAATAAGAGTCATACGGACTCAAAACGTTAACTCTGTTTCTCTCGCCACAGATACTGCCAGATCTACTGAGTTTTTCCAGCATTTTCTGTTTTCATTTCATATTTCCAGCATCCGCAGTATTTTGCTTTTATTCCTTCTTTCAAATATGGACATAACCTTCCAGTGGCAGGAAAATTAGATACGCATTTGACATTTTTGTGTTTAAATATGAGCATTGGAGAATGAGAGCCTGTTCCATTTTTGGGACCATTGTTTATTAAAGCACCATTAGTTGTAAGCTTCATCAAATCTGCCTGAGCAACGTCCCTCAACCTCATATTCAGGGATCAAAGCCCAAAAATTTCAGAAGAGCACCTTCTATTACATCAATGTGAAAATCACTACTTCCCACACCCTTTAAGAATGGAGCTGAGACTGATTTCCTACAGACATCTGTAAAAGATTGCATTCCATTAGTTCCATTCAGTTTAAACTGTGATTCTGGAGATGAAATAATAGTGTGCTAAGTATGTGCCATGTTGTATCCAAAATTAAGTGGAAACATCTAAATGCTCCATATGTGGTTACCCAGCAGAAAACAAATATCAGTGTCTCAGGACTGAATTCTGAAGTACATTCTAGGTCATATCTGTCCAATTATAACTATTACAACTGATCTATTTACATTGTTTTCTACTATTCAACTAATCTAACCAATTTACAACACCCCGTTAGTCTAAGAGAGTCTCTCATGAATCATCTTTTAAGATCCCATTATCTGATATCCAATTTTAAAAGAATCTTTCATCAGATGTGGGTATTGCTGGCAAGGCCAGCATTTGTTGCCCATCCCTAATTGCCATTTCAGAGGGCAGTTCAGAGTCAACCACATTGTGGGTCTGGAATCCCATTGTAGGCCAGACCAGATAAGAACAGCAGATTTCCTGCCCTAGAAGGCAATAGTGAATCAGATGGGTTTTACCACAATCAATGATAGTTTTGTGACAGGGGTGAGCTCCCATGTCCCCAGAGCATTAACCTGGGTCTCTGGATTACTAGTCCAGTGATATCATCAAGGAATTTGAATAAAGTTAATAGAAAAGAGCTTCTTTCATAAGCTCATTGGATGGAATTGGCTTTATTCTCACAATGCTTCTGAATTGCTTTAATTTTAATCTACTCCTAGGTACACTGTTGGAGTCTTGAGGTTAAATCAGGTAGTGAAAATTCAATCTGCTGATATTGGACAATTGACACTGTTAAATAAAAATAAATTCTTTCTTGAGTGCTTTTATCTTAACAAAAAGTCTAAAGGTTGTTCGGCTTCACATCTTGCCTGTGTTGGTATCCCTCCCACACACATTTTGTGCCCACTAGAAAATTGGATGGAGATACTTTCAAGTGTCATGTAACTGGCAGAACAAGGAGAATTCCCCATCGATCTGGATTAAATTCACACCCAAGTCTCCAAAAAAGTCCCAAAATGCAATGTGCTACCCAATCACTGATTTAATTGAGTTTAATTTTGACTATCCATTTGTATAAATAGAATATATTAGGAAACTCAAGTGCCATTGATTTTTAATGAGTGGGCTGCCTGCTAAGTCACTGGTGAAGTTATGAATGAGCCATGGTTTGCAGCATAAGTGAAATAAATCATATCCCACAATTCTTCATAATACATTTTGTTTGCATGCATTAAAGAAAAGAATTATATTAAAAGGTAAGAGATTGGGTTCAGTGGGCATTCTGTTTCTTTGCAGATTGGTTCTAGTGCAGCTGAAGCCAGCTTGAATGTTAATTAGATTATTGTTTCATAAAGTGATTTGAGTGTTTACATTTTGAAGATCTTATTAAAATGAAATTGCAGAAGAAATATACTTTTCGTAATTGGAATTTGACAGAAATATCAACAGTATATACACTTAAAATGTTGCAAATCTAGTTTAATTTACAAATTTTAAAACATTCATATAATAAAATGTTTCTAATTATATTCGATGCAAAATGAAAACGATGCAATGTTGACACCAGATTTATTCAGCAAACTACTGTCATTTCACTCCGAAAGTCACTTAGACCAATATGTTGAAAATTATGCCACATGCTTCTTAAGTGATGGTTTTGATTTGTCATTTCAAAGCGCTCCATCACTACCACCATCAGTGACATCCAATTACTCTGGAGTTCAGAACATTCTCTCCAGATCTAATAGAAGTCTGGAAACACACAATAACTGCTAGATATTTTCACAGTTTAAGTGAATGAAGCATGAAAATTTCATAAGGCCACCGTGAAACTGTGCTAAAATCTTTGTCACAATGCATTATTTAATCAGCTTAACATTTTGTCATGTGTTATCTGATTTAGCATATACTTAGATTTTTTCCCAAATGCCGTAACTATGATTTTACTAACATATACTGAATATGGAAGTGCATTGCCAGTGTATGTTTTGGAGGACGCTGGCAAGTTTACATACAGCAATTAGCCCTTCATTTGGATGTTGTGTTGATGGAGACCATTAAGTCCGAAGAGATTAAATCTGACCGTCACCCTTATTTGGTATTCAATGTTTTTCTGAAAGCAAAGTTGTTGATCTCTTTCTGTCTTGTGTGTCCTTCATTTGCTGACAACAGCTTATGCTGTCATAACAGAATCTTATTTATGCTCGTAATTTTCTCTGATATAAGGGGTAAAGCAAAATGTAAAGAAAGCCTTCACAGTTGCAGGTTTTTATTGGACAATGTATATTTTAATCTCTGTATAAAGATAAAACTCAAAATTGAATTTGAGAGAGTTGGCTGTTGTAAATCCCAATGATTCATACTTTCAATTGCCTAATAAAATTTATTTTGTAAGTTTGATATATTCTTGCTTCTCAGATTTTCTTTAGAATATCTTTGAATAGGATCATTTAGTTGATTTTTTTGGGTGTTGAGGGCTCTTCTCTGCAGTGCTAACTAGAATCTAAAATTGGTGTCTCCAGAAGCAACTATTTTGCATCTGTGATCAATATTATGTTCAGCTGTACATAGCAATATCTAAGACTCTTACTCTTCCTTATTAGCTCTCTCGGTTTCAAATTATTTTTCCAGACTCTGCAATATTCAGTTGGTTAAACTTTTGAGCAGCTGGACCATACAGAGTAAGAAACCTAACTGGACCAGTGTCACAAAACTGGCTTCAACAGCAGGTCAGAGGCTGGGTATTCTGCAGTGGGTGACTCACTAGCTGACTCTCCAAAGTTTTTCCACCATTTACAAGTCAGGAGTGTGATGGAATACACTCCACTTACCTGGAAGAGTGCAGCTTCAACAACACTCAAGAAGTTTGACACCATTCAGCACAAGGCACTCCGCTTGATTGGCACCTCATCCACCACCTTAAACATTCACTCTCTCCTCCACCTGTTGCACCCCAGGCTGTAGTATGTACCATATACAAGGTGCACTGCAGCAACTCACCAAAACTTTCTTTACAGCACCTCCTAAACCCACAACCTCTAGCGCCTGAAAGACTGAGGACAGCTAACACTGTAGAAGCACCAGTACCTTCAACTTAATAAAAAATGCCTGGAAAAACTCAACAGGTCTGGCAGCATCGGCGGAGAAGAGTACAGTTGACGTTTCGAGTCCTCATGACCCTTCAACAGAACTAAGTAAAAATAGGAGAGGGGTGAAATATAACCTGGTTTAAGCGGGGGGGGGGTGAGTGGGTGGGGTGGAGAGGGGGGCGGGGTGGTTGTAGGGACAAGCAAGCAGTGATAGAAGGAGATAACCAAAAGATGTCACAGACAAAAGACCAAAGAGGTGTTGAAGGTGGT
Source organism: Cetorhinus maximus (assembly GCF_964194155.1). Taxonomy (NCBI): domain Eukaryota; kingdom Metazoa; phylum Chordata; class Chondrichthyes; order Lamniformes; family Cetorhinidae; genus Cetorhinus; species Cetorhinus maximus. The sequence continues at coordinate 135,476,549 of NC_135884.1, read as the reverse complement.
GATATTATCTAAAAGAATGTGCTAATTAAGAATGGATAGCAGGACAAGCAAGGTAGCTCTAGTGGGGTGAAATAAGACTAAAAGGGCCTTCTGCGCCGATGCTGCCAGACCTGCTGAGTTTTTCCAGGTATTTTTTGTTTTGTATTTCCGGAATCCGCAGTTTTTTTTGTTTTTATCTCTGTGTTTAATTGACTGCCACTACTCTTCAAGAAATGCCTACCTTGAAGAAGTTTTGTTCTACTCTCTGTCAGGATTTTCGTTTCTCTCTTCTGCCTTGTTCACCTTCATTGCTTTCTATTTCTCTCCTGGTGTTTGACAAGGTGTTTAATAAAACCCGCTTTCACAGCCATATTTCCTTTCTCAGTGACTGACTCCGTCTCCCACTTACCCCACGTGGATTTCAACTGAAATTCCATCCCTCTTGTTTCGAACCCACCCATGATTACAGGTATCTCCGGGACATACAACGTACAACGTCCCTCGGATTGCTGTTCCGGTCGCATTTTGAGATCCACACTCATTGGCATGCGCCGCCATATGAACACACTCGACCTCTCCCTCCAGCAGCACCGCCGCACCCTTTTGCAAAGCTGCGCGTGCCCCCAGTTTCATTTTATTCTTCGTCTCATCCGACACCTCAATAAGAAACTTTTTCTCTTTCTCTAAAGTGCTAAGGAATGCAGGCTCCAACAACTCATCGACACCAACACCCATCCGGGACCCTCCACCCCTGCCTGTCCTTCTGTCCCCATCCCATCTTCCAATCCCAGCCCCAGCCGTATATTCACCATACCCCCTGACCTTCCCCTCTCCGACGCTGAACGTTCAGCGCTCAGCAAAGGACTTAGTTTCATAGCCTTACGCCTTCATCTCAATGAATTTCGGGCTCGGCATGATGCTGAACTCTTCTTCCGCCGTCTTCGTCTCCGTGCTCACTTCTTTGGGCAGGAGTCCTCTCCCCGTTCAACAGATCCTTTTATCCACCTCCAATATTCTCCCTTCACCTGGACCCCTCCATCTGGATTCTTACCTTCTCTTGATCTTTTCATTGAGAACTGTCGGCGTGATATTAGTCGTCTCAATTTCTCTGCTCCTCTTACCCATTCTAATCTGTCTCTCTCTGAACTTACTGCACTCCGTTCTCTCAGGTCCAACCCTAACATTGTCATCAAACCCGCTGACAAGGGTGGTGCTGTTGTTGTCTGGCGCACTGACCTCTACCTCGCAGAGGCTGAGCGTCAACTCACAGACACTTCCTCCTGCCTCTCCCTGGACCATGACCCCACCACTGAACATCAAGCCATTGTTTCCAGGACTGTCACTGACCTCATCTCCTCTGGAGATCTTCCTTCCACAGCTTCCAACCTGATAGTCGCCCAACCTCGGACGGCCCGCTTCTACCTCCTACCCAAAATCCACAAACAGGACTGTCCCGGCAGACCGATCGTGTCAGCCTGTTCCTGCCCCACGGAACTCATTTCTCGTTATCTTGACTCCCTTCTCTCTCCCCTTGTCCAGTCCCTTCCCACCTACATCCGTGATTCCTCTGACACCTTACGTCACATCAAAAATTTCCAGTTCCCTGGCCCCAACCGCCTCCTCTTCACCATGGATGTCCAATCCCTCTACACCTCCATCCCCCACCGGGATGGTCTGAGGGCTCTCCGCTTCTTCCTCGAACAGAGGCCCGAACAATCCCCATCCACAACTACTCTCCTCCGTTTGGCTGAACTTGTTCTCACATTGAACAATTTCTCCTTTAACTCCTCTCACTTCCTCCAAATAAAAGGTGTGGCTATGGGTACCCGCATGGGCCCCAGCTATGCCTGTCTCTTTATGGGGTATGTGGAACATTCCTTGTTCCAGTCCTACTCCGGCCCGCTCCCACAACTCTTTCTCCGCTACATCGATGATTACTTCGGTGCTGCTTCATGCTCTCGTCGGGACCTGGAAAAATTTATTAATTTTGCTTCCAATCTCCACCCCTCCATCATTTTCACATGGTCCATCTCTGACACTTCCCTTCCCTTCCTAGACCTCGCTGTCTCAATTTCTGGTGATAGACTGTCCACCAATATCCATTACAAGCCTACCGACTCCCACAGCTACCTCGACTACAACTCCTCACACCCCGCTTCCTGTAAGGACTCCATCCCATTCTCTCAGTTCCTTCGCCTCCGTCGCATCTGTTCTGATGATGCTACCTTCAAAAACAGTTCCTCTGACATCCCTTCCTTCTTCCTTAACCGAGGTTTTCCACCCACGGTCGTTGACAGGGCCCTCAACCGTGTCCGGCCCATCTCCCACGCATCCGCCCTCACGCCTTCTCCTCCCTCCCAGAAACATGATAGGGTCCCCCTTGTCCTCACTTATCACCTCACCAGCCTCCGCATTCAAAGGATCATCCTCCGCCATTTCCGCCAACTCCAGCATGATGCCACCACCAAACATATCTTCCCTTCACCCCCCTGGTGGCATTCTGTAGGGATTGTTCCCTCTGTGACACCCTGGTCCACTCCTCCATCACCCCCTACTCCTCAACCCCCTCCTAAGGCACCTCCCCATGAGAACGCAAGATATGCAACACCTGCCCCTTCACTTCCTCTCTCCTCGCCGTCCAAGGGCCCAAATACTCCTTTCAAGTGAAGCAGCATTTCACTTGCATTTCCTTCAACTTAGTCTACTGCATTCGTTGCTCCCAATGCGGTCTCCTCTACATTGGAGAGACCAAACGCAGACTGGGTGACCGCTTTGCAGAACACCTTCAGTCTGTCCGCAAGCATCACCCAGACCTCCCTGTCGCTTGCCATTTTAACACTCCACCCTGCTCTCTTGCCCATATGTCTGCCCTTGGCTTGCTGCATTGTTCCAGTGAAGCTCAACGCAAACTGGAGGAACAGCACCCCATCTTCCGACTAGGCACTTTACAGCCTTTCGGACTGAATATTGAGTTCAACAATTTTAGATCTTAAACTCCCTCCTCCATCCCCACCCCCTTTCCGTTTCTTCCCCCTCCTCCTTGTTTTTTCCAATAATTTATATAGATTTTTCTTTTCCCACCTATTTCCATTATTTTTAATTTATTCCACTGATCATTTATCTATACCTTTTATGCCCTTTTCGTCTTATTTCACCCCACCCCCCACTAGAGCTACCTTGCTTGTCCTGCTATCCATTCTTAATTAGCACATTCTTTTAGATAATATCACCACCTTCAACACCTCTTTGGTCTTTTGTCTGTGACATCTTTTGGTTATCTCCTTCTATCACTGCTTGCATGTCCCTACAACCACCCCGCCCCCCCTCTCCACCACCGCCCCCCCCCCCACCCAACCCCCCCTTAAACCAGGTTATATTTCACCCCTCTCCTATTTTTACTCAGTTCTGTTGAAGGGTCATGAGGACTCGAAACGTCAACTGTACTCTTCTCCGCCGATGCTGCCAGACCTGCTGAGTTTTTCCAGGTATTTTTCATTTTTTGTTTTGGATTTCCAGTATCCGCAGTTTTTTTGTTTTTATATTAGTACATTCAAGTTACCCCCCACCAAGTCACACACCATCCTAGCTTGGAAATGTATCACCATTCCTTCCTTGTTGCTGGGTCAAAAACCTGGAACTACCTTCCCAGCAGCCCTATGGGAGTATCTACAGCACATGGACTACAACGGTTTAAAAATATGGTTCAACACCGCCTTCTCAAGGGCAATTAGGAATGGGCAATAAACACTGGCCTTTTAAAAAACACTCCCAAATTTGTATTTGTTCCTTGCTGAGTTCATTGATCTAAACTGTGATGCTGCAGTTGGACATAGTCCCTATATTGGAAAGAGTAAATTTGTCAGGATTAATTCTAGAGGTGCGTGGATGCCTAATAAAAACAGGATTGTTTTACTCTGATGCACCAAAGGTCAAATAGCCTGACAAGACTGTCTAAGCCCTGAGAAGTGAGGTTTTGGTGGCAGAAGCACTGGAGGGCAACTGCTGAAGGATGCTAACATATCCCAGCTAGATGCCATTGCTTTGTAGGAAGGAACAGGGGAAGGAGATCATTGGCAAGAAAAAGGAGAGGAAAACTGGTTTTTCTTTGGAGTTACTTCAAGCAGAAGAATGGATGCATAAAAAAAGAAACTGCAATATATCTTATCAATTTCAATCTTTGAAGTTGTCAAGCAGGAGTCTCTGCCTGGGCTACATATATAAGACATTAAACAATAAATATGAAATGGTGCCAATTTTTAAAATGATTGTTAGAATAAAGTCGTCAAGATTAAATAAATATGAAACAATATGGTAATGAAATGTCAGAATTGAATATGCCTAGAGGCAAGTGAAAGTAATTGTAACTACTTGAGGAAACAAAATTAATACAGTCCTTTCTATTAAGTCGGATAAAATACATTGCACTTGCCATTAGACTTTCTACATTGACTTTATATATTTCTCTGTTAAGAAGGTATTAGTGTGAATGTGCTGCACACAGTAAGTTCTTGATCTGAGTGTTGTTGTCTACAAAGGTTGTGAGTGGAAGTGAGAAGTTTTTCTTGAGGTAAGGGATAAAATGAATGGGTGGACCAGCCTTGCAAGATTATTGTGCCATCCAGAGGCTATTTAGGTAGCATCATTGGTAGAGACCTGAGGCAGGGTTTTGCCCTTTGCACTGGGACCCTGTTGTCAGGGTCAAATGGGGGTCACAAACCCGCGCTATGTGGTAACAGTCACCAAGCAGTTATTTTCCCCAAATTGGCCATTTAGCGGTCAGAAGGCAGCTCACTTTTCAATTAAGGACAGTGAGAGAACTCTCAAAATGAGGCCCTCCAGTGGTAAAGAAGCTGCAGCAGTTTATTTGGGGGCATGAGAAAGGACATTTCCATTTTGAGGTACCCTCCCATCAACTTTTTAAAGTTCTTAAATTTGAATTGAAACTCTACTATTGTCCCCTCGCCTACAGATTTTTACACATGTGGAACAGATTTCTAGTTGAGCAGGTAATGGTAACTTATTTAACATTAATCAAAAGAGATGAATGAATATTTGTATAGTAATGGGTTTGAATGTATAAGCATAAGTGCAGATCAAGATAATTGCTGTGTGTAATATGATGGTTTTTCCACTACTGTAATAATGGAATGTACCAAGTACAATAAATAGTGAGGAGCTAATAATATAGGATGTATTCTTCCAAAGTTTTTTTCTTGGTTTTCTTTTGAGTGGGAGGTAGCACAAAGGTTTGAGATATATTTTGTTCAGGTGATTGAAGTAATTAGAGAATGTGATGATATACAATACATATCTGTAGTAATTATGGTTTTATTTAGTGTGTAAAACACTTTTAAGATTAATCCTTGTTAGGCAAGATCACATGACCTGTAGTGAGCAACAGGAGATTAGCGCACGCTATCTTAGCAGGCAGTGTAGAGATAGAGTTGGAATTTAAAGCACATGTGTAGTTGCTGCTGAGTATATTGTAAATAAACTTAATGTTTCCACTCAAGCAGTGTCTGCAGATCAATTCTATCACCAATAGTACAACTCAGCCATCCTAAAACAAACTGGCAATGAGAATAAAACAGGATTGAACAGAAGAAATCAAGTTAGAAAGAAATCAGCACCAAACCTCACCCACTGATTGTAAATAGCAACTCCATTAGAATTGAAGAAGTTATTCCCTCTCAAAATGCCACAATTTGGGAGAATTTATTCTTTTCAACTAGCCACAGACAATTGGTCTCAATACATAAAACAGCTCACGTTCTTTTTTCAAGCAAATGAGATTACGGGGGAAGAGAAGAGGCGAGCGATCCTCTTGAATGCTCGTGGGAGCAAAACCTACAACCTGATTCAAAGTTTGACAGCACCCAGTACCCCAGGTTCAAAGAATTTTGATGAATTGGTGGGCCTCATGAAGGGTCACTTTCAACCCAAGCCCTCAGTCACAATGCAGAGGTTCAGGTTTAATTTGTGAAATAGAGCCCCCGGTGAGATAATTGCATGCTACGTGGCAAATTTGAAGCAGCTAATGGAACATTGTGAGTTCAGTATGACTCTGAATGACAAGCTCAGAGTATGTTTAGTGTGTGGTGTGAAAGAGGAATTTATTCAGAAAAGATTATTGTCCGAAGTGAATCTGGATTTCAGGAAGGTGCTAGAGATAGCATGGAAAGCGCAGTAAGAGATTCAAAAGTAATACAGGATGCATATAATGGTGCTGTCCTCCATATTGGGTGGGGAACCTGAGCTGAAAGAGGCGCAAAAAAGTGAAACTCTGCTGAGAATTTTGTGCATCCTGTATTACTTTTGAATCTCTTACTGTGCTTTCCATGGCTAGCACTATCTCTGGCACCTTCCTGAAATCCAGATTCACTTCAGACAATAATCTTTTCTGAATAGATTCCTCTTTCACACCACACACTAAACATACTCTGCTGAGAAGCAGGAAACAGCCCCGCTAGCTGAAGAATAAAGAAAAATAACTTAGCAGTGAAATCGAAGAATAATTTTAATAGAGGTGGAAACAATCAGTCTTTTAGTGATTGGCAGTTTAAAAATATCAAATGCTACTATTGTCACGGAAATGGACACATGATGAGGCAGTGCAAGGAAAGATTCAAGCAGGCTTGCAAACAAACAAAGAAGCCCAATGAAATCTACAATGTAGAAGAGCCTGAAACAACAAGTTCAGGCATATTACTCATTGTATAATCTGAAAAGTTGGGAAGACAGGACCAATATTTGTCACAGTGAAAGTAAATGGCAAACCTGTTAGAATGGAAGTGGACATGGGAGCTTCCATTACAGTAATTGGGGAACATACCTTCAGATATTTGAATAGTGGTGAACATCAATTAAGTTCAGAAGAAACAGCCACCAAGCTAAAAATATGCACGGCTGAAGACATTCAAGTAAAAGGCATAAGCGGAGTAACTGTCCATTATGGGAGCCAATTGGCAAAGCTACCCTTGATGATAGTAGCAGGTGAAGGGCCAAGCCTTCTGGAGTGCAATTGGTTAAAGAAGATTAAGTTAGAATGGTCTGAAATTTTCCAGTTGAGAGCAAGTGGGTTACCAGAACTACTTAGAAAGTATGCCACCATCTTTAAGGATGAACTGGGGAAAATCCAGGGCCTGCAGGCCCTGCAGACCATCACTTCATGAAGGCGAGGCTAGTGCCATATGCCCTGTGAGAAAAAGTCAACATTGAACTGAACAGACTAGAGGAACTGGGCATTATACAACCTGTTCAGTTCACAGAATGGGCAGCAGCCTTAGTCCCTGCCGTTAAACCCAACCAAAGTGTCCAAATTTGTGGAGATTACAAACTGACGGTTAATAAAGTAGTTAAGTTGACAGGCTCCCCATTCCAAAGAATCTGATGTTGTGAAGCTGTGGTGTTCTACATGTACCAGGAAACCACCTGAAAAACTGAACTTGTAAATATAAATATAAGTATAAATATTATGTTGTCTTGAAAAATATGTACTTGTAAATATAATATGTATAGCCGAGTTAAAGGGGGAGGAATGTAGTAATTAAGGTTTTAAGAATAATACTTGTAGGCAAGATCACATGATCTGCAGTAACCAATAGGAGAGTAGCACGGGCTTTCTCAGCAGTAGTCAGTGTAGACATAGAGTTGGAGTTGAAAGCACTCGTGTAGATGCTGCTGAGTATATTGTAAATAAACTTAATGTTTCCACTCTCAACAAGTGTCTGCAGATCAACTCTATCAATAATAGTACAACTCGGCCACCCTACAACAATATCTAATTCATTACATTTATATTACACGTTCATTACATTTAATACTCTTTAATTTCCTCTATTTAATGTAAAACTTTGGCCTGACACTTATTTTTACCTATTAATAAAATATTAATTATATTTGAAAACTGGGAACTTTACATAATGTTAAGTATTTTGTGAAAATGCTTTAAACCTGATTGTTTCTCAAAAAAATTGTTTCTCCCCTAGAATGGTTCCTGATATGATTCATTCAATAAATAACCAGTAACTTACATGTATCTGGTTGTATTAATGCTTCTGTCTAATCCAATGTGTTGTGCACCATAGGATCATATATTAAACAAAACCAAAAACCTGTAGTGATGGTTCTACATGGTTAGACATACTATTCAGAAAGTTACGTGTGTTAAATTCACTGCTCAGTGGGTTATTAACAATGCAGAAGTGGATAAGAATAGATATTTTCTTGCACTTTATGCTTTGCTAGGATGCCCAGAAGGTCACCTTCATTCCCGTTAGATGATTAGTTGCTTTGAAGTTGTGTCCATGTCCTTGTCACACTAAACCACACTAAAATGTAAATGTATGGATGACAGTTATCTGATTTAAGTTCCTTTCCCTGATGAAGCAAGCACTATAATTGTTTATGTTTTAGAAGCAAAGAGCATTATCCCTGTGGTTCAAGGGCAATGCTGTGTGTTTATCGATTTTAATTTACAATACATTAAACTGAGACCATCTTGCATGTTTGTGGTAATCTGAGAATTTAAAACCGCATGCAAAATAAAAAATAGTGGAGGTGTCTGCTACATCACAGTAATAATTACATTACCTTTAAAACATTTCACTAGTTGTGGGGGGTGGAGGGAGGTGGGAGTGGGAGGGGTTGGTGGTGTGGTGTGGTCAGTGCTAATGTTACTAGACTAGTAATCTAGGTACTCCATGGCAGCTGGTGGAATTTAGATTCAATTAATAAAAACCTGGGCTATAAAGCTAGTCTCAGTAATGTTATCTGTAGTTATCATCAATTGTCTTAAAACCCATGGGGAAGGGTCTGTACTACATGTTACTTCAGACCCACAACAGGGTCTCTGAGCTGGCCCAGCAAGCCACTTAGTTCAGTCAGCGATGGACAACAAATGCTGGCCTTGCCAGCAATCCCCACATCCCACCAAAGAATAAAAATGGACTTGTCACCCGTCTGCCTCATAATTTTCTGCAGCCCTCCAAGGTGCTTATCATGTCTTAAAAGAGATGATGCGCCACAGGCCTTATCCTGCCATACCTGTTACAGTATAAGATCTTTGAGCTTTAGCTCCAAACCTGCTCCTAGTGAATTACTCATAGTGGTCTCATGTCTGATGTTTAGCTGCTAACCCAATCTGTATTAGAAAATTCAGCTACACCTAACCCGCTGGACTCAACCAGAGTGCAATTGAAATTGATTCTAAATTCCAAATCAGAAAGGTTTTTTAGTGTGAAAACTGAGGAGTGATGGATGGACTTCCACCACAGCAATAGTGAGGAAACTACAATTAGGCCCAGTGTTCCTAGTTATGGAGGGAATATTAGCCAGATTTCTATGCTCGATCACCATTTTGGTGATCACTGGTGAACAGCAGATGTCTGGAAGTCAGCTGAGCGTGGGACTGTGTTGAGTTGTGGTGTTTTTGCAGCTGAATAGTCTGATTTACGTATGAAGAATGAGCAGGGGGGAGGAGAGGCCAGAGGGCACCCGATATTTATCAGTAAGAGGTCAACACTTTCAGGAGAGGAAAGATAAATAAATTAACTTGACAATTAAGAGACCATACTGAATTTCAGTCGTAATGCGATGTATATTTTCAATTGGAAACCAATCAAGCAGGACCCTGGGGAAGATTCTGCAGGTGCTTATATTGAGATTAGTTGAATTAAATAGGGCAGATGAAGGTCATCCTGCCATCAAACTAAGTAGCATTATGCTGATCTGTGATATTCCACAGATAAACAGAAAGTTGAAACATTTACAGCATTCTTTACCTTCTGTTAAATATTTGACAGAAAACTCAAATGCATCACTATGGAACGCTTGAGAGAAAGACTTGCATTTATAGATAAAAGCAAAAAAACTGCAGATGCTGGAAATCCAAAACAAAAATAAAAATAAAAAAGTTCTGTTGAAGAGTCATACGGACTCGAAACATTAACTGTGTTCCTCTCTACAGATGCTGCCAGACCTGCTGAGTTTTTCCAAGTATTTTTATTTTTATTTTTACTTGCATTTATAGAGTGGCTTTTATGATCACAGGATGTCCCAAAGCACTTTGCAACCAATGAAATACTTTTGAAGTATACTGTTGTAATGTAGGAAATGCAGCAGCCATTTTGCACACAGCAAGCTCCCATAAACAGCGATGTGGTGATGACCAGATAAATTGTTTCTGTGGTGTTGGTTGAGGGATAAATATTGGCCAGGGCATCAGGGATAACTCCCCTGCTCTTCTTTGAAATAGAACCGTGGGATCTTTTACATCCACCTGAGAGGGCAGATTTGGTTTAACGTCTCAGCTGAACAACTTGATTTATCCATTTAGTGGAATTTAAGATTGGGTAAATAATTATAACATTTGTTGCAAATGCCAACATGTCTTATAGAAAATGGAATTAATGGTTTAAGAAACGTGAAACCAGTCAAAATATCAAAGGACACCCGGCAAGGAGGCAAGCTGAATCCACACAGATGACCTCTCAGCTGTGACATGCATTCATGAGTTAATGTTGTCATGTGTTACCCAGTTTGGATGGATGATTTTGCCTTTTTAAAGTTTTGAATTAGAATATTACCTTAAATTATGTGGTCAAGTGGGGGAATCTATAACTGGGGGGTGGGAGGGTGGGGGCACAGTTACAAAATAAGGGGCCTCCCATTGAAGACCGGAATTCGGAGGAATTTCTTTTCTCAGAGGGAATTAATGTCTCACAACAACATCTATGATTTTATTGACTGGTGGAGCAGACTCAAGGGGCCAAATGGGCTCCTGCTCCTTTTTTTTATGTTAAGTTCCCAAATATAGCACAAGAACATGTATACCAGTTTAAAAATCCATACGATGTTTTTAGAATGCCTGAAAATGCTATAGTTAGGCAAAATATATGGAAGTTAACCTTCAGCCTCGTTCCTGCGTAACTCCTTTCAGTTTGGTTCCCCCTGCCTCCACCACACCATCTCCGCCCCACCTCTCTTTTTCCTATGTTTTGTAATTTTTACTCAATGGGTATTACTTCTGAAATATTTTTCTTAATTTAAAAACAATTAACTGACATATTCTGCAGGTGTCGAGTGCAATATAGCATTGCTATTATAATAGTGCCTCATAGTACCTTCGATAAATTGAGATTTTGCTTTGCCATTGTGTGTATTGTGTAATAACATCAGCAAGTTCTGCATTTTAAGTACCAGTACTTTCCATATTCACCTTGTTGGAGGAGATCATAGGGCATCAATTTCTCTTCTCCAAATTAAATTTTAAAAAATCAGCACAAGGTTTATAGATTATTGCAGGGGAGATTAAATGGGGCTGGCAGATTAGAACATTACCTGAGTATTTATAGAAGTCAAAGAATGGTTAAGCAATGAAAAGGCACAAAGCAGAAGTTTAGGACCAGAATGATGGCAGGAGCGCAGCAATTTGCAACTGAACTAATCAAGCAGCTGGCAAGCTAAACTAATAAAGATGAAGTATCTGCCATAAGTACAGGAAGAAAGTAACAATATGAAACAGGCATGAAAACATTACCAGGCAACAAGATGATCATTTCCTTTATTGTCTTACTAAGATTTAACTATAATGTTGAAGAGAAATATTACCTTGCCTGTAAACTACAATAAAATAAATTAAAATTCTGGGACATTTACTTTGACCCTAAAAATTTCAGGATACTAAGCATATACTGATCCCTCTGCCTATTTTGGCTGAGTAGCCATTCGAAGTTACATTGGTGTAAAAATATCATCTGTCTTATGAGAAGTACAGGTACCCAGCTGGTTTGGTAAAATGTGTATCTTATAGTGCCTTAGAATAGCTGTGTTAATTCTGACCTCAGAATGTTACAATACAGTGACATTTCCATGTACTGTAAGTGCCCTTGCTGAGTAAAGATCAATTTCCGCCAAATCTCCTTCTTCAGCCAAGAAAATGGAATGTTCTGAGTAGACACAGGGGGTGTGTTAAACCATTTAAAAATTCTTAAATACTGAGACAGGAGATTAGAGAAAAGGAGGCAACCGACAAATATGTGTGTTGTAGTGTGGCCGAGTCGCCTGTTTGTAATAGAGTTGATCTGCAGACAACTTTCTCAGTGGAAACATTAGGCTTATTTACAATACAGCCAGCAGAAACTACACGCGTGGTTTCAACTCCATCTCTATCTCTGCACTGACTGCGGAGGTAGTCTGTGCTACTAATGCATTGGTTTAGACAGACCTTACATGACAGAACTATTCTTAAAGGTGCAGTCCAACATTTAACAAAACCATAATTACTATTTTCCTCCCCCTTTAACTTTGCTGTAGATATTGTATTTACATTAATATTTATCTCATGACATTATAATATTTACACAGGTCATGAAATTTACAAGTTCAGTCATTCAGGTGGTTTCCTGAGTCGTGTGGAACGTCGCAGCTCCATGACTTCAGATTCTTTTTCAGGAGCCACATTCTCTGGAACTGCATGGACATCAGGTACCTCCATAGGCACTTGCAGTTCAGTGTCTTCCACTCTGATAGAGACATGAGACATGTCAGTCCTTGGTTGAGCATCTTCAACAGGAAGCACCGGTTGAGTAATGGTTACAGGTAGAGCCATATCTTGTTGTGGTATCTCTCTTTTTCTTAAATGGTCCACATGCTTACAGGTGATCCGGCCTTCCGCTTCCACGTGGTATGATAATGGTCCGGTCACTGAACTTAGTTTACCCGGTAACCACTTTGGTCCTCCATCAAAATTCTTCACATATACTGCTTCTCCAACAGTAAATTGTTGCTCACGACGATGCAAGTCATGCACAGCTTTTTGGTTTCCTTGACTCTTCTCCACCTTCCCTTCCAAATTGGGGAATATTAGGCTCAGTCTTGTTCTAAGACAGCGCCTCATCAACAATTCTGCAGGTGTTGCTCCTGTCGTCATGTGGGAGGGTCGTTCTGTAGTGAAAAAGAAAGCGTGCAAGCTTGATCTCCAGCGAATCACCTGTTAACTGCTTCATGTTTGTCTACAGTACCTAGAATTCTTCCCAAAAAAGGCCTTGGAAATAACTTGTACCTCTTTGATTTTATCTTCTGCATCATCATCCAGCAAACCATCGTGAGGGACTGGAATAATATCAAAGTGAGCACAGTTCGATAATCTGTTTATCGGCTTCTTCAAGTGTTTATCGGCGCTACCAGCCACCATTTTATTATCTTTTCAGAAACTTCTTCCTTTTTGTCTTCTTTCTACCATAGAGTTTAGTCTCGTCCTTCATCTTGACTTCACTGTTGGCCAGACCTCTCTCAAGTGAAATCTCAACTTGTCTTAGTTCGGTAGCTGAGTTTCCTAAAACTTCATTATCTCCTCACCTTTTGGAAAGCTCTTCAATTTTTGTTTTCAAAGCCTCTTTGACTTCATTTAGCTGATTCTTGAGCTCTTCTGTCTCTTTTTTGTATTTGTTGGCTTCCTCCTGGAAACTTGAACATTGATGTGTCTTCTCAGCCAGCTAGTTCTTCAGTTTGTTCAGAGAGGTGCTGAATTCTTTCTGTTTCTCTTCGTAATTTTCCAGAGGCACAAACTTTGACCTGAGAGAATCTTGTAGTGTGTGAAGATTTTTCAAGAGGTTTCCTTTTCCTTGCGAATGTTACTCACTTCATCTTGAACTCTGTCATTCAGCAGAGTCTCCTTGAGTTTCTTCTACTGTTCTTCCATGTTTTTGTTTGAGATGGACTGCGTTTATTCAGGTTGTTGAGTCCTCCCACATTCCTTTCTCATCCTGTTGTGGTCCTTGAACTCTCAAGGCTCTTTCTGCCATACTTTGCCTTGTTCCATTTTCAAGACATGAACTTTTCCAGCTTCCTTTTGAAACCTCACTGGACAATCAAGGTTGATTTCACTTAGCCAGTTTTGCCCTAGAAGCCTTAGTCCTCTGCCTCTCAATACCATCACTGGTAGCTGTGCTGATTGGTTTCTATAATGGACAGTTACTCTGCTGATACCTTTTACTTGGATTTCTTCATCTGTGCACATTTTCAACTTGGCAAATGTTTGTTCCAAATTTAATTGATGCTCACCATTATTTAAATATCTGAAAGTGTGTTCTCCAATTACAGTAGTGGAAGCTCCCATGTTTACTTCCATTTTTATTGGTTTACCATTCACTTGCGCTGTAACAAATATTGGCTCCATCTTCCCAACTTTCATGTTAAACAATGAATAAATGTCAGAATTTGTTGTTTCTGGCTCTTCTACACTGTAGAGTTCATTGGGCTTCTTCTGTTGTTTGCAAGCATGTCTAATTCTCTTTTTGCATCATCTCATTATATGTCCACTTCTGAAATAAAAGTAATGGCAAGTAGAATATGTAAATTTTAGTGCAGCCATGGTATTACAGGTTAATCATCGTGCCAGAAATATGCCACTTTGAATAATTAACCCTCACATTTCAGTCTTCTTAGCTATGTTTTCCAGCTATTCAGCTCATGGATTCAGCTCATGGAAACAAATCCTAAGATCACTATTAAATTTGTTAAATATGTCAGGCGAATCTTATTGGTGCATCAACATTCTGATATGCCTCTAGGTGGCATCTCAGATGGATTTTCCCATTCTAACAGCAACTTTTATATAGTCACACCTTCAGCTGCACATCTTTACCAATAGATGGGTCATCAGAAACTATAGATTCCCATGCCTCTGACTGCATTATCAGTGATGTACTGAAGGAAATCTGCTTTGTCTTGAAACAAGAGATCCACTCATTAAAGTAATAAAGTTATTCTAACATCAACAGCATTGTCATGTAATGTTAATAAGTACATACTTAAAATTCAATTTGAGTAAAAATAAACTTCTGACTATTCTTTCCCTTTTAACATCATAGGTTTTTATTATTTTAACTTCAGTTGTTTGGTAGTACAGACTTGAGTATTGCATTATACTGCACGAGAAGAGATGTGATTCTGCGATTGGACAACACTTGCTAAACAATCCTAATTGTGCTAAGAATTACACTGAAAACCAATTTAAGATTATCAGCCGGGCTTGCAGTATGACTCACTTATGCATGCTAGAAGATAATGTATACACACACACAGGGCCTTGTCTTTTGGAGACAGAAGGAGCATGTCCATGCATTGCACCGTTTTCAACTAAACCAAAGCTTGGGGGACAGCCATTCCCATGGCAATGCTTTGACCAGGCGTCGACTTGCCTGGTTTGAATTTGCACAAAAGCTTGGCAGTTAACTGTTCCCTGCTGCATTCTCCATGGCAATGCCTCTGCCAATCAGATTCTACTTGCCAACCAATCAGCACTCTCTTCTCATGCAGAATAAATTGTCGTTCCCTTTACTATTGGTATTCTTGGGAACTGCTCTGATGAGTGCAAGACAAAAAGCTTTGGCAGCATTCCTCTCTTTTTTCACCAATATTTTAATTTTGCTTTGACTTCATTTCTAGATATTTGTATATGGTCTTCATTTCTTTCAAAGATTTTAAGTATTGTACTCTTTGCTTTCTTCTGCCTTCTGAAACTAACTACTAATTGTGAAAACGTGACTTTTTGAAAAGCTGAAAATCATTTGCCAATGCAATTTCATAGACGATGAAGAGCTAGAAGTGCCACAATTACTACCTTCCTGCCCCCTTTTCACTGTCCGTGAATGTTTCCTACTATCTCCATGAGCTTTCTTTAAACTATGGGCCGAAGGGCCTTTTTCTGAGCTGTTGGCCTCTATGACTCTATGACTCTAAAGGAATAGAACATTTTTGGATGGGAGTCTCAGAGTTGGAAAGAAAGAAGTTAAATATGCAATAGTGCATTGTCATGCCTACAGGACATCCTAAAGCTCTTTCAAGCCATTGAAATGTTTTTGCATAACAGTCACTGTTATTAAGTGGGCAAATGTAGCTGCCAAATTTTGCATAATAAAGTTTTACAAATATTAAATTAGATGAATGCAAAATCAATCAATTTTTGGTGGTGTTAATAGGGAAGGGAATGTTAAGAAACTAGGAGAATTTGCTGCTCTTTTTTGAATAGTGTCATGGGATCTTTTACATCCACTCAAAGCAGCAAACAAGGCTAGAATTTAACATTTCATTAAAAAAATTAGACCTTGCATTCCGTCACACTGTACTAAGACTAGATTGTGTGGTGAGGTCCCTGAGTGGGACTTGAGCCCACAACCTTCTGATTCAGATGAGGGTGCTACAAATTGAGCTGAGCTGCCACAGTAAAATCTAATGCAATCAAAAATAAACAAGCTCACTGCTTACTCTCTCCCTCCCTCTCTCTTTTCATTTGCTATTTCATGACTTAACATGGTCCAGCAACAAAATAGAAGCTTTATTTCACATGTTGATAACCTTGAGTTTGGTTGCAATCTATTGTGAAAGATATATGTTGCACCTTGCACTCAATACTGGCCTTCAGGAGGTTGAGAGGCGCTTGCTAATGTTAGCCAATTACATGCTTTGCTTTACTAATGACTCCTGGGAGTAGTTTTGATACCAGTGGACTTTGCAAGGCCATTTGCTACCTGCCTTGGCTTTATGGATCTAATAGCATCATTAAAAATTAATTTCTTTTCAATACTTGCTGGGTTGCAGTAGCTCTGCAAATTTTCAAAAGCTGAGGGTAGAGTGGAGGAAAAAACTTGTTAATTTAAATCTTTTTGAGCAATTTGTCTTCAGCAAGAATCATTGAATGCTTTACATACATTGTAGTTGAAGTTATTTGTATTCCTAACTGCAGGTTTGCCCAGAATGATTAAAAATGTTTCTAAATGCCACCAGTTCCAAATCCACGACAATTAGTTCTCATCACAAGAGTACTTATTCCCGTTGTAAAATGCTCTTACATAAGTTGAGCCATTTGGGAAGAATATCAGGTGTGATGATTGTTCTGTGACATAGTTTCACTTTTTAGTGAATTTTTGTCAGTTCTGAAATGTGACTATTATCAAGAATCCATTAAGATACTATTCATGTAGTATTTCAGAGGCTGTGTTATTGTACAGTGTAAAATATGATTTTAAAAAATCCGGCTGGATCAAAGGGAATGGATTAATGCCAATCTGGAATTAATCTTTAGAATTAAAGTACACTTCTGTTTTTCAAAATTGATCTTAGTGGGCCATTTTGTACTTGATAAATGTTGAATCTGAAGGGTTCATTCATATCAGTGTTGCTCTTGTTTATGTGGCGCAATACTAATAATATTGCTCTGGAGAGTCCATGCAGATCAGCAACATACAGTATAATCAGAATTTAGAAAAAATCATGAATTCAAACTACTGTATAAGTTAACATGAAACTGACAAATACAAAAAAATTGGTTCTGGAAACAAAACTGCTGATCAAAATATAAGCAACATCTAAGATACACTTTACAATTGCAAGGAGGAGGTGGCGTAATGGTATTGTCACTGGACTGGCAAACCAGAGACCCAGGGTAATCCTTTGGGGACTGGGTTTGAATCACGCCTTGGTGGAATTTGAATTCAATAAATATCTGGAATTAAAAGTCTGATGATGACTATGAAACCATTGTTGTAAAAACCCTTCTGGTTCACTAATGTCCTTTAGGGAAGGAAATCTACTGTCCTCACCTGATCTTGCCTACATGTGACTCCAGACTCACAGTAATGTGGTTGACTCTTTAAAAAAAATGCCCTCTGAACAAGGGTAATTAGGGATGGGCAATAAATATTGACCTAGCCAGTGGCACCCACATCCCACGAAGGAATAATAATAAAAAAGAATACTATGTAATGGAAATAGAATGCTGTGGCATTGGGTTTACCCTGTTGAGCCAGGGCAAACTATTGGGTAGCAGCAAATTACTGTTGACTAACTTATTGAAAACCCACTTTAAATGATCTCATTCTTTGAAATATATAACACAATGAAAAAGGATAATTAATGACTATTCAGTCATCAAGTTCGGAGAATTTGCAAATATTTAATCAACATTTTTTTTTGAAAACCACCACTTTAAAAAAAAACAGCACCAACAGTGGATACCCATTGTGGAAAGATTCTACTAAATCATAAAACCTAGCTACTAATGAAGAGCATGCATTTTTGGCAGGCAGTGCTCATTTTCTGGTTTAATGGCGTTCACCTTATGTCAGCATTATGAGACAAAACCTGTTGAGAAGATCTAAAATATGTGTAAGTGAGTCAGAGTATTGATCCTTCGTATTCAGATCCAAGTGGGTGAGCTAAATGTAGATATGTCAGTCGTGACCACAATATTATCAGATTTAAGATCCAACTAGAAAGGGAAAAAGTCAGTACCGATCTAAAACAGCAGATTGAATTAGGGAAAATCTTAGGAAAATGAGGAGAGAGCTGGTTGAGATGTGGTGCACAGAGAAATTGGATCACAGGACATGTAGAGCAACAATGAGATTTTTTTTAAAAATGAGATTGCAAAGGTATGGAATACATATATTCCATTAAAAAAGAAGGAAATCGTTCGTAGTTTCAGGATGGCATGGATAAATAGAGGTTTGAACCTAATTAGAAGGACCAACAAGAACTATGATAATAAATAAAACTATATATATATATATATATATATGAGAAAATAAGAGGTTAACTGTGGAATAAGGGAAGTTAAAGCAAAGCAAATCAAATCTACAGTGGAATATTGGTCTTCACACTCTATGAAGAACATTGAAACTTTAGAGAGGATACATTGCATATTCAGTAGGAGTCAACCTAAAATGAAGAAATATCGCATGAAAAACGTCCTGATAAGTCCGACATTTTTATCATTTAAACAATCCAAATTATGGAACCAAATAATAAATATGTTTAAAATTTATGAAAAGGTGGGATGAAGTAGATTAAAGTCGACATTTCTAACATTTCAAGTGCCGTAGGTATGAGTTGTGAAGCTGGGAATATCACGACCAGGGTTAGTGGTTGAAGCAGAAAGTACTTCAGTATTTAAAATTAGATTTGATAGGTGGATGAAGGGAAAGGGAATAAAGGAATGTGGAAATACAGCAGGTAAATGGGATTAGGATTATTTGTTCACGTGGAGGATAAGTACCAGCAGGGACTGGTTGAGCTGAATTTCCAAAGTTGTAACTTTTACGCATTTCCATAATCAAAGCTAATCTAATTGACAAAGAAGTTAACGTGACTGACTTTGTGAATATGGGTCACTGTGTTTGAATTGTGTTTCTGGCCTGTAATCAATGCTCTGCTCGAACTGCAAGCGTTCAATATTGTCACAGGTTGTTGAAAAAAGGAAGTGGTCTACGTTTCAGTATTGTAATCCTTCACCTTCAGCACATTGCACAACGGTTCTTCCCTTCAAAATAATGCGGCATTTGTATCGCCTTTAGCATTGAGAAATGTCTTAAGGTACTTCATTGCATACAAAATTTGAAACCAAGCCAAAGGAAATATTAGGAAGAGTTATGAAAAATTTAGTCCGAACAGTAGGTTTTAAGGGGGTGGGAGAGGTGGAGAGGTTAAGGGAGGAAACACCAATGCTTAGGACCTAGACAACTGAAGACAGAGCTACCAATGATGAGGCAGAGTGGCGGTCACATGAGGTCACATTGCTAAATAGAGCAATGCAGAGTTCTTGGAGGTTGGAGGAGATCACAGAGATGGGGAGTGACAAAGCCATGAGAGATTTGAACCAGAGAATGAGAATTTTATATTGAAATGTTGAGAGAACCAGAAGTCCGTGTAGGATCAGTGTTCACAAGGGTGATGGGTGTTTTTCTTTTAATTTATACATTCACATAATGTGGCCATTGTTGACAAGGCCAGCATTTATTGTCCATCCCTTGTGAAGACGGTGCTAAACCATATTGAATCACTGTGGTCTATATGGTGAAGGTGCTCCCACAGTGGTAGTTTTTTTTTGGCTAGGTCAATTTAGAGAGCAGTTAAGAGTCAGCCACATTGCTGTTCATCTGGAGTCACACATAAGCCAGACCGGGTAAGATCTGAACAGCAGGTTTCCTTTCCTTTCCTAAAGGACATTCATGAACCAGTTGGGATTTTACAACAATCTGCCAATTTCATGGTCACCTAGCTTTTTATTCCAGATTTATATTATTAACTGAATTTAAATTCCCCAACTGTGGTGGTGGAATTTGAACTCACATCTCCAGGTTATTAGCCCAGACCTCTGAACTACTAGTCCAGTCACATAACCACTATGTGACTGTACTCTAGGTGCTAAATGAATCTTGGTGGATGTAATATGGGCAGGAGAGTTTTGGATGACCAAAATGCATGTGGGATGAGAGACTGACCAGAAGTGCATTGAAATAATCAAGCTTAGAAGTAAGTAATAAAACCTGTGAGGAAATGCAATATAACTAGATCAGTTTCATCATCCAAAGACTGGAACCATAATTGCAGAGACACTTGCAAAAAAATTAGAAAGAAAGAAAGACTTGCATTTATATAGCACTTCTCATGATCACTGGACATCTCAAAGTGCTTTACAGCCAATGAAGTACTTTTGAAGTGTAGTTACTATTGTAATGTAGGAAATGCAGCAACTAATTTGTGCACAGCAAGCTCCCACAAACAGAAATATGATAATGGCCAGATAATCTGTTTTTGTGATGCTGATTGAGGTATAAATATTGGCCAGGATACCAGGGATAACTCACCTGCTCTTTGAAATTATGCAATACAAATGCTTTATTTAAAATATCCATATCCATGATGAGACTTGTGCCTTGGAATTGTTTCTAGATGGCTACTATTTTATAATATGTAACAGCCTAAATAAAATATAAATGCCAAAATCATAGGAAATAGTACAGAATGTTAACATGTGCAAAACAGTTGAATTAAACCTTCCCTGAAAGTGTCAGATTCGTTTTTTTTTTCCTGATTGATTATTGGATTCTAAGCTCCTAAGCTCTTATACAAGTCACAAATTTAAGAAGTCTTATTGAAATGTATATTTTCTCTTTTCTCACTGGTTATATTATTTGCATTCCTATTCATTTGTGTCGACAATTTAAAGCAATTTAAGCTTAAATAAACCATGTTGGCTTTTGGACATCTGAACTTTTCTATGGGACAACCAGTTAAACAGTCATCACATTGTTACAAATAGGTAAAATTTTTGCTGAGTGTGTCAGAAGCTAAAGGTCACACATTCTGTTTCAGTTTACCTTCAAGTCCTTTTATACTAGCCTGGATTTTGTGGTGGCAAAGACGGCAAAAGTATCAGCGTTCACTGTAATTATTCCAGTGAAACTGAGAGCAACTTCTGGAGTCCACACGTGTACAGAATGAAGTCCTGTCGTCAGTGATTCCACACTCCTCCAGAGAGTGTGTTGTTGAGGACCCCAAAGTACAATCCATAACCAATCAGTGAATTAATGAGAGCCTCCACAATTAACCTCACTGTAAAACCCTAGAAAATATTACACCTTGTTGAATGAAATAAAACTGGATTTTTATTACTGCATATTAACTTCATAATTACTGCTAAACACCCCCACAGGCTCTTGTAAAACTAATGTTATATTTTTGGAATTGTCAATTTTTTCCATTTTAAATTTCCCATTTTTATTTTTTTTAAGGTTTGTTTATATTAACATTTTAGCCTCTATCTAAGTCCAATCATAATTATTTCTTTCACTTTCTGAAAGTTTAAGTTAATAGTAATGGGGCTCAGTGCTTTTAACTTCCTGGTTTTCTGACTTTGAGAATGCCTCAATATGATTGACTGCCCACACTCCTTGCTGACATCACTGCTGTTGCACATCTGGAGATCCCCCTGATTTAGTGCTAGATTTTATTCACTGTCGGCAAAGAGGAAATCTGTGCCGTGGCTATCGCTAGATCTTTGTGGACAGCATTCATCAAGGTTGGCGGTGAGCATTGTTGCTTCCCTACTGACCGCAAAATATAGTCAACATCATAATATAAAGCAGAGTTCTAAAATGAGATTAAAAGAAAAACTCTATACATCACATATGGGTGCTTAGTCACAGTTATTTTAGCAATTTAATGCACACTTCTCTGTAAACTTCCATTTCAGGCAGCCTACATCGGGACAAAGTGACAGTAGCCAGAAAGTCACCTTTTAGAATCACATCAATTGGCCCATTGCAACTTTGCTGGCTCTCTGACAGATTGGCCCAATTAATTACGTTCCCCCTGTCCTTTCCCCATACTCGTTTAATACCGGTATTTTCTTATTTAAGTATTTATCCACTTCCTTTGGAAAAGCTATTGTGGTTTCTGCTTCCGCCTCTGCTGCTGATGGAATTATTCCATTGATGAAAAACACTCTAATTATTAAGTATAAATATTTACCTAACCTCTTCCTTTGTTCTATTCATGATTATTTTAAACTTAGAACCTCTGATTACTGATTCACCATTTAATGGAAACCTGCTTTTCCCGATTGGTTTATGAAAACTCCTCAACATTTTGTACAAATCTGTTGGACATCCACGTGCCTTTCTTTGTTGTTTCTCTAGTTTCTCCTCTTGACTCATCCCTCACATCGTTTTAATGAACCATTTCATGGCCTTGAGATGCTTCCTAAAGTGAGTTGTCCAAAACTGAGCATAATAGCATTTTAACCAATTATTTGCAGAAAATTTAGCATTGCATCTTTCCTTTTGTATTCCGCACTTCTATTTATAAATTTGCCTTTATCTTTTAGACTCTGGAATAAGTCTATCAGTGACAGTGGTGGAAGGAAAGGGAAGTGGGGAAGGCAGTGGCGTAGTGGTATTGTCACTGGACTAGTAACCCAGAGACCCAGGGTAATGCTCTGGGGGCCCTGGTACGAATCCCATCATGGCAGGTGGTGGAATTTGAATTCAGTAAAAATCTGGAATTAAAAGCTGAACGATTGCCGTAAAAACCCAACTGGTTCACTAATGTACTTTAGGGAAGGGAAATCAGCTGTCCTTACCTGGTCTATCCTACATGTAACTCTTGACTCTGAAATGGCCCAGCAAGCCACTCAGTTGTATTATACTGCTACAGAAAATTGGACCTATAGCACATGGGCTGCAGCATGTTCGAGAAGGCAGCTCACCACCAGCTTCTCAAGGGCAATGCTGGCCTTGCCAATGACATCCACATCCAATAAATAAAATGTTTAAACAAGAAAATATTGGGCCAGAATTTGGTGTCAGTGGCAAAGCAAGAGCGCTGCTGACCTCAAAGTAAGCCTCACTGAGAGATCAAGTGATCTCTCTGGTGGGAAAATCACCTTGACCATTGTACAGTGGCACTGCAACTGATTATAGGATTCTTTATTAGAGATTCTCAGGCTGGAGTTGGAATAATGTCATCAGGCTAGCCAAGCAGACAATCACATTAAAGAATTTTCACAGACAAACAAACAGGAAACAAAAAGCAGCAAAATAAAATAATTTTTAAAAATTAACCTTATTCTGCTTTTAACACCTACTCTAGACCAAAACTTTCATCTTTAATATTATTATTACTATTCCCTTTATCTTGTCTTCCATGACACCTTTGTCATTTAATCTCTCCTGCCCTCCAACCTATCCCTGACCTCTCTTGTTGCACTTGCCCCTCCCCCTTTTTCAACAGAATAAACCCCATCACATTTCTACCCCTCTCCAGTTGAGAAGAGTCATATTGGACTTGAAACATTAACCCTGTTTCTCACTCTCCGTGGATGCTGCCAGATGGGCTGAGTTTTTCCAGTATTTTTTGTTTTTATTCCACTTTTAAAATGTTTACACAAAGCAAATTAAAGATTGGAACATACACATGGGGGTGAAGGTAGAAGATAAAAGACTCTGGAATTTTTTTTCAGTTATTAGAATGTAGCTTAATGCACGTACTAACCAATCATTTAACAACGCTGCACGATTATAGAAGTATTTTTTCAATGCCAGTTCGGTTGTTCAATAAATTTTACTAATCACATCACCGTTAAAAACCCGGTTACACCTGGTTGAACAAGATATAACGTTTTAAGAGGTTTCTAACAGCGATGTGGGATTGGAAAAGTTGAAGCCCTCACTGATTTCAGTGACTGCAGCTAGGGCCCACAGTACAACCTGTGTCAAAACCCTAAGTGACAGCACAACTTCAGGATCCCACGCTAAACTGTACACACCCGGCACCCTGACGCTGTGGTCAGTTTCACAGGAGTAATGATGGTGAAATTCTATCAGCACAGGCTTAGAGAGTTGGGTTTTTTTGACTTCGGGAAAGCATAGGCCTTGAGATGATATGATTGTAGTCTTTGAAAGAGAATAGATTCTGTGTACATGGTTAGTTACTTGGGCCTGATAGATGGGGAGGGTCAGACGCATCGGTAGAAGTTACAAAAGCATAGCACTAGGTCAGATCAAAAAGGTGCTCTTTTCAGAGTCATTGACTCTGTGACAGGTTGCTGGTGCATGCCCTGAGTATGGATTTGTTGGAGGCCTGCAAGAAGAAGACGGTCACAAGTACAGAAGCTAGGTGGGTTAATCAGGATAGTAACAACACTTACCATGGTCTCCTGGAGCTTGCTTGATTAGCTTCAAGACTCAGTTTTTACCAAGTAGTCTGAGTTTCTTTCTGACTATAGGGGTTTTGGGGGAGGGTGTTGGATTTCACTTGGGCTGAGTTGATGCTGTGTGTCATGTTGCAACATTCATGAAGGGGCAAACTTCATGGACCAATTGCTCTTTCCCTGGTTTTATCATGCTCGCATTTTTTGAATTTTTTCGCTAGACTCTAACTGCTCCACTCCTTTATACAGACCATTCTACACAGGAGTTTTATAACCATCATGAATGTTTAAATATGGATGAAGTGAGATCAATGTACCACTAGATGTCCTCATGTAACAGCTCGTGCATAAATTTATAAATACTTTATACAACTGCACACCAACACATTTGCATTATAATATAGTTTTTAAAAAAATAATCCTGCTTAGATTTCAAGCTTTCTTCCCAGCCTGATTTGGGGGCGCTAACATAAGAATATAAGATATGGGAGCAGGAGTAGGCCATTCAGTCCCTCGAACCAGTCATGCAAGCAGCAGCAAGAAATGGGAGATCTGTGATGCTTTGTCTACAAATCATATTCTTTCTTATTATTTTTTCATGGGAGTGGGCATCACATTTATTGCCCATCCTTCAATGCCCTTCAGAAGATGGTGGTGACCCACCGTCTGGAACTGCTGCAGTGTATGTGGTATATGCGTTATGCACCAGAAATCCAGGGGCTGAGGGGTAAAACTTGAGCCAATCTTTACATTTTTAAAAGCATTTATCTACAGAGATACACATTATAATTATGCACCTCCTAACCCAACTCCGAACCCAGTTTCAGTCCATTCCTAATTATAGGAGCGCAAGTGAATCCACAGTTAATGCCACCACTTGTACATAATTAAGTACAATTAATATAATCATTAACTTTAGGTACACCCACAGTACTCTTAATGAAGGATTTTGCTATATTCAGAGCCTTCAGGTGGTTCTCAATACCTTGTGGAATGAATCAAATTGGCTAAAGACTGGCATTTGTGATTCTGGGGACCTCAGGAGGATCATCTACTCGGTATTTGTGGATAAAGATGTTTACAAACATTTCAACCTTGTCCTTTGCTCCAAGCTGCAGATTCCCCCATTGTTTAGGATGGAGATGGTTGTGGAGCTGCTTCTTCCCATTAATTGTTTAATTGTTCGTCACAATTCACAACTGGAAGTGGCAGGACTGCAGAGCTTTGATCTGATCCATTGGTTGTGGATTCATTTAGCCCTGTCTATTCTATGCTGCTTTCACTGTTGAGCATGGATGTAGTCCTGTATTGTAGAGCAGGATTCTTTAGGATCGCAGGGCTTCCTGCACACTACCCAAGGGTCAGCGGGGAACGCAGCCCCACCAGCCACAGCAGTGCCGCCAATCACAGCAGCCCCAAAGCCATATAATACTGGAGATGGGATCTCTGCCCCTCACTCCAGCAGAAGTCCCACTTCAGAGAGCTGCTGGCCAATCAGATTAGCCAGCAGCTCTTGTAGTTCCAGCAGTGCCAGTAGCAGCAGTAGCCAAGACTGTGGCTTTAAGCAGTCCCCAGATTCTAAGTCAGGGTGTCCAGGACCAGGTAAGTGTGGGAAGGGGAGATGAGGCCCGAGTGGGGTCACGGGGAAAACTTTTACCCCCGTTGGGGGGTAAGTGCAGGAGCGGGCGCGGGCGGGCACGCCTCCAATCAGCGCCCCCAATCGGGGGCACGCCGCCATTTAACATGGGTGGGCCAATTAAGGCCCGCCCAGTGTGACATCCGCTCGGAAGCGCTATGCACTCCCTGTGTGGGTGTGGGGGGGATGGTGGGGGGGGTGGGGAATTCCCTCAGTTGGGACTGCGCTCTTTTGCGCATATGCATGAAAGAGCGCACTGATCTCCCTGAGGCTAAGTGCTGCTTCAGGGAGGTCGGATCGGAATTAAAATTTGTAATACAAATGATAAAAAAATTTCCCTGACATGTACCCTCATGTGATGTGTCCATAACTTTTATTGAAACCTTTAATAAAAATTTAAATACGCCCATGGATGAGGTTTCATGCTTTTTCCGAAGCCTGCCAGGGCTCCCAGCCTGCCCGGCAACCTTGAGGTTGGATGGGCAGGTCCGTTAATTACTTCAATTACTTTTTCAATGGCCTCAATAGGCCGTTGACAAGTTGGCGGGTGCATAGCTGATTCAGCTGCGCCCCCACCGACCTGAAAATGGAAGTGACGCGGGGTGATGCCGGGAGATCCACCCGACATCATCCTGCCTCATTTTACGCGTCGGCGATCAGGCCCCACCCTCCGCTCACCGACAGATAGATCCTGCCCATGGAGAAGGAAATGGTGGACCCGATTGAGAGGCCTGGGGGGAGGGATCACCCACAGGGTACAGAATTTGGGGGACACCCAATGTGGAAAGGGGGTCCTTGAGGGAGTCACATCCCAGCCTTGCACTCATGGCCTGAGCAGGGTGACCAGTTGGGCATCCCCCTGACCCCAAACCCCTCCCACCAGCCTCAAAACTGAAGCCACACAGGAAGTACTCCTTTAGTGCCCAATACCTAGGGCTGCCCTTGGCCTCACCTGTCCTATGTAAAATTGTGGAAAAGTCAGAGGAGGGCAGGAACGCCACCTGGTTAATTTTATGTCCCCCACCACAAACCTGCCCCTCCCCTCACCCCCCTTCTGCCTGAAAACCTGCTGGTAGGAGACTGGCAAATCCTGCCTGTAGCTTCAACAGGTTGGCCCTCATGCTGCTCCTGGTATATCCTCCTGTGTTCCTCATTGAGCCAGGGTTAATCCCCTGACTTTATGGTAATGGTTGGGTGAGGGATATGCCACACCAAGAGATTATAGGTTATGGTTGAATACAATTCCACTGCTACTGATGGCCCATAGCACCAAATGATATGGACACAGAACCTATTAATTTTATAGTTGGTGCCTTGCCTCTCACAGGCACATATTTAGTTAATGCTGATGTTAGCTTAATAAGTTTCTCACAGTTAAATTAACAACTATGTGGTGGTACGTTTGGGTTGTCTAATTGATCCTTTTGAATTGATCATTTTTAATCTCTTTGATTGGAAAACTGACTTCAGAAGAAATCAGATGAATAACATCAAGATCTTCAGTTCATTTCTGAGTTCTGCAATTAGGTTAAGTAAAAGGTCTCTCTGGACATGACACTTATGCTATGGAGATCACAATTCAATGCCGATTGATACCAAGGCCGTAAAGGCTTTGCTGAACATGAGCAAACATGACCCTGAACTTCCAATTGCTTACAATTATAATTCTCCATCCCACCCCCACTCTGATATCTCTGTCCTCAGCTACCTACACTGTCCCAATGAAGCTCAGCAGATGCTCAAGAAATTCATCTTTCAGTTAGGTATTTTTATAACCTTCTGGAATCGACACTGAGTTCAACAATTTTATATGATAACCACTGCTTCTGATTTTTGGACAGCAGGTGCTAGCAATGGTTCTGCTGTTATCTCTTGCAGGTCCGCTAGACCATCTTTTTTTCTAGTCCGATTACCATCTCCTTTTGCCTTGTATCTACATCCCTTTTATAATTTAATCACTCCTGCATTCCACCATACTGCACACATTACTGTTCTTTTGTCTCCTCCTCCCCCCATCCCTCTCCCTGCCTCTCTATTTCATAGAATCATAGAATGATTACACACATGAAGAAGCCATTTGGCCTGTCATGTCTATGCCAACTCTCTGTAAGAGCAGCCCATCTGGTCCCAATCATCTGCCTTTTCCTTGCAGCACTGCAAATCTTTTCTCTTCGGATAATTATCCAATTCTCTTTTGAATGCCTCAATTGAATCTGGCTCTTCCATGTTCCCAGGCAGTGTATTCCAGATCCTAACCACTTGTTGTGTAAAAAGGTTTTCCTCATGTTGCCTCTGGCTCTTTTCCTAATCACCTTAAATCGGTGTTCTCTGGTTCTTACCCCTCCTGCCAATGCCAGAGTTATCTACTCTGTCCAGATGCCTCATGATTTGAACACCTTTATCAAATCTCCTCTTAATTTTCTCTTCCCCAAGGAGAAGGCCCAGCTTATCCAATCTATCCACATAACTGAACTAGCTCATCCTTGGATTCAATCTCGTGAATCTTTTCTGCATCCTCTCTAATGCCTCCAAATCCTTCCTAAAGTGGGGTGCCCAGAACTGGACACAATACTCCAGTTGAAGCCAAACCAGTGTTTTATATAGGTTTATCATGACTTCCTTGCTTTTGTATTCTACACTTCATTGATAAAGGCCAGGACCCCCTGGCTTTATTAACCACTCTTTCAACCTGCCCTGCCACCTTCACCAATTTGTGCACATATACCCCAGGTCCCTCTGCTCTCGCATCCAATTATACCCTTTATTTTATATTGTCTTTCCACATTCTTCTACCAAAATGAATCACTTTAGACTGCAGCTTAAAAACTGTTACTTCTCTACTTTTTCCAGTTCTGATGTAATGTAGTCAGTCTGAATCAGTGGGCGGAACCAAGTCCCAGATTTGCACTAAGTGTGGTAGCGGGTGGGTAAAAAGATGTTTCACCTGCCAGCCGCGGTGGTGGGTTTTCACACTGTATCGTCCCAAAACCCCCTCATTACTTATGCATTCCTGGGAAACACGCCATTTCCATGGCGGGCGGGCTCTCATTCGCCCGCCACACCATCACCTCACCGCTTCATCACGCCGGGCGCCACATTTAAAGTCCAGCCTGCGCACACATCTCAGCGCTTCTAGCCCATTACTACTGCAGGGAAGATGTCCACGAAAGGCAAAAAGACTGAAGCCCCCAGGTTTAATAATGCATCACTTGAATGCCATTTGGACACTGTGGAGGCCCACCATGATGTCCTCTACCCCCACTCTGGCACAGAACAGGCAGCGGCATCACCAATCCAGTGGTGGCAGCGGTGGTCAGTGTCAATGCTGCACAGAAGAGGTTGGTCATCCAATACAGATAGAGGATGAATGATCTCATCTGTGCAGCCAGGCTATGGCAACTATCTCATCACTCTAAACTCTCACACTCAAGCCCATCACACATTCACTGGCATCTCACTCACTGCCAGCTCAAGGAACATCACCACCCATTCTCACACACATACCCTCACATGTCCGTCTGGCCTCATCTCCTCTGGAGACTGCCTCCTCAGCACCTCACCATCTTGAGGCCACTTGCACAGATCAACATTTGCCCCTTCACACACACCCTGGGATACCCTCCTTCCCCATTACACCCTGGCCCTGCAGCCTCTTCCCTTGCCTGAGGCCACTTCTCTCCCTCCCCCAAGCAAGCCCTAGCCCTGCAGCCATTGCAAAGCCACCTACATACAGCTGATCTGGTAGGTAGAGACCAGCGGTGTGCCCCCTAAAAGTGATGTGGTGCTGTCTGAGAAGCCTGGTGCTGATGACTGCGAGTGCTGACCAAAGCAAGGTAGACAAACAAACCTTGAAGTCCCGAGCGAAGTGCAGCCCTCCAGGTGCACGTCACTTACGTTGTGAAACACGTCGGTGTGTTTTCCCATTGATGTGGGCGGATGATCCGGGGGAGGCGGGCGGAGAGTGGAGGGGATGAGTCCAGCAGGCTGGCCTCATAATGATATGCTGATGTATTACAATGAGGTTCCCGACGTCCGGTGGAGGAAATGGCGGGCCGAACAGACAATCGCAAACTGGTTTCACGCTGTCATGAAACCGATTGCACCACATTGTCCACTCATGTCACCGAACATGCCCGATGCCGCCGGGCACGGAAAATCCCAACCAGTAACTCTGTTTTTCTCTCTGTTGATTCTGCCTGACCTGCTGAATATTTCTAGTATTTTCTGTTTTTATTTCAGATTTCCAGCAGTATTTTGTTTATTGTGAAACAATGAGATGTTCATGACCATGTAAATTTCTAAACTAATTTCCAAGGAAATTGCTTGGACTGACTTTACTCATCATACTTTTTCTCTCATAGTTTTCTTGATAATATTTTCTGAATTATTCTAGTTTATATTTTTATATACTAAACAGAATAGTGTAGTGGTTACTGCAGCCGCCTAGCAACCAATGGTCATGAGTTTAAATCCCACTGTGACAAGTTGTGAAACTGAATTCCATAAATCTTATAGTTTGTAGTTAGCAGCAGAAAATGACCATAAAAGTTGAAGGGATGTACCAGAAACCCCACTGGTTCACTAATAGACTACCTGCCACCTATGGTTGTTCTGCATTCATGTGACTCCAGTCCCATATTATGAATGTCCAATTTTGAATTGCTTGAGAAAAATCTGGGGGAAATGGTGTATAAACGCAAACCTGTCTAAGAGGGTGAGATTAAAGTAGCATTTTTAAAATTTATAATTAGTAATTGAACTCTTAGAACACAACCTTTTCCAAGATCTTGAAAATATAAAATTTGACCCAGGTTTCAGTCAACAACAAGGAATGGCACTCATCATTCATCATGTTGGCAGCTCCACACTAATATTTTGCAGACTTTTGAACAGCAATTTTTGGTTATCAGAGACCTGAATCAGTGTGGCACCTTCTTTAGGGAATCTGTCACATGTGCGAGAAGGGCAAGTAATAACGTGGCTCTTCAGACAATTAGGTTAAAAAATCTGCACTGAGATATACAGTTTATACAGGGAGTATAAATTAGATTTAATTCAATGTAAATGATGTACATAAAACAAAAGAAAGAGAGGTAAAGAATGATGGGAAAGAAAGTAAACACAATTTTTTTTACTTTTGTTTTCCATCGCTTATTTCTTTAAAAAAATCTCAAACACTAATTAAATTCTGAAGGAATAGCATAAGAACATAAGAACTAGGAGCAGGAGTAGGAAATTCAGCCCCTCGAGCCTGCCCCGCCATTCAATACGATCATGGCTGATCTAATTTCGGCCTCAACTCCAATTTCCCGCCCTCTCCCCATAACCTTTCAACCCGTTACTAATTAAAAATCTGCTTACCTCCTCCTTAAATTTATTCAGCGTCCCGGCATCCACTGCACTCTGAGGCAGTGAATTTCACAGATTCACGACCCTTTGAGAAAAGTAATTCCTCCTCATCTCTGATTTAAATCTACCACCCCTTAGCCTAAAATTATGGCATCTCATTCTAGAATGCCCCACAAGGGGAAACATCTGCTCCACGTCTACTTTATCTATCCCCTTTAGCATCTTATATACCTCAATTAGATCTCCTCTCATCCTTCTAAACTCTAGCGAGTATAAGCCTAAACTGCTCAATCTCTTCTTATAAGACTAGCCCCGTATCTCTGGAATCAATGTAGTGAACCTCCTCTGAACGGCCTCCAATGCAACTACATCCTTCCTCAAGTAAGGGGACCAAAACTGTGCACAGTACTCCAGGTGCGGTCTTGCAAATGCCTTGTACAGTTGCAACAACACTTCCCTTTCTTTATCTCTATTCCTTTAGCAATAATCACCAAAATTCCATTTGCCATCTTTATTACCTGCTGTACCTGCATACTAGCTTTCAGTGAATCATGCACGAGGACACCCAGATCCCTCTGCACTGAAGCATTCTGAAGTTTCTCTCCATTTAAATAATAAGTTGCCTTTTTATTCTTCCGACCAGAATGGATAACCTCACACTTATTCACGTTAAACTCCATCTGCCAAATTTTGGCCCATTCTCCTAACCTGCCCATATCCATTTGTAAATTTCTTTTTCTTCATTACAACTTACTTTCCCACCTATTTTGGTGTCATCTGTAAATTTAGCTATCGTACCTTCTATCCCTGAATCCAAATCATTAAAATATAGATTGTAATTAGTTAAGGCTATTTACACAACACTTAGAAAATTTGATTTTCAGTACCAGAGAATTCTTTTGGCAGTAATTATGACCTACCACATTGTTAAAAATTCACTTACACCTGCTTTCACTTTTTTTGCCGTGTTTAATGGGGAAGTACGATAATTTCATGCCTTTACATGGATTTTGATGGCAAGTGTGTCAACAAAGTATTGTTATAGCACAGCCTGAGGAGGAGTTGGGTAACCTGGATTTTCATGTTTAACTGCACATGTGCAGGCTCAGGAAGTTGCAGTCTGATTTATTTCATGAGAATGGTGAGTGCTGATGGCCTCACTGTTATTTTCAATACAAAAGCTGGGCCATTATCTCCTTCAATCCTTCCATTCTTCTACAATCATTAGGGTTTTAAAACCCATTTTGACGGTTATTTCCTGGTTTATCTTGTCTTCTACTGTTTGCAACCTGCAAAGATATGCATTTGACAAAAGTTATTCCTTAAAATCTAAGGAAAGAACACCAGTGTGATTACTGTCCTAGGGGATTTATAGGAGCAATCCCATGGGCCGGCAATGAATGTGTAGATTATTGTAAGAAATAGTCGTTGCAAAACCTTAGAAATTCCATGTGTTCATTTTAATAGCCATTTGGGGATCCACACTTTAGGAAGATTGTTGAGGTAATAAAGAACACAGTGTAAATGTGCCGGAACTCTGCGTGGTACAACAAAATAGAAATATGAGAAAAGACTTGGGAGATAGAAAAAGGAACAATGTTGGCAAGTATAGGAAGCAAATGGAACTGGGGAAAGGGGCCTATTTGTATCAGGAATTTCAGTTAGATTTGCATTCACATGAGGGAACATTTTGATTTTCATTAATTGATTTCATAAATTATTGTAGGTCTAATATTTAAATGCCAAATCCTATCAGACTTCACTGCCATATAACAGGTTTAAACTGGGAACATCTGGAAAAATAATCAGTTTAGTATTGGACAGAGGCCAACATTAGGAATGAGCTGACTTTTTTAAGTTCATAATTTTACCTCCTAAATGTTGTGTTGGTACTCTGCAGAAACATCTGATATAAAATATAATTTATCACATATTTCTTTGGCAGCAAAACTCTTTGAAAACCTACAAGAAAAGATTCCTCACATCATGCACATTTCCAATGTAAAGAGTTCAGCAATGAGTTGAAAGGTCAGACATGCTCATATTTCTTGACTATGCAGAGCACGATGGTTTAGATACTTTTCTCTTTGAGAACAAGAGGAAGATCTGTTTTTCACTGGAATTTGTGGCCCGCTTTTTAATGAAAGTTTTGGAAAAGCTGCTCTGAAACATACAACTCCTGAGAATGTGATTTAGTTAGCTGTGCAAAGCAACAGCCAATCGTGATGCACCCTTCCATGTTTCTCAGGCAGCAACAAACCACTTAAACAGTATAATTATCAAAGTTCAATAATCGGCAATGTAACGCACAATATTCAATGGCTAAAGCCTCATTAACAAGTGAAAAAGGCCTGATTTAACATTAAAACGCTTCACGTAATTTAATAGAATTCTGCTTTCAGAATTTTGGCTGGGCAGACGACCCCAAAAAGGCAAAAGGTTTGGCAATTTGTCACCACAACAGTGACTTCCATGTCAACTGTTTCATGGTTTGCACAGATTCTTAGATGCTAACTTGATAGACATTTAGTTTTTTTCAGTAAAGCATGGAAACAAATGTAAATTGGTACTTAGGTAGGTAGGGGAATGTGGCCCTGCAATCAGAATTTAAGGAGCTAGGAGGAAAATTAGCAAGTAGAACCTCTAATTGTAGTAATCTCCAGATTGCTCCCATTACCACGTGCCAGTCATTACAGAGATAGGAGGATAAGGCAGTTGATGCAGGAGGGAGGGCTTTAGATTCCTGGGACACTGGGGCTGGCTCTGGGGAAGATGGCACCTGTACAAGCCGGACGAGTTGCATCTGAACAGAGCTGGGACTGAGTTCCTTGCGAGGCGTTTTGCTAGTGTTGTTGGGAGGGCTTTAAACAAACTAATTTGGCAGGGGTGTGGGAACCAAGAAAAAATACTAGAGAGGAATACAAGTATGCACAAAATACTGGGAGGGACAGAAAGCACTAGTATGGAGAATGGTAAGTTAATAGGTAAAGTCGGGATAAGGGAGAAAGTAACAAATTCTAAATCAGGGTTACTATGCATGTATGTGAATGCCTGGAGGGTAATGCTGTTGGTGTGGTGTACATGGACTTTGCAAAGGCATTTGACATTATGAGGAGAAACTTCTTTAGCCAGAGAGTGGTGAATCTATGGAATTCATTGCCACAGAAGGCTGTGGAGGCCAGGTCATTGAGTGTATTTAAGAGCGAGATAGATAGGTTCTTGATTAGTAAGGGGATCAAAGGTTACGGGGAGAAGGCGGGAGAATGGGGTTGAGAAACTTATCAGCCATGATTGAATGGTGGAGCAGACTCGATGGGCTGAATGGCCTAATTTCTGCTCCTCTTATGACACAGTGCCACACAACAGACTTGTGAGAAAAGTTATTGCTCATGGAATAAAAGGGGTAGTAGCAACGTGGATACAAAATTGGCTGAAAAATAGGAAGCAGAGAGTAATAGGCAATGGATATCTTTCGGGCTGGAAGAAGGTTTGTAGTGGAGTTCCCCAGGGGTCAATCTTGGGACCCTTGCTTTTCCTGATATATATTAATGATCTAGATCTTGGTGTGCAGGGGACAATTTCAAAGTTTGTGGATGATACGAAGCTTGGGAGTGTTGTGAACTGCAAGGAGAATGGTATGGAGCTTCAAGAGGACATAGACAAGTTGGTAGAGTGGGCAGATAGGTGGCAGATGAAGTTCAATGTGGAGATGTGTGAGGTGATACATTTTGGTAAGAAGAACATGGACAGACAATATAAAATGGAAGGGGGGAAATTTTGAAGGGGATGCAGGAGCAGAAAGACCTGGGTATATATGTGCATAGATCATTGAAGGTGGCAGGACAGTTGGAGAGAGCAGTTAATAAAGCATATAGTATTCTGGCCTTTATTAATAGGGGCATAGAGTACAAGAGCAGTGAGATAATGCTGAATTTATATAAGACACACATTAGACCTCAGCTGGAATATTGTGTACAGTTCTGGGCACCATATTATAGGAAGGATGTGAACACACTGGAGAGAGTGCAGAAGAGGTTTACAATAATGGTTCCAGAGATGAGAAACTTCAGCTATGAGGATCGATTGGAGAGGTTTGGACTGTTCTCCTTGGAGAGAAGAAGGCCGAGAGGAGATTTGATAGAGATGTTCAAAATCATGAGGGGGCTGAACAGAGTAGATAGGAAGAAGCTGCTCCCACTCGTAAAAGGATCGAGAACAAGAGTGCGCAGATTTAAAGTGATTTGCAAAAGAAGCATGTGTGACCTGAGAAAAAACTGTTTTACACAGCGAGTCGTTCGGGTCTGGAATGCACTGCCTGGAAGTGTGGTGGAGGCAGGTTCAATCGAGGCATTCAAGAGGACATTAGATGATTATTTGAATAGAAACAATGTGCAGGGGTATGGGGAAAAAGGCAGGGCAATGGCACAAGGTCATAATGCTCATTTGGAGAGCCAGTATCGACATGATGAGCCCAATGGTCTCCTTCAGTTCTGTTAAAATCCTGCAATTCTGTGTTTCTGTAAAATAACATTGATTTTTAAGATATAACCTAATAAATTAGATGAAGAGTCCTGTAGAAAAATAGTTTTCTCACCCTCTTGAAAATGGTGTCAACTCCCACTGAATTTTAACAGTGGAGCAATAAGTGAGTAAGTTGAAAAGGAGCAGATAAAATTCAAATCAGGCAATAGATGGGAGGACAAACTGGAAAAGCTGTAATGACATTGCATTATTTGTCACCATGGGCAGAATCCTCCCAGATTCGCACTAAGTGCTGTAGCGGGCAGGTAAAATCGTTGGCTGCGATGGAGGGTTTTCACACAGTATCGTCCCAAACCCACCACATTATTTATGCATTCCCGGGATACACACCACTTCCATGGTGGGTGAGCTCTCATTCGCCCACCTGCCATCACCTCGCTGCTTCATCATGCCGGGCACCATATTTAACGTCTAGCCCTGCGCACACATCCCAGTGCTTCCAGCGCACAACTGCTGCAGGGAAGATGCCCATGAAAAGCAAAAAGACTGTAGTCCCCAGGTTCAGCAACATGTCACTAGAACGCCTTCTGGATGCCGTGGACACCCGCCAGGGTGTCGTCTACCCCCGCTCTGGCTGCAAGATTGTCAGTGGTGTGACCGCCCAGGCTTGGGAGGCGGTGGTCAGTGCCAACACCCTTCAAAAGAGGACAGCCACCCAGTGCCGCAAGTGGGTGAATGATCTCCTCCATTCCGCCAGGGTAAGTCACTCTTCTCATCACCCTCACTCACATGCTCAAAAACCCATCACACATCCACAGGGCCCTCACTCACTGCCAGATCAAGGGACATCACCATTCACTCTCTCACACACACCTTCACTGTTCTCATCCCATCCCATGGGATCACTAGCCACCCAAACATGCCAGGCATACTGATCATCTGGCTTGGCAGGTGTCCTGCTTACACTTCCTCCATCTGTCTTCAAGCAGGACAAGCTGGCAACAAGAGGGAGAGGTTGCAGACTGGTGGAGGAATGCCTGAAATCAAGGTCCTCATAGACTTTGAAAACAGAGCTATCCAGCTGGCCGGCGAGGATCTAGACTGGTCCTGTGCTGACGGTGAGGTCGCTGGTGCTCTACCAAGTGACGGTCCAGCAGTGCAACATCCATCAGACAACCTGCTGTGGGTAATGTGTCCTCTTTCACAGGCCACTGCCATGCACTATTTACCTCCCCTTGCTTTCGCAGGCACATCTGGGAAACACCCGACGGAGTCCATGACCCAGGACCTCCAATCAAGCCCCAGATAAACCTCTGAAGAGGAATTTGGAGGCACTCTCCTGAATTCCTGTCACAGCGCTCACCCACACCCTTCACCAGCGCAGAGACACATACCTCAGTGGGACCTAGCTTTAGAATAGCCCTGGGATCACAATCTGTTGAACACTTTGCACTTTCTGATCCATAACAGACGGTGGCAGGGGCTTCCCAGATGTCTGGCACTCGGAGGACTGCTGGAGACCAGCAATTTACTAACTTGGAGTCAGACAATGAGCCTCTGGACTCAGCCATGTCACAGTTGCTGGAGCTGCAACGTCAGGAAGGGATGTCCGCAGCATTCCTTAGATTGCAAACCACAATGGAAAAGTCTGCCTAGCTTCACTCTGAGGTGATAGTTCCAGCATGCTAGCGCACTGAGGTCAACACTGACAGGATGGCGGACGCCATGGAGACCTTGGTCTAGGACATCACTCCTGCACTGCTGCATGGCTTAATGCATCGCTGATGCCATAGTTGGCCTCCAACAGTATGTATGTGAGAGGGGTACCGGGCAGCTTGATCTCACTTCAGCTACCCCTTCTCCTCAAGGAGTCAGCCTGGGGCCTTTGGACACCCATAGGGAGGAGGATCAGCAGGTGCACACTCTGGGCCTATCCATCCAGGTGACTATGAGAGTGTCTGGCCCATCCGAATCCCATCTTCCTGTGACCTCAGCTGCTTCAGCTCCACAGGCCAAGGATGGTGCCACTGCCAAACAGCATGACCCTGAAACCAGGCCCGGGCCCTTCAGGTTTCGGCCCTCCAGAGGACGCCCGCCAAAGTCATCATAGACAGGGTGTAGCAGTCAGCAGGCTGCCTCCACCTCCAATGTGGATGTCTGGGAAGCACCAAGACATAGCGGCAGGGTTAGGAAAGTTAAAAAGAATCAGTTGCACAGTCTGGGCACAGGTGTTAACCACTTGTATACACTGCTCACTATTGTCAATAAACTCCCAAGAATGTTTCCCTGCCTATGGCTCCTTGTTCTGATGAGTAGTGTTTCTGTCACTCAGATGTGAAATCTTTCTGCACAAGATAAAGGCAGGTGTCTCAATCCAGGGCTTCTTCCCTCTGCTTTGTGCAGCCTTCAGACCAAAGTGATGGCCTGGCCTCGTAATCCCTGGATATATGTCTGGTACCTGCACCTCGACAGTGCTTGTCATTGCTGCCAGAATGTTGTGGGCAGGCATCATAGAGTACCATCATCCTCTCTGTGCATGCTCAGCACCTTTAAGGTGGGGCTGGCCCTCATTTCTTCAGATCTGTGACCAGTGACGCTCTGCTCCTGAAGGGGTCAGTGTTGAAGGCGGAGAAAGGATCAGATGCTTCTAAGTTTCATGGCTGCATCTCTATATGACCCTGATCACAGCGTAAGTGAGCTGCCCTTGGCCATACAGGAGTCAGACATTCTCAGAGGCTATATGAAGCTCTATGGAGTGTCCTCACTGCATGTCGTCATCATCCTCCTGCTTTCAAGCAACTATTAGATCCTCCACCGCGTCTCCATGACAGGAGCATTATCACAGATTGCATATGTGCTGCCATAAGCCAGACTGGAGTCAAATGCTCACAGATGCAATGTGAGGATCTAATGGTGTCTGCTCACTGCATGTCGCCATCCTCCACAAACCTAGCAGCTATCAGGGCCTGCCGAGCACTTCTGCCCCATCCAGCCAGTGTGAGGGCCTCACCCACGTCATTGTCTCCTTCGAGGACCCCCTCACCCTCATCCCCATCAGCGTCCTCCTCATCGGAGTAAACCTCCAGCT
Source organism: Cetorhinus maximus (assembly GCF_964194155.1). Classification (NCBI taxonomy): domain Eukaryota; kingdom Metazoa; phylum Chordata; class Chondrichthyes; order Lamniformes; family Cetorhinidae; genus Cetorhinus; species Cetorhinus maximus. Next base: position 135,437,522 of record NC_135884.1, on the reverse strand, counting down.
CCTCCATCTCCTCCTCAGCCAGCTCCTCTCCCTGTTGCAGCAGTAGGCTGTAAAGAGCTTAGCAAACACCCTCTGTGGACTGTGTTGCAGGGCTCCACCATCCCGATGGTCTGCTGCACCAAGTCGCGAGCTGCAGCATGAGCCTCATAATAGCGTTGCTGTGCTGCAGCCTGAGGCCACCGTACGGGTGTCATCAGCCACGGTCTCTGCGGGTAGCCCTTGTCCCCGTGGAGCCATCCCTGCAGCTTTTGCAGACTATGGAAGACCCCAGGGATCTGTGACCAACTGATGATGTAGGCGTCGTGCACACTCCCTGGACACCGAGCGCACACCTGCAGGATGCACTTCTATGGAATCCCTTCCAGTTGATGTAGTTGACCTCGTGTTGTGACAGAGACCTGAGTGCCACGTGAGTGCAGTCGATGGCACCCTGCATCTGTGGGAAATCCGAGATCTGGGCAAATCCAATGGCCCTTGCATCCTGGCTGTCTTGGCCCAGGGCGAAATGTACAAAGTTGTGTGCCCTCAGAAAGATGGCATCCATGGCAGCACGGATGCATTTGTGGGTGGAAGCTTATGAGATCCCATAGAGGTCACCTGTGGAGCCCTGAAAGGAGCTACTGGCAGTGGGTGCCCTCCATGTCCCCATAGTGCCAAATCCTGGGGCAGCTGGCAGATGTGAGCGACCAGTTCCCTAGACATGCGCAGTAATCGGCGACACTGGTTCTCAGTCATCTGCAGGAATGAAAGGCGGTGTCTATAGACCCTGAGTGTCACTAGGTGCCAATCAGCAATGGCTCGCTGTGGCTCTTCTGCAGTGTGTGTGGGAGCCCCAGCCGCCCGTTCTTCCAGAGGGTGCTGCTCCTCCATCTGCACAGCCAGGAGCCTCAGTCACTCTCTCCTCCATCGTCTTTGCTCTCTGTAGGCCATCAGGCATACAGCTAATTCACCAGGCTCCATGATCCTGATGTACTCCTCCTGCAGGATGAAAGAGAGAGACACGTGGGTTAGCATGGGTGTACTAAGAACTGTCCTGATTAAGCCTGAAGGCCCCTTAATGCTTCCTGGAGAGCGCTGGCCACCACTTTGATGGCCAGAGATTATTGCGCTGCATGGCTGCCCGAGACCCCAATCACCTCCACCCCACTCCACCCGACTGATTGGCTTTGCCCATTGGACTGCATGCTGTGCTCTCAGCTCAGGCTCAGGCATTCTCCTAACCCGCACTGCAAGGCTGCATTGTTAGCTTGAACCATTTGGGAGACTGATCCAAACCGGGATGATGACATTGCAAGGGACTGTGAGCGCCTCCACCAGTGACTGCCCCATGGCCAGCTTTAGCAAGCGGATTGTACAACATCTGCAATTGTCCAACTGTTCTGCAGTACACTAAAATGCTCATGACTTTGCAGTCTGTGCCTGGGTAGGATGGGGTGGGGGGTGGGGGTGCTGGGTGGGAGGTGGGGCTGAACAGCTCAGGGGGCTGGTGCCAAAATTGGGACGGCTGTCTCACAGACGAGACAGGCAACAGCCTGACATAGTCACCCTCCCGGAATCATACCTTACAGATCATGTCCCAGACACCACCATCACCATCCCTGGGTATGTCCTATCCCACCTCTACCAGCAGAGGTGGTGGCACATTTGGAAGGGAGTTGCCCTGGGAGTCCTCAACATCGACTCCAGACCCCATGAAGTCTCATGGCATCAGGTCAAACATGGGCAAAGAAACCTCCTGCTGATTATCATGTAACACCCTCCCTCAACTGATGAATCAGTGCTCCTCCATGTTGAACACCACTTGGAGGAATCACTGAGGCTGTCAAGGGCGCAGAATGTACTCTGCATGGGGGACTGCAATGTCCGTCACCAAGAGTGACTTGGTAGCACCACTACTGACCGAGCTGGCCGAGTCCTAAATAACATAGCTGCTAGACTGAGTCTGCGGCAACTGGTGAGGGAACTAACAATAGGGAACTAACAAGAGGGAAATACATACTTGACCTCATCCTCACCAACCTGCCTGCTGCTGAGGCATCTGTCCTCTGACATTATCAGTAGGAATGACCACCGCACAGTCCATGTGGAGATGAAGTCCCGTCTTCACATTGAGGATACTCTCCATCGTGTTGTGTGGCACTGCCACCATGCTAAATGGGATGGGTTTCGAACAGATCTAGCAACTCAAGACTGGACATCCATGAGGTGCTGTGGGCCATCAGCTGCAGCAGAATTGTACTCAAACACAATCTGTAACCTCAAGGCCCAGCATAGCCCCCACTCTATCATTACCACCAAGCCAGGGGATCAACCCTAGTTCAATGAAGATTGCAGGAGGGCATGCCAGGAGCTGCACCAGGCACACCTAAAAATGAGAAGTCAACCTGATGAAGCTACAACACAGGATTACTTGCGTGCCAAACAGCATAAGCAGCAAATGATGGACAGAGCTAAGTGATTCCACAATCAATGGATCAGATCTAAGCTCTTCAGTCCTGCCATATCCAGTCATGAATGGTGGTGGACAATTAAACAACTTACTGGAGGAGGAGGCTCCACAAATATCCCTATCCTGAATGATGGAGGAGCCCAGCACATCAGTGCAAAAGATAAGGCTGAAGCATTTGCTACAATCTTCAGCCAGAAGATTCAAGGGCAGTAACTCTCATCTCACCTCTGGGTGATCCATCTCGACCTCCTCCGGAAATCCCCAGCATAACAGATGTCAGCCTTCAACCAATTCGATTCACTCCACATGATATCAAGAAATGGCTGAAGGCACTGGATACTGCAAAGGCTATGGGCCTTGACAATATTCTGGCAATAATACTGAAGAATTATGCTCCAGAACTTCCGCTCCTAGCCAAGTTGTGCCAGTACAGCTACAACACTGGCATCTACCCTGCAATGTGGAAAATTGCCCAGATATGTCCTGTACACAAAAAGCAGGACAAATCCAAACTGGCCAGTTACCACCCCATCAGTCTACTCTCAATAATCAGTGATGGAAGGATCATCAACAGTGTTCTCAAGCAGCACTTGATTAGCAATAATCTGCACACTGATGCTCAGTTTTGGTTCCGCCAGGGTCACTCAGTTTCTGACTCTGACAAGTTGCAAAAAAATGTTTTGGATTGGGGCAGAGTGGATTTTAGTAAAATAAGGCAGGATCTGGCCAAGGTAGGCTGGGAACAGTTACTTGTGGGGAAATCTACAGAGGAACAAATGGGGAATGTTCAAAAAGGAAATGGGGAGGGTACAGGCTCAACATGTTCCCTCTAGGGTGATAGGAAGGAGTAACAAGCCCAGAGAACCATGGATGACCAGAGATATTCAGGTTACGATGAGAAGGAAAAGAGAGGCTTTTAGCAGGTACAAGGGAAACAAATCAGCAGAGGCATTAGTGGAGTACAGACAGTGCAGGGTGGAGCTTAAGAAAGCAATTAGGAGAGCAAAGAGGAGATATGAGAAAGCTCTGGCTGGTAAAAGTAGGGAAAATCCCAAGATATTCTATAAGTATATCAATGGAAAGAAGATAACCAGGGAAAGAGTAGGGCCCATAAGGGACCAAGGGGGCAATCTATGGGTGGAGCCAGAGGAAATCGCTAGAGTGTTGAATGAATACTTTATGTCCATCTTCACCCAAGAGAATGAGGATGAAGGTATCGAACTCGGGGAGAGAGACTGCGAGGTTCTTAAGCAAATTGACATAGGGAGTGACAAGGTATTGGGGGTGTTGGCAGGCTTAAAAGTGGACAAATCTCCAGGTCCGGATGAGAATGCTGAGGGAGGCAAGGGAGGAGATCGCAGTGGCTCTGACCCGAATTTTTAATTCCTCTCTGGCCACGGAGGGAGGTGCCAGAGGACTGGAGAACAGTTCATTCGGTTCTGCTATTTAAAAAGGGTTGTAGAGATAAGCCAGGGAACTACAGGCCAGTGAGTCTCACATCAGTGGTAGGGAAACTATTGGAGAAAGTTCTGAAGGAGAGTATCTATCTCCACTTGGAGAGGCAAAGTTTGATCAGGGATAGTCAGCATGGCTTTGTCAGAGGGAGGCCATGCCTAATAAATTTGATTGAATTTTTTTGAGGAGGTGACCAAGTGTGTAGATGAGGGTAGCGCAGTTGATGTAGTTTATATGGTTTTCAGTAAAGCCTTTGACAAGGTCCCACATGGGAGACTTATAAAGAAGGCAAATGCACATGGGATACAGGATAGTTTGATAAGGTGGATTCAAAATTGGCTTAGTTGTAGGAGGCAGAGGGTGATGACAGAAGGATGCTTTAGTGACTGGAAGCCCGTGTCCAGTGGCATACCACAGGGATCTGTGCTGAGTCCCCTATTATTTGTCATTTATATAAACGACATAGATGACTATGTGGGGGGGTAGGATTAGTAAGTTTGCGGATGACACAAAAATTGGCCGGGAGGTTAACAGTGAGGTTGAGTGTCTTGGGCTACAGGAAAATATAGACGGGATGGTCAATTGGGCAGATAAGTGGCAGATGGAATTTAACCCTGAAAAGTATGAGGTGATACACTTTGGAAGGAGTAATTTGACAAGGAAGTATTCAATGAACGGCATGGCACTAGGAAGTTCTGAGAAACAAAGGGACCTTGGTATGTGAGTCCATGGATCTCTGAAGGCAGAGGGGCACGTTAGTGGGGTGGTGAGAAAGGCATATGGGACACTTGCCTTTATCAATCGAGGCATAGATTACAAAAGTAGGTAGGTCATGTTGGAGTTGTATAGAACCTTGGTGAGGCCACAGCTGGAGTACTTTGTGCAGTTCTGGTCGCCACATTATAGTAAGGATGTGATTGCACTGTAGGGGCTGCAGAGGAGATTCACCAGGATGTTGCCTGGGATGAAACATTTAAGTTATGAAGAGAGGTTGGATAGACTTGGGATGTTTTCGTTGGAGCAGAGAAGACTGAGGGGCGACCTGATCGAGGTATACAAGATTATGAGGGGCGTGGACAGGGTGGATAGGGAGCAGCTGTTCCCCTTAGTTGAAGGGTCAGTCACAAGGGGGCATAAGTTCAAGGTGAGGGGCAGGAGGTTTAAGGGGGATGTGAGGAAAACTTTTTTTACCCAGAGGGTGGTGACAGTCTGGAATGCACTGCCTGGGAGGGTGGTGGAGGCGGGTTGCCTCACATCCTTTAAAAAGTACCTGGATGAGCACTTGGCACATCATAACATTCAAGGCTATGGGCCAAGTGCTGGTAAATGGGATTAGGTAGGTAGGTCAGGTGTTTCTCACGTGTCGGTCAGACTCGATGGGCTGAAGGGCCTCTTCTGCACTGTGATTCTGTGATTCTCATTACAGCCTTGATTCAAACATGGACAAAAGAACTGAACTCCAATGGTGAGGTGAGAGTAACTGCCCTTGACATCAAGGCAGCATTTGTCCAAGTGTGGCATCAAAGAGCCCTAGCAAAACTGGTGAATCAGGGGGAAAACGCTCTATTGGTTGGAGTCATACCTAACACAAAGGAAAATAGTTGTGGTTGTTGGAAGTCAATCACCTCAGTTCCAGGACATCACTACATGAATTCCTCAGGGTAGTGTCCTAGGCCCAACCATCTTCAGCTGCTTCATCGGTGACCTTCCTTCCATCACAAGGCCAGAAGTGGGGATGTTCACTGATGGTTGCACAATGTTCAGCACCATTTGTGACTCTTCAGATACTGAAGCAGTCCATGTCTAAATGCAGCAAGATCTGGACAATATTCAGGCTTGGGCTGACAAGTGGCAAGTAACATTCACTCCACACAAGTGCCAGGGCAATGACCATCAATGATCAATGACCATCTTTGCAGTTTAGAAGAATGAGAGGCGACCTTAATGAGACATATAAGATTCTTAGGGGGCTTGACAGGGTAGACGCTGAGAGGTTGTTTCCCTTTGTGGGAGAGTCTAAGACCAGAGGCCATAATCTCAGAGTGAGGGGTCGCCCATTTAAAACAGAGATGAGGAGGAATTTCTTCTCTCAGAGGATTGTTAATCTGTGGGATTCTTTACCACAGAGGGCTATTGAGGCTGGGTCATTAAGTATATTCAAGGCTCAGATAGACAGATTTTTAATCAGTAAGGGAATCAAGGGTTATGGGGAAAAGGCAGGAAAGTGGAGTTGAGGATGAGCAGATCAACCATGATCTCATTGAATGGTGGAGCAGACTTGAAGGGCCGAATGGCCTACTTCTGCTCCTACGCCTTATGGTCTTATCTCCAACAAGAGAGAATCTAACCATCGACCCTTGACATTCAATGGCATTACCATCGCTGAATCCCGTACTATCAACATCCTGGGGGGTTACCATTGTCCAGAAACTGAACTGGACTAGCCATATAAATACTGTGGCTACAAGAGCAGGTCAGAGGCTAGGAATCCAGTGGCAGGTGACTCACTTCCTGACTCCCCAAAGCCTTTTCACCATCTGGAAGGCACAACTGGAGTGTGATGGAATACTGTCCACTTGCCTGGATGAGTGCAGCGCCCACACTCAAGAAGCTTGACATCATCCAGGACAAAGCTGTCTGCTTGATTGGCACCTCTTCCACAAACATTCACTCCCTTCAGCACCAACGAACAGTGGCAGCAGTATGTAACATCTACAAGATGCGCTGCAGGAATTCACCAAGGCTCCTTAGACAGCACCTTCCAAATCCATGACCACTACCATCTAGAAGGACAAGGGCTGCAGATAGATGGGAACACCACCACCTGGAAGTTTTCCTCCAAGCCACTCACCATCCTGATTTGGAAATATATTGCCGTTCCTTCGCTGTCGCTGGCTTAAAATCCTGGAACTCCCTCCTGAACAGCACAGTGGGTGTACCTACACCACATGGGCTGCAGCGGTTTAAGAAGGTAGCTTACCACCACCTTCTCAAGGGCAATTAGGGATAGGCAATAAATGCTGGCCTAGCCTGTGATGCCCACATCCTGTAAATTAATTTTAAAAATGAACTTGGTTACTTTTATTTCCGATGTTACAAACCTTGAGCCATTTCTAAATTATATAAATAAAGCCAGTGAAACAGGATACCACAGAAAATAATAATCAGTGATACATCTACCTTCAAAAAAGAGAGTGGGCACAATCTATGCTCTAAACTGTGAACCACCCCACATCCAATATTACCAGCATTGACCAAAAGACATGTTTGTCAATATGGAACAGCTCACCAAGGTGTAACATTCTGTTCAATGGCTTAAGACCTAATAATACTTGCTACGAGTAATGTCAGGAACAAGAAACCTGCGGCTTTGAGAGTTGAACCCATGATTGTGTGCTTGACAGGTAGGAATACTACTTGAGTTAATGAATTGCAGTTTAATGAGAATGTTAGAGAAGATTTATTTGTTGCGGAAAGGTGATTATGTTGACTTTCCTTCTGAAACTATTAATAAATGCCTGTTGAAAGCTCTCAAGTCAAAAAGGAAACCGAAGTTCACTCAACATCTGAAATTCTTGTGGGTAGTTAGTGTTTGTTTATCTATTAAATGGATATAGTCTTAAAAGTTAGTCGGATCAGATAAATTCAAGATTTTTTGATTGTTATCAAATGTAATTATTATAGGAACAGAGGTTTTGAATCCAGCAACGTATAAGAGTACTGGATTCTTATTCAACCTATTTTCATGTCACGTTTTCTCCAAATGTAGGGGTAGAGTTTCTGTATCGTGAAAATTGTCATAAACTACTAAATGTATAATCACAACCGTAAATCTTCCACGATCCACCTCAATTGGTTAGCGTAATAGAACATATTGGGCAGAATTTCACCCTTGTCGGGCGGGCTCGGCTCAGACGGGTAGGGGATGATCGGGAAGCCAACCACCCCCCACCCTGCAATTGGGGCCAGAAGGCGATTTCACACTGGCGGGCCAATTAAGGCGCCCCCAGTGTGAAACGTGAGTGGTAGCGTTCAGCCCCGCCTATGCAGGCAGGGGGAGGAGGGCAAGCGCGCAAGTGCACGCTTCAGAATCTCCCTGAGGCGCAGGCTCTGTCACATGAGCAGGGACATGTTATTAATTAAGTTTTAAAATTTTAATTTTATTTTTATTTGCCTTACGAAACCTCATCCCACCCATGGAAAGGCCGCTTGGCCTTTTTGCCATAAGGTTGGACGGGCAGTGAAAAATTTAACTTGGTTGATAATTTATTGGCCTTAACAGGCCTTTCACTTGTCAGCGGGCGTGCTGCCGACTCCAGCGCGTGACTGCTGTATGAAATATCGCGTTGGCGTCGGGACACTTGCCGGACGTCAACGCACATCATTTTATGCTCGAGCAGGTCAGGCGCGCCGAGCTAAAAATTTTGCCCTTTTTTTTGCCTTAAAAATGTTGTTTGTTGTATTTAAAAGTACAGTTTTACCAATACAGCTGGAAATGAATTTATCATCAATACAAGGATGTCTAGGATACCAGCTGTGGTTAATCTGATTTTAAGTCACTGAAAATGACTTGAAAATGCTATGCTGAACCATTTTTTATTGGTGTGCACCAGTTAGTTCCTTGGGAAATAATTTATTTTAAAATGTAAATTAATAACATTCACGAGAATGGTTCCAGGGTCCAGGAACTTCAGTAACCTAGGTAGATTGGAGAAGATGGGGTTGTTCTCCTTGGAGAAGAGAAGGTTGAGAGGAGATTTAATGCAGATGGAGATTTAATGGAGAAATTACTGAAGAAACTCACAAGGGTGTGGTGCTTAGTGAAGTGTTCAATTATATAATGAATGGCTGGCCTGAAGAATGTGATGATGAGTAATTGCAGGGGTATTTTACAAGTAGAAATTAATTGAGAGCAAATCAAAGCTGTCACCTATGAGATTTAAGGGCTATTCCTCTACCAAGTTTAGAGAGAGAATTTTAGAGGAACTTCATCAAGAGCACACAGGGATCGTCTGTATGAACACAATAGCAAGAAGCTATTTTTGGTATCCAAAGATGGATAGGGATATTGAAGAGTTGGCAAAAAGTTGTTAAGTGTGAATGAGAAATTATCCAACCAAGGTTCCTTTCATTCCATGATCAAACGTAAGGAAGCCGTGGAATGAGTACATGTTGATTTCTTTGAAGTGGAGGGGAAACTGTGCCCTATTTTGGTCGATAGCTGTACCAATTGAATAAATGTTGAGTCTATGCCCAATACTACAAGTGTCAAATTATTGAGGTTTTGAGAAGTTGGTTTGCAATTTATGGGTTGCTAGAGGTCTTGGTATCAGATAACAGTTCACAGTTTATGTAAGAAGAGTTTTAAATATTTCTGAGTAAGAATAGAGTCAAACACACTCTAATACCACCATATCACCCAGAATCAAATGGTGCTGCAGAAAGAAGTGTACAGATAGTGAAGAGGTCTTTGTAGAAGTATTTGCTAGGTGACAAGCTAGGCAGTAATTCCCATGTTTCTCTTCAATACAAGCTAGACAATTTCTGTGTTCTTATTAATAACTCCACAGCCACAACACATTGCTCACCTTATGATTCAGTGTTTAAACATGCTCTTAGGACAAGGTTTAGCTTGCCTTAGTCTGATGTCATTAGCAAAGTAAGAGAAAAGCAAGACAAAGTGAAGATGAGTCATGATACATGAGGGATGAAACCTAGAAAGTTCAGTGCTGGTCAGAAGGTCAAAGTGAAAAGCAACCAAGGCGATAAGGAGATTGTAGTTGTTGTAAGAGTCTAGATATATTCATATATCTGTTGAAGATTGGAGAGAGACTCCATCAGTGTCATGTTGATTATTTGCATGAAAAATGGAATCTGACAAAAGGAGAGCATGAGAAAGCTCCTATAGTCCAAACTCCTCCTATAGTCCAAACTCCTCCTACAGCCCAAAGTGTAAGTCAGAAAGGAAGTGAAAGTCAAAAAAAAAAATTAAGTTTCAGCATTACAGAATCCACCAGTAGAGCAAAATGAGTTATGGTCTTTGATTAAGACAAATCAATCAATGTCACAGTCCCAACTATGGAGTTGGTAGCCAAAGTCAAAGTTCATGTTTGACACAGTCAGAGATATTAAGAGAGCAGAATCAAGCTAATGGAAATGGAAGGAGATACCCAGACAGAAGTGGAAAGAAGCCAGATATGTTAACGAAAGTATGTAGGAAGGAAGAAGCAAAAGGTTGTTCTTTTCATTATTTCTTGTCAATGATATTTTCTTTAAACACATACCAGTGTTTAGGATTTTTTTTTACATGTAAATTACTTTGGAAGTTGATCATATATATTTTGGTTGTGATTACAGCAAAAACAAGTATGCAACCCAACTTGTTAAATGTTCAGGTATTGTTGATGTTTGTTTAGTCCTGTTGTATTCTGGGAATTTATGTATATATGCCAATTTTCATTTTAATGTATAAATTGTTTTTACAGTGGGGAGGGAGTGTAGTACACTGCAATATCTAAGCATTTTGTTGAACAGCATCTCTGCTGCCCTCTTTAATGGGTGTAGGGTGTGGGGTTTGTGTGGAAATAAAATCAATTCAATAATGGCTGCCTGCAGCTGAACATGTGTTATTTTTGCTCAGTGCAGTACACAACACTTTGGCATTTTAGTACAATGTTCTCCTGTGTAGAAAGCCTACAGCTTTATAACTTGTTCCCTTGCTTTAAACATTTATGTATGTGAGTCCTTAAGTTTATCTGCTCCTTTTAAATTAAGTCCATGGCCTTAATGAAAGGTAAAAACTTCAGCTCCTTATCAATAGCCAGTTTGCAGTAAATTTTCTCAAACCTTACAAGTTACATTTTAAAGATATGTTTGTTCTATGGCATGTTAAATTTGGGAAAATTTGTTCTAAATTGATCTTTATAAACCTCAGCCACTCATACTTACATATGTACGCATGAATTAGAGCAGGGGCAGAATTTTACATTTGGCATGCGGGCACGCGTCCAACACACCAGAACATAAAATGATGCGCGATGACGTCAGGCATGCGTCCCAACATCACCGCGCACCGTCACGATATTTCGTTAGGTGGGTGCTATGAGGATGAAGGCGCGCCCGCCATTAATTAATGGGCCAGTTAAGGCCCTTGAAGTACTAATTGTCTGTGATTTTACGCAGCCCGTGCGATTTTCAGGGCGTCGCACGGGCGCAACAGGCAGGCGGGTAGGCCACATTTTCAAAAACCTCATCCACGGGCGTGATAAGAGGGGTGAGTGGGCTCAATAATGTGAGTTGTTGGTACTTTAGCTTATAAGTTGCTGCTGCTTGCTTGTGTGAACAGGATAACTTCATTTCGCTTCAGAGCTGCTTTGACAGAAATAAGAGGCTTCAGTTCAGGACTCCGGAGGAGTCATACCACTTGGGGCCTTCCAGGTATCAGACAGCCTTCCCTTACCCTGGGAATGGGGATTGTGGTCTCCACTGGAGGCACCTCCTCTGAGGAGGAAGAGAGGGCCAGAAGGGGGAGGAGGCCAGGTGTCCCAATGCGGCTTCCAGGGGAGCGACCTGTGGGAGGAGAGGCACAGGCAGAATGGCGGCAGGGCCAACAGGAAGTCTAAGGTGGAAGGGGCCGCAGAAGGCGCCACTATCCTGCTGCCAGGAGATACAGGTGGCGACGCAGCTACCTCAATATGTCTGAGGTGCAATGCTGAAGGAGGCTCCACCTCTCAAGGGAATCCAGAACCTCCAACTGTCAGATGATCGGCCCTGAGATCAGCTCCAACAGTGTGGGTGGACACCCCGTGCCAGTGGGGCTGAAGGTCACAGTGGCCCTCAACTTCTATGCCTCCGGCTCTTTCTAGGGGTCGGTAGGTGATCTGTGTGGAGTCTCCCAATCAGCTGTCCACAGTTGCGTCAAGCTGGTGACAGACATTCTGTTGAGGCGTGCATTGACTTTCATTTACTACCACACAGACGAGGCCAGCCAGGCAGATTGAGCCAGAGGCTTTGCAGCGATTGCTGGCTTCCCCCGCGTCCAGGGTGCTATAGACTGCACAAATGTGGCCATCAAGGCGCCAGCAGGTGAGCCCGGTACCTTCATCAACAGGAAGGGCTTCCACTCCATGAACGTGCAGATAGTGTGTGATCACAGGATGCTGATTCTGCACGTCTGTGCAAGGTACCCAGGCAGCTCCCATGACGCTTTCATCCTGACACACTCCCAGGTGCCGAGGTTATTCAGTGCTCCAGCCTGGCTTGATGGTTGGCTGCTGGGTGACAAGGGCTATCCCCTCAGAAGGTGGCTCATGATGCCTCTCCGCCATCCAAGAACAGAAGCTGAGCAGCGCTACGATATGAGCCAGGGCACCACAAGGGCAGTGATAGAGAACCATTGGTCTTCTAAGATGTGCTTCCGATGCCTGGACTGTTCAGGGGGTGCACTGCAAAACCCCTCAGATCGTGTGTCACTGATAGTGGTTGCATGCTGCGCTCCCCACAATCTGCGCTGGAAAGGCGGGGATGCAGTGGAAGAAGATGTTGACGCAGCTGCTCTGGCAGCAGACGATATGTCCAGTAGTGAGTCCGAGGACGAGCACGGTCAGGAGAACGCTGAGGGCATAGACGCTGATGCGGGCAACCTCCAGGGAGGCAGGGACACCCGGGAGGCTTTGATCCAATGCTCCTTCAGCTAGCCTACCAAAGATGAACCACCACCACATGCCAGGGCTGCAAGATCCATACTGGATACCTGACAGGAACATTTTGCTTGGTGAACAACATGCACTATGTGCCATTTCAATAAAGTTCAATGACAAACAAGTCACTCATGGGTTACCCTGCACCTGCAAAACTAATGAAACACCCAGAGACAAACACATTTAATGGAGTGGTGCCTGGCATACATAAAAGAAATTAAATGGAAAGGTATTCTCCATCACACCTACTAATAATTAACGTAAAAGTGGGGGCTAAAGTATCACCAGTGATAAGCCCATGTTGTGCCTAAGGTGCTTTAAGTTTTTGTTTGCGGGTGCTGCGTCTAGGTGTTTCCCCCTCGCTGGCACTGGTGCTGGAGACAGCCTGCTCACTCTGCTGTCCTGTTGGTCTTGATGACCCTCAGCGGGCGTCCTCTAGCCCATGGAGTCTGTGCTGGCCCCGCCTGGGAGTGCCATGTCTGGCATCTGCCCAGTCACCGCAGCCTCATCAGATGCCACGGTCACTGGCAGAGGGGCAGAGGAGCTGCTGCCCTCATCCAGAGCGTCCTGAGAGGAGCCCACAGAGACGACAAGCAGCTCATGCACCAACATGAGGTCACTTTGGACCATTGATAGACGGGCACCTAGCTGGGATACAGGGTGCCCAATCTATCTCCCAAACTGACAGTGACCACCTGAGGTCATTGCCAGTGTGAGGGCTTGCAGGTCCGAACGCATCCCCAGGAAGCCCTGATTTAACTCCTGGAACACCCTCTCCATGAGAGTCGCCACTCTCTCCATGGAGGAGGCAGTGTGCTTGACCATGAGGGTCAATGCATTGCTGATGCTCTGCATGGACTCCTCCATCACGGAGACCATGGCACACATTGCCTCATGTATCTCCGCCAGATCCTCCCGCACACCCTGCTGGACTTCTAGCATCTGCTGTCTCAGGGACAACTCCAGAGGCTCATCATCATCCACCGACTGAGCATGTTCCTGGTCCCCAGCAGTCCTCCGACTGCCGGAGCCCTGGGCACTCTCTGCCTCCGCCTGCACCTCAAGTGAGTGTGAAGTGCCCTCACCACTATGCACCGAGATACCAGCCAACGATCTAATGCCCAGTGAGGTGCTGGTATCTGCGCTGGCGCCTGTCTGGCTGACACTGGTGCGTTTCTATGCTCGGTGTCCTCTGGGGTGAGCAGTGGGCCTTCAGATTCCTGACCCCGATGGGCTTCTGGTGAGCCTGAAAGGAAGAACAAGGACATGTCATTAGTTGAAGTCGTTACACTGTTGCTGCACATGCCTGGCACCCAGATCAGGGTGCCCTGGTCTTTCTATTATCAGTGTGAATTCCATGTTCAAACCTCATATTAATATAGAGACAACTGTGGAATGGTTACTATTACAAACATTCTGACCTCAGTGCACTGCACTCTTACCTCCCTGTGGCACCCCAACCTTACCGCGGCTGGCTGACCTAGGCGCATGGTGCCTCTCCAGCTCCAGGGCCTCCTGCTCGTATCTACTCAAGATTAGAAGGTGGGGCAGTCCTCTGCCAGTCTGCAACCTTTTTGCATTGTTGTGGGATGTCTTCTCCTGAAAGGAGAGAGGAGCATTGGTTAGTCCACCCTGCACCTGCATTGCCATTGCAGCCTGGCCAACCCCACCTGAGGAACACCTCGCAGGGTTCAGCCGATTCATGACCTTTGAACCACAAGACACTCATTCCAAGTAACCAGGACTCACCCCCTTGCCCAGATGCTGCCTCATTGATAATTGACACTCACATTCTAAGACCTCTGAGGTTTGGGGTGGGGGAGCGATGGTGGGGCGCTCCTAACTGCTGTGCTAAGTGACCCATGCCAACGCGGTACTCGCACGTCCTGATCGCAGGAGATCATTTAACCGCTTATGGCACTGCATCCATGTGCGCCTCACTACATCATGTGAGCTCACCCTGGATGCCACCACCTCCCAGGCAATTTTGGTGAGGCCGGGGGGCCTCCTCCTCCCGTCCCTGGGGACGATTATATCCCTGCGTGCTGCCACCTCCTCCAGCAGGGCAGCGAGACACTCGTCGGCAAAACATGGGGCCAATTGCCCCGCCCACCTGCCCTCCTGTCGGCCGTGTTTATCACTGAGGTGCTCCATACCGAGGGTCCTCTGAGTCAACGGCAGCCTTCATATGGCTGCTGCGGCTGCTTTTGAATCGGCTGCCAGGTCGCCATTGGACATTGAGCTTCCGCTCCCGCCCGCCCCTTCTTGCTGATGCCACTGTCACGTATTACGCTGGGCACGCCTTAATTGGCCTACCCACGTTAAATGGCGGTGTGGAGCCGATCAAGGGTGGTGGTCGGGTTCCTGACTGCCCCCGCCTGCTCCCGCCCAGCCCACCCGATGAATGCAAAATCCTGGCCCAGGAGTAGGCCATTCAGCCTCAAGCCTGCTCCACCATTCAATAACATCATGGCCGACCTGATTGTGGCTCCAACTCTACTTTCCTTCCCATGCCCTTGGACTCCCTTGTCAATCAAGAATCTATCTCATTCAGCCCTAAAAGTATTCCAAGACCCTGCCTCCACCATTCCCTGTGGAAGGGAATTCCACAGACACAAGACCCTTTGAGAGAAAAAAGCTCTCCTCATCTCCATCATAAATGGGAGACCCCTTATTTTTAAACAGTGTCCCTTAGTTCTAGTCTCTCCCCCAAGGGGAAACATCCTTTCAGCATCCACCCTGTCAGGTCCCCTCAGGATCTTATATATTTCAATAAGGTCACCTCTCATTCTCCTAAACTCCAATGGATACAGGCTCAACTTGTCCAACCTTTCCTCATAGGATAACCCCTTCATTCCAAGAATCAGTTGAGTGAACCTTCTCTGAACTACTTCTATTGCAATTATGTCCTTTCTTAAATAAGGAGACCAAAACTGTACACAGGTGTACACCAGATGTGGACTCACGAATATCTTATGTAGCAAAATATCCCTACTTTTATATTTCACTCCCCTTGCCATAAATTACAACATTCCATTTGCCTTCCTAATCACTTGCTGTAACTGCATACTAACTTTCTGTGATTCATGTACTAGGCCACCCAGATCCCTCTGTGCCTCAGCGTTCTGCAATCTCTCCCAATTTAAATAAGATGCTGCTTTTTCATTCTTCCTGCCAAAGTGGACAAGTTCACAATTTCACACATTATACACCATCTGCCAAATTTCTGCTCACTCACTTAACCTATCTATATCCCTTTGCAAACTTCTTGTGTCCTTTGCATAACTTACTTTCCTACCAGTCTTTGTGTCATCAGTAAATTTAGCAACCATACATTCAAACCTGTCATCCAAATCATTAATGTGGATTGTACATAATATGTGGATTGTATATTGTATGTATAATATATATACTGTGTATTTTATATAAAACAATTTAGCAACCAAAGTAGAACAAGGGTAATGTGGTGAACCAAAGGTGTAGACCATCTCCATTAAATCTGAGGAACATCAGATTGTTAGGAATGCTAGCTATTGATGATATAGGACAGAAATCGTTGTATTGAAAAAGCATGCTATTGTCCAAGAGCTTGGAATTATTGATGTCCCCCAAAAATAATCAAGCTGCTACACAAGGTTGCAGTTCGACTGATTTTCTGTTCATAAATGCACAATAGACTAGAAATTAGCTGCTCTTGACTAGGGATTGGGCTCTATAATTGGCCTCAGGATCCCTTGCAAGAGAGAAGATTGGCCAAGATTCCTGCTCCTGATCATCACTGACTTTCAACTAGCTGGAGAATCTAGAACTAGGGGTCATGGTCAGCTATTTAACACTGTGATGAGGAGAAATTTCTTTGATCAAAGTGTTGTGAATCTCTACAGTTCTTTATCCCAGGGAGCTATGCTCAAGATAGAGATCAACAGATATTTGGGTGCTAAGGGAATGAAGGGATAGGGGCACAGTGTGGGAAGGCGGAATTGTGATAGAAGATCAACTGTAATCACACTGAATGGAGGAGCAGGGAAAAATGGCTTACTCCTGCTCCTATTTCTTATGTTCTTATATTTCAAGAGAAAATGGTGGGCTGAGCCTTGATCTATAACACAGAGCTATAAATCTTAACCACTCTGAAAATTTTGCCCTAGCAGAATGCACAAGAAACATGAGGTTGTTAGGGAAGGCCTGAGAATGCATCATAAAGAGAACAATAAGAACAAGAGAACGCCCATAGAACCCTGACATTTATTACACTTGTAAGACATTAAACATGACTGAAAACATCAGTCCCAGTTCCATATGTGTACAGGAAATAATGAAAGGAAAGCTTCCTGCTGAAAGGAGTCCATTTTATCATCATAGATTCCATCTATAATCGCTGTCTCTCTTTTCTCATTTCCTAGTCCTTTCGAATGTTATTTTTGATAGATTAAACTTTGACTTTGTTTTTAAGCAGGTACTGTGAATCACAATACCTCCCTCCAAGTTTCCCTGTCACAGCTGCTGAAGATGGTGGCCCTGTGACAACAGAAATTACTGTTTTATTCTGTTTTCTAATAACAATAATTAAAATTGATTTGACTACAAATAACTCCTTTGTTGTGCTATTTGGGTTGAAAACAAATTGCTGCACACATTTAAAACCCTACTTTAGCCCAATGATTTCTGCAAATGTGTTCACCTCCTCAAAAGGACAAATATATTTGATGAATCCTCTCAATACGTTTAAATCTGTTTAATTAGGAAACACACTGCTATATTAAATATGTGATAGTTGGCATGCCCCTAAGCTACCCCACTTTCCCAAAAGCCAAAAATTATTTTTTTACTAAATAATTAAATTTACAGAGTAAAAAAAATGCAAATGTAATTTTTGGAAACTATTGATATGAATCCTTTATTGCATATGTCCTTGTGTAATTCCATCTAATGCATTTGTGTCTGTTTTTAACTTATTTCAGCACATTTATTGCAATTTAATGCCTCGTGCAATGTTAAATGGACCATTTTCCGCACATTTCAATTAACTGTTAATCATCATGAAAATACAACACATCTATGTGCCAAAAATGAAACTAATCATATTATAAGTATTCTGTTGGGAATATTCTTGCTTCAAATATATGCTGTAACGATCATCATTATCACTAATGAGCAAGCAGAATATTAAACAATGTATGAATATATTAACTTGTTGCCTGGAACCCGTTGCCTACAAGATTGCTGGAAGCAGAGACAATGAT
Organism: Cetorhinus maximus; assembly: GCF_964194155.1. Lineage (NCBI taxonomy): Eukaryota > Metazoa > Chordata > Chondrichthyes > Lamniformes > Cetorhinidae > Cetorhinus > Cetorhinus maximus. Next base: position 135,419,676 of record NC_135884.1, on the reverse strand, counting down.
TTCATAAGGAAATTGGTTGGGCACTTGAGCAGGCTATACTAGACCTGGCATTGAGCAATGAGATAGATTTAATTGACAACCTCCTAGTGAAAGCAACCCTAGGTACCAGCAATCATAATATAATTGAAATTTATATTCATTGTGAGGGAGAAACGAGTGCTTCCAAGACTGGTATTTTAATCTTAAATAAGGATAATTATGAGGGCATGAAAGCAGAGCTAGCTAACGTAAACTGGCAAATGAGGTTAAGGTATATGTCAATAGAGGTTCAGTGGCAGACATTTAAAAGGATATTTCAGAATACACAGAATATATATATTCCAATGGGAAAGAAAAATTCCAAGGAGAGGGCGCACCATCTGTTGTTAACTACATAAGTTAAAGACAGTATAAAATTTAAAGAAAAAGCATATAATTACACAAAGACGGGCGACAGGTCGAGAGATTGGAAAAAATATAAAGAATAGCAAATAATGACAAAAAGATTAACGAGGGAAAAATTAGAGCATGAGAGAAAGCTAGCTAGTAATATAAAAATGGATAGTAAGAGTTTCTATAGATATTTAAATAAGAAAAGAGTTAACAAAATGAGAGTAGGTGCTTTAGAGAGCGCATCCGGGGAATTGATAATGGAAAGTAGGGAGATGGTGGATGAATTAAATAGATATTTTGCTTTGGTCTTCACTATAGAGGACGCAAGTAACATCCTGCAAATAGCTGTAAATCAGGAAATGGAAGGGAGGGAGGAGCTCAGGAAAATTACTATCACCAGGGAAGTGATATTGAGCAAATTGTTGGGGCTGCGGGCTGACAAATCCCCAGGTCCCGATAGACTTCACCCTAAGGTCTTGAAAGAAGTGGCGAGTGAGATAGTTGATGCACTGGTTTAATTTTCCAAAATTTCAGGGAGTGTTCCATTAGATTGGGAAATAGCAAATATAACTTCTTTATTCAAAAAGGGAGGGAGACAGAAAGCAGGAAACTATAGGCCAGTTATCTTAACATCTGTCATAGAAAAAATGTTAGAAGCTATTATTAAAGATGTTATAGTAAGGCATCTAGAAAAATTCAAAGCAATCAGGCAGAGTCAACGTGGCTTTGTGAAAGGGAAATCATGTTAAACCAATTTATTGGAGTTTTTTGGAGGAGCCACATGTCCTGTGGATAAAGGGGAACTGGTAGATGCATTGTACTTACATTTCAGAAGGCATTTGATAAAGTGCCACATCAAAGGTTATTGCAGAAAATAAAAGCTCATGGTGTATGGGGTAAAATATTGGCATGGATAAAAGATTGGCTAGCTAACAGGAAGTATAGATTTGGCATAAATGGGTCTTTTTCTGGCTGGCAGGATGTGATGAGTGGTGTGCCACAGGGACCAGTGCTGGGGCCTCAACTTTTTACAATTTATATAAATGACTTGGATGAAGGGATTGAAGGAATGGTGGCTAAATTTGCTGACGACGCAAAGATATGTAGGAAAGTAAATTGTGAAGAGGACGTAAGGAGGCTACAAAGTGACGTAAATAGGTTAAGTGGGTGGGCAAAGATCTGGCAAATGTAGTGTAATGTGGGCAAATGTGAAATTGTTCAGGCAAAGGCAAAATACTGTGGATGCTGGAAATCTAAAACAAAAACAAAAAATGCTGGAAAAGCTCAGCAGGTCTGACAGCATCTGTGGAGAGAAAGACAGGGTTAACATTTCGAGTCCGTATGACTTCTTCAGAGCTAAAGGGAAGTAGAAATGTGGTGAAATATATACTGTTTAAGGGAGGTGGAACAGGTGAAGCTGGATAGAAGGCCAGCAATAGGTGGAGGCAAAGGAGAGATTGCGAAAGATGTCATAAACAAAAGATCAAATGGTTGTTAATAGTGGTGGTACTGGCTAAATGGTGCTAATGGTGACATTAAGAGTGGAAAGCAGAATGTGATAATGGCAGGACCAAGCTAAGCACTCTGGAAAGTGACAGATAGCCCTAGTGGGGGTGGGATGAGGGGAGAAGACGGGGGTGGGATAAAAGATCAAAAAGGCTAAAAGCTGTGGATAAAACAATGAATAAAAATGGAAATAAATTTTAAAAATAATAATAATGAAAATAAGTGGGAAAAAATAAATTTTAAAAAATAAAAATAAAAAAATAAAAATGAGTATAGAAAAAAAGGGGGGATGGAGGAGAGAGTTCACAGTCTGAAGTTGTTGAACTCAGTGTTAAGTTCAGAAGGCTATAAAGTGCCTAATCGGAAGATGAGGTGCTGTTCCTCCAATTTGCGTTGAGCTTCATTGGTACATCGCAGCAGGCCAAGGACGGATATGTGGGCATGAGAGCAGGATGGGATGTTGAAATGGCAAGCGACAGGGAGGTCTGGGTCATGCTTGCAGACAGTTCTGCAAAGGTGTTCCGCAAAGCAGTCACCCAGTCTGCGTTTGGTCTCTCCAATGTAGAGGAGACCGCATTGGGAACAGCAAATGCAGTAGACCAAATTGAGGGAAGTGCAAGTGAAGCGCTGTTTGGACCCTTGCACGGTGAGGAGGGGGGAAGTAAAGGGGCAGGTGTTGCACCTTCTGAGATTGCATGGGAAGATGCCGTGGGAGGGGGTTGAGGTGTTGGGGGTGATGGAAGAGTGGATCAGGGTGTCCTGGAGAGAAAGGTCCCTACGGAATGCCGACAGGGGGGTGAAGGGAAGATGTGTTTGGTGCTGGCATCATGCTGGAGTTGGCGGAAATGGCGGAGGATGATCCTTTGAATGCAGAGGTTGGTGGGGTGAAGAGTGAGGACAAGGGGGACCCTATCATGGTTCTGGGAGGGAGAGGAAGGTGTGAAGGAAGAGGCGCGGGAGGTGGATCGGACACGGTTGATGGCCCTGTCAATGACCGTGGTTGGGAAACCTCAGTTAAGGAAAAAGGAAGACATGTCAGAAGCACTATTTTGGAAAGCAGCATCATCGGAACAGATGCAATGGAGGCAAAGTAACTGAGAAAATGGGATGGAGTCCTTACAGGAAGCAGGGTGTCAGGAGCTGTAGTTGAGGTAGCTGTGGGAGTTGGTGGGCTTGTAATAAACATTGGTGGACAGTCTATCACCAGAAATTGAGACAAAGAGGTCAAGGAAGGGAAGGAAAGTGTCAGTGATGGACCATGAGAAAGTGATGGAGGGGTGGAAATCGGAAGCAAAATTGCTAAGTTTTTCCAGGTCCAGACGAGAGCATGAAGCAGCACCGAAACAGTCATTGATGTCCCGAATAAAGAGTTATGGGAGGGGGTCTGAGTAGGACTGGAACAAGGAATAAAAACAAAAAACTACTGCGGATACTGGAAATCCAAAACAAAAACAGAATTACCTGGAAAAACTCAGCAGGTCTGGCAGCATCGGAGGAGAAGAAAAGAGTTGACGTTGAGTCCTCATGATCAGCAGAACTGAGTAAAGTTAGGAGAGCGGTAAAATATAAGCTGGCTTAAGGTGGTGGGGGGTGGGGGGAGTGGGGGGGAGTGAGGATGGGCGGGGGGGTGATTGTAGGGACAAGCAAGCAGTGATAGGAGCAGAGAATCAAATGATGTCACAGACAAAAGGAACAAAGAGGTGTTGAAGGTTATCTAAGAAAATGTGCTAATTAAGAATGGATGGCAGGACACTCGAGGTACAGCTCTAGTGGGAGTGGGGTGGAAAGACTGACAGGGTATTACAGTTATAGATTTTAAAATAATGGAAATAGGTGGGAAAAGAAAAATCTATATAAATTATTGGAAAAAACAAAAGGGAAGGGGAAGAAACGGAAAGGGGGTGGGGATGGCGGAGGGAGTTTAAGATCTAAAGTTGTTGAATTCAATATTCAGCCCGGAAGGCTGTAAAGTGCCTAGTCGGAAGATGAGGTGCTGTTCCTCCAGTTTGTGTTGGGCTTCACTGGAACAATGCAGCAAGCCAAGGACAGACACGTGGGTAAGAGAGCAGGGTGGAGTGTTAAAATGGCAAGCGACAGGGAGGTTTGGGTCTTTCTTGCGGACAGACCGCAGGTATTCGGCAAAGTGGTCGCCCAGTTTGCTTTTGGTCTCTCCAATGTAGAGGAGATCGCATTGGGAGCAACGAATGCAGTAGACTAAGTTAGGGGAAATGCAAGTGAAATGCTGCTTCACTTGAAAGGAATGTTTGGGCCCTTGGACGGTGAGGAGAGAGGAAGTGAAGGGGCAGGTGTTGCATCTTCTGCGTGGGCATGGGGAGGTGCCATAGGTGGGGGTTGAGGAGTAGGGGGTGATGGAGAAGTGGACCAGGGTGTCCCGGAGGGAACGATCCCTACAGAATGCCGCCAGGGTGGGGTGAAGGGAAGATGTGTTTGGTGGTGGCATCATGCTGGAGTTGGCGGAAATGGCGGAGGATGATCCTTTGAATGTAGAGGCTGGTGGGGTGATAAGTGAGGACAAGGGGGACCCTATCATGGTTCTGGGAGGGAGGAGAAGGTGTGAGAGCGGATGCGCGGGAGATGGGCCGGACACGGTTGAGGGCCCTGTCAATGACCGCGGGTGGAAAACCTCGGTTAAGGAAGAAGGAGGACATGTCAGAGGAGCTGTTTTTGAAGGTAGCATCATCAGAACAGATGCGACGGAGGCGAAGGAACTGAGAGAATGGATTGGAGTCCTTACAGGAAGCGGGGTGTGAGGAGCTGTAGTCGAGGTAGCTGTGGGAGTCGGTAGGCTTGTAATGGATATTGGTGGACAGCCTATCATCAGAAATTGAGACAGAGAGGTCAAGGAAGGGAAGGGAAGTGTCAGAGATGGACCATGTAAAAATGATGGAGGGGTGGAGATTGGAAGCAAAATTAATAAATTTTTCCAGGTCCCGACGAGAGCATGAAGCAGCACCAAAGTAATCATCGATGTACCGGAGAAAGAGTTGTGGGAGGGGGCCAGGGTAGGACTGGAACAAGGAATGTTCCACATACCCCATAAAGAGACAGGCAGAGCTGGGGCCCATGCGGGTACCCATAGCCACACCTTTTATTTGGAGGAAGTGAGAGGAGTTAAAGAAGAAATTGTTCAGTGTGAGAACAAGTTCAGCCAGATGGAGGAGAGTAGTGGTGGACGGGGATTGTTCGGGCCTCTGTTCAAGGAAGAAGCTAAGGGCCCTCAGACCATCCTGGTGAGGGATGGAGCTGTAGAGGGATTGGACGTCCATGGTGAAAAGGAAGCGGTTGGGGCCAGGGAACTGGAAATTGTTGATGTGACGTCAGGTGTCAGAGGAATCACGGATGTAGGTGGGAAGATACTGGACAAGGGGAGAGAGAACGGAGTCAAGATAGGAAGAAATGAGTTCCATGGGGCAGGAACAGGCTGACATGATCAGTCTACTGGGACAGTCCTTTTGTGGATTTTGGGGAGGAGGTAGAAGCGGGCCGTCCGAGGTAGGGAGACTATGAGGTTGGAAGCTGTGGAGGGAAGATCTCCCACGGAGGTGAGGTCAGTGACAGTCCTGGAAACAATGGCTTGATGTTCAGTGGTGGGGTCGTGGTCTAGGGGGAGGTAGGAGGGAGTGTTTGAGAGTTGGCGCTCAGCCTCTGCGAAGTGGAGGTCAGTGTGCCAGACAACAACAGCACCACCCTTGTCGGCAGGTTTGACAACAAAGTCAGGGTTGGACCTGAGAGAACGGAGTGTGGCGAGTTCAGAAGGAGACAGGTTAGAGTGGGTGAGAGGAGCAGAGAAATTGAGACGGCCAATGCCAGGCCAACAGTTCTCAATGAAAAGATCAAGAAAAGGTAAGAATCCAGAGGGAGGGGTCCCGGTGGAGGGAGAATATTGGAGGTGGGGAAAAGGATCCGTTGAACGGGGAGAGGACTCCTGCCCAAAGAAGTGAGCACGGAGACGAAGACGGCGGAAGAAGAGTTCAGCATCGTGCCGAGCCCGAAATTCATTGAGAAGAGGGCGTAAGGGTATGAAACTAAGTCTTTTGCTGAGCACTGAACGTTCAGCATCGGAGAGGGGAAGGTCAGGGGGTATAGTGAATACGCGGCTGGGACTGGGATTGGAAGATGGGGTGGGGACGGAGGGACAAGCAGGGGTGGAGGGTCCTAGATGGGTGTTGGTGTCGAGGAGTTGTTGGAGCTTGCGTACCTTAGCACTTGAGAGAAAGAGAAAAGGTTTCTTGTTGAGGCATCGGATGAGACGAAGTATAAAATGAAACTGGGGGCACGCGCAGCTTTGAAAAAGGGTGCGGCGGTGCTGCTGGAGGGAGAGGTCGAGTGTGTTCATATGGCGGCACATGGCACTGAGTGTGGATCTCAGAATGCGATGGGAACAGCAGTCCGAGAAACGTTTTATGTCCCGGAGATACCTGTAATCCTGGGTGGGTTCGAAACAAGAGGGATGGAATTTCATTTGAAATCCACGTGGGGTGAGTCGGAGACGGAGACAGTCACTGAGAAAGGAAATATGGCTGTGAAAGCGGGTTTTAGTAAACACCTTGGCAAACACCAGGAGAGAAATGGAAAGCAATGAAGGTGAACAAGGCAGAAGAGACACGCGGAAATCCTGTCGGAGAGCAGAGCAGTACTGCTTCAAGGTAGGCATTTCTTGAAGAGGAGTGGCAGTCAATTAAACACAGAGATAAAAACAAAAAACTACTGCGGATGCTGGAAATCCAAAACAAAAACAGAATTACCTGGAAAAACTCAGCAGGTCTGGCAGCATCGGCGGAAAAGAAAAGAGTTGACATTTCAAGTCCTCATGACCCTTCAGCAGAACTGAGTAAAGTTAGGAATAATACCCTGTCAGTCTTTCCATCCCACCCTCACTAGAGCTGTACCTTGAGTGTCCTGCCATCCATTCCTAATTAGCACATTTTCTTAGATAATATCACCACCTTCAACACCTCTTTGTTCCTTTTGTATGTGACATCTTTTGATTAGCTGCTCCTATCACTGCTTGCTTGTCCCTACAACCACCCCCCCACAACTTCTCTCTCCCCCCCCCCCCCCACCTTAAACCAGCTTATATTTCACCCCTCTCCTAACTTTACTCAGTTCTGCTGAAGGGTCATGAGGACTCGAAACGTCAACTCTTTTCTTCTCCTCCGATGCTGCCAGACCTGCTGAGTTTTTCCAGGTAATTCTGGAACAAGGAATGTTCCACATACCCCATAAAGAGACTGGGGCCCATGCGGGTACCCATAGCCACACCTTTTATTTGGAGGAAGTGAGACAAGTTTAAGGAGAAATTGTTCAGTGATAGAACAAGTTCAGCCAGACGGAGGAGAGTATCGGCGGATGGGGATTGTCTTGGCCTCTGTTCAAGGAAGAAGCGGAGAGCCCTCAGACCATGCTGGTGGGGGACGAAGGTGTCGAGGGATTGGATGTCCATGGTGAAGGGGAGGCGGTTAGGGCCAAGGAACTGGAAATTGTTGATATGCTGTAGGGCATCAGAGGAATTGCGGATGTAGGTGGGAAGACACTGGACAAGGGGAGAGAGAACGGAGTCAAGATAGGAAGAAATGAGTTCCATGGGGCAGGAACAGGCTGACATGATCAGTCTACTGGGACAGTCCTTTTGTGGATTTTGGGGAGGAGGTAGAAGCGGGCCGTCCGAGGTAGGGAGACTATGAGGTTGGAAGCTGTGGAGGGAAGATCTCCCACGGAGATGAGGTCAGTGACAGTCCTGGAAACAATGGCTTGATGTTCAGTGGTGGGGTCATGGTCTAGGGGGAGGTAGGAGGGAGTGTTTGAGAGTTGGCGCTCAGCCTCTGCAAGGTGGAGGTTAGTGTGCCAGATAACAACAGCTTATCGGCAGATTTGACAACAAAGTCAGGGTTGGACCTGAGAGAACGGAGTGTGGCGAGTTCAGAAGGAGACAGGTTAGAGTGGGTGAGAGGAGCAGAGAAATTGAGACGGCCAATGCCAGGCCAACAGTTCTCAATGAAAAGATCAAGGCCAGAAGGAGGCCAGAGGGAGGGGTCCAGGTGGAGGGAGAATATTGGAGGCTGGTGAAAGGATCCATTGAACTGGGGGAGGACTCCTGCCCAAAGAAGTGTGCACGGAGACAAAGGCGGCGGAAGAAGAGTTCAGCATCGTGCCGAGCCCGGAACTCATTGAGGTGAAGGAGTGAGGGTATGAAACTGAGTCCTTTGCTGAGTACTGAACACTCAGCATCAGAGAGGGGAAGGTCAGGGTGTATGGTGAATACACAGCAAGGGCTAGGATTAGAAGATGGGATGGAGTCAGAGGGATGAGAAGGGGTGGAGGGTCCTGAATGAGCATTGGTATCAATATTGTTCATTTTGGCAGGAAGAATAAAAAGGAAGCTTATTATCTAAGTGGTGAGAGGTTGCAGAGCTCTGAGAATTAGAGGGATCTGGGTGTCCTAGTGCATAAATCACAAAACGTTATTATGCAGGTACAGCAGGTATTTAGGAAAGCTAATAGGATGTTATCATTTATTGTGAGGGAAATTGATTACAAAAATAGGGAAGCTATGCTTCAGTTGTACAGGACATTGGTGAGACAACATTTGGAGTATTATGTTCAGTACTGGTCTCCTTATTTAAAGAAAGGTATAAATGCGTTAGAGAAAGTTCAAAGAAGATTTACTAGACTAATACCAGGAATGGATGGGCTGTCTTATGAGGAAAGGCTGGACAGGTTAGGCTTGTATCCACTGGAATTTAGAAGAGTAAGGGCGACTTAATTGAAACATTTAAGATCCTGAGGGGTCTTGACAGGGTGGATGTGGAGAGGATGTTTCCTCTTGTGGGAGAACCTAGAACTAGGAGTCACTGTTTAAAAATAAGGGGTCGCTCATTTAAGACAGAGATGAGGAGAATTTTTTTTCTCTCAGAGAGTTTTAAGTCTTTGGAACTCTCTTCCTCTAAAGGCAGTGGAAGTAGAGTCTTTGAATATTTTTAAGGCAGAGCTAGATAGATTCTTGATTAACAATGGGGTGAAAAGTTATCAGGGGAAGGCAGGAATGTGGGGTTGAGGTTCCATTCAGATGAGCCTTGATCTTATTGAATGGCATAGCAGGCTCGAGGGGCCGAGTGGCCTACTACTGCTCCTAATTTGTATGTTCACATGCTCTTATGAAATAAACTTGTAGTGCTGTTGGGCTAGAGCAGGACAATGGGACTGACTGAATTGCTCTTCAGAGAATTGGTATGAACTCGATGGACCAAATGGCCTCCTTCTGTGCTATAATGAATCTATGATTCTAATGTAAATCCATCCTATTGTTCAACACAACAATAATGCCGCTCTTGAGTAAGGTTACTGTCCTCTCACTTGGCTTGAAAGTCATGACACCACCTTGTGACTTGTGAATTTTCAACAGGTTGTTTAGGGAAAATGTCCTCTCCGAGCTATGCCAGATATAATAAAATCATAGGTCTGGTTGTGTAAACTGATTTACAATTCTTTTATTTGGCCTTTATTACAAGGGGGATGGAGCATAAAAGCAGGGTAGTCTTGCTGCAGCTGTACGGGAGACAGCACCTGGAGCACTGTGTACTGTTTTGTTCTCCTTAAGAAGGGATATACTTGCTTTGGAGGCAGTTCAGAGAAGGTTCACTAGATTGATTGCTGGGATGAAAAGGTTATCTTTTGAGGAGTGGTTGAGCAAGTTGCACCATATTCATTAGAGTTTGGAAGAATGAGAGGTGATCTTATGAAACATACAAGGGACCTTGACAGGGTGGAGGCTGGGAGGATGTTTCCTCTTGGGGTCTCTCATTTAAGTCTGGGATGAGGAGGAATTTCTTCTCTCAGAGGGCTGTTGCTGTTTGAAATTCTCTTCTCCAACGAGTAGTAGAGGTTGGGTCATTGAATATATTCAAGGCTGAGTTCGACAGATTTTTGATCAACGAGGTAGTCAAGGGTTATGGGGAGGCAGGCAGGAAAGTGGAGTTAAAGCCACAATCAGATTAGCTATGATCTTATCGAATGGTGCTGAATGGCCTTCCCCTAGTCCTATTTCTTTTACACACAGTACCCAAAGGAAATCTTTCACCTCCCACCCTGCACTCTTCTACTATTTACTTTGCTGCCACTGACCATATTTCTCTCTGATACTGATGTTATTTAATATGTTGATAAATCTAGGTGAAACGAAAGGTCATAGTCCAGGAGGTTTAAAAAGAATTATTATGAAATCCCTATAGATTGAAGGAAGCCTAATTGAAGGGAAGGAGTTCTAGTTTTAAAATCCTGAAATCGAACTAGTCACAATAGGAAACTGTGCAGTGCACCTTGTTTCCATCATAGTGGGATTATGCAATTAGCAGCAAACTTAAAGTTCAGAGAGATGGGTGACGGATATCTCTGCAGTTTATTGAGCCTGCACCGTGTAACATCCTTGTGAGTTAAAGATGCAAAACGGGCTTTTCATTGGTTTTGCACCAGAATAAAATGAAGAAACCTGCAGATTACTGCAATGATATAAACTATACTTAAACATACAAACATACGAATTAGGAGAATTAGGCCATTCGGCCCTTCGAGCCTGCTGTGCCATTCAATAAGATCATGGCTGATCTGATTGTACCTCAACTCCATATTCCACCTACCCCTGATAACCTTTGACTCCCTTGTTAGTCAAGTATCTATCTATCTCTGTCTTAAATATATACATTGACCCTGTCTCCACCACTCTCTGGGGAACAGAGTTCCAAAGATTCACAACCCTCTGAGGGAAAAAAATCCTTCTCATCTCTGTCTTAAATGGGAGACTCCTCATGTTTAAACTGTGTCCCCTAGTTCTAAACCATTCATCAGTCACTTACTATTAACTGCAATTCTTTGGTTCCCTATTTAACCCCGAAGATACTTTTCTGAAGATATATTTCTGAAGCCAGTGGATCAAACCTTAATCCTACCAATCCACCCTCCTTACATTCTGTCCCTGGGCAAGCTGGAGTGACAGTTCTGATAGTGAAATATGTTCCCAGGATCCTATGAAGTCTTTACATCTGTCACTGTCCCCTGCACCACCTGGAATAGGGTCACACTGTAAATGGGAATGAGTGGACCCAATCCGTTCAGTCTCTTCATGAGATCTACCATGCAAGGCATTAATAAAAATCACCAGCATTTTGCAGATGATTGCTGGAAAAAAATCAAAGGGCAAATACCTCTGTTTATTGCACATTTGCTGCTATGGTTAATCTCTTTAGTCCAGTTGTTAAAAAATCTTTTCTGTGGCATATATTCCATGGCCTAGAAATAGGGACTGAAGGATGAGTGGGTGCAGCCAAGAAGACAGGAAAGAGCAGGACCAACCAGAAGAGGAAGGAGAAGGGATCTTTGGTGGAGATCATATCCACAGTTGCCTTAGAGGTAAAGTTCTACCTCAACAACACTCAGGAATAATTAATGTGTCAGGTGCCTTCTCTTCACCAAGGAGGCTATCACCTTATGTCACCTACTGCAACCAAATTGAAGTCTCAAAACAGGGCATGGACCACACTGCCTGAGGTTGCCAATGTCATCATGGCTCTTAACTTTTATGCCAGCAGCATGCATAGCAGCATCTCTCAGTTTGCTCAGCATTATAGAATGGAGATCATTGAAGCTCTCCACACCAAGAAAAACACCTACATCACCTTCCCAAAAGATAGGGTGAAGCAGGACAAGAAAGCATTAAGCTACAGCCATATTGCAGGCTTCCCATGCAAGATGCAAGAGTGCAAGATGCCATAGATGGTATTCAAGTTGTCTCACCAGTCTGGAATCTTTCGGAGTAGAAAGGGATTCCACTGCCTCAATGTCTAGCTTATTTGTGACCGCAGGCAGTGGATCATGCCGATCTATGCCTGGTTTATTCACCCTGTCCTCTCTCGTGAGTCCTCTGTGCTGCCTTAAGTCCAACCAGGCCTTCTACAGTATGCCTCCTGTCTGACAAGGGCTATCCCCTTCATTCATGGCACACAAATCACATTAGGAACTCAGGCACAGCTGCAGAGCTGACATAGAAAGAGAGTCAAGCCTCCACCAGAAATATCATCATGCAAACAGTTGACATGCATAAACAATGTTTCTGCTGTCTGGACGGTTTGGGAAGAGCTTTCCATTACATCCCTGAGCCTGTGGCTGATTTGTGATCATCTGCTGCATTTGAGCACTATCAAATACCTAGGACTACACGTTCAGGTATAGGTATAAAGTAGAGCTTAAATTATTACTACAGAAAAACTGAATGGATATGTAGTACATGGAACAGCCTTCATTGCTATCAATTGAGTTAAATCAATATACATCAGGCTGTTTTTCTATGTACATGATTGCTTTGGCAATGGATTACACGGTGGGGTATCTTGTAGGATCTTTACTTCAACAGTCTCATTAAGTTTGTTGTATGCTGGGTAAATTTGCAGCACAATATATCAACACATCAGTCTGGAGAAAAATATCCATGAACAACATTTACATGGAGGAGATAATTTACATAACTCGGAACAATCTGTTCACTCTGCCTCACCACATAGCTATGTTAATGACAGCGAACAACAGTACCCTGTCACAAACATGGTCAGGAGCTAGTTTTCAAGTATCTACTGCCTCATTTGCATTCAAAAATGGAGCCATAGCAGACAGAAAATGAAGTGTCTCCTCATTCTGTCCATCTTTTGCTAAATTTACATGTGTCTGGTTTTTCTGCAGATGTAATCCCTGGTGACCACAGCTCCTGTCTGTTTCACAAATATAAGCAAATAAGGGGTCGAGTGATGTAATTTAGCCACTGATACCAGTTTCTGCTCTCACCACCGCTAGTCCTTGCTCTAATTCCCTACTCATGGGTGGTGCAAGTTGAAAGGCAGCTGTTGGAAGGGTGTTGGTTACAGAACAGTGTCTCTTAAAGAAGTCTTTGTAGTGTTCAGTAGGTTAACTGTAAGTCTTTATTAACAAGCAGAACTATTTACACATGTACAGGCTAGAAACTATCTCCATGTTTACGTCTTAACCTGTCCTTGTTCAACACCACACTGACCCCTGAGTCTGGGTCATTTGCCTTCTTATGTCAGCGTGTGGGCGGTACTGTGCTCAGTCCTACACTAACCATGTATGTGCCAGACCCTTATACTACTCCCCCCCTCCCCCCCCCCCCCCCCCCCCCCCCCCGCCTCCCCACCACCAACCAAGTCTTTATCCAATGTATACGGAGTTACACTAGTTTACTTCATGTCTTACATTGTTATCAGTCTGATGCATTTACAATTTTTAAATTCATTCACGGTGTGTGGGCTTCGCCGGCTGGGCCAGGTTTTATTACCCATCCCTAGTTGCCCTTGAGAAGGTGGTGGTGAAAAAAAAATGTAAATACATCAGACTGGTAACATTGTTGTTACCACTTTAATGCTATCACTACATTATTGTTATTGCTGCATTAGCATTATCACAACATTCTCGCTACCCCATCTCCCCCCTTCAGGTCATTGAATTTACAGGTTCGGGCAGCCTGTAGGCTTTATAACCTTCTGGATCTCGCTCGCTGTTCTGTTGGAGGAGTGGTAGGCTCTGTTGCTTCCAGTTCTTCCTGTTGGCTTGGAGGTTGGACTGGCATTTGGGAATGCCTTCATTTTTCTCTTCCCTTCCTTCATGTTGAAACACACTTGGTCGGTTCAGCTGTTGCGTGGATCAGTCGTTGCAGCCACTCTACCTTGTTCCTTGCAGGGTGAACGAACATTGTATTCATCTCTTTGGTGCTTCTTTTTCTTCTTTTGTCATGTGGGTCATCTCGATCTATATGGACATTGACATTTCAACAATAGAACCTTCATTCGCACCAGTTTCACAATTTTAGCCAAATTTTTGATTACTTTCTTCTTTTCCAAGTGTTTTTCAAGCTTACGAGTCTTTTCATTCGGCACGGCAACTACTCTGGTAAGTTGAGTTGTCTTCGTCTCAGAGTTGTGGGTGGGACTCTTATACAAGTCTGACAACTTCACTTGGGCATTCATTTCTGTTTGGAATGTTTCTTGCCTGGTCACTGACTGCTGTTTGGGCTCTTTCAGTTCATTCACGATATCCTCAGTGTATTTCTTAGAGTTCTGCTTCTCTGCTTTGAGAGTTGGAATCTGCTCTTCCAAAATACACAGCTCATCCATCATGTTGGTGAGGTTCGATCAGAGTTCAACAATTTCATCAGTTTTGGTTATTAAGTCTGCATTCAAGCAACTGTTCTGATTCTTCAGCAGTTCCTTCTCCCGCCCTAGGCATTTCTCACGATGCTTACTGGAGACAACTGATGCTTGAAGTTCATCAAGTTTTAATTGAAGGTTGATCTTGGTTGAATTTGTTTGTACAAGTTCATCATTTAAGCATTTCAAGTCCTCCTTCAAGAGTTCTATCTCCAGTGTTCTCATCAGTTCTTGTTTCTCACAGTTCGCAAGCTCACAGTTCGTACATGAAAGTTGCTTCTCGACACAGATCAGTTTTTCCTTGGTACAGTATAATTCCTCTGCGCTATCCTTCTAGCTCACATTCTGTAATTGGACTTCTGCCAATTGATTTTGAGACACCTCATGTTCTTTTGTGAGAACTTCTATCTTCGCTTGCCATTCTATGTTATTGATTTTTGTCTCTTCGTATATCTCTTTGGAAACCTTGTTTTTCCAAGGTTTCTTCCAAACATGCAACTGTTTCCTTCAGCACTACAGTCTCTTTCTTGTATCTCTCGGCTTCCTCCCGGAATATAGGACATTCCTCAGTCTTCCCTGAAAACTGGTTTGTCAGTTCTTTCAGAGCAGCACTAAATTCATTTTGTTTCACTTCGTAATGTTCCAGAGGAACAAACTCTGACCTGAGGGATACTGAGGGAGCGTGTGAAGGTCCTTCAACAGGTTTTCCTTTTTGTTGCGAAGCTCAGTGACTTTATCTTGAGTTTTCTTGTAATTTAACAGAGGGCGGAATCATTCCGAATTTGCACTAAGTGCAGTAGCGGGTGGGTAAAACAACGTTTTACCCATCGGCCGCAAAGGTGGCTTTTCACGTCGTATCGTCCCAAACCCACCGCATTAATTATACATTCATGGGAAACACGCCATTTCCATGGCGGACGGGCTCTCATTCGCCCGCCTCGCCATCACCTCACCACTTCAGCAAGCGGAGTGCACATCTCTCAGTGCTTCCAGCCCATGACTGCTGCAAAGAAGACATGGTCCTGAAAGGCGAAAAGACTGCAGCCTCCAGGTTCAATGACGCATCCCTTGAATGCCTTTTGAACACACTGGATGCTCACTGTGATGTCCTCTACCCCGCTCTGGCCACAGGATGGGCAGCAACATCACCAGTCTGGCTTGGGAGGCAGTGGCAGCGGTGGTCAGCACCAACACCCTTCAAAAGAGGACAGCCACCCCATGTCACAAGAGAATGAATGATCTCTGTTCCAACAGGATAAGTCACTTTTCTCATCATTCTCAACACTCACATACTCATAAACCCATCACACATCCACAGGGCTCTCACTCACTGCTGGTTTAAGGGACATCACCATTCACTCTCTCACACACGCCTTCATTGTCCTCATCCCGTCCATGGGACCACTCACCACCCATACATGCCAGGCATACTTATCATCTGGCTGGCAGGCATCCTGCTTACACTCTCTTCTCTCTATTCATGCAGGACAAGCTGGCACACAACAAGAGGGAGAGATTGCAGATCAGTGGAGGAATGCCTGAAATCAAGGACCTCACGGACCTTGAAAATAGCTGGCCAGTGAGGATCTGGACCATTCCTGTGCTAACGGTGAGGTTGGCGCTGCTCTACCAAGTGAGGATCCAGCAGCACAACATCCATCAGACAACCATGCTGTGAGTGATGTGTCCTGTTTTAAGGCCACTGCCATGCACTAATTATCTCCCCTTGCTCTCGCAGGCACATCTGGGAAACAGCTGACGGAGTACATGACCCAGGGTCTCTAATCAAGCCCCAAAGAGACCTCTGGAGAGGAATCTGGAGGCACCCTCCATGAAGTCCCATTACAGCGCTCACACACACCCTCCACCAGCGCAGAGACACACACCTCAGTGGGACCTAGCTTTAGAGAAGCCTCAGGATCACAATCTGGTGAGCGCATCGCACTTTCTGATCCACAGCAGGCGGCGGCAGGGACTTCCCAGGTGTCCGGCACTCGGAAGACTGCTGGAAGCCAGATGACAAGCTTCTGGACTCGGTCATGTCACATTTGCTGGAGCTGCAAAGACAAGCTCAGGAACACCAGGAAGGGATGTCCGCTGCACTCCTCAGATTGCAAGACACAATGGAGGAGTCCATCAGCCTTCAGGCTGAGGTGATAGCACCAGCATTGCAATACACTGAGGTCAACACTGGCAGGATGGCGGCCGCCATGGAGATCTTGGTTCAGGATTTCACTCCTGCACTGCTGTGAAGGCTGAATTCCATCGCTGACCATAGTTGTCCTCCAACAGTGTGTACACGAAAGGGGTGCGGGGCAGCTTGAGCTCACTCCAGCTACCCCTTCTGCTCAAGGGGCCAGCCTGTGGCCCATGGGCACCCATGGGGAGGAGGATCAGCAGGTGTAGCCCCCAGGTGACTCCGGGAGTGTCTGGACCATTCAAATCCCCTCTTCTTGTGACCTCAGCAACTCCAGCTCCACAGGCTGAGGAGGGTGCCACTGCCACACAGGAGGACCCCGGAAGCAGGCCGGGACTCTCCAGGTCTCAGCCCTCTAGGGGTCACCTACCAAGGTCATCACAGACAGGGCGTAGCAGTCAGCAAGCTGCCTCCACCTCCGCTGCGGGTGGCCAGGAAGCACCAAGACATAGCGGCAGGGTTAGGAAGGTTAAGAAGACGTAGTTGGACAACCTGGGCACGGGTGTTAATCACTTGTACGTACTGCTCACGATTGTCAATAAACTCCCAAGAATGTCCCCCTGCCTTTGGCCCCTTGTTCTGATGAGCAGTGTTTGTGTCACTCAGATGTGAAAACTTTCTGCACAAGATAAAGGCAGGTGTCTCAGTCCAGGGCCTCTTCCCTGTGCTTTGTCCAGCCTTCAGGCCAAAGTGATGGTTGAGCCTCACACTCCCTGGACAAATTACTGATGCCTGCACCTCGATGGTGCTTTTTATTGCTGCCAGAATGTTGTGGGCAGACATCACAGAGTACCGTATTTCTCTCTGTGTTCTCTCAGCACCTTTAAGGTGGGGCTGGCCCCCATCCCTTCAGCATTTATGACCAGTGACACTGTGCTCCTGAAGGGTTCAGATGCTTATGGCGGACAAAGGATCAGATGCTTTTAAAGTTTCATGCCTACATCTTTGTGATATGACCCTGGTCACAGAGTGCAAGCGAGCTGTCCTCAGCCAGACATTCTCAGAGGCTATGTAAAGATCTATGGAGTGTCCTCGCTGCATGTTGTCATCATCCTCCTGCAATCAAGTGACTATTAGGGCCTTCACTGCATCTCCACGATAGGGGCATTATCACAGAGGGTATGTGCTCTGCCGTAAGCCAGACTGGAGTTAAACGTTCACAGATGCAATGTGAGGATCTATGATGTCTCCTCACTGCATGTCGTCATCATCCTCTACAAATCTAGCAGATCTGGGGGCCTCTCAAATGCGTCTGCCACCCCATTGCGAGGGCCTCAACCCCATCATCATCGCCTTCAAAGACCTCCTCACCCCTCATCCCCATCGGCATCCTCCTCATCGGAGGAGACTTCCAGCTCCTCCATCTACTCCTGAGCCAGCTCCTCTCCCAATTGCAGTGCCAGGTTGTAAAGGGCGCAGCAGATGACAACGATGCATGGCACCCTCTGCAGACTGCATTGCAGGGCTCCAGCAGACTGGTCCAGGCACCGGAACCTCATCTTCAGCATCCTGATGGTTTGCTCCACCAAGTTGCAAGTTGCAGCATGAGCTTCATTATACCTCCGCTCTGCTGCAGTCTGAGGCCGCCGCATGGGTGTCATCAACCACGTCCTCTGTGGGTAGCCCTTGTCCCCAAGAAGCCAACCCTGCAGCTTCTGTGGACCCAGAAGACTTCAGGGATCTGTGGCCAACTGAGAATGTAGGATTCGTGCACACTCCCTAGAAACCGTGCGCAGACCTGCTGGATGCGTTTGTGGTGGTCGCACACCAGCTGCACATTCAGCAAAGGGAATCCCTTGCGACTGACTTAGTTGACCACGTGTTGCGACAAAAACCAATGGCACCCTGAACCTGTGGAAAACCCGAGACCTCTTGCATCCTGGCTGTCCTGGTACCTGCCAAAATGCACAAAGCTTTGTGCCCTCGAAAATATGGCACCCGTGACTGCATGGATGTATTTGTAGGTGATATCCCACATATGTCACCCATGCAGCCCTGAAAGGAGCCACTCGTGTAGAAATCGAGCACTGTGGTCACTTTTATGGCCAATGACAGTGGATGCCCTTCATGCCCCCGTGACGCCAAATCCTGCAGTAGCTGGCAGATATGATGACCAGTTCCCTAGACAGGTCCAGTCTTCAGCGACACTGATTGTCGGTCATCTGCAGGAATGAAAGGTGGTATCTATAGACCCTGGGTCTAGCTAGGCACCAACCTGTGATGGCTTGCTGTGGCTTTTTGGCGGTATGTGCAGGAGACCCAGCTGCCCCTTCTTTCAGAGAGAGCGGCTCCTCTCTCTGCGCAGCCAGGCACCTCAGTCACTCTCTTCTCCGTCGCCTTCGCTTACTGTTTGCCACAAGGCATGCAGCTAGCTCACCAGGCTCCATGATTCTGATGTACTCCTCCTGCAGGGTGAAAGAGAGAGAGACGCGTGGGTTAGCATGGGTGTACTAAGAACCTGTCTTGGTTAAGTCTGAAGGCCCCTTAACGCATCCTGAAGAGTGCTGGCTATAACTTGGATTGCCAGATGTTAGTGCGCTGCATAGCTGGTCGAAACCCCACCCACCTCCACCCCACTCCACCCAACCGATTGGTGGCAGCATTGCCCACTGGACTGCATGCTGTGCTCTCAGTTCAGGCACAGGCATTCTCCTAGCCTGCTCTGCAAGGCTGCACTGTTAGCTTGAACCATTGGGGAGACTAGTCCAAACCGGGATGATGACATTGCAAGGGGCTGTGAGCGCCTCCACCAGTGACTGCTCCATAGCCAACTTTAGCAAACGGATTGTACAATGTGCCCAGTCGTCCAACTGTTCTGCAGTCCACCAAAATGCTTATTACTTTGCAGCCTGTGCCTGAGGGTTGAAAAGCCCTGGAGAACTTGGTGGCACTTTCATGCCTCTGCGTTGCTTGAGTGGGCAGATAAGCTAGAGACCCGATTCCATCCACGTCGGTGTGGCTGCGCCTGAACTGTCTCTGCTGCAGAGAAATGGTCACTTTATACAAGGTTTCCCTAATGCGTGGCCGCTTCCCTCGCCACCACCCCGCACGTGCTTACGCGCTACCTTCAACCGCAGGGCAGCCCTTGCATTCCACCCCCCCCGCAACCCACCTGAGCCTTGAAGCCCAACAGATGAACCGGGTGAGCACTCTGCAACGTTAAAGTGTACTCACCTCCAAGTTCTCCTCAAAGTGCAGCCTGCTAAGTGCACACTTTTTATATGCTGTTGTGAAACATGTGTTAGGAAATAGAGATAATTTAAGTAAGTTATATTGGTATTTGTACATGTTAGGAATGAGTTGTGGCTTTAAAGTTTAAGTTTGATTGGCATTTCTGTATGTGTATGTTAAGAAAGGTCAAATTGAGTTTTAGTTTCACTTTAAAAAGGTGCCTGCATTTCTAATGAGGTTTTTACGACTGTTGCAGCTAGGTTAAACAAACCTAGAATTGGGCTGTTGCCTAGCAACAGAGGTCTAGAGAGGCAGGTCCCTCCCGCAGACACACACAGAAAAACTAAAGAAACAGCAGTTTTAAGTTCAGTTTGAAGCCAGGGCCCCAGAGAGACTGGACACTGGGAGAGGGAGCTGCAGATTTCCCAAAATAACCAAAAGGTCCCAAGGCCAAAGGAGTGAGACGGAAACAAGGGAAAGTTCAAAGCAGACCTTCTAGTCAAAGGGGGGACAGGAACCTGGAAAAGGCCCTGTTAATGAAGTTAAGAGTGAGAAGCAGAGAGAAAGGCTCCCAGTGTCAGATTTAAAGAGACAAAAGCTGCAGAAAACAGATTTAAAGCAAGAACAGGTTAAAAGAGGCAAGAATATCCAAATAGGCGGCTGAAGGTCTTTGCTATGGGCATGTGAAGCAGTGGTACTGTTTTCAGCTGAGTTGCTGAGAGAATGCATGGAAGACAGCTTGAATGTGGTAACCCAGGGAAAAGGAACATTGGAAGGAGAGTTTGAAACCCTCAAGGTGAACTCTTGCAGAAGCTGTCTGAGATAAAGTGTCGGTTTGGGAGAAGATTCCAAGGCATGTTCTTGGAAAGTGGAAATTGGGTACTCTCATGTGAAAGACGGAGTACAGTGAGACCAGTTGGCTCATGATGTGACAAGCGTCTAGGGGCAGTTGAGGAGAAATCCATAGCATTTGGTTGAGGTGGCATCTGTCACTCAGTTTCAGAATGTGTGTGTCTGACCACACAGCACCTATTGGTACATGAGCTGTGTACTTAATGTGAACATTAGAGTGTAAGATAGCTTTGCAACTTGTGTTATCCTTACAAATCTGTATATATCTGTAAAAGATATAGTTGTTGGTGTAGAGTATAGCAATATAGTTCATCTTTTCTTGTTGAATAAATGTTTTATTCTTTTGTTAAGAGTTCATCAACTGACACCTGTGACTCTGTTCAGTAGCTACTCTCCACGTATCTAAACAAACAAATAAAAGTTAGTATCTATCAAGCTGGGTTTCACTCTGGGACCAGGCTTGTCCAGGGGTAACCTCAGCTGGGGATCGTAACAGGTGTCAGCGTACAATCACACCAACGTGGGCAGACGATCCAGCAGGGGTCGGGGGGTGGGTGGGCTACTATTCTGGTGGGCTGGGCTTATAATGATATGCAGATGTATTACAATGAGGTTCCCGATGCCTGATGACGGGAAATGAGTCCTGCCATCGGTGGGTGGAGCGAACAATCACAAACTGGTTTCACAACATTGCGAAACTGATTTTTGGCCTTCTTGCCACTGAACACACCCAACGTCAATGGGCACCGATGATACCAGCCAGAGTCTCATTGAGTTTGCTCTGCTGTTCCGCCATTCTGCTGCTCAAGGTTGTCTTTATTCCTTCATGTTGCTGACAGGTTATGTATTGTTTTTGAATTTGATCTTAAAGGACAATAACTGTTCTTTCAACTGTTTATTTTCTTGTCCGGCTCTTGTCTTCTCACTCTGCATTTCAGTGTATTGCTCTGTCAAGACTGATAGCTCCAACGCTGCTTTTTCTGAATACCTTTTTTAACTCTGCCTATTTTTCCAGGGGCATGTATTGGTCCTTCAAAGAGTCTTTCAAGAGTCCACAACTTCTTTGAGTACCTTTTGTGCCTACTGTTGTGCCTGGCTGTAGTGCTGGTTGAGTTTGACAACTCGTGCTTCAATTTGCCAACTGTGGAATTGAGGGTCATTGTTTCCGTCTGGTACCTTTGTGATGTCTCCAAAATTTGTTTGTTTAGATCTCAAACAGTTTGATTCACTGAAGACTTTAGATTATCATGTGTTTTCAAAGGAATGTACTCATCTTGAATCTTGCACTTCAAACCTTCCAGTTCAGCTTTGATATAAACGTTTTATGATTTAAATTCTGCTTTTTCCTGCTCTGTCTGCTACAGGGCCATTTCCTTGTTGCTCACTACCAGTTGCTGGTACAGTTCTGGAAATATGTTGGGGTCTTCAAAAAGGTATTTCTTTGGGACTTCTGGAAAGTCCCCTACTTCTCTGACCCAAGTTTGCTTGGGTACTGTTTTTTTCACCCTTCTGTCACTTTGCTAATGGTTTTCTATGTCTCTTTTTAAGCTCTGCACTCTCCTCAACTTGAAGATTAAAACATTTGTCAAAGGCTGTTAATAGTTCCTTGTTGGTTCACCAATGCCATGCATTAGGATACATGATTAGCAAGATCACAAAACCAGAAAAAAAAGGCAGCAATCTAGGCTTCCTCTGATTTTTACTGAGACCAGTAATGTAAAAATTTGCTTCTCAAGGATGTCACATTTCCCATTGAGTTTGGCCCTCAGATAAATCCAAACTGATCTGGTCAGTTGTATTTTTGGTCCATGGTCAATTAATGTTTGTTTTACAGTTACAGCTTTGAATGCTGTTGCCCTTTTAAGAATGGCTGTGCAGTAACTGTTTTTTCTCTCTGCTCTTCTTTCCACAAATGTCGGGTTTTGGTGGGCTCCTGTTGTGCTGACAGGGTGTCTTTTTTTTCAAACTTTTTAACTCTGCAGGAAATCTTCAAAGCAAGAAGTTTGGGCAATCTAAGGGTTTATTTTTAAATCAGAGAATTGTGCTGGAAGGCTATTCCTTGCTCTGCCTTCAGTTTTTTTTCTAAACTGTCCCTGGAGCTTTCCTGGATTTGAAGATGGCATCGCCAATGGATGGATTTCCTGCACTTTCCGGTTTAGCTGGGCTCTGCAAAATGACAATAGTGTGATTCTTGAAGAAGACTCTTAGCAATAGCTGTTTGCCGACTTCTTTAGCTTGTTATGCCAAATAACAAGGTGTTCAAATTTAAAGTTATGCTTGCCATTTTCTGAGCTGGATAGTCGCAACATTCCCGAGAGATTTAAATAATTAATTCTTTTTCTGATCTTATGTGTTCGGAGGCCACGTGTTGGAGCCTTGACTGGGTAATTAGGTTTTAGCAATGGGTTTCCTTCAATAGCGCCTCTGACACTGAATTTGGGAAAGATTTCCTAGGACTAGCTGCAATCTGGAACTTTAAAAGATTTAGCTCACCTTTGCAAGCTGTGTGGACTCTGCGTTCTGAGGTTGGACTTCCAAGGGAGATTCAATGGAGTCTTCTGCTGCAGTAAATATCTCTGCCTCCAGCTTCCAGGCTTTTTCTCTGGAGTGTTTTCTGGTGTATTTTCTCAGTGTCTTCAGCTTCTGTTGGGAACTTCTCTCAGGTCAGAATTTTTGTTGAAGTTTATTTTTCTCTTCGTCTTCCAGCACCTTGGCTTGTTTCAGCATTTTAGTGAGGTTGGGGATTTCAGATGGTGTTGGGAGGGTGTTAGTTAGTGTCTCTTAAAAATGTCTTTGTAATCTTCAGTAGGCTAACTGTAAGTCTTTATTAACAAGTAGAACTATTTACACATGCAGAGTGGAGGGTACAGGCGAGCAGCTAGCTCCATGCTTAGGACTTAACCCATCTCTGCTCAACATCACACTGACGCCTGGGACTGGGTCATGTGCCTTCTTACATCACTATGTGGGCAGTACTGTACTCAGTCCCACATTAACCCTGTTTGTGCCAGGCCTTATAGTACAGCAGCTATTTTTCAGCAATGTTTGAAGGGATTCTCAGTTGCTTTGCAGTAAAGCTATATCAAGATGTTGGAGAACACTCAAGAAAAAGAAAGATCTGTATTTATAAGGTGCTTTTCACAGCCACCAAATGTCTCGAAGTGCTTTACACAACCAATTAATACTTTTGAAGCATAGTTACACTGTTGTAATGTAGAATGCAGGACAGTCAATATACGCACGAGCTCCCACAAACAGCAATGTGAGAATGACCAGATAATCTGTTTGTGATGTTAATTGAATGATAAGTATTGGTTAGCACACCAGGGATAACTCACCTGCCCTTCTTCGAAATAGTGCCATGGGTTCTTTTCCACCCCTTGGTTTATCATCCCGCCTGAAAGGCAGCACCTCCAACAGTTCCAGTGTTCCCTTGGTACTGCACTGGAATGTCAGCCTTGATTTTTTTTTTTCTCTGTGCTCAAGCCCTGGAGCAGGTCTTGAATCTGGAACCTTGTGACTCTGAGGCAATAGTGCTACTAAGTGAGCCACGGCTGACACCTCAAGTCATCGTTGTTGCAGGAGCACATGGTAATTTTTCACCCTGAGGGATTTAAAAATCAGTTTTTGCTGTAGGCTTTGAAGTGTTTTACTTTCTTATTTTCCAAAAACAATTTTAGTTATAAGGAACGTATTTGGTGAAGGAAGAAGCTTCAGCCTTTTGCTCAAGGTGAAAACCATTTCTGAAGGGTTCCACTTAGCGTTGAGAAGTTCATTACAAGTTTGTGTCAGGGCAGTTTAAATATTAGCCCGCATTAAAACCTGAGCCAAGATAGCAGCAGCGCAAAGCAATGTTATTTAAATGTTAATAGCTCATTTTTGTGCTCATTGATTTGCAAAATGATGGTACAGCAGGATCTGTATTTGAATATGGTGAAAATGTGAGGAACGGTGATGACCGATAGCTATTAAACATCCTAAATTATATGACTACTTATACTATCAATGTAGTCCTTGTCATAGTTCAGAACACACATTGTAAGCCTGAGGAATACGCAGAGGGAATTAGTAATTGTTACCGATATGCCAAGCTGCTCAAGAAGCCCGCTTGCCTTACTAATCTATCGTCAGAGTAGAAATACAAGCTGCTCGGTGCTGATTGGATTTGCTGCATTGCCATTGCTTAATTTGGGAAATAGTCAGCGATAAGCACAAGATAAAATTACGTCATGAAATGGGATGGCATTCAAATTTTAAAACGGGTGTGTATGTGATATGGGCAAGGAGGAAAGCGTCGCTGGGTAAATTGGAGAATATTACATAATACCTGAAGATTGGACTACATGACGCCACTGGGGCCTCAGCAAACCGGGAGGAAAGACTGGCCAAAGTTCCTTATTGCTAACCAATGATTCCTTCTGGAATGTGGACATTGGATCAGGAAAAAGTGGGCTCAGTGATAGTGTCTGCTAACACTCTGTCTGGGTGAACGCAAAGAATGGCCATTTGACTGAGGTATCTGTGGGCACATATGGTGCATGTCTTACCATCAGCCAGTGACAGAGGGGAGAGAATAGAGGTAGTAATAAAATTCACAAGCCTATAAATGTGTTAATGCTTAATTTGAGGAGCCTCAAAAGCAAGGGGAATTAGGGCTGAGCATTAAATGCTGACCTAGCCAGCGACGCCCACATCCCATGAATGAATTTTTTTAAAAAGGTGACTTAGTTGGATTTGTTCCCAAAGTGCAATCCTAGTGCCAGAATTCAGTTGGCAGCAGGCTTGGATCTTAGTCATCTCAAAATCTCCCTTATAAGCTCTGCTCACAGCTGTCTGGCTTCATTAGGAAAACACAGCTTTCGAAAGGATTGCCAAGGTTTCACAATTGCAGAGGCCATCTAGATCTGCAGAAAAGGATGCACTGGGTACAGACTGGAGGGCATTTACAAGGCTTGTCCAGCCTGACATCTCTAGAGTTGGATGCCTTGACCCTCCTCTTCTTCCTCCTCAGAACTGAAGAGCAGGAGGAGGAATAAGATATCCCATTGGTCAAGGATTTAAACCAAATCAAATAAATCTTTTTTGAATTTTAATATAACTTGCATGTACTGTTTTAAAACCCTTAAAAAAACTCCCAAGGAACTTATTAAACTCATCTGCCACCTGCTGCAAGTCTCTTGCTGGCTTTAGCTCAACAATGCCTCTGGCCCACATCAAACTGACATCACATTTTCTATTGAAGCATTCTTTTAAAGTGGCAGATTGTGAAAATAGACCATTACAGTACAATATGCTTTACATTGGGCCTGAACTTCCTCAGAGTGGCAGTGTCGGATTGCCACTCCACTCCTAGTTTTATACTTAAATTTTTTTCCCAGCCTGTCCCACCAGACTTTCCAACAGAGGCCGGGAGAGATCAGAGTAGTGCAGCACATCCCAGGGCCCTAGCGTCGAAAGGCAGCTCTGTTGAAGGGAAGGAGGCCACGCCCCCTTTCTTTACAGCTACTGTACACCAGGTAAGTTAAGGTCCATTAAAGGTCCTTGACAGGCCAGGAGAAGGTAAGTGTATAAGGTAAGTGGGTAGGATTTGGTAGGTGGGGAGATTGCAAGGGGAAGGGGATGAGGTTGGGGGTAGGTATCAGGCCTTGTGGGGAGGGGGAGGGTGTGTCAGGTCAGGACTGCAGTGGGGGGGGGGCAGTTCAGGGGCAAGAGTCGGGTCTGGTGGGGTGAGAAGAGTCAATGTGGAGGAATCCCATGTTTGCAGAGTTCCTGTCGAGGGGGCTGTAGTCCCATGGGAGTTGGGGGCGGGGGTGGGGTGGGGGGTGAGAGTCCTGTGGAACGGAGCAGTGGGTCTGTACAATAGTTACCCGGAAGCTAGAAGAGGTTTTAATTCTTCCAATTTTTTCTGGGTAACTAGTGATGTAACCCAGTTGGAACCATCCAAAGTTTGCGAATTAAATTGCACTTTCGTTTAGTTCCCAGTCCAGGGCTGTCCAGGGGAGGTTTGCAGTTCCAGGCAATTGCTGTGCAAACCTTACCCGTGAACTTCCGAAGGAGATTCCTTGCATCTTTGGAGTACTCCCCCCACCCGCCCCCATATGACACCCTGGAGTTCAGTAGTTACAGCCCTGCACTAACATGTAGTGGGGCAGGAAAGCATCAGTCATTGACGTCTAAAGCAATAGATCACTTCCTTCTGTTTTATGTTCAAGGACCAGTCAAAGATGGTCAGATTCTTGGAGGAAAATCCACATCATATTGGTCAAAGTCTAACCGATTGTGATAGCCGCCTGCAATCCATATTTCAAGCAGAATTGCAGATGAAGCTCACATACCAACTTAGCCTCGCTGCCCAGTTTCACACTCATTTTACTGGAAAATACTTCGGCCCTCATTATAACTCAGGAATACAGTACATGCAGATCTGGTCAAACAACTGTGCTGGCTGATGGGCTGTGCTGCAGGAGTCCAAGGTGGAAGTGAGTAAATGTGTACTGAGGTCAGGAGCAGCAAAGGTGGAGGTGAGGGTATTATTGAACAGATCGATAGATGCAACAAGTATCATGATGAGTGGAAGGCCAAAGGCTAGGCAGTTGGAAATTTGAAAGTGCTACTCTAAGTAACTTGAAGTTTAGAGACAGAAGGAAGTGGAGCTGAAGGGGGGATGTGACTGGTGAGAGCTAAAAAATAATCAGATTGCTTTGTTGAGAGGCCATGATACGAGGAGGTCAAGGGGGATGTCCGTGAATATGGAAGGGGATGAAGGAGAGGTTAAGGAAGGACAGAAGGGCAGTAAACTCGAGAGGAGAGAGGGCAAGGTTGAGATGGAGATTGAAATTATGGTGAAGTCGTTTAGTGCAACGATTGAGAATGGAACAAAGCGGGAATATCTGAATGAGAAACTTGGCCTGGGGCGCTGGTGGGTGGTAGAGTACAACATTTTAATATTGAGATGAAGAGGGGTGAAGCAAGGCGAGGTGCTAAAATAGTAGGCAGGACAGACCAAACTACTAATTGTAAGGACAATGTTAAGTTGGTCCTGAGATCGTGATATTGAAACTGACCAATATTTTGTGTAGACCCAAAGTTTGCAATCATGTGCCAGCTTTTCTTTCACTATTAAAGCAACAGTACACAAAATGATATACAGAAGTGTAACTTTATTCAACAAATTAAATCCAAGTTTCTTCAGTTCCAAACTTGAAGATATTTTTCTTTTATTCCAGTTCCTCTATTTTATGCAAGCTTTATTGAACAGTGAGTCTTTCAATTCAAGTATTAACAATATGGCTTTTATCTGGTTACAAAAGAAAATGTGCATTTAACAAAACAAAACCGTTTACAGTACCATTTATTCATTCAACATCTCAAGCATCTTTGAGCAACTTGCACAATTTTTTCAAAAATGCTCCACTGATGCTAATATTTATATTATATGGAGAGCTTTAGTGAAAAGAATTAATAATAAAGGATATTAAAAACTTGAACATCTGTATATATGGATGATCAAAGTTCAGAAATTTCTTAAATTTAATATACAGGTTTCAGATCAAATAACTTTTGTCCTGGATTTTAAAAAATATATAGAAATAATGCCTTATCTGGTTCATGCCATTGCTACTTTCCAAAGTAGATATGGCTCAACTGAGGGACATTAATAATGTGGGTGCCCGTTTGAATGGCCTTTTTAGTATAAAAGTTGTGAAATATGACTGATACCCAAAATCAGCTGGCTTAGGCTGATCAAATAAATTTTAGTAGACATGAACAAAAGAGGACATCACACAACAACTGCGTTGAGATGGTTCATTCTATGTTGTAGCTACGATTGGCAATGTTTTAAAACATGCAGCTCAAGACTCATTTACACAAAAGAGGATAACAATTTACAGGTGACATCAGTGTTTCCTCAAGTTTATTTACAGACTTACTTAGTGTTCAAGCACCCATGTTATCTCACCATTGCAGCAGTATTCTAGGCATCAAGTCATTCATGACCAACCCTTATAGCAACTGAGCTTGTGAGACTTTACATGTTACAATTTTTTTGCATCAAGAAAACTGCCTAAACTCACCTCACAAATGAGATGTCATGTTTGTGCATGTATGTCATTCCCTTAAAACTGCAGTTAAGATAAAACTTGTATGTGTTTTACAGATGTATTTTTTATAGAACAATGTAGGCATTGTGTAAACTTAAACCTCTGTAAAGAACTTTGGTTCTGCTCTTATGAATAAGATACTATGTAAGATACCCCTACCTGTGTTTTCCTGTATACAATAGGTTGAGTGAAACAAGCAATAGCAATATCAACTATGCATCATGTAATGCTATAAAATTTCAGTGCTGACATCATAAGGAACTATTACAGTCTTGTACCATGGTATAATGGTCAGCTAGCTAAAGTACAGGCATGATAGTAAACTAGCAGGTTTAAAATATAAAAAAAAACCCTTCAAAAATTGTAAAAGAATACCTTGTAGGCAGTTAAAGACAGTCATAAATGGTTTGTGCTTTGCTTGTCATGAGAAGGGATAAGTAATCTTGACTGGACTACTTAAAAACACCTTTGAACATATTTTGAAATGCAACAGCATAACAATGCAAAATACACAAAGCAGACAATCAGCATTCCCATTCAACATAATGCACATGTAAGCTGGATCAGTGTCTGATCAGCTTAATCAGTGTCAGCCTTGTATGTACGAATAGAGAACAAGCCATTACCAACAATGTGATGCAACTAATACCATGTGAATCTGACCAGATCACTTCTCAGCAACAGAAGGCTGCTGTCACAATGCCAATTTTCATTGGTATAGTTTCAACTTGTGCATTGGCAAGAAAGTGGCAACACAAGTCAGGAGTCCAGTTAGCAATCTGACACCTGAGAGTATTAAAGCTTGACCTTTGATAGCCTCTGATCATTAGGAGTGATGACCTGCAGCAACTACATAAAATTTAGCTTTTCATGCTTTTATTGCAAGGAAAAAAATGCACCCTTTCACCCATATTATCCCAAAGTTAAAAATGAGTCGCTTCGAGACAGCAGTTCTACATATGTATTCATGCATACATATTGCTGAGCTCCTTTGGCACTAAGCATAATAAGTGAGGTTTCACTGGGATCTGTCTGCTGTACACCACATTCTGCAGATAGTGATTTGAGACCAGTAACTGAAGTATTACACAGCCATCGTCACAAAGGAGGTTAAAAGTGGAACTGCTTCACCTTTATCACATGTAGCTAATTGTCACGCGTTTTACCCATTTCAATTAAACAATAGAAACAGCACTGCATAATACATTTGTTGTACAAGAAAGTTAGAAGAATTGCTTGTGAGGTCTCATTGCAATGCCACATCAGTGAAAGTATAATTCTTATCCCCACTACTCTTTCTCCATGAAAGTGGAAGAAATTGGAATGGTGAATAAATGATTGTAAATAACAAATTTTTCATCACCCTTCATTCAAGCAGAAATGCAGAGAGGCATCAACTGAACAAGACAGAGATAAACCAACACAAATAAGCTTGTAATAAAGTCATTTTCAATTACACGTCGCCATACCAAAGGCAGTTGGCTAAAAACAGTATTCAGCTAATGTTTAGCAAAATTACAAATATTCTCTGGAAACTATTGAAAATTCATATGGTATTTCAAAGTAAAATACCAAAAGGATGCCCCAAACTGAACTGAAAACAAAAGAAAACTTTGTAGATATTGTACTTTAATTCATATAAGATGTCACATGGTCCATCCAGTTAAAGCAGTCAAGAAAATTCTAATGCTCCTTTAAAGTATTTGATATGTTTGTTTGCTGATGGATGAGGCCAAAATACAAACTAATGTGACATAACCCAATAGCTTTAAAATCCACGAATGCCAAGGACAGTGAATCACAGTTTCAATTGAATAGGCTTTTCATTAATAAAAAAGGTAAGAAAAGCTTCCTGAAAGAACAACCCTGCACAAGATCGGGATAATAAATAAGGCAGTTCTCAGATATAATTCAACTCAGAGATGTTTATCAACTTGGAATATTTTGCAGAGAGCATTAATGTTTTATGTAGTGGTTTGTACCATTGCCAAGTTTTAGTCAGAAGCTGCACATGATTTATTTTCTCAAAAACATGTAACCTTATAGAGACCTGAGATTTACAACATTCAAAACACAAGACATTTTTTATAGAAAATTTGTAAAAGTTGTATCCTGTAACTCCCTATTGCTAAATATAAATAATGTAAAATTAGACATGTATACAAGCACAGAACATTCCATTTCTTCACAGTAGTCTTGGAGTTAACTGAATATGTGCGGTATTGCTTTATTTGAATGTTAAAATTCCAGGAACTGGAATATCCACCTTCTCAGAATTTCATATTGCATACAGTACTTTGCAGTGATTGTATTAATGTTTTCTATTAGGAGTTCTTCTTTGTCTCAAAATGTCTACATTTGCTATGCCTTTTGGGGTTGTAAAACTTCCCTTTAAGAATTACAAACCCTAAAATGGCTGTTTGATTCCTGCTGTCAAGGTTATTTGATTGTTGTAATGTGAATATATCTGTGAAGATGACAATGATTTGAAGTCAACCCTAGATAATGGGTGAACTGTACTAATAGATTACAATAGATATAATAGAGCCTCACTTCAAATTTCTGAAACAAGAGAATTGTTGTAACAAAATCTTTCCCCGGCCCTAGATTTTTTTAAAAATCCCTTTCATTAGAAAGTCTATTCTGTTGTAATATCAGAGCTTGCACAGTATGTGAAATATACAATTAGTTCAGTAATTGAGTACATCCCTAATTAAATAATCTGACAGATTATAATCTATCTAGATGATGGTCCATTCTGGTTAAATATGTATATTGCATAGTGAATTTCATGCTCTACTAAATAGGGCGCAATTTTTGTGAACTGTGGAGTAGAAATTGGTAAGTGTTGCATTAATTTTTTGACCATAAAACAGGCATAACCATGACAAATTTTACAGTGGAATGTCCCACATCGAACCTGTTGATGCATTCTGGCCACTGCTAAATACATTGGGCTATTTTTTAAGGTGGCAGATACCCAGGACAGGCAGTAGGCCACTTTGCATGTGTTAATCAGAGGCCTAACATTGATTTTAAGACCCCTCTGGGGAAACTGGTTTGTGATGACCGTAGCAGATGCCGGTCCTGCTTTGTTGAGGTTTTTTTTTTAAAAGAGGCCACTAAGGCCTAAGCAGAGGTAAGTTTAAAATTAAATGCGACAGAAAACACTGCTGAGGATTATGAGTGTCCCTCCAATTCCACAATCCTTGTGAATCTTTCCCACTTCTCGCATCTGGGTCTTATTTTCAGATTGTCAGCAAGGCAAACATGTTGCCTTCAAATCTGAGAGTTACCTATGGAGCTATGACAGGGCTGGCAGCTATGTTAATGATGTGAGGCCTAAGGTTAGGATGGCCTCGGGCCTCCAGTTTGGTGCTCTGATTATGTGCCTGACAATGATCCATAACCAATTTCTACTCTTGCATCTATTAGTCAATGGGTTAATTGTCCATCTTAGAAGCAAAAGACTCTTCTGGCCTGTTTCAATTTTAACAATGATAGTAATTTTGCATAGAGCAATAGATTCAATGGTACTGCACCATCTTAACTTCAAAACTTAAACTGCTGGAAATAGACAGCAGGTCAGTGTAATGTATTCAGTGTATACCCTTTATCAGAACTGAAAACTAAAAGATATAAAATGCTTAGCAGGTTGACTGCCATATTGTGTCTTTCCAACAGTTTAGTTTTACTTGCTAATTTTCTTCGGTTTATTTGCCCATATTAACTAGCTCCATAATAAATTGGTTATTGATTTCTAATTTGTTCTAACAATACTTCCCAAATGGAACTTGCTCATAATAGTCCATGCGCACACAAAAGCCACAGTGTTTTATTGGGTATCAAAATACCCAGGGGTTTCTCGTTTTCTATTATATAAATGCATGTTGCATCACATAAATAGATTCTGCAATATCAAAGGTTGGATTTTCAATCCGAGGCCAGGAAATGGCAGTGGATCCAGTTCCAGGTCCTGACCCTGGCATGGGGGAAATTTCAAATCTTCAGCCAATTAAAGGCCAGGTATCATCCAATCAGGGACAGCAGGTGGGTTCCCAACATTGGACAGCCAATGGGAGGCCCTCCAGCACTCTTGATTGGCAGCCCCACCAGCCAAGATGGAAGCTACCGATCTGAAGATGGAGAGCGAGGGACAATATTTTCATGTTTTAAAAAGCCTTAGCTGCCATGATCCAGCAGGGGGGATGGCCAGTGATCACAGATGTAGCCTACCAGCTATTATGGGTCTGGGGTGGAGGAGGGAGTGGTGACAGTATCTCTCCTGAGATTCATCGTACCCCCCCCCGCCCCTCCCAACCTCTCACCCTAAGCCTACCATGTTGGCTTGGGCATGCTGTCCTCTTTCAAAATGGCTTGGGATCCTGGTGGTGAATCCACATGGAGACCAGCAGCGCTAAATTTTGCACCTGTCTCCAATCCAGACCCTGACCCATTAAAAAATCCAGTTTGAAAGGACCAATACATTTTGTAAATGAGCATTGGTCTCCTCTCTATGCAGTCTTCACCTCTCTCTACAAAAGTAGAAAAATGTATCAAGAAAGTTTGTTCTACTTGATATTTTAGTATATATTATGAAAATAAAATTAATTCTACATAGAGATGAGTTTAGGCACTCCCTTCAACTAAATGTCTAGGTTGGTCTCAGTAACGTGTATGAGACTGTGACACAGTGACCTACAAGTTAAAACAGTAAATGCAGCTATTAAATGAAGTGAGATCTCAACAGATCCCAGTGCAGGATCCTCACTCTATGGAAGATTTTTTTTTCTTTGTGCACTGTATCAACTGAGGTTGCCCCATTGTGTTCATTCTATTGATTATAACATTTATAATATTGCGGCTGTATGATTCTGAAATGTAAATGCTCACTCAGATCCCAAGCTTCAGACTTGGACTCTGCTTATCCTATGGAGAGGATGCAGGGAATGTTATCTGTACAAAGAGTTGTGCAATGGAGCATTTAGTGTAAAACTTGTTAAAGGTAGGATTTTGTTAGTTGACTAAAGCCCTATAAAAGAAAATGTATTTTCTGTACAAAATAACTGTCAGTGCTAACTGAGAATGGCTTATGACTCAGTTTCTTTTACTCCATCTGGTACAACCCCCTGGCCTGAAGCAAAGAACTGATGAATAATAAAATCAGACAGGCAAGTGGGAAGGTTGTTCACGATGACTGGAAGCAAGAATGCAGCTTTTCCAGGGGTGTAGAGTGTCTTGGGGTTCTTTGCTCTCAGTGCAATGGAGATATCTTTAAGAACAGGTCGTAGGTCTTCCGGCAAAGTTGCCTGCCATTTAGCATATTTTTCCTTGAATGATATTATGTAGTTTTCACCATAATCTGTTTTAACATCAGGAGAGAGCTGCTGTACGATTTGCTTGTGTTGATTGTTCCAATGGTCAGTGGTGCCAAAGATACCTAAAGAGATATACAAATTTAAGGGTTTAGGTTACATGTCCTTGCTAATGCCTAATTTTAGGGTATTGCTAAGAGTACAGTAGTAGGTAAATTGCAGAGTTAGAGAAGAAATATGTACTCCCACTACTTAAGACCAAGATGTAGTGATTCAACCAGTACATTTCAAAAGAATGTAATCTGAAAGAAGTTGAAGACGAGTGGAATCATCAGTCAATGAGTGAAACAAGTTTGATTATGAGTAGAAGCCATTGAACATTTTGAGGGTTCAGAATAAAATGTCTAATCAGAGAGTTAGGCTTCAAAAAAAATCAGCAACATTTTATTTTGTTAATCTATTAATAGACCACAGACTCAGTTTCCACCTGGTAGCTACTGTGTAGGATTATTGTTTGGGGCTGGGGGCAGACAGGAGAATGGCACTAAGGGAACTGTTCATTCAGAAAGATAGTGCAGACACAAAGAGCAGAGTAACAATTCTGTGCTATTAGCACCTATTGTGCCACCAAACAGCATTTCCACGTGTTAATTTCTCAGCAGCTTGATAAGGCCAAATTCCTATTCCACTAAGAGAAAAGCAAAATATTGCGGATGCTGGAAATCTGAAACTAAAACAGAAAATGCTGGTAAAACTTAGCAGGTCTAACAGCATCTGTTAGACGCAGAGAGAGAAACAGAGTTAATGCTTCGAGTCCGTATGAAGAATCATACGAACTCAAAATGTTAACTCTGATTTTCTCTCCACAGATGCTGTTAGACCTGCTGAGTTTTTCCAGCATTTTCTGTTTTTGTTCGTAATCCACTACATTGGCAAACACTCAGCAGCAGGCCCAATGGTCTGGCAGTTATGAATATATAATTATAGATAATTTGGGGAAATTTGCCTTCCTGGAAATAAGTAGTTGCATTCTGCCAATTTTTACAAAATAGTGGTCCAAATTTGTTAGATCAATATCCATTTCCCACTTTTCATGCTGTGGCCCATCTTCCTCAATTAACAGCTACAAGGATGGATACGTCATTCCTTAATCACTACATTTAAAGCCGTCATGCCCAGTGTTAATTGTTTGGATTTGTAACTATTTTGAGCATTTGTCCTTTTCTTCCCATACCCCTCTTCCGCTCACAATAAGGATGGAAACTACCAGCTGAATGCCACAAAGGATCTTCGACCTCACTTTGGGACTGATTGTACTACCCATCATTCAGCCACATGAAATTTAATATTAAACACTAGAGGTCATTCTCACACTATTACAGACAAGGTGAGATCAAGTAGTTTCACATTCGAAGTATGTATTCAATGTCCATGTTTTCAAGGACAAGAAATGTGCAATTTGAGTTGTTTTTTAATCAACTACTAAAATCATTATTCCTCAAGTATGAAGATAAATTGATTTTTGAATGGCAGTACAGTACAGTGCATCATTTAAAGGTATGTAATTAATTAAAGGTGCTACAATATTCAAGTAAAACTGGCCATTTTTCAAGCACATGTCAGAAAGTCAATAAAGGCTGACATCTATTACACTTTTAGATGGACTGTGCTTTGACTGGGAGAAATCAAATACAAAATAATTCCCTCGCACAATAAAATCCATTCTGGAGAAAATTGGTATTTAAATTTAAAACAACACATTATTTCAATCTGGATTATTACACTGGCCTGAATGTGTTCTCAAACAAGTAATTCATCTTTTTAACCACAGACCTTCGTCTCTTTGCACACATAAATACAGAAAATCGTATGCAGTGATATATGCATATATAATATCTCTTAGCATATGATTTGCCCGCTTTCAATTATAAAATGTCAGATGATGAAAAGAAACAGGGAGGTTTATAATAGTTGGGAGAATCTTCGAGGCCGTAGGCTTTTTCCTCTGTAGATACAAACCTGTTTTGAAACCGCCAGGTTGGACAATAGCCACTTTGATTCCCCAGATGGCAAGTTCTTGTCTCAAAACACTGGAAAACATGCTGAGAGCAGCTTTTGAAGCACCATATGCTGCAAGCCATGGCAATGGTATAGATCCTGTATTAGGACAGATTGGGGGAAAAAAATGAATAAAACAACAGCATGAACAAAATTCTGGCCAGACTTACTTGGATACATATTTGCAGCAGTAATACCCGTGCAATGCTATTTTAGGCTCAATTGCAAAAATAGAATTTGAATTCTTTTTGGTTACGCATTTACTAAAATAGAGAACTGGGAAATACTGCCCAGAAACTTTAAAAAAAAGGACAATTATTCATATTAACAATTGGATGTACTGTTTCACACCCAGTTAAGTAAGAAAGGTTTGTGCTGGGAACAGAATCATAAGGGGGAAATTTTAATTCCCCAAAATAAACAGGTAGGTTTGGGTCAGGATGGATGGCAAAATGTTAAAAATCTGTAATCAGACCCCAACCCTCCCCCTGCAGTTTTAATAGAAACTGAAACAAAAAATGGTAATTAGGAATTTACCATTAAACTTGTTTTACTGGCATACCCAACCTCAAAGTCACAGCTCCGCCAACGCCACTGAAATAAAATCCGGTGAGGTCTTATAGTTGCAGGGCTGGTATGTATATGAAAACTGAAAAGTGTATAAAAACATTGACAGCACAAGGTTTATTTTCCAAGGGATCTGGAGTATTTTTTTTCCAACCTCCAGGAAACGTTCATTTTTAATCTTTGCTTGGTGCCTTTTGCAGCAATGTATAATGAAAATGGACTGTGAAGTTTAGGGGAGCTTAACCATTTCTAGACAACATGTCTTCCTCCTCCAGCCATCCCAGTTGGCATCTTCCTATTCCCCATGTTTAAATTAGCACATTGTTTTCCTTATCTCCCGTCCCATCAGTGCAAGCTCCAAAGACCCACCCACCTCCCCACCACCCTCAAAAAAAATGATGCTATCAGTTTTCTCCCCCTCTCCTGATATCTTTTACTCATAAGTATACAACAATGTCAAGTAGATATAGCAGTAGGAACTCTTGGTCAGCTTGGTGGGGGGAGGGAGTGGTGTCTTATCCAGGCTGATTTTAGTCCACAGGCATGGACCCCAAATTACTAACACTCCATTTTACATGGAAGCAGTTGACCTGTAGTCAACCCAGTCATTTGTAGGGATAAGAGGGCAGCATAAATGAAACAGTTAGTACACTTTAAAGTAATTTCATAAATCTTGTGCTTTACCAGTGGTGTGCTAAGCTCATAGACAGCCCGTGCTGAAGGTCTGAAACTATGCATACACGTGCACACAAACAGCCACATAATATTCAGCAGCAGAGACAACTCGGGTTTTACCAAAACATTAGGTTCACCAAGTAATTAGGCGCACAATTAACTGCAGCACTTTATGAGCCAAATCATGTTCCTTATATGTACCTGAATCATATTCTAATTACTTCATGCCCATTTGTAACGAATAATAAAGGGTTTGCTTTTCTTTAGAAAAAATTAAATGCAACATATTTAGCCTAGCCCTGACCATTTCTTTTAAAACAGAAATGCATAATCTACTTAACACTTCGCTTGACTGGTTCCTAAATTAAGATTAGCCTAATTATAGAGAAAAAGGACTTTGGAAGCCTTGACTACACAGTGTGTCACAATACTTACTGATGAAGGAACTATACCTGCAATGCTTGAGATGTTAACCAGTCTGCCTTTGGCTTGGCGAAGTAATGGAAGGAACATTTTGGTAACTTCCACAGCCCCAAAGTAGTTCACCTCCATGCAGCGCTTGTAAATATTCATGGAAAGAAGTTCTGCATCAGCAATAAATTCTAAGATACCCGCATTATTCACTACACCCCAAAGTCCTAAATATAAAGAAACATGCATTAGAAAACAGCAATTTTGCAACAGGTCTACCTGGAAACAGTATTACAAGGAAATGGAAATCAAAATCTCCATTTTTTTTTTTAAAGCACATTCTAGCTTTTTGTTTTTATCTCTGTGTTTAATTGACTGCCACCTCTCTTCAAGAAATGCCCTCTCTGAAGAAGTACGGTTCTGTTCTCCGACAGGATTTCCGCCTGTCTCTTCTGCCCTGCTCACCTTCATTGCTTTCCATTTCTCTCCTGGTGTTTGACAAGGTGTTTACTAAAACCCGCTTTCACAGCCATATCTCCTTTCTCAGTGACTGTCTCCGTCTCCGACTCACCCCACGTGGATTTCAAATGAAATTCCATCCCTCTTGTTTCGAACCCACCCAGGATTACAGGTATCTCCAGGACATAAAACGTTTCTCAGACTGCTGTTCCCGTCGCATTCTGAGATCCACACTCAGTGCCATGCGCCGCCATATGAACACACTCGACCTCTCCCTCCAGCAGCACCGCCGCACCCTTTTTCAAAGCTGCGCGTGCCCCCAGTTTCATTTTATTCTTCGCCTCATCCGTCGCCTCAACAAGAAACTTTTTCTCTTTCTCTCAAGTGCTAAGGAACGCAAGCTCCAACAACTCATCGACACCAACACCCATCTGGGACCCTCCACCCCTGCTTGTCCCTCCGTCCTCACCCCATCTTCCAATCCCAGCCCCAGCCGCGTATTCAGTATACCCCCTGACCTTCCCCTCTCCGATGCTGAACGTTCAGTGCTCAGCAAAGGACTTAGTTTCATACCCTTACGCCCTCATCTCAATGAATTTCGGGCTCGGCATGATGCTGAACTCTTCTTCCGCCGTCTTCGTCTCCGTGCTCACTTCTTTGGGCAGGAGTCCCCTCCCCGTTCAACGGATCCTTTTACCCACCTCCAATATTCTCCCTCCACTTGGACCCCTCCCTCTGGATTCTTACCTTCTCTTGATCTTTTCATTGAGAACTGTCGGCGTGACATTAGCCGTCTCAATTTCTCTGCTCCTCTCACCCATTCTAATCTGTCTCTCTCTGAACTCACTGCACTCCGTTCTCTCAGGTCCAACCCCAACATTGTCATCAAACCCGCTGACAAGGGTGGTACTGTTGTTGTCTGGCGCATTGACCTCTACCTCGCGGAGGCTGAGCGTCAACTCGCAGACACTTCCTCCTACCTCTCCCTGGACCATGACCCCACCACAGAACATCAAGCCATTGTTTCCAGGACTGTCACTGACCTCATCTCCTCTGGAGATCTTCCTCCCACAGCTTCCAACTTGATAGTCGCCCAACCTCGGACGGCCCGCTTCTACCTCCTACCCAAAATCCACAAACAGAACTGTCCTGGCAGACCGATCGTGTCAGCCTGTTCCTGCCCCACGGAACTCATTTCTCGTTATCTTGACTCCCTTCTCTCTCCCCTTGTCCAGTCCCTTCCCACCTACATCTGTGATTCCTCTGACACCTTACGTCACATCAACAATTTCCAGTTCCCTGGCCCCAAACGCTTCCTCTTCACCATGGATGTCCAATCCCTCTACACCTCCATCCCCCACCAGGATGGTCTGAGGGCCCTTAGCTTCTTCCTTGAACAGAGGCCCCAACAATCCCCATCCACCACTACTCTCCTCCGTCTGGCTGAACTTGTTCTCACACTGAACAATTTCTCCTTTAACTCCTCTCACTTCCTCCAAATAAAAGGTGTGGCTATGGGTACCCGCATGGGCCCCAGCTATGCCTGTCTCTTTATGGGGTATGTGGAACATTCCTTGTTCCAGTCCTACTCCGGCCCCCTCCCACAACTCTTTCTCCGGTACATCGATGATTACTTCGGTGCTGCTTCATGCTCTCGTCGGGACCTGGAAAAATTTATTAATTTTGCTTCCAATCTCCACCCCTCCATCATTTTCACATGGTCCATCTCTGACACTTCCCTTCCCTTACTAGACCTCGCTGTCTCAATTTCTGGTGATAGACTGTCCACCAATATCCATTACCAGCCTACCGACTCCCACAGCTACCTCGACTACAGCTCCTCACACCCCGCTTCCTGTAAAGACTCCATCCCATTCTCTCAGTTCCTTCGCCTCCGTCGCATCTGTTCTGATGACGCTACCTTCAAAAACAGCTCCTCTGACATGTCCTCCTTCTTCCTTAACCGAGGTTTTCCATCCACGGTCGTTGACAGGGCCCTCAACCGTGTCCGGCCCATATCCCGCGCATCCTCCCTCACGCCTTCTCCTCCTTCCCAGAAACATGATAGGGTCCCCCTTGTCCTCACTTATCACCCCACCAGCCTCTGCATTCAAAGGATCATCCTCCGCCATTTCCGCCAACTCCAGCATGATGCCACCACCAAACACATCTTCCCTTCACCCACCCTGACGGCATTCCGTAGGGATCGTTCCCTCCGGGACACCCTGGTTCACTCCTCCATCACCCCCTACTCCTCAACCCCCACCTATGGCACCTCCCCATGCCCACGCAGAAGATGCAACACCTGCCCCTTCACTTCCTCTCTCCTCACCGTCCAAGGGCCCAAACACTCCTTTCAAGTGAAGCAGCATTTCACTTGCATTTCCCCTAACTTAGTCTACTGCATTCGTTGCTCCCAATGCGGTCTCCTCTACATTGGAGAGACCAAACGCAAACTGGGCGACCGTTTTGCAGAACACCTGTGGTCTGTCCGCAAGAAAGACCCAAACCTCCCTGTCGCTTGCCATTTTAACACTCCACCCTGTTCTCTTGCCCACATGTCTGTCCTTGGCTTGCTGCATTGTTCCAGTGAAGCCCAACGCAAACTGGAGGAACAGCACCTCATCTTCCGACTAGGCACTTTACAGCCTTCCGGGCTGAATATTGAATTCAACAACTTTAGATCTTAAACTCCCCCTCCCCCCATCCCCACCCCGTTTCTCCACCCCCCCCCCCTTTTTTTCAATAATTTATATAGATTCTTCTTTCCCCACCTATTTCCATTATTTTTAAATCTAAAACTAAAACCTTGTTAGTCTTTTCCACCTCACCCCCACTAGAGCTGTACTTTGAGTGTCCTGTCTTCCATTCTTAATTAGCACTTTTCTTAGACAAATATCACCACCTTCAACACCTCTTTGATCCTTTTGTCTGTGACATCTTTTGATTATCTGCTCCTATCACGGCTTGCTTATCTCCACAATCACCACACCCTCAACTTCTCTCTTCCCCCCCCGCCACCCCCCACCTTAAACCAGCTTATATTTCACCCCTCTCCTAACCATGCTTCAGTTCTGCCGAAGGGCCGTGAAGGCTCGAAATGTTAACTGATTTCTTCTCCACCGATGCTGCCAGACCTGCTGAGTTTTTCCAGGTAATTCTGTTTTTGTTCTTTCTTAACATTGTTCATTAAACTGGGTAAGCACACAAAACTGTTGAAGTTTACATCACAGGCCATTCATTCCAATGTCTTTGCTGACTCTTTGCTCAAGCAATTTAAAACTAGTCCTACTGTTCTGCTGTCTTCCTGTATCTTCCTCTGCTTCATGTATTATATCTAGTTTTCCTTT
Source organism: Cetorhinus maximus (assembly GCF_964194155.1). Taxonomy (NCBI): domain Eukaryota; kingdom Metazoa; phylum Chordata; class Chondrichthyes; order Lamniformes; family Cetorhinidae; genus Cetorhinus; species Cetorhinus maximus. The sequence goes on along the minus strand of NC_135884.1, from coordinate 135,378,417 downwards.
AAAAGGTACAATGGCCTTTGCCTCAATGTCTCCCTGAGGAAGATATCCTATGCTTCAACAACCTGCTGTGCAAAGAAATTTTTCCTCATCCTCTATGATATTTTTAAATTGATGATTCTTCATGACTGACTTCCCAAACCAGAGAAAACATTAGGATGTTAAACTGGGGAATAATATACAAGTGATGAGTTGTGACTGGTGTTGCCTTAAAACAGTACCTTTAACAAAATGGAACATCCCGAAGCACTTCACGAAGGCAAAACTTTACAACTTTACGCTTTAAGCTTTAAGGAGGCTGTTAAAGAATCAAAGCTTATTTTTCTGATCAAGCTTCAATCACCTTCCATCATCCTGTTCCTATTATTGTTCATTGTAAAGCTTTGCCTTTGTGAAGTGCTTTGGGATGTTCTATTTTGTTAAAGGTGCTGTTTTAGGGCAACAGCAGTGACAGCTCATTATCAATTGTACATTATTCCCCAGTTTAACATCCTAACGTTTTCTCTGGTTTGGGAAGTCAGTCATGAGGTAGTATCAAGCTGGAAGGGTTTAAGAAGACTGTTCCAGGGCCTGAATCCAAGATGACTGAAGATTCATTCAATAACGGTGAAGCAGAGAAAGAGGAAGATGCAAAGACCAGAGCCAGAAGAACAGATAAAATTAAAAGGAGCATAGGAACTTTAGCAACAGGAGTAGGCCATTCAGACCCTTGAGCCTGCTCCGCTATTCACTTAGATCAGAGCTGAACTACATTTCAATCACAATTACCCAGCATTGCTTCATATCCCTTCACCTAATCCCTTCCCTTCATATCCTTACCTAATAGAAATCTAGCTCAGTCTTGAAAGCTTCAATTATCCTAGAAACCACAACCTTTTGGGAGAGAAAAATTCCAGATTTCCATTAACTTTCATGTGAAAAAAGGTTCTTTTTTGAGTCTGCAAAGATAGAATAGGGTGAGGTCATGAAGGCACTTGAACCCAAGGACAAGGATTTCACATTTCATGAGTTGTAGGGGCATTGGACATTGGCAAGAATAGAGATACACAGGAATCCAGAGTTGGAGAAGCAGAGGGTGAGTTTGGACATATGACTGTGGGAAAATATAGAGCTAGACTTCCAGGTGAAAGGGTTGAATGGTAGAAGTCAAATAAAATGATTGATTTACCAATTTTCAACAGAGGAAATTACAACTCATTCTTGACTTGAGAGATCGGCAGTCAGCTGATCAAGGTTATTGCAGAAATGAGGGCAGCGGTGAAGGGGTTGAGCTGGCTGTTGTCAGCAGATGTATGGAGAGTGGTCCCATGTCTCTGAATATAGCTTCCTAGGAGAATAATGTAAATGTGCAAAAGGAGGGGGACATTGATTGAATCCAAAGTAACCTAGAGGCGCATAGATTAGTTTCAGAGCTGGGAAAAGTAGAAGTGGAACCATTGTCCAAAAAATGAGATGAGGGAAGGAGAGGAAGATGGAATGATCAACTTAACAGAGAGCTGTACAAAAGTCAAAAGCACTAGCACAGAATCACAGTCACAGAGAATGTCATTGGTGCCTTTGGTTAAGGGTACCTTGACGCTTTTGGCAGGGTGGTAGTCAGAGTATGGAAATTCAAGGAGGGAATTTTGGAAGAGGTATACACAGAGCTGGATGGTAATTACACATTCAAGGACCATGGAGAGGTTATTTGTAGGATAGTAGCTGGAAAGTATGGAAGGATTACAAAAGGGTTTTTTGAGAGGGGAATTAATGTTGGCAGTTTTGAAAGGAGAAGAATACTGCCTGGACAAAGCAAGTGTGCTATGATGCAACTGACTATTATGGAAGGTTGTTGCAATTCAGGACTTGGGTTGGAAAGGAGTTGAGGGAGCAGGTGGTGGATTTCAATGAAAAGATATGGTTGGTGAGTGTACAGTGAGAATGCATAGAGCTTCACGACTGGGATGGAGAAGAAGCTGAGGGAGATCAGAGAGAAGAAGGAGTCGTGATTGCTGTGCATATAGCTTTGATCTTAGAGATGAAGTAGTCCATAAGACCCTTGCACTTGGTGTTGGTGGGAGGTTAGTGATAGGAAGCTTGTTGTTAAGATTGTGATCCAGGATAATCCTGGAATAAAAGGAGGAATTAGGAAGTGGTCATTGGAGAGGGAGAGGGAGTTCCTTGAATGGTCAAACCAGATGCAGTGGTAATGCCAGGAGCTCTCAAATCTTGAGGGTTTAAGAGGTGGGAAGGCAGTAGCATTAGGAGACCATGAGGACTTGGAGAGGTCAAGGGTATCAAGAGCAAAGCAAATCAAGTGGGTTAAATGGTTGACCATGGCAGTGGTGTGATGGTTGGTTGACAGCCAGAAGAGAAAGAGCTTGAGAATGCACTGGTTAGGGAGGAGAGATGGATAGATGGACCCCAAGATAAGAAATAAGTCAAACCAAACTACTCTCAATAACAGACTTTTGTTCACGACTAAGTGGGTCACAAACCACCGTGAAAAAGTTGAAACTTGGAGGGAAAAACCTGTCCACACATCCATGACAGACCGCACAGCACAGAGGATTCTTTTGAAGGAGAACAGGCAGGAATTAATACCCAAAACTAATCTGGTTTAACTGTGTTTATTCTCTGACTTACCTATAAGTATTGAAACAGAGTTGCTAATATCTCTGAATTACTCTTACTTTAAAATTTTAATGTTCCTGTCACTTACAAATTATTTCAATCACATTTGGCATGTTAAATGTTATATTAATATAAAAATTTATAAAAATTGCTGCAAACGTTTTATGGTTTTTTTAAAGCAAAATTCCTGGCTACTAGTACCTTTTCAAAATTCAAATCACTAATACATACTTACTAAAAATGCTATACATTTCAATGTATAATGGAAGCACAGTGCCTGAGCTTATGCAATTACCCTGTTTTGAACAGTTCCATTGGAACTAGATAACAATGAGTTGAATAATTTGTGCAGATTGAAGCAATGCCCCTCATTACTCCCATTCAACTTCAATACTATTATGAATAACTTTGTGATGTTGACTAAGTTCTACACTGCAAAAACAAAATTAAGCTACCTCCAGTCAGTGTTTAAAGGAACAAATCACAGTAGCAAGAAGCAAATTGTTTGCATGAATAAATACAAATATCTCCTTTAATGACACTTAGGATTCTGTAATGCATCAGCAAAATACTCTTCAAATCCAAATCACAGCCAATAATTCTGTGCATTACATTTCCAAAAGTGATACTGCCTGGCTAACTCCATAAATTACTGAAAGGCTAATGATCAGACAACAAATATTAGAACAATTAACCGACATAATCAGCTCTATGCAGCGTCTTAAATTCTGGTCACCATGTCAAATAACAAATACACATGCACTGGAGCAATTGTAGATGCCAACTAGCCTGATCTCAGATGGAAACTGGAAGAGCGGTGATGAGAAATGATTACAAAAGCAAGCTCTCGTCTCAAAAGAGAAGGCGCGCACATAAATAATTGCAAAATCCTACATGTACTGGAAAATATTTCAAAGTATGACAGGAGATTATGATAGGAGAATATGATTTTGAATTATTGAAAAATAAATTTCAAAATACTTTAGGAAATACTTCTCAAATGAGTGATGAATATTTGGAATAACCTGTCGGACAGGCTGCTCAAGAGAAAATAAAAGGTACATTTAAAGCGCTAAAACAGAAGTTTACAGCACAGGAGGCTGTTCAGCTCATTGTGTCTGTGCTCGCTCTTTGAAAAGTGCAGTCATGTTTAGTCCCGCACATCTGAAGAAAGAGATAGGATGCAAGAAGGATGAGTTTCAATTTTCTACCATTCTTGCTGTGATTATGTTTTTCTCTTAATTGCTGTTGCACGTTTTATTTATAAAATACAGCAAGGTTGCACTTTTTGAAAAAAGTTTGGGATCAATTTCTGTGCGCTTTGCAGCTCCTCTCTTGCATCCATAAGACAAACTAGTTGAGCGTGCAGCAGCTCTTATATCCATGAATATTTTTCCAAGGCAAGCTATGTGCTTCCATTCCCAATAAAGGGATTGCAAATCTCACTGAATTGGGAAGTTGTAACAAAACCTCGTTGGAAGCTTCAGAAATGCAAGATAATATTTAAGGTCAGCCACACAGCAGCACATCAGTCTGACTTTACCCTATCCAAACATCAGCTTTTTAAATCTACTCATCACTAACCTTTGTTTTTCAGCTCAGCTTTTATTTTTGCAAAGGTTTTAGCTATCTGATCAGAACTGGTGACATCTAGCTGGAGCACGGTAAGTCTGTTCGAGCCATTTGCCTTCAAATCCTCCGCACCAGGTCCATCTAGGTGCAGAACTCCAGCGTAGACAGTGAAGCCCATTTTGTCGAGGTATTTTGCCAATGCTTGACCAAATCCAGAATCGCATCCTGTTTAGCGGTAGAAACAAAAGGTATCATGATGTCTACAGGAAGCATATTCTATACAATGAACATCCCTTCCTATCAGGAATGTCCCGACGGAAAAAGAAACAGCAACTAATTACACTGAAAAAATATCATGAAACATCTTTCTGACATTGTTAAACCAAAAAGAAAAACTTGCATCTACTGAGCGCCAGCCTCAAAGCACTTTGCAGCCAATGAAGTACTTTTTTAAGTACTGTTGTAATGTAGAAAACACAGCACCCAATATGTGCACAGCAAGCTCCCACAAACAACAATGGCCAGATAATCTGTCTTCGTGATGTTCACTGAACAGATAGATATCGGCTAGGTGGGGGCAGCCTTCCATCTTACAAAACGATGGTTTGCGCCGTAGAGGTCGACTCTGGGTTAAGCATCGCCTGGTGTGACTCAGGAGCCCCGCTCTGACATGGCAGTTTCTGCTGCATTTGCTGCAGAGAAAGACGGTGGGTGGGATCGTCCCAATTGCCCGCTGGCTGCAACGGCGGCTTCTCATGCCACATCGTCCCAAAACCCGCCACATTAGTTACACATTCCCGGGAAACACGCCATTTCGAGGGCAGGCAGGCTCCCTCGTTTGCCTGTCGTGCCATCACCTCGCCACTTCATCATACCAGGCACCATATTTAAAGTGCAGCCACGCGCACACCTCTCAGCGCTTCCAGCTCACCACTGCTGCACAGAAGACAGGGTGGCCCCAAAAGGCAAAAAGACTGCAGCCCCACCGCCGCTGTAAGGCGTCCCTCAAGCGCCTTTTGAACGCTGTGGAGGCCCGCCATGATGTCCTCCACCCCCACTCTGGCTGCAGGGTGGGCAACTGCATCACCAATCCAGCATGGGAGGCGGTGGCAGCAAAAGAGGTCAGCCACCTAGCGCCGCTACAGGACGAATGGTCTTGTATGTTCCGCCAGGGTAAGTCACTCTTCTCAGCGCTCTCAACTCCCACACGCACAAACCCATCACACATCCACAAGGATCTCACGCCTCAAGGGACACCAGCACTAACTCTCACACACGCACTCGCATCTCCATCAGGCTCATACCCTTTCAAGCTCATGTCTTCATCCCATCCATGGCTCCACTCACCACACAAACATTCCACGCAGTGCCGTGTGTCCTGCTCACACACACTCCATCTGTTCTCATGCAGACGAAGCCTACTCACATCAGCAGGAAGATGTCCCAGGCCGGGGGGGTGGAGGGGCCCACATTAGGCCCCTCACTCACTGAGGAGTGTGTCATCGCGCTGACTGGTGAGGACATGGACCATGCCTGTGGTGACGGTGAGGTCAGCAGCCAACACCCTTGTGAGGATCCTGCACCACATCATCCCTCTCTCGACGCAAATGTGAGTGTTCTGTCTCGCTTTTGACTCTACTGACATGCATGAATTCTCTACTTTGCTTCACAGGGATCTCTGCCAAGCGACCAACACCTTCAGTCAGCCACACCCTCAGCTTCATCCACATCCTCACCTCCAGCCAAGAGGACACCACCTCCATTGAAGAGCTGGAAATAAGCAGCCTGGAAGGCCTGTAACAGTGCTTACCCACACCCTGCACCAGTGCAGAGACACACACCTCGGTGTGACCAGGATCTAGAGCAGGCTCAGGTTCACAATGTGGTGGTCACAGCACGGACACGTGTCCGCAGCAGGAGCAGTCAGGTTTGGCCGAGCTCCCCGGCACTCGGAGGACTGCTGGGGAAGAGGCATCTGCGAGGTCCAAGTCAGATGACGAGCCTCTAGATTTGGCCTTCCAACTCATCCTGGATCACACTCCCATGCAGCACCTGATCTCGCCCACCACATCTGTCCTTTCACTTTTGACTTAGGCAGCATAGTCTGGATTTGGTTTTTTGTGTGCTCCCCTGTCTTTTTCCCGCATTAGTCACCCATTTCCTTCCCCCCATCACTGTTGACCCACCCTGGCATCACCTTCCACCCTCCCCTCCCCTCCGTGAGCTACCAGCCACAACCCTTTTCCTTTGGTGATGTCCAGGTGAATATGTATGTTCCCTTCCTTCCCGAAAATCCCACCCCTTCCACATTCATCCCCCTGACCTCTTCCTCCCTCCATCCCTCCCCCTGAGTCCATGTCTGCCCGAGTCCCCGCCAGCCACCCTTGCCATCTCTTCTATCGCTACTGTCGAACCCTCACCCTCCCCACCCTACCGCTTCACTCTGCCCTCTGTCATTCTCAACGTTCCCTCGTTCCACGCCCACCACCAGTTTGCTCCCCGGGAGGCAGTCATGGGCTCTCATGTTGCGTGTTCACCTGGACATCCCCCCTCCAGACCCTTTCCGACCTTGGAACCCCTCCCTCCACCCCACGGACTCTTCCCTTTGGCCCTCCCCCCTTCCTGGCTCCTTCAGACACCCTTACTTCTTCCTCCACCCTTAGCCCTTCTCCCTTCCTGACTCTTTCCTCCACCCTTCTTCCTCCAGTCTTACACCCTCCCCTCCCTGCACTCCTTCCCCCCTCTGAATTCCTTCCTTTACACCCTCCACCCCCCTTACACCTACCTCCCCAGCTGTTGTCTTCTCCAGTTACCTCTTGCTGCCGCATACTCCCTCCCCCTCCCAACCTCTTCCCTCCCCGACACCTTCATTCCCCCTTCCCAACCTTACCCCATCCTGACACCTCTTCCTCTCCCAGTTGATCCTAGACATTCCTCTCCCACGCCGCCCCCCGGGTACATCTTCCTCCCCCAAACACAGCTGGACCCTCCTCTCCACCCCCTTGACCATTACCTGTTGTGAGCAGACCCTCAATGGTGACTTTCGACTTCCATGGACTACTTCACAGCAGAGCCATGTCCAAGAGAATCCACCCAGCATGCCACTGACGTTGCTCCAATGTGCTATTGCTGTCAGGCTCCAGCATCTTCAGATCCTTGAATGCCCGATGTGAGCAAGGCCCTGGCAGCAAGTTCCAACTTCTGCATGTCATAATTGTCAAGTCGTGTTCTGCACTGGCAGAACACGGCGGGAGGGAGCTGACCTTATGATGATATGCAGATGTATTATACTGAGGTTCCCAACGTCCGATAGTGAGGAACGTGGCCCACCATCGATGGGCTGAGCGGATGATCACAAGCTCGTTTCATGAAACTGACTTCTGGCCTCCTCACCATATTGTCCGCTCACGCCATCGAGCATGCCCAACGCCAGTGGGCACAGAAAATTCTGCCCAGTGGGTTGGGAAGGTGCATGATTCACGGGGGTCTGTTTTCCCTGGGTCCTCTTCTTGGCCAGCTGCGCTTTTTTGTTTCTGCTTGCCTCTTACAATGCTATTCAAACAGTCAGACTCCAGAGGTCACTGTCCTCCAGTTGTCAGTGTCAATGTCCACCATCTTCATATCTCACTTGCAGGTGTCCTTGTAGCAGGGGTGTGGATGCCTAGGAGGTTGTGACCCAGTGGCCAGTTGACCATACAGAAGGTCTTTGGATATACAGCAGTCATCCTTTCCATGAACATTGCTGAGCCAGTGCAGGTGTCATTGGCTTAACAACGAGTGTATGCTGATAGAATTAGCATGCTCCAGGATCTCTGAGTTGGCGAGCTTGACCTGCCAAAGAGATGTCATGTTCTTCTTCGAAATAGTGCCATGGCATCCAAGGTGCAGTTCAGAACTTAGATATAACAGTCAGTGGTTTACAAGGTTTAAATGGCTTGAGTCAAATATGCAATTGGAATTTCTATAGGAAAAATATCAAACCCCACCCCCACCCCCCACAACAACATCAATGGCTTCATTTATAACCCAAGCTTAAATGAGTGTAAAGGGGGAGCTGCTGGCACTCTAAGTCTGCAGGCACGCCTGGGGCAGCAGAGGCCAAAGACTTTGCCTGTGAGGCCCAGTAAAGGCTGATTACTTCTTCAGGCCCCACAAGGATACCTTAAAATTATGTTTTAGGCCTTCTGTTCTTCCTCCATAGGTTTTACTGAGTGGTGCCTGTTTTAAAGAGGGCCCCAATTCAGACCTAAGAAAGTTAAAGCACCAGCAACTGAGAACTGGATGGTAAATTTTCTCAGGTGGTTTTAATTGCACAGTCACCCTGTTAAAATTGAATTAAAATCACCCTCATAGTCAAGTGTAACATAAAAATTTTGTAGCCATACCATTAATCAATCTTACATTATTGTAACTTTACTCATAAGAGCACTTCAAAAGATTTTCATATGCATTTTATAACAGGGATGCACAAAAACATTGTAAGAGGAATTGTATTGCAATTATCTCAGTATTCACCACAAATATATAGGGAGCCACATTAAAACTGTAAAATGGGTGACATGGTAAGATGAACATTTGTTGTCCATCCCTTACTGCCTTTGAACTGAGTGACTTGCTGCCATTTCAGAGTTAACCACATTGTGGTGGGGCTGGAGTCACATCTAGGCCCAATGGGATAAGGACATTAGATGGATTTTCACAACATTTACTGAGACTAGCTTTATAATTCCAGATTTTTATTGCTGCTATGGTGGGAATTGAACCCATGTCCCCAGAACATTAACCTGGTCCTTGGGATCATGAGCCTAGTGCCATTACCATTACGCCATTGTCTCCCCACTATTACATGTCCCAGCAGATTTTCTTTCCATTCACTTCAGATTAAATTACCCTCCTGTGCTGAGAAACTGGTGATTGTCACGTCCATTTTTAAGGTGATAAATTGGCACAAATTCTGGAATTCGATTACCTGATCTTTTTAGGGTGGACTTATTAAAGGGAGATGTGCACCAGGAGGATTTAAAGCGTACTATTCAAAAGTGTGGAACATGCCAGCAGCTGCTGTTGTACAATACACTGCACTGCTTTTGACTTGGGGAAAGCCAAATTGAAAAAAGCATCTAAACCTGTTTGCCAGTGATATTTCGAAAATTAAAAACTGAAACATTGTCCTTTGCAACATATATGTTTAAAGGCCTTTTGAGCGCTTAGAAAATATTATGGCCTTGGAATTCTGTAGTACAGTGGCTGTTTTTCAGGCCTCCTAGAAGCACATGTTCTTTATGAGCCAGGAACGTGCTATCCGTCAAATTAGTATAAGCAAAAATTAAATCGCCATCCGAAAGGCACACTGCATGATCAGATAAGGGCCAAACATCTATCCTTAAAGGATCCGCTGGAAGCCACAAGCAACAAGGCAACTTTTTTAAAAATACGTTTAAATGTGCAGCTGGGAGGAAGGGGAGTGCTCCTCCTCACCCCACATTCAGAGCTGAGAGGCCAGCTACCACCTCCAACATTCCACCCTCCCCACAACGTTAACCTAATCCTGGCTTCAGCCCTCCCTGGTCATTAACCACCACTACTCTCCCTTCTGATCAACATTATTTTATCACCTACCCCACCCTTCTTTTAAACATGAGACTAGCTGTTGGCACTGCAGTGCCTAACCTTCCATTCCATTTCACTGGCAAGCTGCCTGGAGACACACAGTCGGTGTTCAAAGCTCACTAGCTCGAAGATAATGAGGTCGCATGTCCAAAATCTGGTGTGCCTCAGGTCAATCCATTTGAGGTGTTGTTTCTAGGCCAATTCTTTAAGCTTATTAAGTCAGCTCCTGAGTGTTTGCATTGATGGTATCTTATGTTTGACATCAATGCAGTGCCACACCAACAGCAAACATGCAATATAAGTGGGAGAAAAGGTTTTATTTAAATCTCATTGCTGTGCAATGAAATCCACAACTTAAATTCAACCAATTTCTTTAACAAGAAAAAAAATCACACACCTTGAAAGTGTGCTAAATTCAAGAATGTTTCAAGCAGGGCTTTGCTAGGGCAGAACAACTAACTTGAGTGTTTAAATCAAACCTTTCAGGATGTCCCATAGAATTTTGCAACCTATCACTTACTTCTGAATTGCAGTCACTGCTTTAATATGGGCAAGGTCAGCAATCACAGCTGATTTTCAATTTAATGGAAGATCAGCATTTTGTTGTTGTAGTTTACGCTGTCAAATTCTGTACACGTATCAAGTCATTCAGTTTCTGTTTTGCAGAAGGATATCGACGTTGTCATCATAACAAAAAGTGTGTTTTGATAAGTCAGTAACTACCTGGGTGTAACTAATGTGCTGGTGGTTCCATTTGTTTGCATTTCTCAATCAGCGTGAAGGTAACAAATGGAACTGTAGTATATTGAAAACTGCATACTTTGTCCACTTAAGGCTACCATACACAAATACCAACAGGGGTCCAGAAGGAGCATAAAGGAATCCATGTTTTAACAGCATGTGCAGTTCTGATTTTGAATGCTTCTTACGGAATCTTACTGGTTCTTCCCTAAAGCTTCACAATGGTGACGAAGAGGGTGAAAATATGACTGACTGCTTTCACTTCTTACAGGTGTTTGTCTATTTTCTGCAGACAGCATTTATGTCGGAGATTTAAAAAACATGTCCTGTTGTTAGACACACAGAGGCACTCGAATGCGGCATCAGCATGAGCAAGCCCTGCATGGTGTACAAACACACTCACTGATCTTGCAAAAATAACCATCCAATTAAAAAAACAATTAATCTCAGGTCATTACAGAGAAAATGTTTCTTTGGAAGGAACGTGATCCCAGATCCTTGATCATGCACTATCACTGCATTACTGATCAAGATGGCATTGTCTATGCCCAATCTACCACATTTTGATGTGCTTTTAGAGCCACCATCGTAATCCCACGTTGGTAAAAGTGGCTGCGATGCAATGACAGGTTTTGCAATCACAGATGATAAAAAGAAAAGGGCCTTACTTCTCCACTATGGAGGTGAAGAATTGGAAGAGATCTTTGAGATACTTGCACCTGCATAAGACAAAAATGACTACGACCCAGCCAAAAATGCACCAACACACCCAAGAAAATACAATATACAAAACAACTGTCTTCCAGTGTGCTAACAAGTTGCAAATGAGACAATTGACTAATAATGCACGCAATTGAGGCAACTAGCTGCCAAATGTGACCTTGGTGATGTTGAACATATCAAATGGAAATCAAAACCAATAATCAAAGGTGTCTCTAGTCAACAATGCCGAAAAGCACTCGAGAAGGACAGAAAGCTGCCAGAGCTGCTGGAGCTAGGAGGATTGCTTTTGCTTTCTGAGTACAGAACTAGTGAAGTTGAGGCTACCAACAGTAACAACCACACTCCAAATTTAACTTTTGTGAACACTGTTGGAATTGTTGAATCTAGAGGTAACGCAGGGATGACTGAGGGTTTCAGCAGCAGATATGCTAAGACAGGGGCAAAGCAGGCCATGTTACAGCGGGCAAATAGGCTGTCATAGTAATAGCATGAGTATGAGGTCAGAAGTTCATCTGGGGATCAAATATGAACAGACTGGCTTAATCTCAGACTGTTGCCAGGGCAAAGGATAGAATCGGTAGCTAGGGAACGGATTCTGGAGTGGGGGCGGAAAACAATGGCTTCAGTTTTCACAGTATTTAATTGAAGAAAATTTTTGCTCATCCAATTCTGGATATTGAAAAGCAGTCTGATAATTAGCAACATTTGGACAACAGTGGAGAGGTTTTGGAGGAGGATGGTGTGGTCAACCTTGTCAAAGACTGCAGATTAGTCGAGAAAATAATTGGCAAAAGGAGTAAAAGTGATGCGAGGAAAATTTTTTCACCCAGAGGGTGGTTGGAGTCTGGACCGAACTTCCTGACAGAGTGGTAAAGGCAGGTTCAATCGAGGTACTCATAAAGGAATTAGATTGCTATCTGAAAAGAAAGAATATGCAAGGTTATGGAGATAAGTCAGGGGAGTGGGACTCGGTAGAATGCTCTTTCAGAGCCAGTGCAGACTTGATGGGCTGAATGGCCTCCCCCTGCACTGTAAAGATTGTGATTCCATGAAGGAAAAGGAGGGAATGTTTACCTTTATCACAGTCACATAAGATATCATATGTGACTTTGATAAGAACTGTGGCAGGGCAGAAACCTAATTGGAGGGATTCAAACATAGAGTTCCAGGAAAGATTGGAATGGATTTGGGAAGCGACAACATATTTAAAGATTTGAGAGAGGAAAGGAAGGTTGCAGACGGAATGATAGTTTGCACAGTTGGTCGGGTCAAGTGCTGGTTTCTTGAGGAGAGGTAGGTGATGATGGCAAGGATATCATAATTCCTCAAAGGGTGGCGAATCTTTGGAATTCTCTACCACAGGAAGCTGGGGATGCTCAGATGTTGAGGATATTGAAGATAAGTCAATGTATTTTTGGATACTAAGAGGATCATGGGATATGAAATAGGGTGGGAAAGTGGAGTTGAGGTAGGAGGTAAGCCATGCTCTTATTGAATGGTAGAGCTTGCCTTGCTCAAAATTACTCCTGCTCCTATTTTTTGTGTTCTGCTAATAAGTATGTTGGCGAGCCAAATATTTGTAACAATATAAAATTTACCTCAAAATTAGAGTAGAAGCCTTCCTGAAGAAACTGTCTAGTAAAGTGAGTTAGCACATTCTACTTCCAGGGTCTAATCTCAAGCTGAAAGTCTCCACTTTCTCACCTGATCTGAACCCTTTCTATTGTGTTATCATTCAGGGATACTTGGGACGGTTTGTGAGGACTTTAACAATTGGACTCATCTTTTCTGCGACTAATGGATATGGTCAGCATTTTAAAAGTGAATATTCTTCCCTGTTTATTGCAAATGCCTCTCAGCCTATATTCCAGGCACATTTTGAGAAGACTCGTGAAAGATTCTAGTTTATAAGGAGTGATAGTTTTCTGAATGTTAAATTTAGGTTGATACAATCCCCAGTTAGTAGGGTAGTGTATGTAGACTTTCCAATTTGTATGTAAAAATTTTTAGAGTGTATTTACTTTGAAATTGGATCTCTGAATTGGACATATTTCAAGTTGCTGTTTCATATTTGCTACTTTTAATGGCTGTGAGATTCTCAACAGAATTGCTGCTTGTCTTGTTTTGGGTGCACACTTTTGGGAGTAGTATGATACCGAAGAAGGTTAAATTGGGTGTAAGTATATCTGCCTACTTCCCTAGGTGAGAAATCTAGAGATCCTTTTACTAGTGACCTGATCCCATCCTTCAGTTTTTCAAGATAAATATGCTCTTGGGTATTGCTATGAGTAGGGAGGAGTTATTATCCACTCCTATACCTTCTGAACTTGTACCATGCAACTGGACTGAGAGGCCAAGTGTCACTGTAGCATTGAATATTCCGGATTGCATCTTTCTCTGGAGATCTTAGCTTACTTTGGAATAAGGTGTTTAACTGACATCCTATTATTCACAATATGCCATCGCTTTTGCTTTAGTCCCACTCCCCAACTTTTTCCCATATCCCTGCAGTTTTTTTTCCACTTCAAGTATTTATCCATATCTCTTTTGAAAGCTACTGTTGAATTTGAATCCCCCACCCTATCAAGCACTCTATTGCTTTTTGGAATACATAAATAGGCCAAGTAATTTTTCCTAACACAATGGTGGTTGTACCACTTTCTTACATATGATACCCTATAGGCAATGAAAATATTGTTTTCGGAGGTGATGTGTCTGATGATAAATCATTTACTGCAACAAATTGCTTGCCCCCATGCAAGCCAGAGTACATAGCATTAGAAGGTTATGTTGATAGGGTTAGAAACTACAGGCTGGGAGGAGGCTTATCATAGAGGTCTACAGCACCGAAAAAGACCCTTCGGCCCATCGAGTCTATGCCAGTCAAACAAGTGCCTAACTATTCTAATCCCATTTTCCAGCAATAGGTCCATAGCCTTGTATGCCATGGCATCGCAAGTGCACATCCAAATATTTCTTAAATGTTATGAGGGTTTCTGCCTCTAACACCCTTTCAGGCAGTGAGTTCCAGATTCCCACCATCCTGTGAGTGAAATAATTCTTCCTCACATCCCCTCTAAACCTCCTGCCCCTTACCTTAAATCTATGCCCCTTGGTTACTGATCCCTCCACCAAGGGGAAAAGTTCCTTCCTGTCTACCCTATCTATGCCCCTCATAATTTTATACACCTCAATCATGTCCCCCCTCAATCTCTTCTGCTCCAGGGAAAATATCCCCAGTCTATCCAATCTCTCCTCATAACTAAAACTCTCCAGCCCAGGCAACATCCTGGTAAATCTCCTCTGCACTCTCTCTAGTGCAATCACACCCTTCCTACAATGCGGATTCCAGAACTGCACGCAATACTCTAGATAAAAGCAAAAAATTGCGGATGCTGGAAATCCAAAACAAAAACAGAAACAGAAATACCTGGAAAAACTCAGCAGGTCTGGCAGCATCGACGGAGGAGAGCACAGTTGACGTTTCGAGTCCTCATGACCCTTCAACAGAACCACCTTGTCTACCTGTCCTGCTACCTTAAGAGACCGGTGGACATGCACACCAAGGTCCCTCTGATCCTCGGTACTTCCGAGGGTCCTACCATTCATTGTGTATTCCCGTGTCTTGTTTGTCCTGCTCAAGTGCATCATCTCACACTTATCCGAGTTAAATTCCATTTGCCACTGATCAGCCCATTTGACCAGTCCATCTATATCCTCCTATAATCTAAGGCTATCCTCCTTATTATTTACCACCCCAACAATTTCCGTGTCATCCGCAAACTGACTGATCAACCCTCCTACATTCAAGTCTAAATCATTTATATATACCACAAACAGCAAGGGACCCAACACTGATCCCTATGGAACCCCACTGGACACAAGCATCCAGTCACAAAAACACCCCTCGAACATCACCTTCTGCTTCCTGTCACTCAGCCAATTCTGGATCCAATTTGCCAAATTGCCTTGGATCCCATGGGCTCTTACCTTCGTTATCAGTCTCCCATGTGGGACCTTATCAAAAGCCTTGTTAAAGTCCAAGTAGACCACGTCAAATGCATTGCCCTCATCTACACACCTGGTCGCCTCTTCAAAAAATTCAATCAAATTGGTCAGACATGACCTCCCCTTAACAAAACCATGCTGACTGTCCTTGATTAATCCCTGCCTCTCCAAGTGTAGATTAATTCTGTCCCTCAGAATTTCTTCCAATAGTTTCACCACCACTGAGGTTAGACTGACTGGCCTGTAGTTCCCTGGTTTATCCCTTCCTCCCTTCTTGAAGAACGGTACCACATTGGCTGTCCTCCATTCCTCTGGCTCCTCTCCTGAGGCCAAAGAGGTATTGAAAATTATTGCCAGCACCCCGCTATCGCCTTCCTTGCCTCACTCAACAGCCTGGGATACATTTCATCCGGACCTGGAGATTTATCTACTTTTAAGCATGTCAGACCACTTAGAACCTCCTCTCTTTCTATGCTAATTTCTTTAATTATAACACAGTCCTTCTGCCTGATTTCCATACCCACGTCATCCCCCGCAATTATGAACACTGACACAAAGTATTCATTTAGAACCCTACCTACGTCTTCCGGCTCCACGCACAAATTACCACTATGGTCCTTAATGGGCCCTACTCTTTCCCTAGTTACCCTCTTACTCTTAATGTACTTGTAAAATAACTTTGGATTTTCCTTTATTTTACCTGCCAATATTTTTTCATGCCCCCTTTTTGCTCTCTTAATTTCCTTTTTAAGTTCCCCCCTACACATTCTATACTCCTTGTGAGACTTGTGTGGAGCATAAACACCTGCATAATTCTTTTTTAAGCAATTCTTCAAGGTAAATGAATGTGAAAGCAGTAAATACTGGAAAACACTCAGCAGGTCACTGTTCTAAGGAAAGGTCATCAATCTGAGATGTTAACTCTATTCCTCTCTCCAGACGCTTCTCACCCTTCTGAGCGTTGCCAGCATCTTCTGTACTTATTTCAGATTTCCAGCATCCACAGTGTGTTCTTCTTGTGCAATATAAATAGGCTCCTTACAAAACAAAGAGCAAGTGTGCATTTGTTGTAACCTACTCTGGAATTGTCTCTGCCTCTGCCTCATGCTAAACTCACAATAAATGAACACCTTTACATTGTGATTGCAAGTTTAGGTGGTCGATTGTCAGAGAACATTGGCTATTCAACAACAACTTATATTTATATAGCACCTTTAACATAATAAAACATCCCAAGGTGCTTCACAGGAGTGTTATAAAGCAAAATTTGTCATCGAGCCACATTATGTGACATTAGGACAGATAGTCAAAAGCTCAATAAAAGAGGAAGTCTTTAAGAAAGAAAGAAAGGCAGACAGGTTTAGGGAGGAAATTTCTAAGCTTAGGACCTAGGCAGTTGAAGGCATAGCCACCAGTGGTGGAGCAATTAAAATCAGGGATACTCAAGAGGCCAGAATTTGATAAGAGCAGATATCTTGGAGGATTGTGGACTGGAGGAGATTACAGAGATGGGCAGAGGTGAGGCCATGCAGGGATTTGAAAACTAGGACAATTTCAAAATCAAGGTGTTGCTTGACTGGAAGTCAATGCAGATCAGTGAACACAGGATTGATGCAAATGAAACTTGATGCGAGTAAGGGCATGGACAGCAAAGTTTTGAATGATCTCAAGTTTACAGAGGGTCGGATGTGGGAAACCAGCCAGTTGTTGTTGAAATAGTCAAGTCTAGAAGTAACAAAGGAAAGAAACAGGTTTCAGCAGCAGGTGAACTGGGGCAGGAGCAAAGTCAGGCAATATCATGGAGGTGGAAAAGACTGATTTAGTATCAGTTAGTTGCCAGGGGGAGGGTTGGAGTCAGTGGCTACATAAGGAAGTTTGTTGAAGGGACTGAAAACAATCCCTTTAGTCTTCCCAATATTTAGATGAAAAGAAATTCTACTCATCCAGTGCCGGATGTTGAATAAACAGTCTGATAGTTTAGCAACAGTGGAGGAGTTGAGAGAGATAGTGATAAGGTAGAGCTGGGTGTTGTCAGCATACATGTGAAAACTAATGCTGTGCTTTCAAATGATGTCATAAAAGGGCAGCATGTAGATGAGAAATAGGAGGGCATCAAGAATGGGTTGTTTGGAAACACCAGAGCTCATGATGTGGGAGCAGGAAGAGAAGTTATTTCAAATGATACTCTGGCTACAATTAGCTAAATGAGAATGGAACCAGGCAAGTGCAGTTTTACCTGGCCAGATGACAGTGGAGAGGCGGAGAGAGAAAAGTTTAAAAGAAAGAATAAAAAGTGGAAACAGGAGCAATGGGCTCGGGTCAGGAGCGGCAGTCAAACTCGGCTCCCGAGCGAACACAGGGAAATTCAAGTTAAATAGGCTTAGTTTCTTAAAAATTAGAACACATAAAAAGTTGATAGAAATGGGAAATAGGAATTATAAAGGAGATAATACAAAGGCATCAGAGTTAAAGCTGGAAATCCTGCATTTGGATAGCGATGGCATAGGTAGGAAGGAGTCAGCATGGAACATCAATGAATTGTTTTCCAAGTCCAGAGACGGGTGTAATGAGTGAAGTTCAGAAGCTTTTTTCAGAGTAGAATATTTGGGGGACACACTGATGGGGGGTACTTTTGTAGAAATGATGAGGCAGGTGGTGGAAAGAATCAGTTGCAGGACGTAAAGATGATGGCAAAGTTGGAGGACACTTTAAAATCCAAAAGCAGCAGAGGCTTGTTCATCGGCTTAGGCAAGTGAGTTTCTGGCCAGGAAACTGAAAAACCAATATAATATATATATTGCTGAAAAACGACATTTTGTCAAAGCTTTTCATCTTGCACTCATCAGGACAATCACAAGAATACCAATGTCAGGGGAAGTAACAGCTTCTTCTGCTGACTGGTTGGCAAGTGAGCACTGATTGGTAGAGGCGTTGCCATGGAGAATGTTAATAATGACTGACAGTTAACTGCCAAGCATTGTTTGAAATTTTAAACCAGGCAGCTGGACTCTGACTGGTCAAGGTACTGCCCTGAGAAATGAACCAGCAAATGGCCATCAATTATTTTTTTCAGCTGAAACAGGCACAATGTGAGTACATGTTCTTTCTGTCTGCAAAGAACAGGGCCCTATGAATTAAACTAAAGAAACAGTTTAAACATAATATTAAGGTAAAATGGAGTGATGAAGAGTCATGGGATCTGCTACAACTTCTACCCAATAACAGGTATGTGGGCTTGGGTGGCCATGGAGAAGTCATGTGTTATTGATATGTCCAAGCCAGGTTTAACACCTGATAACAAAGGCAGAAGCAGATGTTCTTGTTATTGCAGACTTTGTGGGACTAGGTTTTCACTACCGAAATGGGTAGCTTGAGTTGGGATGTTTTCTGACTCAGCAGTCTCACTTCATTTTAAAGGGCCCCATTTACATCAAATTTACGCACCAGGGGTGGAGACAGAATTGAATCTAGCCCATTGACCCTCGAAGCAGATCCTAGGCAGCAACTGGGGTAGGCAAGTGCAGAGACACGCTGGTTGGAAGGTTCTCTGGGACCTTTGTCCCAGTTGTTTTAGAAGCGGTTAGGCCCTCTAGCCCTCACCCTTCCATGCACTCTCCATGCGCCCTCCATGGTTTCTATGCCCTTCTATGCATCCTCCATGCCCATTCACCCAGTATACATTATGCACAGAAACAATGGGTCATATAGTAACAATGGAAATGTTGAAATGCTGAGAGATAAAAAACACCCTTTCAGAAATCTTTTGGAAAAAAAAACTGCATTTCCTGCAAGTCTATACAAGCACTTCATACCTTTGAATCTTGTCCAAATAAACATTCAGATAAAGACAAAAGAGATCACAAAAAATATTATAACCACATAAAGATGTCAATCAAGCAAAGCAAACACTTCATTCACTTTTCAAAACAGAACCCCTGCTGAGCTAATGCATTTGACTGTCTTGGAAGTCAACCAGGCATTCATAATGAATTCATAATGAAGCCCATCTGGGAACTGTTTCAGTAAAAACAGATGACCAGACATCTGGGTTCTCTACCTCTGTTCATTAAGAATGCTTGGCTGAATTCTTAAGTACAGCATTAGGCCCCCGATTGGTATGAGAACAAGATTATTGCTCATTTCAACTGGTGTTTTGCCCAGTCAACAGTACACCTTTAACAGTCATTGCAGACCTGTTGTCACAGTTAACTGAGTGCTAAAGCTACCAAATCCATTTTTAGGCTCTTGCCGTCCTGTCTACACTGATTTCCCTCAAGTGGAAAATCGGTCCATTATCATTAGATTTCAGCTTTTCTGCAATCATTGCCAATATTCTAAGCATGTTATGCTTCCTTTGATTAAGAATGTTGCTGTCCAAGTAAAGTGTTTAAAAACTTGAATGCTGAACCAGGTTGTCAGCTAATTATGTTTTTTTTTGTTTAAATAATACCTTTGCCCATCAGATTTCTCCTTTGCAACATCTGTACTTGTAATTTAATCATCAATTTAACACAACATTTGGCAGCAGTCTACTGAAAACCAAACAATGTGTAATGGGCACTAAATTATGACTGTCTCATTAGCAGCACTCACTTTGGTCATCAGTAATTGAGGAACTGGTTTGCTGTAACTGTAGCTTGTCAGCAGCTCTTTTCCTCGAATACCACAATCCCCAGAAATCCCAGTTGATAATGTTAAAAGACTTGCGTATTCAGATATGTTGTAATACTGAATGGTTTTAAGATTTCAGGAACTCAGTTATATTGTGAACTACAGTACTGAACAGTTAATCACATGCTTTTATGCTCCCCAAAATGAGTTGAGCACACTGCAGTAAACTTTTAAAAAATTCTTTCAGGGGACGTGGGTGTCACTGGCTAGGCCAGCATTTTTATTACCCATCCCTAATTGCTCTTGAGAAGATGGCGGTGAGCCCCCTTCTTGAAACACTGCAGTCCATGTGGTGCAAGTACACCAACATGGGGACAGTCATAATTTAGTACAAAACAAAAACAAAAATACCTGGAAAAACTCAGCAGGT
Source organism: Cetorhinus maximus (assembly GCF_964194155.1). Lineage (NCBI taxonomy): Eukaryota > Metazoa > Chordata > Chondrichthyes > Lamniformes > Cetorhinidae > Cetorhinus > Cetorhinus maximus. Next base: position 135,358,112 of record NC_135884.1, on the reverse strand, counting down.
CTGGCAGCATCTGTGGAGAGGAGCACAGTTAACGTTTCGAGTCCGCATGACTCTTCAACAGAACTAAGGAAAAATAGAAAAGGGGTGAAATATAAGCTGGTTTAAAGGCGGGGGGGGGGGGCGGTGTGGGATAAGAACAGCTGGATAGAGGGCCAGTGATAGGTGGAGATAACCAAAAGATGTCACAGACAAAAGGACAAAGAGGTGTTGAAGGTGGTGATATTATCTAAAGGAATGTGCTAATTAAGGGTAGAAAGCAGGACGAGTGGGGGTGGGGTGGGGTGAAGGATTCGAAAGAGGCTAAAAGGTAGAGATAGAACAATGGATGGAAATACATTTAAAAATAATGGAAATAGGTGGGAAAAGAAAAATCTATATAAATTATTGGAAAAAACAAAAAGGAGGGGGAAAATTGGAAAGGGGGTGGGGATAGAGGAGAGAGTTCATGATATAAAATTGTTGAACTCAATATTCAGTCCGGAAGGCTGTAAAGTGCCTAGTCGGAAGATGAGGTGCTGTTCCTCCAGTTTGTGTTGAGCTTCACTAGAACAATGCAGCAGGCCAAGGACGGACATGTGGGCATGAGAGCAGGGTGGAGTATTGAAATGGCAAGCGACAGGGAGGTCTGGGTAATGCTTGCGGACAGACCGAAGGTGTTCTGCAAAGCAGTCTGTCCGCAAACATTACCCAGACCTCCCTGTCCCCTTAAACCAGCTTATATTTCACCCCTTTTCTATTTTTCCTTAGTTCTGTTGAAGAGTCATGCGGACTCGAAACGTTAACTGTGCTCCTCTCCACAGATGCTGCCAGACCTGCTGAGTTTTTCCAAGTATTTTTGTTTTTGTTTTGGATTTCCAGCATCCGCAGGTTTTTGCTTTTAGTCATAATTTGGTGCCCATTACACATTGTTTGGTTTTCAGTAGGCTGCTGCCAAGTGTGTTAAATTGATGATTAATTTACAGGATTATAACCCAGCGACAGTGAAGGAACGGCAATATAGTTCCAAGTCAGGATGGTGTGCGGCTTGGAGGGGAACTTGCAGGTGGTGGTGTTGCTATGCATCGGCTACCCTCATCCTTTTAGGTGGTAGAGTTTGTGGATTTGAAAGGTACTGTCAAAGGAGCCTTGGTGAGCTGCTGCAATGCATCTTGCAGATGGTACTAACTGTGCATTGGTGGTAAAGGGAATGCATGCTGGTGGTGGCAGAAGGGGTGCCAGTCAAGTGGGCTGCTTTGTCCTGGATAGTGTGGATCTTCTAGAATTTTGATCGAACTGCACACATCCAGACAAGTGAAGAGTATTCAATCACATTCCTGACTTGTGCCTTGTAGATGGTGGACAGGCAATGGGGAAACAGGAGGCGAGTTGCTCGCCACAGAGTTCCCAGCCTCTGGCCTGATCTTGTAGCCACAGTATTGATATGGCTCATCTAATTTCGTTTCTGGTCAATGATAACTCCTAGGATGTTGATAGTGGGAGATCCAGCGATTGTAATGCCTTTGAATGTCAAGGGGAGATGGTTGGATTCTCATTTGGAGATGGTCATTGCCTGGCACTTGGGTAGCACAATGTTACTTGCCACTTGTCAGCTCAAGCCTGGATATTGTTCAGGTCTTGCTGCATTTGGACACGGACTGCTGCAGTATCTAAGGAGTTGCGAATGGTGAACATTGTAGCAATCAGTGAACATCCCCATTTCTGACCTTATGATGGAGGGAAGATCACCAGCAGAGTTTTCTCCCTATTCCTATTGACTCCAGTTTTTATAGGGCTCCTTGATGCCACGCTCAGTCAAATGCTGCCTTGATGTCAAGGGCAGTCACTATCACCTCACCTCTGGAGTTCAACTCTTTTGTCCTTGTTTGACCCAAGGCTGTAATGATGTCAGGAGGTGAGTGGCCCTGGCAGAACCCAAAGTGAGTGTCAGTGAGCAAGTTACTGCTGAGTAAGTGCTGCTTCATAGCACTGTTGATGACCCCTTCCATCACTTTGCTAATGATCGAGAGGAAAGAATGGGGTGGTAATTGGCTGGGTTGGATTTGTCCTGCTTTTTGTGGACAGGACACACCTGGACAGTTTTCCACATTGCTGGGTAGATACCAGTGTCGCAGGTTGACTAAAGGTGCATCTAGTTCTGGAGCTCAAGTCTTCTGTACTATTGCTGGAATGTTGTCAGGGTCCATGCCTTTGCAGTATCTGTGCCTTTGGCTGTATCTTGATATCACTCGGAGTGAATCAAATTGTCTGGAGACTGGCATCTGTGATACGAGGGATCTCAGGAGGAGGCCAAAATGGACCATCCCCTCGGCACCTCTGGCTGAAGGTTGTTGCAACTGCTTCAGCCTTACCTTTTGTAGTGATGTGCCAGGCTCCCCCATCATTGAGGATGGGGGTATTTGTACAGTCTCCTCCTCCAGTGAGTTGTCTAATTGTCCACCACCATTTATAATTGGCTGTGGCAGGACTGCAGAGCTTGGATCTGATCCATTGGTTGTGCTTAGGTCTGTCTATCACTTTCTGCTTTTGCTATGTGGCATGCCAGTAGTCCTGCATTGTAGCTTCACCAGGTTGACACCTCATTTTTAGATATGCCTGGTGGTGCTCCTGGCATGCCCTCCCGCACTCTTCATTGAATCAGGGTTGATCCCCTGGTTTGATGGTAATGGTAGGACGGGGGATATTCCGTGCCATGAGGTTAGGGATTGTGGTTGTATATAATTCTGTTGCTGCTGATGGCCCACAGCGCCTCATGGATATCCAGTTTTGAGTTGCTAGAACTGTTCGAAACCTATCCGGTTTAGCACCATGGTAGTGCCGCACATCATGGAGGGCTTCCTCAGTGTGAAGTCTTCACAAGGATTGTGCGGTGATCACTCCTACCAATTCTGTCATGGATAAATGCATCTGTGACAGGTACATTAGTGAGGACAAGTTCAAGTAGGTTTTTCCCTCTTGTTGTTTACCTGCCGCAGACCCAGTCTAGCAGCTACGTCCTTTAGGACTTGGCCAGTTTGATCAGTAGTGGCGTTATGGAGCCAATCCTGGTGATGGACACTGAAATCCTGCACGCAGAGTACATTCTGTGCCCTTGCCATCCTCAGTGCTTCCTCCAAGTGATGTTCAATATGGAGTACTGATTCATCAGCTGAGGGGGGAGGTGGTACATGGCAATCAGCAGGAGGTTTCCTTGCCCATGTTTCGCCTGATACCATGATACTTCAAGGGGGCCAGAGTCAATGTTGAGAGCTCCCACAGCAGCTCCCTCCCAACTGTATACTTCTGTGGTGCCACCTCAGGGATGGTGATGGTGTCTGGGACATTGTCTGTAAGGTATGATTCCGTGTGTATGACTATGTCAGGCTGTTGCTTGACTAGTCTGTGAGACAGCTCTCCCAAATTTGGCACAAGCCTCCAGATGTTAGTGAGGAGGACTTTGCAGGGTCGACAGGCCTGGGATTGCCATTGACATTTCCGATACCCCCATCCTCAATGATGGGGGAGCCCGGCACATCAGTACAAAAGGTAAGGCTGAAGCAGTTGCAACAACCTTCAGCCAGAGGTGCCGAGGGGATGGTCCATCGATGCCAGTTGTTCTGTTCAGTTTCATTTCTTTTTGTAGGCTTCGTAGCAGTTTGATCCAACTGAGTGGCTTGCTAGGTCATTTCAGAGGGCAGTTAAGGGCTAACCACACTGCTGTGCATCTGGAGTTACATGTAAGCCACACCAGATAAGGATGGCAGATTTTCTTCCCTAAAGGGCATTAATGAACGAGACAATCGACAATGGTTTCATGGTCACTATTACCGAGACTAGCTTTTTAATTGCTGTGGTTGGATTCAAACCCATTTCCCCAGAGCATTAGCCTGGTTCTCTGGATTACTAATCCGGTGACATTACCACAATGCCATCACCACCGCCTGCCCCTTAAACGGAAAGGGTTTTAAGAATTAAGTGCTCCACAGTTGCTTTAAAACTGAGGTGTCCAAATGATGCACAGTGGGCAATATGGTGTCTACATGTCCTGGCAATCTGAGCCAAAATATCCAGGCAATTCAGTTATTTTTGCACTTATATTTTCAGTCTCTGTTTTGCCCTGTTCAAAGGTTTAGAAAGGCATGTTCTTTGCGCGGTGAGGTAAATGCCTTGCTGGTGCATTAAATCCAAATTGAGCAATAGAATTTGTTGGTAATTACAGTTTAAGCAAAATAATTGCAACACTAATTTCAATCTATGTAGCCACTGAGGCTCCTGCACACCTTAAATGACTCTCAAAGAAACTAGAGTTAAAATAATCTCTTGCTCAAACATATAAGCAGGAGCTGAAGTAGTAGGCAATTTGTCTGATCAGCCTCCTTTAGGTTATCAGTTTTGATGTGCAGCTGAATTTTACGATCAATTGTTTTCAGGACTTGTGAACTTATGACACTAACATTTACTCATTAACCTCAGTTACAGGATCACTATAAACCAATGAGGCAACAAAAGTTAAAAGCAAAGATTAGCGACATTTGTGCAGCATCAATATTAGCACAGGCTCTGTCGTTCCTTTTATTGATGATTTTAAAATGTCACCATGAACACAAAATAGTGTTTTCATATGGGTAAATGTCACTTACCTGGGGACAAAATCATTATACTTTGAAAGTAATAATTTCCACTTTACACAAGATCCAGGTGCCATACGGTGTTGAAGGGAATTAGTTTAGTCCCATGTACATAACACAAAAAGATGAAATGAGAAAAAGGCATTCGACTATGATGCCTTTACTTCCACAAACTATATTACCATTTGACCTATTGTAGGCTTTCCCCAACTCAATCTTGGAATTTTTATTGTCATAGGTGAGGTTCATGTTGCAGGCATCTGTTTCTAATGAAAGGTAATTGCCTGAAACAGTAAGTTTGCTTCTCTCGATGAATGTCATGTCTGATTTCCTAACCGTTTCCACTATTTTTCTTGATTCATTTCTAGCTCCTCGATGCGCTGACTGTTTCCTGGAATTCTTCTCATGAATCTAAAACTTGCTGTCCTAAAGTCTTGTGCATTGTAATGCTAGTCTTAGCTTTACTGCAATAGGATGCCTAATTGACTAATTACAAAGTAGGAACATATGAATTAGGAGCAGGAGTAGGCAACTCATGCCTGCTCCACCATGCAATAAAATCATGGTTGATCTGACTGTAACCTCAACTCCACATTGCCACCTAACCCCAATAACCTTTCACCCCCTTGCTTATCAAGAATCTATCTACTTCTGCCTTAAAAATATTCAAAGACTCTGCTTCCATCGCCTTTTGAGGAAGAGTTCCGAGACTCCTGACCCTCAGAAAAAAATTCTCCTCTTCACTGTGTTAACGGGCGACCTCTTATTTTTAAACAGTGACCCTTAGTTTCAGATTCTCCCACAAAAGGAAACATCCTATCCACATCCACCCTGTCAAGACACCTCGGGATCTTATGTTTCAATCAAGTCGCCTCTTACTTTTCTAAACTCCAGCGGACACAAGCCTAGCCTGTCCAACTTTTCCTCATAAGACAACCCTCCCATCCAGTTATTAGTCTAGTAAACCTTCTCTGAACTGCTTCAAACACATGTACATCCTTCCTTAAATAAGGAGACCAATACTGTACACAGTACTCCACACGTCGTCTCACCAATGGCCTGTATAACTGAAGCATAACTTCCTTACTTTTGTATTCAATTCTCCTCACCAAAAAAACGATAACATTCTATAGTTTTCCTCATTACTTGCTGTACCCGCATACTAACCTTTTGCAACTCATGGACTAAGACACCCAGATCCCTCTCCTTCTCAGAGCTCTGCAATCTCTCACCATTTAAATAATGTTTATTTCTTATTCTTCCTGCCAAAATGGCAATTTCACATTTTCCCACATTATACTCAATTTGCCATATCTTTGCCCACTCACTTCAACTATTTCCCTCTATAGCTCCTTATGTCCTCTTCAAAACATACCTTCCTACCTATTTATCTTTGTGCCATCAACAAATTTAGCAACCATCCTTCATCCAAGTCATTTATATAAATTGTAAGACATTGAGGCCCCAGCACTAATCCCTTTGGCACATTACTGTTACATCTTGCCAACCAGAAAAAGACCCATTTATGCTTACTCTCTGTTTCCTGTTAGCTAAACAATGTGTTACACCCTACACCATGAGCTTTTATTTTCCGCAATAACCTTTGATGTGGCCCCATATCAAATGCCTTTTGAAAATCTAAGTGCAGCACATCCACCTTTATCCACAGCACATGTTACTTCAAAGAACTCCAATAAATTAGTTAAACATGATTTCCCTTTCACAAAATCCAGGTTGGCTCTGCCTGATTGCCTTGAATTTTTCTAAGTGCCCTGCTATAACATCTTTAATAATAGCTTCTAACATTTTACCTAGCAGATGTTAAGCTAACTGGCCTGTAGTTTCCTGCTTTCTGTCTCCCTTTTTGAATAAACCTTTGCTATTTTGCAATCTAATGGAACCTTCCCCGAATCTAGGGAATTTTGCAAAATTAAAACCAACGCATCGACTATCTCACTAGCCACTTCTTTTAAGACCCTAGGGTGAAGTCCATCAGGACCCGGGGATCTGTCAGCCCACAGCTCCAACAATTTGCTCAGTACCACTTCCCTGGTGATGGAATTTTCTTGAGTTCCCTCCTCCCTTTCATTTCCTGATTTATAGCTATTTCTGGGATGTTACTTGTATCCTCGATAGTGAAAACTGCAAAATAACTGTTCAATTCACCTGCCACCTCCTTATTTTCCATTATTCCATTATTAATTCCCCAGAATCACTTTCTACAGGACTTTGTTAACTCTTTTCTTATTTAAATGTCTATAAAAACTCTAATGTGATTTTATATTTCTAGCTAGCTTTCTCTCTTACTATAATTTTCCCTGCTTATTAATCTTTGTCATTTTTTGCTGTTTTTCATATGCTGTCCAATCTTCTGACCTGCCACCCATCTTTGCGCAATTATATGCTTTTAAGTTTGATACTACCTTTAACCTTTTTTTGAGTTAACCATGGTTGATGGGTCCGACCTTTGGAATTTTTCTTTCTCGTTGGAATGTATTTATTCTGTGCATTCTGAAATAATCCCTTAAATGTCTACACTGCATCGCTATTGACTTATCCCTTAACCTAATTTGCCAGTTCACTTTGTGTAGCTCTGCTTTCATGCCCTCATAATTGCCCTTATTTAAGTTTAAAAACGCTAGTCTTTAGACCCAATCTTCTCTCCCTAATCTGAATGTAAAATTCAATCATAGTATGATCGCTGCTAGCTAGGGGCACCTTTGCTATGAGGTAATTAATTAATCCTATCTTGTTGCTCAATACCAGGTTTAGTATAGCCTGCACTCTGGTAGCACCATAAGTTCCCAAGGCTCTGGAATAATGCTGTAGGATACTAACAAAGAAATGACACCTAATTCCTCTGTTTTAGTATAGATGTTGATTTGTGTTAAATAAACAGTATTTTGTTATAATAGCAGATTGAGTATATCAAACTTTTGAATGCAAATATTCATGTCATAATTTCTGGTGCCAAGTGTTCATCTATTTCCAGGCTTCTAATCATTTCTACACAGCTTCATGTATAGTATTAGAAGTAAGAAGTGTTTGCTTCCTTTGAAAGTGCTTACACCTGTTTGAAATTATTTGAATATTCTACATGTATGCTAACTTACTGCTATGATACTAAAATCCATGGGATGCCCTCCAGTCCCTTATTGGTTTACACTGCTCTTTATTGGCTTGGCCGCATCGAGATAGTTGGCAGTGGATTACGATTGACAAGTTTTAGGCCAAGATTTTCAGCTCCTGCTAGTGGAGGGCATTGTCGCACAAAGTACATATGTAAACTGAATACCTTGCAAACCCAGGCTAAACTACAGGAGATGCAAAGTAGGCCTGGCCTCCAGAAATGTGGCATACAGTCCCACTGGTGTGTGGTTACAACCTAGTGTCCATGAACCAGGCCCTTAGCTACAGGTAAATAGTCCCACTGCCTTGTGGGCGCCTTGGGAGAAAAGGTGGCTAAGGGGAACCCTGAAGACAATCCGGAGTGGAGTTCCATAGTGATAAATTTTGATTGTCCCACTTTCTCAATACAATATTCCGACCTTGGTATAGGATATGAATTCACTTTTGTCACCGCATTCACCTTTTGATAGTCTACACACAGTCTTTACGTTCCATACTGTTTCAGTACTAGTACAATGGGTGAACTCCAGTTACTGCAACTAGACTCAAGGATATTACCTTGCCGAAGATGCAACTTCTGTAGTCACATCATGTATAGCTAAATCTGTCTTCCCCAACTTATTTCCACAAATAGCTTTGTGTGACTGCAATAGCTTTTCCAAATCACTCTGACACTTGTCTGGAAGGTAACTCAATATTACATTTAAATTTTCAAGTACCCCCTCATTATCCAATTTGGTTAGAGGAAAATCAATTTCCAAATCCTGCATTTCTACTTCTTTCTTATTATCTACTACCACTAACACCTCCTTTTGGTCCTCTTCCCTGTCAAAGTACTTTTTAAGTATTTACATGACACACCCTCTACTTCTTTCTTCTATCTGGAGTATTTATTTAAAAATGTACTTCACTCAGTTTCTTTTCAATCCTGTAAGGCCCACTAAACCTTGCCTTTAATGAGTTACTCAATACTGGTAACAGAACTAGCACTTTCTCTCCAGCAACAAAATTCCGAGCTGCAGCTTTCCTGTCTGCTTTCACTTTCATCACTTGCTGTGATATCCTTAAATGTTCCCTAGCCAACTCACATGCGGTCTGAAGTTTGATACGTAATCCAGGAGTTGTTTCTGATTTTGACCCACCAATTTCTCATAAAATTTCAGTGGTCCCCTTACCTCATGACCATAGGCTAGTTTGAAAGGACCAAAACCAGTCGATGCATGAGGAGCATCCCTAATCGCTAATAGCAAGAATGTAATTCCACTATCCCAGTCCTGTGGATAATGCTGATTACAGGATTGGGATTCCAATCCCAATCCTGACGCTCTCATCATAGTTCTTAGAATTTGATGGCATCTTTCCAAAGCCTCTTGTGACTCAGGATGATAAGCTGTTGACTTAAATTGCTTTACTCCTAAACTCTTTATTACTTCCTTAAACAGCTATGACAGAAAACATAACTCTGATCTGATTGTATTTCCTTCAGTAAACCATATCTTGTAAAAAATGTAATTAACTCCTTCACAATCTTCTTAGTTGCAATACTTCTTAAGGGTATCACTTCAGGAAACCTGGTAGAACCATCTATTATTGTTAATAAATACTGATTTCCACTTTCAGTTTTAGGGAGGGGTCCTACACAATCAATCATGACCCTAGTAAAAGGTTCTTCAAACGCTGGGATTGGAATTCTTCAAACGCTGCAATTGCAATTAAAGGTGCCGGCTTAATCACTGCTTGTGGCTTCCCTTTCAGCTGATATGTATGACATGTTCTATAGAATTTGACTACATCCAGGCCCAAAAAAATGCTTTTGTATCTTCGCCTGTCTTTCTAATTCCTAAATGTCCCCTAGTTAGAATTTCATGAGCTATCCTCAAAATCTCATTTCTATACCCAAATGGGATAACAATCTGATGCCCCTCCTTCCAGCTTTCATTTGCTGAAACATGATACAGCCTACATTTTCTCATTAAAATATTACCCTTAAGGTAATAACATTCTGGAATGCATGTTGCCTGTTTCTGAGTAAGCTGTCGGATATAAATGTTGTATTTGCAAATCCTTTTTCTGTAACTCCACTAACCTCGAGTTAAACTCTTCAGCTGAATTGTCCTCTAGTCTTTCTTCCTGAACAATGTTATCAAACACAGTGTCAGCTAATTGGATTTCAACACCTTCTCCCTGCCTGTCCTTCTTGTTTTTCTTCTTTCAACCTACGAGCCTGTGATTTTATCACACAATCTGCAAACAACCCAGGATGCTCTCTCTACAACACTTCTATTGAAGACACCTCTACAGGCTGCCTCTAGTTAGATTTTTTTTTTTCATTTGCAACTGAATTTGAGCCCATTCCAATGAACCACCCCTTGGAGAACTTGTTCTCTCAGGTATTCCTTCCAATTTAAAATGCTGTGCTATATTTTCAATTATGTCTGATTTCCTCACTCCAGCAGGTAATCCTAATTATAATTTATCTGCCAATTCCAGTAACTTAGCTTTCTTTACTTTTTGTAAACCAGCCAAGTTAGAACTTCAACTCCCAAACATGTATAGGTAACTGCCAAAGCCATATTGCAGTCACACCACTAAAAAAAAACTCTCACCAACTCCTGAATTCAAAGTGCTTCTCTACTCGTAACCTTAAGATTCACCAACTCCAAAAAAAAAATCAAAGGATTTCAAATATATCCTGCAAAGAGCCCCCAATTTTTGGTATGACACAGGTGGTAAATGCTGAGCTGTTCAAATCCCAGAGGGAAACTTGAAACAACTGTCACAACTAATTTTCAATTTGTATAAATTTCGAGATGTGTGCCTTGAATTCAGTAATAATAAGAACACCAAGTCTTATAGGTTTTTACAAAACTAAATTAAACATTTATTAATAAGAAAAATGTAAAATACATACATAGATATACAAATTACCACTATGATAACTTCCAAATCCCCTAATCAACCTAACACCCATTACACTTTTGTTAAGACAACAGTAAGACCCATAGATTTTAAAAGATCCAGGCAAAGAAACATGATACCCTGAACAAGTCGAATTCAAAGTGAGTTCTCTTCACTTCAGTCCATGGAGACAGCAGCTTGAGGCATAGATGCTGAAGGCTTTTTCACACTTGTAAGATCTTAAAAATGCCTTTCCTTACACACAGCCTTTGCTTCTTCATATATATTTTCCTCTTTGACTGCAAATACCCATTGTTTCCCTATGTCTTTGGACTTTATCTTCCTGATAATAAACTAAGTTTTACTAATAACTGTTGGGAAAAATAAACACACTGTTCCTAAGCTTCGCCTGGCTAGTGACACATTTAACCCCTCCTTTGAAAACAATCTAATCGTGTTTATTTAAAAATGCAAATATCCCCTTGACACCTATGTTTCTAAACTTCCCCATGTTTATCTAATTAACATTTCAAACCTAACCTACATCAGAGCACCCAGACTAGCTGCCTCTAATTCAATTATGTCACACACACACACACACACACACACACACACACAGAGAGAGAGAGCCACAACCCACTATTACTCTATTTTACAATAAATTCCAATAATATTATGAGTGTTATTATATCTTCCTGACACCAGTAAGGTGTATTTCAGAGAGATAGAATTGAAAAGTAAAAATTTATGATAGTTGTATTAAAACTTTTTTTAGACAACATTTAGGAGTTGTGTGCAAAGCTCTGGTTGTATATTAAATAGTAAATTACAAAGATCCATAAGATGTAGGAGCAGAAGTAGGCCAATCGGCCCATCGTGTCTGCTCCACCATTCAATGAGATCATGGCTGATCTGATAATCCTCAACTCCACTTTCCTGCCTTTTCCCCATAACCTTCAATTCCCTTACTGATTAAAACTCTGTCTATCTCAGCCTTCAATATACTTAACGAACCAGCCTCTACAGCCCTCTGCAGTAAAGGATTCCACAGATTCACTACCCACTGAGAGAAGAAATTCCTCCTCATCTCTATTTTAAATGAGAGCCCCCTTACTCTGAGATTATGCCCGCTGGTCCTAGACTCTCTCACAAGAGGAAACAACCTCTCAGCATCTACTCTGTCAAGCCCCCTAAGAATCTTATCTTACATGTTCAAATAAGAACAACACCAAAGCTGTGAAGTTGTACCTGTCAGGAAAGGATGAAAAGCTAAGTCTCTTTTCTCCAGAAAAGACCGAGAGAATGACCCAGTAAAGGTCTTTGAGATTATGAAAGATTTTCATAGAGTAGACACAGAGGAGAATTTCCACTTGTTTGGAACTTCAAAACTAGAGGCCATCAATATAAGATGGGCACCAAGAAAGAAAATAGGGGATTCAGAAGAAACATCTTTATCCAGAGTGTGGCCAGACCATGGAACTCACTACCACAGGGATAATCATATAAAGGAGAAAAGAATTGAGGGCTATTCTGACAAATTTAACTGAGAAAGGATGGGAGGAGGTTCAAGTCGAGCATAACACAAGGACTGATTGGGCTGGATACATAACCTGTTTCTATGCTGTCTATTTTGCATATTCTATGTCATTCTATTTTGTGGAATGATAGGATTTTGTTTCTGCTGCGAAGGTTGTACTTCTTACATCATCTACAACATTATAAAAATTGCAGAGGTTCAAATTACAACAACATTGCTGCACAACAATGTGTAAGCTGGATTCTAGCTCAACACTTTGTCACTGGGGAGAATTACAGACCTTATGGTGGAAGCAAAGTCTAGTCATGGTTTCGTACTTCTAAAAATAACCTAATACAAGACATGTTTTTTTAATTTCAATATCCAAGATGTCAGTCAACACTAGCCACATGGGACTTGCTGTGTGACACCTGAGACATTTCATTTTGTGTGTTAATTTATAAATTATTTGGTCAACGGCTATCTATGTTGACAGAAACTGGAGTACCCTTGTAACCTGCAGACATTACATTGAGGGAATGTCTTGGATTTAGTTGCAAATGTTGCAACCTAGATATGTGTCAATGAAAAATGCTTTTTCCTGTCTCAGTACTTCACCAAGCATTGTTAACAGTTGGATAGATGTCTTCTTTCCTATCACGCAATGTCATTAAATCTTACACAACTGCTAATCTGAAGTTTTCGTAACTGTGGAGATTGAAAAGAAATACAGTCAATATAATGTATTTATATTATTCAGGAGGGGCATCATCTGAGATATCCATTTGGCAATGTTCTTGAACCATGTTTGAATAGGAGAAAATTAAAATTCTTTGATTAGCTGGTGTTTAATTCTAAATTTACAATTATACTTACTACAGCTGCCTGTCACACCCCACTATTTTTAAAATATTATAAATGGCTGGTAGGCCTGAGTTATAATGCAAGGGTGCCTTACTGCAAGTTACACAGTGGTAAGCAATAAGGGAGTTCTGGTTATATGCATGTAGAGCTCCATTCCCTTGTCAGTCATTGTTTGGGAGCTCTGGGGTACGTTGTCTGTTTGTTCCAAGCATCAAAAGCATTGAACTTTTTAAAAAAATTCTTCTCATGGGGCATAAAATCGCTGGCCTAGCCAGTGATGCATTTTCATTGCCCACCCCTAATTACCCTTAAGAACTTGGTGGTGAGCCGCTTTCTTGAACCGTTGCAATCCACGTGGTGTAGGTACACCCACAGTGCTGTTAGGGAGGGAGTTCCAGAATTTTGACCCAGCGGTAGTGAAGGAACGGCGATATAGTTCCAAGTCAGGGTGGTGTGTAGAGGTCACAGGTTTGGAAGGTGTTGTCAAAGGAGCCTTGGTTAGCTGCTGCAATGCTTATTGTAGATGGTACATATTGCAGCCACTGTGCATCGGTGGTGGAGGGAGTGGATGTTGGAGGTGGTGGATGGGACGCCAATCAAGTGAGCTGCTTTGCCCTGGATGGTGTCAAGCTTCTTGAGTGTTGTGGGAGCTGCACTAATCTAGACAAGTGGAAAGTATTCCATCACACTCCTGATTTGAACCTTGTAGATTGTGGACAGACTTTGGGGAGTCAGGAGACTAGTTACTTGCCACAGAATTCCCAATCTCTGACCTGCTCTTGTAGCCACAGTATTTATATGGCTGATCCTGTTCAGTTTCTGTTTAATGGTAACCCCCCAGGATGTTGATAGTTGGGGATTCTGTGATGGTAATTACATTGAATGTCATGGGAGATGGTTGGATTATCTCTTGTTGGAGATGTTGGATTCTCTCTTGTTGGAGATGGTCATTGTCTAGCACTTAAGCAGCAAGTAACATTTGCGCCACACAGCAGCCAAAGCCTGAATGTTGTCCAGGTCTTGCTGCATATGGACAGACTGCTTCAGTATCTGAGGAGCTGCGAATGGTGCTGAACATTGCACAATCATCTATGAACATCCCCACTTCTGACCTTATGATGGAGGGAAGCTCATTGACAAAGCAGCTGAAGATGGTTGGGCTTAGGACACTACCCTGGCAATTCCTGCAGCAACTTCCCAGGACTGAGATGATTGACCTACAACAACCACAACCATCTTCCTTTGGGCTAGGTACAACTCCAACCAATGGAGAGTTTTCCCCCGGATCCCCATTGACTTTAGGTTTATTAGGGCTCTTTGATGCCACACTTGGTCAAATGCTGCCTTAATGGCGGGGGCAGTCACTCTCACCTCACCTCTAGAGTTCAGCATTTTTATCCATGTTTGGACCAAGGCTGTAATGAGGTCAGAGCCAAGTGGACCCAAAGTGAGCAGGTTATTGCTGAGCAAGTGCTGCTTGGTAGCACTGTCAATGATCGCTTCCATCACTTTGCTGATGATCAACAGCAGACTGATGGGGCTGTAATTGGTCAGGTGGGATTTGTCCTGCTTTTTGTCGCCAGGACATATCTGGGCAGCTTTCCACGTTGCCAGGTAGATGCCAGTGTTGTAGCTACACTGGAGCAGGTTGGCTAAGGGGACAGCTAGTTCTGGAGGAACAGTTTGACTAAGGGGACAGCTAGTTCTGCAGCACGAGTCTTTGGTACCAAACCCCAAAGAGGATTAGATGTGGGCACTTTTAAAATGCTGCTTGACATCACACTGGACTTGTACTTCTGCTGGTGCAAAGTCAGAGTGGGTGGAAGATGGTCTCTTTGAAATGTGCTTAAGAATCAGATAAGATGCGACTCCTAAGTTGGATAGCATTTTCACATTGATGAGCAGCTGAAACCAATTTGCTTTTTTACATTCAATGGCAGTACAACTACATCCTCAGAGTTTTTGGTTTAATGTTTGTAAGTGTCCTTTAAAGTTTTTTCTTGATTTTACAGCTGACCTGATTTAGGGGCTGTGCTTGATTTATCCCTTGTTTTTGTTAACTTAGTTAATTGTTTTAACTCTACAAGAGTTACATCCTCAGAGTCTCTACAGTATTTGTGCTTAAGAGTTAAGTGTGGACAAATTCTGAAAGCCTTTCTGTGCTGTACCCATTTAACTGTGCTGTGTCTTCCTAACTTTAGTGTTAAAGTATGTTGTAAATTGAAAATAAATATTTGTTATTTTTAAGCCTGTAAAAAATTTTATGTGTTGGCATTTTATTTACTCTGGGGTCATTATGGGTGGGTCAAAGCCATATAAATCCAGCATACAGTTTACTGTAGTTGAGGGAGTTGTTAGTGCTGGGTGACATAATGTCTGCAAGGGGCAGGTAAAAAATGTAACTGCTAGAATATGAGGCAAAGTCCACTCATGGGAACTGAAACTGCTGAAAGGTAAAACCGTGCTTTAAAACTATTGTGTTGCAACCGGCTCAACTTGCATGCATAAACCTGAACATTTCGTATAAATTAAGATTGTTTTCTGCTACGGTAAATGAATATATGAGTCATATCATACCTAGCAAGCACCATATATACACCAATAGCATGCAAAGGTACACTATTTCTCTTAATTAGAAACAGTATCAATGGTTAATTGATAGTGTTGTGTATTATCGATTATTATAATCATACTCAAAGATTTGCTAACTGCGAACCGTTAACACCGAGTTCACTTACTGTACGGCTCACTATACATGGGAGAGGGAAACTAAATTTAGAAAGAAAAACACTAGAGAATAAGAAAGTCACAGGAGATCAATAAAATAATTAGAAGCTGAAGCAAAGGACCCCTTGGAACAGAAAAGAAACTGGGTGGAACCATCATTTCAGGGGAATGGGCGACTTCAAAACAATACTGGAAATTGGATAGGAAATGGCCTTTCCCTCCTCCCAGAGAACGAACTTTGTAACGAAACAAATAAAACAATAAGCGTATTTTGGAAAACGAATGAAATAATTAAAACACGAGCAAATATGGGGGGGGAAGGGCAATAAAGTAAACGAAAAAATGAGAGAAAGAATACATAAGTAACACAGGCACCACAGGATCCGGAGCTCCGAAACAACCTGACGTGTCTTCAGCACTTGCCCTTAGTTTTGACATGTGTGGAGCCCTGGTTTAAAATGTGCAAACATCGTGGGAACGATTTCAAAGAGAAAATTACATTCCGCGGTAACGGCAGGGTGGGTATTTTTAAACGCTCACAAGCTGGGGAGGTCCTTTTGCTCTGGAATTACATTGACCGTTTCCTCTCGCCGAATGAAAACGAAAAGGACTGGAGAGAGGGAGAAAGAGAGAGAGAAAAAGAGCGGGATTTTAAAAGAGAGAGAGAGGAGAGAGAGAAAGCAAAACGCTGTGGTGTAGCTGTACCTGTGATTAGGATGGCCTTTTCCTGGACGGGTAGGAGCCCGCTGCTTGGCAGTGTGCAGTAGCTGAGCAGACAGGCCACCGAGAAGAGGCTGAGGCCGGAGTAGCCGGGCAGAGCCACGAAGCAGACGGACTCTCCGATGAAGAGCAGCAGCAGGATGAAGGCGGACCGCAGGTCCATCTGCAGCTCTTGCTTCAGCAGCTGGCGGGCGATCGCGCCGCCGAACACAGCCGTGGCCACGCTGTAGAGGAGCGAGAAGAAGAGCACCTCATGCTGGGTCTGATCGCTCGCCTGGTCCATGCGCTCTCGCCTCTCCTCTCCCGAGCCGACCGCCAGCACTCCGCACCACCACCTACCGCCGCTCCCGCTCCCCTCAGTTACACCTCTTCCCACCGCCCGCCACACACACTCACTTCTCAAAACTTCAGCAGCAGGGCGATGGGCACAGGAGAGACACACACTTATACACACACACTCTCTCTCTCTCTCCAAACAGTGAACACGCCCAATACCTCCCACTGGACGCCATGGGAGACAAACATGCAGCTATTTGTTATGTCACAGTAATTTGCTCACAGTCATATATTGACGCGCCACAAGAGAATTAAAAACTTGTGGACATACAGGTTGGCATATTTAAAAAAAAAATTCTGGCGTGAGCTGGAGGGTGGGGAAACTAAAAAATTCGTCTGAATTGGTGGTGGGGGGGGGGAGGGGTTTATTATCTGCTCTATTCCCAATTTTGTCGAAGGTTTCAGCAGAACGTTTAAAGGATTAAAGTATGAGAGTTTGTGTAGACCCGGTTTGCATTCGCTTGTGTGTAAGAAGGCTGAGTGATGTGATGGTGTCTCCGTGTTTAATCGATGTTGCTCTCGGCAGGTATCCAGGACAAAGGGCTACAAGGCGGGTTGGACCAGACCAAGGCTCCCTCGCGCCGTGTGGCTCTTTTCACACACAAAGTGCGGCTCTCGACACTGTGGCCTCAGCCTCTGTCTGAAACAGCTGAAAGTTCTTTTTAAAGTTTCACAGCCGAGGTAAATTCTTCTATAAATCCCATGTTTCAGACAATTTCTGGACGTTGAAAGGTCCATACTACTCAAACTATTTCCCGCTTTGACAAGTCGTACCTTGCACCCGGGGTGGAATTTTCCCCGCCGATGGTGGGGGGGTGGGATCGGGGGCTGGAAAAACAGCGGGAACGAGAGGGGCTACCCCCATCTTTTCATGGGCGGGGTGGGTGGGGAGTGAAGTCAGAAACCCCTGTTGGCTGAGGAGGGTAGCCATTGAGGCAGTCATAGTGACGACCAAGAGTCATGTGTTTACATTTGCCAGGCCTCCCAACGATGCGCCGGTCACACGGTTGTGTCGGCAACTTGACAACTCAGGGAAGGCGAATGCGCTTTAACGTCGGCCAGTTCCTTTTAACGTCGTTTCCCGTCACCTGATGTAGGGCCGCGTGACCCGATCAGCGCCCTTTGGGAGCGGCCTCTCCGAACCCACCCTCTTGCTGCTGACCCTCTGACTTGTGGCCTTTGTTGCTCCCTGATTTTCAAAGACCTGTATCCAGAATGGAGACTCACTTTACCTCTGGCAGTGATTAGCCCTGATACCTGCATCATCTCACTTTGGGGAGGGGGGTATTGCTATTACAATAGTAATTTAAGTAAAGTGGAATTTAATTTAAGCAAACAGTTTTATTGAATATATGTAAAGGTTGCCTGGGTCTTGCAGCTCTCAGATGTCCGAAGATGCAGCCCTAAGATTCACAAAGTTTGGTCACGCCTAGGCTATTACCTTAAAATTGGGCTAGGCTATTCAGGAGTGAAATTAGGAAGCACCTCCACACAGGATAGTGAAAGTCTGGAACTCTCTCCAAATGACTATGGATGCTGGGTCAATTGAAATTTTCAGGAGGGGGCTTGACAGATTTTTTAAGTAAGGGTGTCAAGGGATATGATCCAAAGGTGAGTAAATTGAGTTGAGGTGCAGATCAGCCATAATCTGATTGAATTGTGGGACATGCATAAGGGGCTGAATTGTCTATTCCTGCTCTTATGTGCCTTCATACATTATCAGCAACCCACAATAGAGTACTTAAACTCAGTACCAGATTTATGTTTCCAAGGATATGCTATTTGTAGATATTTTTTATCACAGATATGCTATTTGTAGATATTTTTTATCACTGTCTTTTAGTTGCTCCTCAAATATAGAGTAGGTGTTTCCATATGTCTGATTAATTCTAGCTGTGAATGCACAGTTAATTTAATGTGCACTTAGGAAGAAAGGTCAATGCATTTCTTGGTCCAAATAATAATTTAGCCAAATATTGTAGTCATAAGTTGGGCCAAAGTAATACGTCTTTGTCAAAATTCCTCCCCCCCCCACCCACCCTCCAGCCACCCTTTTCAAGAAGTCTATCACACTGTTATTATAACAAGCTATTAAACAATAATAGCATCTTGCATTTATATTACAACTTTAGCATAGAAAACCGTCCCATTGTACTCCAGAGTGAAGAAAAGTAACTGGTGCTGAACATTTGCAGAAAGGTTGGAATAAAAGATGGTTAAACAGATTATCTGAGAAAGCTTTCAAAAATGGAAAGAGAGGTAAAGTGGCTCAGAGGATTGAAGAGTGAGCTGCAGTGAGGAGTACCAAGGTGACTGAAGATTCTGATGGGGCAAGGAGAGGAGGGATACATAGCCTTGGTCTAGGCTGGAAGACCAAAGGATGCAGAAATGGCGTAAAGGAGAAAATATTGCACAGGTCAGGAGCGTAATGTTGACAAAGGCATAGATTTTAAGTTTGATCCATTGTAGGATGATGAGCCATCATAGGGCAGCAAGGATGAAGCAATAGTTGCGTGCATGGAGCTCATAAACTTCTTTGTCACTAAGATTGAGACAATTGTTAAGTTGTCTCAACTATATCCCCCTTCCCATGGCCAACCAAGCTAATACTTTCCCTGTTGTAGCCCTGAACCTCTGTCTTTCTCATGCCCTCTCCAAGCTCATCTTATCTGTAAGATCCACCTTCTGAGCTCTTGACTCCATTCCCACTAATTTGTTAACTACCAACTTCCCTACCTAGTCTTCATGCTAACTTGTAAATGGTTCTCTTTCCTTAGATACAGTTCCCCTCCCCCTTTCAAAACTGCCATCATCACGCGTGAGCATAGATCCCTCAGTCCTTGCAAATTGCTACCCCATCTCCACTGTAACTCCAGCTGGCAAAGAAAAAATACTTTTATCTCTCAATCTTAAAAATATTTGAACAGAGCACCAAGTGTCATATGGCATTAACAGAGAAAAAAAGTAAAAATGTTCAAAACCATGTATTAAGAGAATTGTGTCAGAATCCATAGCTACCACGGTTATAGAATCTTCAGTAGTTCCATACATTGTTTTATACAATGTTTTGTGAGATTACCTAAAAGCTGCACAAGTCAAATATGGAGGTAGATTGAACTACAAGAAAGAGAAAACACAAATCTATTTTTTAAAAATTGCAATCTTTTTAATGTTATGGGCCGTGATAGTGAAATATTAATATGTTCAGAACAGAAGTTTCAGTAGCGGTTAAAACTATTAAATATAAATTTTTCATTCATGTAAAGATATTGCAGTTAGAGTTGGCTAAATTAAGAAGTTGAACATAGCTGAAAAGAGAGACATGTTGCCGAAGCTTTTCGTCTTGCACTCAAGAATGTCAAATTTCAAATAATCACAACAGTTTATACTACAGGAGAAAAGAGTGCTGATTGGTTGGAAAGTTGACCCTGATTGGCCAAGGCATTGCCATGGAGAAAGCAATGTGGAACTATAGGCTGCTGAAGCTCCCAGATAACTGAAAAAAGGTGCAAGGCTTGAATATATTCCTTTTGTTTGCAGAGGACAGGTCCCTGTGTATGAATGTATGTTGCTTCCAATAAGTGTAACTGAGCCATGCTATGAGCCAGACTCATAGGCCTGAATTTTGCAGTCCTGTTGCTGTTGGGCATCATGGTTGGTGGGTTAGGGAGGGGATGGTGGGGTAGTGGTGGGGGGGGGGGAGAGAAACAATATGGCGATAAGGCCAAAAATTGGTTTCACGCTGTCATCAAACCAGTTTGCAATTTTCCGCTCCACCCATCAATGGTGGCCCATGTTTCCTGCCACCACATGTCGGGAACCTAATTTCAATACTTTAGCATCTCATTATAAGCCCTGCTTGCAGGAATCATTCCCCTACGCTGGATCATCTGGGCACGCCAACGTGTTTCACAACTGTACATAAGCGATGTGCACCTGGCAAACTGCACTTTGCTTGGGACTTTGAGGTTTGTTTGCTTACCTTGATTCAGGCAGCACTCGCTGGCAGTGAGTGAGATGCCAGTGAATGTGTGCTGGCCTTGTGAGTGTGTGAGTTTAGAGTGATAAGATGGTTGCCTTGCCCTGGCAGCACGGATGAGATCATTCATCCACTTTCTACACTGGATGGCCGACCTCTTGTGTGCAGCATTGGCACTGACCACCACTGCCACCCCTTCCAAGCCGGAGTGGTGAGACTGATGGGCCTGCCGTGGCCAGAGCAGGCATAGAGGACATTGCAGCGGGCCTCAAAGGCATCCCAGGGATGCATCACTGAATTGGGAGGGGAGGCACTCTTCTTGGCTTTTGGGGCCATGTCTTCACTGCAGCAGTCCTGGGTTTGAGAAGTGTGTGTGTGGCTGCAGTTTAAATATGGAGTCCTGTGTGAGGAAGCGATGAGGTAAAGGTGTGGCATGCAAATCAGAGGCCACCCGCCAATGAGATGGCATGTTTCCTGTGGCTGCATAATTAATGAGGCAGGAATGGGAGGAAATGGCGCGAAAACCCACCAATGCGGGAGCGGGTAAAATGACTTTTTTCCCACCTGCTACCACATTTTGTTCAAATCTGGGACAATTTTGCTGGTTATCTTAAGTTGGTTGTTCATGTAGCTATTAGAGCACTAGGGATTGTCAAGCAAGTGCTGCCCAATTGTGGAATCACATCTAACAGCAGGCATTTTGTTTTGGGTTTTGCAAGCATAAGCTGTTTGAGTATAGTCTTTACTGTGCCTATTATGAACAATTAAAAGACCATGCTGTTTGATTTGATCGACCAGTTTCTGGGACATTATGACCTACCTACCTGACAATGAAATTCATACATGACATTGCTCAGTTATGTGGTAGGCAAAACACCTTTTAGGAAGAATTAAGAAGTTGATTGCCAATTCACTGTAGTTGATATACATCAATTAAATTAGATTTATCTTTAAGTATGGCAAGAATATTCTTAGCTGAATCAAGTTCTAGTCAGTCTTTCAAATCCCAATAGCCAATCTTCCCAAAAATACTCTTCCTGTTCTGTACTAGCTGTTAAAATATGAGGACTCTGGGGTTAGCAAGTTCCACGTTTATGCTATTTCTGTGATGTTTTCCGTAGACTTTACACCAAACTTGCAGTGGACATTCAGGAGAATGGTGGTGGAAATTCAATATCTCATCTCAGCATTAGGATGCAAGCTCATGCCTATGACTGTATGCCAATGTGTGTACACATGAAATATTTGTGATTGTACACCCGAATATACAATGGCCTCAACATTTCTATATGTATTTATTTCAGTTGTACAATTGCCTCACAAAATGAATGTTAATGTACAGTACACCCATAAGCGTAGTAGTTTGATAAAATACACATATGAAAGTATCTTGATCTGAATAATGTCATAATAAAAGATATACAGGGACATATGACTATGTACAATAGCTTTGGACAAACACAAATGTACTCATATAAGAAGACTCACTCACCAAGAGTAGGAAAACAGTTTAGACCACTTGCTCCTTTTAAGACTGAAACAAAAATCAAATTTTCTAACAGTGTTTAAGAGATTTTCATTCCTCTTAGAGTTTTTCCAAGAATAGTGTGCATTTAATTTTAGCTTGTATTCAGAAAATAAACTTTTAAAATGTTCCCTGTATTGTATGAGTTGGCAAAGATGTATTAAAAGGTATAATTTTTCAACTTTGGCGCAAATGTTTTTCAACATTTTCTTAACTTATCAAGTGAGGTAGTGGTGAGAAGCATTTTAACCAATCAATATTATCACAAACCTACCAGTTCTTTGTATAGGAATTGCAGTCCATAAGATAGATAACAAGAGCTTGGCAGTTTAGAATAAAATGTCACATCAGAAGATTAAATTGATTCTTGTAATGAGTTGTTTCAGCTTTTGGGAATAGATAAAACATTGTTTAAGTTACTTGATAAATTGACTAAATATAATGACAGTTTTCTCAATGCCATTTAAAGAGGAAGTTATATTATTAAAGCTTTGAATTTCAACAAATGAAGGTAATTGAGAGTCTCTTGGAGCACAGGCTGATTTGTCCTAGTACAATATTTTATTGTACTCAATTGGACTCGCACAAATTTGGATACATTTTAGATGATTTAGTCTGCCAATTAGTTTGATTTATGATCAAAGTAAAAGTGTTCATGTAGCAGTGGCCATGCAACATTTCTTCTCCAATAGTTTCGATCTTGTTGCTGAAGTCGTCCTAAGTTCCAATAATAGTGTCTGACAGGACCGTACCAATGCTGTATGAACTCAGTTTATGTACCATTGTGCAAATGAGAAAATAAAAAAATCTTGAATTTATATGGTACCTTTCACGTCCTCAGGATGTCCCAAAGTGCTTCACTTTTTGAAGTGCCATTACAGTTATAATGTAGGGAAACAAATTCCATGGAGTTTTATGCATGTATATTTGGACCATCTGTTTGGCCTGCAACACTGTGGCCAGACAATTAAAATATTTAGGTTATTTATGTAAGACATGACATCTGGTAAGTGAGGAGCAGTGAGAAGCCATGCATCAGAGTCAAGCAGCTATTGGTCTCTCAGACTGCTTGTATTAATGATGTCAAGCTTTAAAATCCATTACTGTAGAGGATTTAATTAAGTATGAAAGGACTCGATACAAAATTGCAGCCTGCCAGTAATTGTCTCTGTAACAGTTTAAAATAATGATATGTAAAAAGGAGTGGCAATTTTATATAAAAGTTACATCACAGGAAAATTACTTTGGTGATTTCTAGTGACTTTACATTATTACTGAAGATACATTTTGATATTCACGATGTATTAATGGCAGTGGTGGGAGTATTCAACTTCATAGTAGTGATATCAATGTGGATGCATCCCAAACTATGGAAACTGATCCAAGGTCAATAGATTTCAGGTACAAAATCAGTGAATGGAGGAAGACAGAGCAAGGAAGACAGATAATAAGAAAATGAAAGGAACAGTAACACTATAAAGTTTTTTTTGCTATGAAAGAGCAGATAATTGAATTATTTTTGTGTAATTAAACAACATGAACTTATTCACAACATTTATACTATGATTATTTTTACATAAATATTGCAACCTCCACAATTTTCAAGTAACATGATATGATTTTTTAATTTCACTAATGAGCAAAGCAACAAAAAACTGTGCACTCAAATACTTGCCTTAAGTCTCCAATTATTAGCAATAGGAAGTGCAAAATAGTAATTTGCAAATTACTGCTTCACTGCAGTTTACAGAGAACATTCAGGTATTCTAGATTGGAGGCTGTTGGAATATCTGGAAATCCTATATAAATATGTAGGCATCAAAAGGCAAGTGATTAGAAACCTAAATCAAAACCAAATTAATACAGGATGTGATATGCATATCTACAGGGATCAAGTATCTGCAGTTCCAGTAATGTTTGAAATATTCTGTTAAATTGTCTACATATGTTCATCATCCTTAAACATAACATCACCATTATGCATCAAAACTGCGTTCAGATTTTCTGATTAAAACAGATGTTTTAAGATGATCTTCTGGCAGATGTTTGCTTAGCTGAGCATTCTTGTACAGTCCAATAATGTACAATTTCTCAATGCTTTCAATTTTGTGTATGCAGCAAAATAACATGTGTTCTCTGTCAGTCAACTTAACTTAAAGGAAATTAAGCTTACTGGAGAACTATGCTTGAGCAAATGATGAGCAAAATCATTGGAAAATAGTAACATTGAAAGAGTGGTCACTGAGCACATTTTGTGTTGTAGCAACATAGGAATGGCTAGGTGAAAAATAATCAGATTCATCTGGTTCTCCTACCATCCTAGTAGTTGCATGATGCACCAGTAATTAAGTTGTTGACTAATCATATCAATTAATATACAACAGACCCAGACATGACACGAGGAAAACTCCAGTGGTGAAGAGCTTTGGGAACCATAATTCCAAAGTCACCTGTACCTCCTAAGCCCCTCCTTTTCACATATCATTATTACTTACCAGATGTCATGTCTTAAATTACTCACCTGTTGTATCCCAAAATGTTATTGTACCATCCACTATTGTAAAAGAGTATCCTGAAATAATCCATGTAGGCACACTAGATGGCAAACTTTTGCCCAAGACATTCTGGTATTTTTGCAGCCATCTCACCTGCTATATCTTCTTCATCTTTCTTGACACACCCTGAGCTGCTTCACCTGCCTTACTAAATAATAAATGACAGGTGCTGTATCAACAGTGCCTCTTAATACCAATATGGGTGATCTTGCTTTGTGGTCTGATGAATGAGGTTTTCCAATGATTGTGGCAGATCATGTGGTTCCTGGCTGTATAGAGTAGATGAAACATTATTAATGCCTTAGCACACTTTTAGTGATTTTTAAAAAAACTCAGTGCTCATATTTCATAGGTTACATAGAGTGTATGGAAATGGAATGAGTTATGTACACAGCACAGCGGAGTCTTGAACTTTGATACATCAGACAACTCTATATATCCAAGTTATAACTAGTGCCAACTGCACTGAATTTCACTTCTCTATATCTAAGTCTTACTTTCATACATTGAAGGAATTTGCTTCTGTCCTGCCCTCCTGGAATCTCCAGTTCCCAGTCTCCTGCTTTCTCAAGATGCTTGAAATTTAGGATTTAATCCACCAATAAAATAGCAATTCTGAGAAAACATATTTCCTACTGGGGTCACCAAGTTCAAACCGCTAATCCCACTGGCATAGAAATATTACTGACCATTATAACTCAGTCTGAAACTGACAGTTCTACACTCTGGCTACGAGTAAGGGAGAGCAGAGCGGACAATCGTAAATATCCATAATGTTAAAATTTAACCCATTTACGATGCAATAATTCAGTTAATTATTGTTTCTATGTGTGCCCACAAATCATTCTAGTATGCTGTTAAATCCGTTGTCTTTTGTTCACCACCATTCCTGCTGATTAAAGAAAGATTAATAGATTAAATGCTTTTTTCTCACTCCAGAATCGTTTATGTTCATAGTTTTCACACAGACATCAATTTATCCACACGACAGTAGAAGTCACTGAATAGAGAAAACTTAAAATGTACACTTCAGAAGAAAACTTAAATGGTAAATTGTTGCTGTTGGATTGGCTGAGCCATATACTGTGTTTATGGTAAGTGGCTATAATAATACCCCATGGTCAGGACCAAGCTAAAAGCAAAATACTGCGGATACTGGAAATCTGAAACAAAAACAGAAAATGCTGGAAAAACTCAGCAGGTCTGACAGCATCTATGGAGAGAGAAACAGAGTTAACGTTTCGAGTCCGGATGACCCTTCTTCAGAGCCGAAGAGAAGTGGAAATGTGATGAAATATGTACTGTTTTAGGGAGGGTGGAGCAGGTGAAGCTGGATAAAAGGCCAGCAATAGGTGGGGACAAAGGAGAGATGGACAAAGATGTCATCAGCTAAAGGACAAAGGGAGTGTTAATGGTAGTGGTTAGTACCCAAAAAAAGTGTTGATTGTGGCATAAAGGTAAGAAAGCAGAATGTTATTAAAGCAGAACAAGGCTAGCATTGTGCGAAAGGACAACATGGAACAAGTAACAGGTGGCCCTTTTAGGAATGGGGTGGGGGGAGGGGGCAGTGGTGGGGTAAAAAGTATAGAAAGTGGGATGGGGGATAAAAAAGGGGATAAAACCACAGATAAATAAATAAAAATAAAAATGTGGATAAAAAATAAAAATGAATGCAAAAAAAGGAGGATTAAAAAAAGGGTGAGGATAGAGGAGAGAATTCATGGTCTGAAGTTGTTGAACTCAATGTTAAGTCCAGAAGACTGTAAAGTGCCTAATCGGAAGATGAGGTGCTGTTCTTCCAGTTTGCGTTGGGCTTCACTGGAACAATGCAGCAGGCCAAGGATGGACACGTGGGCATGAGAGCAGGATGGTGTGTTGAAATGGTAAGTGGCAGGAAGGTCTGGGTCATGCCTGCAGACTGAGCGAAGGTGTTCCACAAAGCGGTCACCCACTCTTTGTTTGGTCTCCCCAATATAGAGACCACCACATTGGGATCAACAAATGCAGTAGACCAAATTGAAGGAGGTGCAAGTGAAGCACTGCTTCACTTGAAAGGAATGTTTGGGCCCTTGGACGGTGAAGAGGGAGGGCGTAAAGGGGCAGGTGTTGCGCCTTCTGCGATTGCGTGGGAAGGAGATGAGGTATTGGGGGTGATGGAGGAGTGGACCAGGGTATCCTGGGGGGAAAGGTCCCTACGGAATGCTGATGAGGGGGTGAGGGGAAGATGAGTTAGATGATGGCATCATGCTGGAGTTGGGAGAAATGGCGGAGGATGATCCTTTGAATGTGGAGGCTGGTGGGGTGAAAAGTGAGGACAAGGAGGATCCTATCATGGTTCTGGGAGGGAGACGAAGGTGTGAGGTCAGAGGACCGAGCTGACAGAGTTTAAAGAATACAGTAGAAATTTAAATTTATCCTTATTTGAGTATAGAAAGAATAATTTCCAAGCTTGTAGATGACGCAAAGCTCGGCAATTATTAAATAGTGAGCAGGATTGTAACCAACATCCAGTAGACAGACTGATGAAATGCGCAGATACATGACAGATGAAATTTATTGCAGATAAGTGTGAAGTGAGGAAAATGAGGGTAGGTAATATAAACTGGTACACTTTGAAGGAAGGTAGAAACAGAGAAACCCAGAGGTTCACATACACAAATCTTTTAAAACGGGAGGACAAGCTGATAACCCAAACCCACGACTACCACCATCTAGAAGGACAAGGGCCACAGATACATGGAAACACCACCACCTGGAAGTTCCCCTCCAAGTTACTCACCATCCTGACTTGGAAATGTATCAGCGTTACTTCACTATCACTGGGTCAAAATCCTGGAACTCCCTTCCTAACAGCACTGTGAGTGTACCTACACCACGTGGACTGCAGTGGTTCAAGAAGGCAGCTCACCACCACCTTCTCAAGGGCAACTAGGGATGGGCAATAAATGCTGGCACAGCTAGCAAAGCCCACATCCCACGAATGAATTAAAAAACAGGCAAACAGGATCCTTGTTTTTATAGAGACATAGAGCAGCAGAATGGTACCAGAGATGAGGGACTTCAATTATGTGGAGATGCTGGAGAAGCTGAGATTGTTTTCCTCATAGCAGAAAAAGCCAAGGAGAGATTTAATAGAGGTGTTCAAAATTATGAAGTGTTTTGGCATAGGGAAAAACTCTTTCTACTGGCATGAGCATCAGTAACTTTAAAGGATGCAGATTTAAGATAGTTGCCAAAAAAGTCAGAGGAGAGATTAGGATTTTCTTTTTTACAGAGCGAGTAACTCTGACCTGAAATGTACTTCCTGAAGCAGATTCAAAAGTAACTTTAAAACAGGAGTTGGATATACGTGAAAAATATAAATTGTCAGGGCTGTGGGGAAAGAGCATGGGAGTAGGTCTAATTGGAAAGCTCATATAAAAATTCAGCAAAGGTATGGTGGACCAAATGACAGTAGCACCCATTTTTTGAACACCACTGGTGTTGTTCATGGACCAAAATGTCAATGCACTCGCACACCTCTCTTTTGAATTACACTGGACATCATAGGTCAGGGTGTTAGCGCAGTGCAGATAATACACACTGGAGGTATGTAGAGCAGGCAGGTCATGACATCAGTCAGCGTGCAATGCTGATTTAATGCCAACACTGAAATTTTGGAGCTCAACACTCCAGCCAGTGTTCCCCTGCCCTCCTCCACCCTTAACTTTGCACAGTTGAACATGTGTTAAGCAGCAAGAAGGACTGCCTCACCATTGCTATTTCAAGAAATCATAAATTTCTTGCCAGGTATTTGATTTCTTCTGGTCATTGCTGTGATCCTACAAGTTTATGATGCTTTCCATCGCTCTTTCAAGTTGCAAAATCTACAGGGAATGATGAAGCAGTTGCTGAAGGACAGGCTTCTGACAAACCAATTGCCCCCAGATATGAATGCACTAGTAGACATTCCCCCTTGGAATATAGCATGGCTGGGATAATGAGCAGAGGCCACGCAGCGCAAGACAAGCTGCTAGAAGAGGAAGAAGGAAGAGAAGTAAAAGAGCTCTTAGCAGGAGGCCATATCCATCCAGGGTGTTCAGGGAATAATTCTCCTTCCTCAACCTCAGTAAGGCATGAGACAACTTCAACAAGGACATCCTTACTGAAATCTTCTACCTGCTGTAGCCACAATTGCAAACTCAGAGCAGGGCGAGAACATAATTGCCAGTTTCTGTGAAGATGACCGTGGTGATGAACCTTTATGGAAAGGCTCCTTCCAGGCTGGATCTGGAGATATTTACAATTCACAGTTTGCCATCCACTGTTGCATAAGGAACATCACTGGGGCTCTGTATTTAAAGAGAGCAAATATATTTCATTCTCTCTTACCGGAGACCAGCAGGCAGAGCAAGCACACAGCAAGCACAGGATTTCAGGCTTCTTCATGGTTCATGGCTGCAGCATATCACTTTGTGGGCACTGCATGCCAACTCTGCCACTTATTCAACATCCAGCTGGTGTGTGACCATATGCAGTGAATCATGTAGCTCGATGCCCTGGACCCTGAGAGCAGTTATGATGCCTTCATTCTGTGGCAGTCTGCTGAGCCAATTGCATTAGAGCCACCAAGGCAAACCAAAGCATGGCTACTGGGAGACAATAGCTTTCTGCTGACAACACGGCTGATGACTCCAGAATGCAACCCACACATGCATGCATCGTATGCGCAGTGAAAGCCATTCTTTCACTTGCAAGACAAGTTGGCACACAATCAGAGGCCTGCTGTGCACCCTCACCAATATGGCATCCAGTGTAATTCAGACCAGAGGTGTGTGCGCAGAATAAATGCCATTATGGTGTCTGAACAGCACCTGTAATGTTCAAAAAATGGGTCTTCCCGAGCCTTCTGGTCCATCGTGCTGAATCATTGACTGAGCTTTCCATTTAGTCCCACTCTTTTCTACAGTTCTGTAAATGTTTGTTTTTTATGTATACAATTCCTGTTTGAAGGTTACTGTTGAATCTGCTTCCACCGCCCTTTCAGCCAGTACGTTTCAGATCAGAGTTTCTCACGTTAAAAAAAATCCTCATCTCATCTGTCATTTTTGCCAATTACCTTAAATTTGTATCCTTTAGTAACAGGTACTGATATTCTTGCCAGTGAAAACAGTTCCTTCATAATTCGAACTGCTCTGTTAAATGTGACGTTATCCACTTTGGTAGCAAAAATAGGAAGGCAGATTATTATCTGAATGGCTATAAACTGAGAGAGGGGAATGTGCAAGGAAAACAATCCCAACTTGTCTAGTATCTCCACGTAGGGCAGGACCTTTCCCTCGTCAGCTGGGCGCACACTCGACCTGAACAGGAGAAAATTAGTGCGCGATGACGTTGGGCAAGTGTCCTGACATGATCATCCACTTGCGCGATATTACGGTTGGTGGGCGCACGCGGGAGTCAGCAGCGCACCCGCCCGACAATTAACAGGGCTGTTAAGCCCATTAATTAATTAATTGAATTGAATTTCTCACTGCCTGTCCAACCTTATGGTTGGCAGGCGGGCGAATAGGCCAAGCGGCCATTCCAATTTTTGTGAAGCCTCATCCACAGGTGGGATGAGGTTTCGACCAGTGATTAAAAAAAACTTTTAAAACTCGTTTTTAACATATCACTACTCATGTGACAGCATCACATGAGGGGACATGTTTTCCTATTTTTCTATTGTTTATTTGTAATGTGAAAAATCTTCAGCTCCCTGATGCGGCTCTGTGCCTTCAGGGAGCTTTCACTGAGTGCACCCACGCGCATGCGCTGATTTCCACACTCACCCTCCACCTCCCCCCCCCACCTCCCCAAAGGCAATGCTGAGCATTTAAAATTACATTTTTGTGTAAAATTAAAGTGCATGGGATTGGGGGTAGTGTATTGAGATGGATAGAAAACTGGTCGGCAGACAGGAAACAAAGAGTAGGAATAAATGGGTCTTTTTCCAAATGGCAGGCTGTGACTAGTGGGGTAACGCAGGGATCGGTACTGGGACCCCAGTTATTCACAATATATATTAATGACTTAGATGAGGGAACTAAATGTAATGTCTCAAAATTTGCAGATGACACAAAGCTGAGTGGGAGGGTGAGCTGTGAGGAGGATGCAGAGATGCTTCAGTGTGATTTGGACAAGCTGAGTGAGTGGGCAAATGCATGGTAGATGCAGTATAATGTGGATAAATGTGAGGTTATCCACTTTGGTAGCAAAAACAGGAAGGCAGATTATTATCTGAATGGCTATAAACTGAGAGAGGGGAATGTGCAACGAGACCTGGGTGTCCTCGTACACCAGTCGCTGAAGATAAGCATGCAGGTGCAGCAGGCTGTAAAGAAGGCAAATGGTATGTTGGCCTTCATAGCAAGAGGATTCGAGTACAGGAGCAGGGATGTCTTACTGAAATTATACAGGGCCTTGGTGAGATCACACCTGGAATATTGTGTGAAGTTTTTGCCTCCTTACCTGAGGAAGGATGTTCTTGCTATAGAGGAAGTGCAGACTAATTCCTGGGATGGTGGGACTGACATATGAGGAGAGATTGAGTCGGTTAGGATTATATTCGCTGGAGTTCAGAAGAATGAGGGGGGATCTCATAGAAACCTATAAAATTCTAACAGGACTAGACAGGGTAGATGCAGGAAGGATGTTCCCGATGGTGGGGGAGTCCAGAACCAGGGGTCACAGTCTGAGGATAAAGGGTAGACCATTTAGGACTGAGATGAGGAGAAATTTCTTCACACAGAGAATGGTGAGCCTGTGGAATTCACTACAACAGAAAGTAGTTGAGGCCAAAACATTGTCTGTTTTCAAGAAGAAGTTAGATATAGCTCTTGGGGCAAAAAGGATCAAAGGATATGGGGAGAAAACGGGAGCAGGCTACTGAGTTGGATGATCAGCCATGATCATAATGAATGGCGGAGCAGGCTCAAAGGGCCGAATGTCCTACTCCTGCCCCTATTTTCTATGTTTCTATCTGATTTTCTATTTCAGTGCACGGTTCACGCTGACTGGCCAGCTAGCGTGAAATCATGATCGGGCCTGATCGCTGGCAGTGGTCGGTTTCACGGCCATTTCCAGGCCTGCCCGCTGCGTGCGCCCAACAAGGTAAAAATCCTGCCCATATTTGAAGTCCCTCATCTTTGGTGCCATTCTGCTACTTTATGGGCAGAATCTTCTGTTTGGTGTGTGGGGGAGGGCCCCGCTCGCTGACACATAAAATGATGCTCGGTGACTTTGGGCGTGCGTCCCGACGTCACCGTGTGTCATTCCGACCTTCAGTTCGGCGGGTGCACACCAGAGTCAGCTGCGCACCCGCCGAACTGTCAGAGGCTTGTTAAGGCCATTAGTTAACTAATTAAAGTACTTGTCAGGGATTGTAAGGTCGGCCCACCCGCCCGACAGAGAGAAAATTCTCCCCTATTCTCTGGTTATAGAAACGACGATCCTTATCAGCCTGTCCCACTATACTAAAAGATGTGAACCTCCAAGTCTTTCTGTTGCTGCCTTCCTTTAAAATGTACCGTTTAGGTTATATTGCCTTTCCTCATTTTTCGTTCCAAGATGTATCACTTTACATTTCATAGCTCCAGCTGTCTCCAGCTATGTGCCAGCTTGTTTTGTGAGAGAGAAGGCAGTTAATGATTAGCATGCAATCTTTTTGGTTGATTTTACTGTCATGGTTGAATACGTGTAAGCCTTGAGATGTGGTTGTGTGGGATCCAGTAGTGCTAAATTTGTGAGGAAGAGGTGAAGCCTATGAATGCCAGGTTGGTAGGATATAGCATTGAAAGGTACATTCACCAACCTTGACCACTTGAGAAACATCATTGAACTTCTTGTATCACCGCATGCAGTTCCTTGGGGCTTAACTCCTGGCATTGGAACTCCACGGCTCTCTGGTCCCACTGTCTTTCGATCGTGTATTTTTTTTGACCTCCTTCTCCTTATGAATACAGGACCATCTCTCCACCTTTCCACCATCTCCATCAAGGCCTCCAGTGCAGCCCTGAAAACCTTGGAGCCTGCTGCCTGCAATGTTGCAGATATTTCTCAATATTTTCCAGGGCAGATTCACTTCCTACATGACTCCGAGCACCTGCTTCAGCCACAGTGTACCTCCCATTTTAGAGGTGCAAGCTGGCTTTAAGTGGTGTTCAGAAGTTGTAGTTTTAGACCCCCTGCTGGTATGTGCGGCCAATGAACAGAGTGGTTAACACTGGCTGCACCTAGGAATTGTTATAATAAGTAGGCAGCATGAAGTCAGCATGCTGCCTGTATTTCAATTAGCAGCCGTGGGTTAACTATGCATCGTGCTTCTGCACCTGTTTTTGGATCTATCCAATTTCGCACCTTATCATCCTTCAATCATTGAAAAATGTGCACAGGAATGTCTTAGGGGTTTTCACAATTGGCCCAAGCAAAGACGCAGAGCCACATTAAGGGATGATTGGGGCCACAAAACTTTTCAAAAAGATGAGTACTATTCTCTTGGGTGTTTGAGCTCCTACTGCTCAAGGGATTCTTGATGATAACCTGCACTAATGTCCTGCTGTATCTCTTTTCCATGCCCTCCACAGCCAAGCTGTCATCTAGCAACTTATTGCAGGCAATTAACAAATCTCATATTCTTGTTGCCGAATGAAAGATGCTTGCAAATCTTGACAAGAACACTGTCTGTACACACATTTTCAGTGAAACCAGGTTTATGATATCAAACCATGTCATGTGTGACTGCTTGTTGTGTGTTTCCACAGAGCTGCCTTTGGTGACGATGCATGATTAATGTGCTCCTAACACCAGCCTTGTGCTTTACGTGTATTTCCAGTGACAGAAATAGATTATCTTGCTGACTGCTGCGCATGCACCTTAGCCTCACGGGACCAATGGGGCCCGCTCTTTCTGGGAAAGAGTTGGAACAGGACATTAATGCAGATTATCATCAATAATCCTTTAGGCAGTAGGAGCTCATAGACATCGGAGAGAATAGTACTCATCTAATCATTGGGTTTTGCGGTCTCATTATGTGGCTTTGTGGTAATGCTTGTGGATGATATAGTTTGAATTCCATCCTCAGTTAACACACCAACTTCTTTTCAACAACAAATATCAACAAATGCAAGAAAACATGTTTCAAGAATTCAAATATTTATTTTTCTTTTCAAAATGAAAAATTAGTTTTTGTATGTGAAAAACACATATTTGATGAATTAGGAAGACCCTATAAAGGCCAAGTCTTTCCTTTTTACTTTCACTTGGACATGACTCTGACCTGGCCATATAAACTAGATGCAGCAGTCTACGGTCCTGGATAACATTGTTACTGAAATGTTCTAAACCAGCCACCAGAACTCACCAGCCCTTGACCAAAGTTATTCCAGTCCAGTTACGATACTGGCGTCTGCCCAGCAAAGTGGAAAATTTCCCACATATGTCCTATCCACAAAAAACAGAAATCAAACCTGGCCAATTGCTGCCCTATTAGCTTAACCCCAAGGTAAGTCCTGAAAAAGACTTACTGTATACTGTGTCACTCCATTGGTGCATGGGAAAACTAGCTCAGTATGTTTTCTGCCACATACGTGGGCATTGAAATCCTGTTCTGATGGTCTAAAGATGTTAGAATCCATCATTATCCAGTCACGCCACTACTGTTGCACCTGGCCTCACCAAGTCACTGAATGGTGTGACAATAGATCTAATGCACTACTGAGATCAGTGAAGACTTGGCTTATGGTCTTTTTTATCAACCCCCAAGTTTTCTGAAGCGAGAAGTGATAGCTCATCCTCACTCTGGCATCTTAGGCCTTTATAGCGAGTTTAGCATCTTGAGAAGTACTGAATGTATCTGGTATGAAGGTTTCACTGCAGATATTCTTGGAGTTGTCACATGCCCTATTATGGACTGCTGTATTGTAAAATCATCCAGAAATGTACTTCTGAAAAAAGGGACATGCTGTGAAGCCTTTCATCTTGCACTCATCAGGACAGAATAGCAAGAATACCAAAGTTGAAAGGGAATAACAAATTTATACTGCATGAGAAAAAGGTGCTGATTGGTTGGCTATTAGATTCTGACTGGTAGGAGCATTGCCATAGGGAATGCACCAGGGAACAGTTGTCCCCTGAGATGTTTAGTTGAAAAAGGTGCAATGCCTAGACATGTTTTTTTTGTTGGCAGAGGACAGGGCCCTGTGTTTGAATTTATGTAGCTTCTAGCAAGTGATGTGAGCCACATTATGAGCCTTACTGATAATCTTGAATTGGTTGTTAATGTAATTCTTTGCACACTCTGGATTGTTCATTAAGTGTTGTCCAATTGCACAATCACATGCAATGTTGGACACAATGTTCTTAGCTTTGCAAGCATGGGTTGGTTGAGTATGGTCAGTACTCTGCCCAAGGGATGTGCTGTTTGATACATCCACTAGTCATTGGAACATATGGCCTACGTACCTATCATCACACCAGCATTGAAATTCATACACCATATTACTCATTTGTTTGGTAGGCAGAATGTCTTTTTGAACGAATTCGGGCCCATCATTAAATATGGCGTGCATTTTGTCAATAGTCAAACTTGTTGATGATGACTATTCTAGTCCCTTTGTTAAGATTACAGATATGTATGTCTGGATCAGCCTTGAGGCCGCACAGCGCCACTAGACATTCGTAGTGCATGTGAAAGTCAGACAAGGCATTGGGTATGCCTCAATATGAATGCACTGGATCAGCTAGTGATCTAGCTGATTCCACGATCTAGGCCCAACTCTTGCTAACATTTTCATCAGTTACCGTGAGAAACTCATCTTCAATGGAAAGACTCCAAGCCTCCTCCTTACATATTTCCAGTGCGTAGATGATACATTTGCATTTTCAATCTGCAGCTACATGTAAGAATTTCCTTCACACACCTTAATGGGCTCCATTCCACGCTCAAATTTACCTTTGAAATGAAGCAGCTTAATGTACAAAGTCATCTTGTGGGATAATGGATACCCTGATCAGATCATTGCTCCATGTACATCGCACAACTTCATGAATGGGCCTACGGTTGCTACTTTCAGTCCTGAAAAGTGCACAGTCCACCTCAAATTACCCTGGAAGGGTAAAGTGTCTCAGAAAATTGAGCAACAGGTGAAGCTAGCCATTTCATGCTGGTCTGCAGTAGCAACACGAGTGGTATTCTCCACTAACAGGATGCTGCCATCGAGCCAAAAAAATGTTCTGCCAACTACACAACTGAGTAACGTGGTGTAGGAACTTCAGTGCTGGTGTGAGGCCAGGTATGTAGGCCATACGTCCTAATGATTGGTTGATTGTATCAAACAGCACATCCCTCCAGCTATTCGCAACAGGCAGAGTATTGACCATACTCAACCAGCCTGCGCTTACAAAATTCAGGGCAACTGCAACTGAACAACAGTTACTTAACAATCCAGAGTGTGCTAAGAATTACATTAACAACCAATTTAAGATTATCAGTCGGGCTTGCACTTATGCTTGCTTGAAGCTACATATATTCATACGCAGGGCCCTGTCCTCTACAAATAAAAAAATGTCCAGGCATTGTGCCTTTTTCAACTAAACAAAACAGGGGATAAAAGGTTCCCTGGTGCATTCTACATGGCAACACATCTACCAGACTCCACTTGCCAACCAATCGGCACCCTTTTCTCATACAGTATAAATTTTCGTTCCCTTTGAAATTTGGTATTCTTGTGATTGTGTCCTGATGAGTGCAAGACGAAAAGCTTCAGCAGCATGTTCCTCTTTCTTTCAGCAATACTCAAGTTCAGTACTACCAAACTGGCAAATCATTCCGAGCTCCAAAATGCTGTAACTGGGAGGTACCCCAAAGAGGCTCTGGCCACCCCCCCCCACGAAGTCCCCAGGTAAGTTACCCAGGAAATGTTAGAAGGATTTAAAGCACTTCTAACTCCTGTCTAACTATAGTACTGACCCCTCCCCCGGTCTCCCCATGGGACTAACCCTTACAGGACTCCCCCGCCCCTCTCACAAGAACCCCCTGACTGACACCCCCTCACAAACCACCCCCCACCCCGACTCATTTACCATACAAACTTACCTTGTCCCTGGCTTCTCAAAGTGGCTGGACCTTTAAACTCACCTGCTTTATGGTAGCTAGTGCCATAAAAAAAGGGGGCATGGCTTCCTTACCTCTGATTCTCCTGGCTCCGACACAAGGCCTCGGGAACCTGCAGTACTGGACAGTTCCCGCCCGGTCTGAGTTAGAAGGTCGGATGAGAAAGGAGTGGCTGGATTTTAAGGTAAGAGACTCGGAGCGGAGTGGCGATCCAACTCTATTGCCACTCCACAGAATTCAGGGCCATTACTTATATTTGATTTATTGTCTACAAAATGTTTAAAAGCGCAACTTCCAAGATGTTCCAGAGGAGGGAGCCCACCAACAAACCAATATAAATGTTTTTGGATTAAAAGCAGAAAAGAAAAAAAATAATTGCATTTCTGTAGTGCTTTTCATTACCACTTTGGGACATCCTGAGGTCAAGAGCCATTGAAGTGCTTTTGAAATGTAGTCACTTAGCCCCCCCCTGCCTATTGCCAACCTTCTATCCTGCTTTAACTGCTCTGCCTCCTCTTAAACAGTATAAATTCCAATACTTTCTACTTCTCTTTTGCTCTGAAGAGTCATACGGACTCAAAACGTTAACTCTGTTTCTCTCTCCACAGATGCTGTCAGACCTTCTGAATTCTTCCAGCATTTTCTGTTTTTATTTCAGATTTCCAGCATCTGCAGTATTTTGCTTTTATCTTCGTGGTAGCACCTTGCTTGAGTCAGAAGGTTTCACACCAGACTTGACTACCTAATAAAGGGCTGTACTCAGAGGTGCTATCGCTCAGGACTGATGAAAGGTTGTTTGGTCTGAAATGTTAACTCGGTTCTTCTCTCCACACATGCTGCCTGATCTGCTGGGTACTTCAAAGATTTCCAGTATTTGAAGGACTCTACTTAGCATGTTCAATTTTCACATTTCCAGTTTTTTTCTTATTCATTCACGGGAAGTGGGCTGTAGTCCAGCAGTTCAAGAAGGCAGCTCACCACCACCTTCTCAAGGGCAACTAGGGATGGGCAATAAATGCTGGCCCGGCCAGTGAAGCCCACATCCCGTGAATGAATAAAAAAAAATCTGGAACAGTTGGCTGAACAGTTGGCCTGTTTACATGATGTGAACTTCACATAACGACAAATATATCTCTGTAATGGGTAGTGATGTGGGGTGTCGATGATGACTAGAAGCATAAAGGGAGGGGTGGGGTGTAGGTGAGTCACATGTAGAACCTGTGTGAGGGTTGATCAGTTACTAACATGGCGAGGGAGTGATGCATACCCGGGAAATCAAAAAAAGAGCATTTTTCTCAATCTCACAACTTCAACTTTAGAATATCTTTTGGTGATGGGTTCTATAGGCCGATTTTGTCAACTTTTATGGATGTGATTCTGCTATTACAGCTGTTATACAGGTTATGTCCCTCCCCAGTTACTTCAGTTCTTTCCTGACCTCATTAAAAAAAACATCTTTATCGATTTTTCTTTTGTTATATTCATCTCACAAGCAATTCCTAAGTAGAACCTCTTCCTATCCAACTTGATCTAATCCGATCAGAGGATTCTTTTACACCTTTCTTCCAAGTGTACTCATGCATTTCTATTCATCTGAACACCTCCATGTGGTAGCAAGTTCCACATTCTAACCACTCTCTGGGTAAAGATGTTTTTCCTGAACTTCTCTCTGGATTTATTAGTGGCTATCTTACATTGACATCCTCTAGTTTTGGACTCCCCAAGAAAAAAACATCTTACCCAGTTTAGAATAATTTGAAGATATTAGATCACGATTCATTCCTCCCCTATTGGCTTCAACATGAATTCTAAATTCTCCCTCAATTGAAAAACGACAATAAATGACAAATTTATGGAGTTAGGGAGGTAGAATCAAGGTTAGCTAACTTTTACTGCCAATTGGAGTTTTTTGAGATTCAAACATCCAATCAAGTTAACTTGTACTAAAAATGTAACTTAAACCCCAAAGAAAGTGATATTCATTTAAACATCTTTACAGCTCTCACTTGTCAAAAACCTAGAATTCTAAAATCCCGGCCAATAATTATAAACTTTATATGCCAACTTCATGCCATAAAAAGGTTCATTGGTTCTGCGATAAAATCTACATCACATTTGGAGTTCAATATTTCAATCTCTAAAGTGGCTAACATAGGCAGAAAACCAATTAGCCCAGGTCAAAAGTACATTCAGTATTTTCCCTAAATTTCAATATTCAGATCAACAGATTTTGGCTTGCTTTACCACAATGATAGAAGATTGTTGATCTATGAAAATTTTAACATGGATTTGGGTGGGGGCATATATGGAACTTTTCATATTTTAAAAAAAAAACAAGGTTTCTATCAAAGAAAGTGAAAATTAACTGCTTGCAATGTACAAACTTAAAGAAATGGGTGCACAAATTAATTTTACAATACCAGTCCTGTCGGCAACAACAGACATTTAGCTCAGGGCTCCTGATAGAAGTCAGAAAACAAATCAGCAGTCCAATAATTTTTGATATTCTATTTAACGCACAGCGTTTCTGTTATGCACTTCATTTTCAATGCAGTATGCATTTCCATGAGGCCAGCACTTTGACAACTTCTTTTAAATCAAGAAACACCAATCTCTGAACAAAATAAACCTGTGCAATGGCATGGCAAGATTGGTACACACTATGGGGTATACAGATTTTTTGTTAGATACATAAAATCTTCACTCCATTGGATTTGTAGATATGTGGCTGGGTATTTCTTGAGGCTTGAATGCTGTAGCAATAGGTTCTATGCTCTGCAAAAGATAGACAGAAAGACAGCACCACTTATTTTAATATCCACAGTCAACAATAAGGTTTTGAAAATAACCAAAGAGAGTATTTGAAAAACACTTAGAGAATTCAATCAAAACAAAGATCAATTAAAAACAGAGCATGCCTATTAAACGTACAGGTGCATTTGAGGATGTAAAAAGGTTGGTGGATGTTTCAAAATGATGACTATCATGACTTTAAGAAAGTCCTTCATAAGTTCCAACTTAACTTGTAACTAAACTGCAGGTTCATGATAATATAAATTAACCCCGAAAAATATTTATACAATTTTTTGTTTACGTAACTTTGAATTAAAAATGAGTTAAAGATGTTATGGCCAATATTAACTGCATTAAGTTGACCACAAAATCTTTGCTGTTAATATTATTTATGACATAACAGGATAGTAGTTGGAAACAAAGGAGGCGGTGGCACAGTGGTATTGTCACTGGTCTGGACTGGTATTCCAGAGACCCAGGGTAATGCATTGAGGGCTTGGGTTCAAATCCCACCATGGTAGATGGTGAAATTTGAATTCAATAAAAATCTGGAATTGAAAGTCTGATGATGACCACAAAACCATTGCCGATTGTTATAAAATCCCATCTGATTCACTCATGCCCTTTAGGGAAGGAAACTTGCCATCCTTACTTGGTCTGGTCTACATGTGACTCCAGACCCACTGCAATGTGGTTGACTCTTAAATGCCCTCTGAATGAGGGCAATTAGAGATGGACAATAAATATTGCTCTAGCCAGTGACGCCCACATCCCATGAGCTAATTTTTTAAAAATGACACCAAGGGCCAAGAAATCAGTAATCTAATAGCTGAGAAAATGATCAATTTTAATATTGACTGTGTAGAAAATCTAAATGATGCTAAAAGAGGTAAAACAAATATAATGTGCTTTTATAATCAAACATCTTCCAATTAAACATTTGAATTTTCATGGATCAAATCATCACATGAATATTTGCTTTGACCCTTTCTGAGTAAACAGGTTGGTAAAACGGACAACAGGGCATATTAAGGATTATCCCTAGAAGGAGGAAGTTAGAAATGTTTTCACATGGACGATTATTGGAGCACAGAATGTATTACCACAAGTGGTAATTGAAACTAAGACGATGACATCAGTTAAAATTATTAAAAGCACAGAAGGATGAGTAGGAAACAGCAGGGAAATGGGATCAGAATAGATTGCTTTCCATTGAAGAGGTGGCAACAGCATGATGTGCTGTAATTTCTATGATTCATTGCACAATCCACAAATACCAGTCTCTTCCTCACATAAATCAGTGTCTCAGCCCAAGAGATTAAACTCATGTTATTCGTATTGTCTTTGGCTTCATTCCTGCGCTCATCGTACCATGTGCGCAAGATGAAAATTTGCCAACTCTCAAATTATTCTCATCATGATAAAAGATGTAAGTTCCACTATAATTAACAAATGTAGATGAAAAAAAAAATGGCTCGGGTGTGTTATTTAGTCAGGGATTGGGATTATGTTTTGAATTAATGGTTCTAAGGCAAATGGCATATCAGGCTGTGCAGGAGCCACAGTACTTAAGTCCGCTCACTTAGTACCATATTAGCAACCAAACCTATAGTTCCCCTACTGCTGTTGAATAACACACAACTACTTTACTGCACCATACCCAGGTACTTACGATTCAGTACAATTGTACCACCATCTGAGAGCAGCTTCTCCAAATTAAATAACAGATATGGTCATGTAACTGGTTGTCACTGAAATCTCATATGCTGGACATCTCTAAATCATCAGGAATAAAAGAAAGGGTGCCGATCCACAAAATTTCCGATAAGTCAGCTCGCTGACAGGACTCATAACTAACATCATTTCGAGCAGCTGTTTGTGGCGACTGATATACAGCACGTCTTCAGGGAGTAGAAATATTACTCTAACATTGTGTCTCTTTAAAAAAAAAAGTTATTGTCATTGAACACTTCTGTCACTACTGCAACTGCTCATGCAGCACCTTTGACATAAGTAAAACGGCCGAAGGCACCTCACAGGAGGGCAATCAAAAAAAATGACACTGAGCCACACAAGATATTAGGACAGATGACCAAAAACTTGGTCAAAGAGGTAGGTTTTTAAGGAGCATTTTAAAAGAGGAAATCAAGGTGGAGAGGGTTAGGGAGCAATTCCAGAGC
The DNA here is from genome assembly GCF_964194155.1 of Cetorhinus maximus. Lineage (NCBI taxonomy): Eukaryota > Metazoa > Chordata > Chondrichthyes > Lamniformes > Cetorhinidae > Cetorhinus > Cetorhinus maximus. The sequence continues at coordinate 135,316,156 of NC_135884.1, read as the reverse complement.
TTTGGGCATTGGTAACTGAAGGCACAGACCCTAATGGTGGCCCATTAAAACTGGGATTGATCAAGGGGCCAGAATTAACCGCCACCTTTAATTATTGTACAGTACCCGATTCAGGTATTCTTGACACTGAATGGATTTCTTCAGCACTTTCTGGGAATCGTTTAATTTTTGTAGCAAGGACTCTGAAATAAAGGAAACAGGTTTCATGCATAATGATAAAAACAGATACAACACTGAAATATACAGACTACTCAAAACAGAAATAACATTTCCTTTGATCATGACAAAAAGAAAATCAGGCCGAGATTTCAGTTTTGGTGGGGTTCGTCAGGGATTTAAATATTAATATGTTTAAGGCTTGTTAAAGGAAATAACTTCCAGACTCTGGGCTAACATGTACAACAGGCAGCAGTGAGGAGTTACAGCCAATGTAATCAGGATGAAGAATTATAGAGCTCAAAGTCTACCTCACTTATTAAAAAGGAGTCCCTTCGAAAAAATGTTCCAAAAAGTGTAAAACAAAATGTTTGATTCTTTTCTTTTTGTGACTTTTCGGGAACAATGATTAGGGAACCTTATTCTGTTTTGAAGAGCTACATGACAATCTTTGTCACAATCTCACAAAAATTAAAATGTTTATAGCACACGTTATATTACGTGCTTGCAAACAAAGGAGAAACAAACTGCAAAACTTTTTCCTGTGATGTATTTATTTTGTATTACACCTGTTCTAAGTAGTTTTGAAATAACACAATTTCGTTATTAAGTAGTTAACAAGTTACTACCCATTTATTCGTTGTACTTACTATGTACCCCATTCTAAAGTAGTTCGGAACTATATGATTTATATTTTGTGGCCAAAATTAATAATACGTAAAACAGACATTGTGATGGAAAAGTGAGCGCCTTGCAACATTCTCAATATGGGGGATCAGAGATTAGCGAGGACACACTGCACACATATAGTGTGTAAACTTGCTTCACGGACACAGGTTTAAAATGATCCAAGGTGTATTAGCTGGCATTATTTCATTTTGCATTGTTATTTAACCCTGTAACACACGAGTAAAGTCTGCAAGGTGGATTGCAAACATGCATTAAGTGACAAGGACTCCACTACTCCCATAAGGAAGAGACTGCCACAGGGAGTTGCACCAAAGAAAGCAAAAGCACAAGGCGCAACAATCCATTCGAGCATTCTTAAAACCTGTAATTCACCAAGGCGTGCTAAAAAGATGTACCATCGTGATGGTGAATGTTAATTGTTTTTGTGCATTGTGGGCAGTACTCTGTAAAAAGATGGTGCAGGAAAATATTTACAGAATATTCAAATTAATTCTTTTTCCAGGATTCCAGATTTCTCTCAGCCTGTTTCTGACCAGTTGTATATCTTGCCAAAGGGTAATGATTTCAGGAGTTGTATTCTATAGTCAAGCCTTAATATATTAAAAAGATAGATATACACACAGACCCTCATTCCTTTTCTAGCCCATTATTATGTCAAACAAAATAAGTGAAACACTTACAACAATGCAAATTTTCAGGCAGCATTAGAATCTACAATCAATTTGACAACATCTCACACTTTCAGTGCTCGGCGGAGTTGTTGTCTTCACAAACTATTCCTTATATTAGGTTAATTTGATATACATCAACAGGTTCTCTGAGGCACAAGACTTTAACCCAGTTACATTATGAGGATTCACAATAAGTGTTATGCAACAAAAACACAATGTGCAATCCCCTTGGCTTCTGTTGCACTTATGTGAAGCATCGTTTGATTGAAAAAATATTTTTTCTATGTTAAAGGCACAATATAAATGCAAATAAAGAACAATAACTTGTGTTCATATATATGCACATATATATTTATCAAGTAGCTTGACACCATTCAGGACAAAGCAGCCAGCTTGATTGGCACCAAACCCACAAACATTCACTCCCTCCACCACCGATGCAAGATGCACCGCAGGAATTCACCAATGCTCCTTCAACAGCACCTTCCAAACCCATGACCATTACCATCTAGAAGGGCAGCTGATAGACGGGAATACCACCACCGGGAAGTTCCCCTCCAAGTCACTGACCATCTTGACTTGGAAATATATTGCCGTTCCTTCACTGTCGCTGGGTCAAAATCCTGGGACTCCCTCCCTAACAACACTGGTGAAGCAACGCCACATGGACTGCAGCTGTTCAAGAAGGCAGCTCACCACCACCTTTTCAAGGGCAACTAGGGATGGGCAATGAATGCTGGCCTAGCCAGCGACCTTCACATCTCATGAATGAATTTTTTAAAAAAAATTATCACAACCTCTGTTCACCCCAAAGCACTTTATAACCATACTTTATGTACAACAGTTCCTGAAGAACTAACTCCATCCCTCTCCCTGGCAACTGTAAGAGGCTGAACCAGACTGTTCACAATCTTACTATTGTTTTTGACCCAGAGATGAGTTTCCCACCATATATCCACTCTATCACCAAGACGGCTTACTTCCATCTCTGCAACATCGCCCTACTCCACCCCTGCTTTAGCTCATCAGCTGCTGAAACCCTCATCCATGCCTGTTACCTCTCGGGTCAGCCTCCCATCTTCCATAAACATAAGCTTATCAAAACTCTCTGTATCGTCCATTTCCTCCAGCCCTATAAGCCTTTGTAATCTCTGCGCTTCTTTAATTCTGACCTCTTGAAACTTCCTGATTTTAATTGCTCCAGCATTGGTGGTTGTGTCTTCAGCTACCTAGGTTTTAAGTTCGGACTCTAAGAGTCATACAGACTCGAAACTTTAACTCTGTCTTTCTCTCCACAGATGCTATCAGACCTGCTGAGTTTTTCCAGCACTTTTTGTTTTTGTTTCAGATTTCCAGCATACGCAGTATTTTGTCTTTATTTTAAGTTCTGGAAATTCCTCCCTAGAAACCTCTCTGCCTCTCTCTGCTCCTTTAGGGCACTCTTTAAAATCTACTTCTTTGAGCAACCTTTGGTCACCTGTCCTAATGTATGTTGTGGCTTGCTGTCAATTTTTGATGAATTAGCACCAGCCATGATTCAGTTGGTAATACTCTTGCTTTTGCGTCACAAGATTCTGTGTTCCAAGTCCCAATCGAAGACTTCAGCATTGCGAAGGTGTCGTCTTTTGGATGAGCAGAGGGGCATGTTAGTGGAGTGGTGAAAAAGGCATATGGGACACTTGCCTTTATCAATCGAGGCATAGATTACAAAAGTAGGGAGGTCATGTTGGAGTTGTATAGAACTTGGTGAGGCCACTGCTGGAGTACTGTGTGCAGTTCTGGTTGCCACATTATAGGAAGGATGTGATTGCACTGGAGGGGGTGCAGAGGAGATTCACTAGGATGTTGCCTGGGATGAAACATTTAAGTTATGAAGAGAGGTTGGATAGACTTGGAGATAAAGACAAAAAACTACTGCGGATGCTGGAAATCCGAAACAAAAACAGAATTACCTGGAAAAACTCAGCAGGTCTGGCAGCATCGGCGGAGAAGAGCTGACGTTTCGAGTCTTCATGACCCTTCAGCAGAACTGAGTAAAGTTAGGAGAGGAGTGAAATATAAGCTGGTTTAAGGTGGGGGGGGAGAGAAGGTGGTGGGGGGGGGGGGGGGGGGGAGGTGTTGTAGGGACAAGCAAGCAGTGATAGGAGCAGAGAATCAAAAGATGTCACAGACAAAAGGTCAAAGAGGTGTTGAAGGTGGTGATCTTATCTAAGAATATGTGCTAATTAAGAATGGATGGCAGGACACTCAAGGTACAGCTCTAGTGGAGGTGGGGTAGAAAGACTGACAGGGTATTACAGTTATAGATTTAAAAATAATGGAAATAGGTGGGAAAAGAAGAATCTATATAAATTATTGGAAAAAACAAAAGGGAGGGGGAAGAAACGGAAAAGGGGTGGGGATGGGGGAGGGAGTTTAAGATCTAAAGTTGTTGAATTCAATATTCAGTCCGGAAAGCTGTAAAGTGCCTAGTCGGAAGATGAGGTGCTGTTCCTCCAGTTTGCGTTGGGCTTCATTGGAACAATGCAGCAAGCCAAGGACAGACATGTGGGCAAGAGAGCAGGGTGGAGTGTTAAAATGGCAAGCGACAGGGAGGTTTGGGTCTTTCTTGCAGACAGACCGCAGGTGTTCTGCAAAGCGGTCGCCCAGTTTGCGTTTGGTCTCTCCAATGTAGAGGAGACCCCATTGGGAGCAACGAATGCAGTAGACCCCATCCCATTCTCTCAGTTCCTTCGCCTCCGTCGCATCTGTTCTGATGATGCTACCTTCAAAAACAGTTCATCTGACATGTCCTCCTCCTTCCTTAACCGAGGTTTTCCACCCACGGTCGTTGACAGGGCCCTCAACCGTGTCCGGCCCATCTCCCGCGCATCCGCCCTCGCTCCTTCTCCTCCCTCCCAGAAACATGATAGGGTCCCCCTTGTCCTCACTTATCACCCCACCAGCCTCCGCATTCAAAGGATCAATCTCCGCCATTTCCGCCAACTCCAGCATGATGCCACCACCAAACACATCTTCCCTTCACCCACCCTGGTGGCATTCCATAGGGATTGTTCCCTCCGGGACACCCTGGTCCACTCCTCCATCACCCCCTACTCCTCAACCCCCACCTATGGCACCTCCCCATGCCCACGCAGAAGATGCAACACCTGCCCCTTCACTTCCTCTCTCCTCACCGTCCAAGGGCCCAAACACTCCTTTCAAGTGAAGCAGCATTTCACTTGCATTTCCCCTAGCTTAGTCTACTGCATTCGTTGCTCCCAATGCGGTCTCCTCTACATTGGAGAGACCAAACGCAAACTGGGCGACCGCTTTGCAGAACACCTGCGGTCTGTCCGCAAGAAAGACCCAAACCTCCCTGTCGCTTGCCATTTTAACACTTCACCCTGCTCTCTTGCCCACATGTCTGTCCTTGGCTTGCTGCATTGTTCCAGTGAAGCCCAACGCAAACTGGAGGAACAGCACCTCATCTTCCGACTAGGCACTTTACAGCTTTCCGGACTAAATATTGAATTCAACAACTTTAGATCTTAAACTCCCTCCCCCATCCCCACCCCTTTTCCGTTTCTTCCCACTCCCATTTGTTTTTTCCGATAATTTACATAGATTTTTCTTTTCCCACCTATTTCCATTATTTTTAAATCTATAGCTGTAATACCCTGTCAGTCTTTCCACCCCACCCCCACTAGAGCTGTACCTTGAGTGTCCTGCCATCCATTCTTAATTAGCACATATTCTTAGATAAGATCACCACCTTCAACACCTCTTTGACCTTTTGTCTGTGACATCTTTTGATTCTCTGCTCCTATCACTGCTTGCTTGTCCCTACAACCCCGCCACCCGCCCCCCCCAACCTTCTCTCCCCCCATCCCCCCCCATCTTAAACCAGCTTATATTTCACCCCTCTCCTAACTTTACTCAGTTCTGCTGAAGGGTCATGAGGACTCGAAACGTCAACTCTTTTCTTCTCCGCCGATGCTGCCAGACCTGCTGAGTTTTTCCAGGTAATTCTGTTTTTGTTTTGGATAGACTTGGGTTCTTTTCGTTGGAGCGGAGAAGACTGAGGGGCGGCCTGATCGAGATGTACAAGATTATGAGGGGCATGGACAGGGTGGATATGGAGCAGCTGTTCCCTTTAGTTGAAGGGTCAGTCACAAGGGGACATAAGTTCAAGGTGAGAGACAGGAGGTTTAGAGGGGATGTGAGGGAAAACATTTTTACCCAGAGGGTGGTGATGGTCTAGAATGCACTGCCTGGGAGGGTGGTGGAGGCGGGTTGCCTCACATCCTTTAAAAAGTACCTGGATGAGCACTTGGCACGTCATAACATTCAAGGCTATGGGCCAAGTGCTGGTAAATGGGATTAGGTAGGTAGGTCAGGTGTTTCTCACGTGTCGGTGCAGACTCGATGGGCCAAAGGGCCTCTTCTGCACTGTGATTTTGTGAGATGTTAAGCCGAGGTCCAATCTGCCTGCTCAGGTGGAGTTGGAAGATTGCATGGCAGTATTTCCAAGAAGAACAGGGAAGGGTCAAATATTTATCATTTATATTTATTATATTATATTTATTAAACACCTGCGGTCTGTCCGCAAGAAAGAACCAAACCTCCCTGTCACTTGCCATTTTAATACTCCACCCTGCTCTCTTGTCCACATGTCTGTCCTTGGCTTGCTGCATTGTTCCAGTGAAGCCCAACGCAAACTGGAGGAACAGCACCTCATCTTCCGACTAGGCACTTTACAGCCTTCCGGGCTGAATATTGAATTCAACAACTTTAGATCTTAAACTCCCCCTCCCCCCATCCCCATCCCGTTTCTTCCCCCTCCCTTTTGTTTTTTTTTCAATAATTTATATAGATTCTTTTCCCACCTATTTCCATTATTTTTAAATCCACAACTAATACCTTGTTAGGCTTTCCACCCCACCCCAACTAGGTCTGTACCTTGAATATCCTGCCATCCATTCTTAATTAGCACTTTTCTTAGATAATATCACCACCTTCAACACCTCTTTGATCCTTTTGTCTGTGACATCTTTTGATTATCTGCTGCTATCACTGCTTGCTTGTCCCCACAACCACCCCACCCTCAACTTCTCTCTCCCCCCGCCCCCCACCTTAAACCAGCTTATATTTCACCCCTCTCCTAACTACACTTCAGTTCTGTTGAAGGGTCATGTTGGACTCGAAACGTCAACTCTTTTCTTCTCCACCGATGCTGCCAGACCTGCTGAGTTTTTCCAGGTAATTCTGTTTTTGTTTTGGATTTCCAGTATCCGCAGTAGCTTTTTGTTTTTATCAAATATTTATCCCTCAATCAACATCACAAAAACCAGATAATCTGGTCATGGGCCTGAAATATTAACTCTGTTTCTCTCCATAGACAGCGCCTGATCGGCTAAGCGTTTTCTGCTTTTATTATCTGGTCATTAACAGGTTGCTGTCTGTGTGGGAGCTTTCTGTGTGCAATTTAATTGCTGTGTTTACAACAGGGACTACACTTCAAAAAGTACTTCATTGACTGTAAAGTGCTTTGAGATGTGCAGTAATGGTGAATAGTGTGATATAAATGCGCAACTTTATAAAATCAATACCATGCTGAAGCACCATGGGGCATTTTGCCAGGTTACAGACACTACACAAATAAATACGTTAAAATACCTGGAAAAACTCAGCAGGTCTGGCAGCATCTGTGGAGAGGAACACAGTTAATGTTTCGAGTCCGTGTGACTCTTCAACAGAACTAAGTAAAAATAGAAAAGAGGTGAAATATAAGCTGGTTTAAGGGGGCGCAGGGGGGGTGGGAGGAGACAGGTAGAGCTGGATAGAGAGCCAGTGATCGATGGAGATAGCCAAAAGATGTCATAGACAAAAGGACAAAAAGGTGTTGAAGGTGGTGGTATTATCTAAGGAATGTGCTAATTAAGGGTAGACAGCAGGACAAGCAAGGTACAGTTAGCCCTAGTGGGGGTGGGGTGAAGGGAAGGGATTGAAATAGGCTAAAAGGTAGAGATAAAACAATGGATGGAAATACATTTAAAAATAATGGAAATAGGTGGGAAAAGAAAAATCTATATAAATTATTGGGAAAAAGGGGGATCGGAAAGGGGGCGGGGATGAAGGAGAGAGAGTTCATAATCTAAAATTGTTGAATTCAATATTCAGTCCTGAAGGCGTTAAAGTGCCTAGTTGGAAGATGAGGTGCTGTTCTTCCAAAACAAAAACAAAAATACCTGGAAATACTCAGCAGGTCTGGCAGCATCTGCGGAGAGGAACACAGTTAACGTTTCGAGTCCGAATGACCCTTCAACAGAACTAAGTAAAAATAGAAGAGGGGTGAAATATAAGCTGGTTTAAGGAGGGGGGGGGGTTGGTGGGACAAGTAGAGCTGGATAGAGGGCTAGTGATAGGTGGAGCTAACCAAAAGATGTCACAGACAAGAGGACAAAGAGGTGTTGAAGGTGGTGATATTATCTTAATTAGCACATTCCATCGATAACATCACCACCTTCAACACCTCTTTGTCCTCTTGTCTGTGACATCTTTTGGTTATCTCCACCTATCACTGGCCCTCTATCCAGCTCTACTTGTCCCACCCTCCCCCCCCCTTAAACCAGCTTATATTTCACCCCTCTTCTATTTTTTACTTAGTTCTGTTGAAGGGTCATTCGGACTCGAAACGTTAACTGTGTTCCTCTCCGCAGATGCTGCCAGACCTGCTGAGTTTTTCCAGGTATTTTTATTTTTGTTTTGGATTTCCAGCACCCGAAGTTTTTTGCTTTTATTATAATAAATACAAGTTGTTGTTGTTCCGAAGCTCCTGGATTCTCACTCTCACCAACCCCCCCCCCCCTCCCCCCGCCCCGCGACTTCAGGCCCATCAACATCCAGCACTTTGATGGCGCCTCCCTCCTCCACAAGGCCCCGGGAAGTGCATTTCACTCCAGTTGGTGGTTATCAAACTGGCGCTCAGGGACAGCGCAAAGTGAAGCCCCATGGCAGCGGCCGGCGGTTAGCGGGCAATCAGCAGCGATACAGGATAAAATACCGAGTGTGTTGTTGACAGCAGTGAGTTCACCGGCCACCTCCGCACATTCTTCGGTGTTTATCTTCCCCGCCATCCTCGTCTCATCCGCAGCAGCGCCGCCCCCCGCGCGCGCGCACAACCGCGGCTGAGCCGCCGCCATCTTTCATCAGGGTTCATCAGGGATTTTCGGCGCCGACGGTCGCCATCTTTGATCAGGGCAAGCTTATATTTCACCTCTCTTCTATTTTTTACTTAGTGCTGTTGAAGGGTCATTCGGACTCGAAACGTTAACTTGTATTCCTCTCCGCAGATGCTGCCAGACCTTGCTGAGTTTTTTTCCAGGTATTTTTTTGTTTTTGATCAGGGGCGGCGTTGGACTGGCTACCGGCGGCCGCCATCTTTGATCATGGCTCGCGCGGATATCAACGGTTTAGCTGCTGACGGGTTGGGCCGAACTAGTTCGTTGCCTTTGATTTTTCGGAACGTGTTTACGAACGTGAGTGTTCAGCAGCGGTCTGGGCCGTTCACTGTCCGGTTTTGGTGAAGAATTCGTGCGTCCGATGATTGACATGGTAACCGCTGGTGGGGGGAGGGAGCGGGGACTTTCCCTTATTAAGTCAGTGTAACCCTGCGGTTGTCTGCAGTTTGAGGGGAATCTTCCCTATTTATCATCTGAACGAGCAGGAAGGGACCGACCTTAATGGCTGGAGCCCCGATGGACATTCCCCTGAACCTCTGGTTTAACCCCTTTGCACGTTGCACGGGGAAGCAATCCTCCCTTAGTCAGAATGCTGTTAACACAGTGGGTTTAGGGTTATTGGTGAAGTTGCAAACTGGATGGACGTGTTCCTATTGTGCCACACCTTTTATGAGGTGCGGTCATGTTTCCAATGTACAGCAGTTTAAGTGATATGCAGTTCCTAGAGATGTCAGTACCTCCCCCTCCAGCTCCTGCTGTCACCCACTGAGCCTATGCTGGCTGTACACCACCTTCCCACACCAGTCGGACAGCAAATAGTCACTTTGTTGCTAATTCTTTAGTGTCAGTCAAACAGCCTTTTTCTCTCCCCCCCCCCCCACTTGCCCAACATGTTTATAAACGAGTAAAGGTATTCAAAGAATTTTTTTTTAAAATACACTTTTTATTTGGTCCCACGGTTCTTCTCCTGGGGTGCTTGTGGCATTGTCCTGGAGATTAATTACTGGGCTCCCAGGGCAATTCTAGAGGGTTGCAAACCCTAGGCTGGGGTTAGCATCTTAAGCTTGAGATCACTGTGTGTGTCTTAACCAACACCCGAGTCCCATTCACCTGCCGACCCTGTATTTGCTGACCTACATTGTGCCCTGGTTAAGCAACGCCTTGATTTTAAATTTCTCAATCTTGTTTACAAATTCCTCCATGGCCTCACCTCTTCCTATCTCTGTAATGTCCTCCACTCCCATAACCCTCTTAGATATCTGTGCTTATCTAGTTCTGGCCTCTTGAGCATCTTCAATTTTAATTGCTGCACAGCTGCCTAGGCCCTGAGCTCTGAAATTCCTTCCCTAAACCTTTCTCTTTTCTAGAAGGTACCCCATAAAACCTACTTCTTTGACCAAGTTTTTGGTCATCTGCTTTACTATCTCTATGTAGTTCAGTTCAGTGTCAAATTTTGTTTTATAATAATCCTGTGATGTATTTTGGGATGTTTTCTACGTTAATGGTGCTATATAAATACAAGTTGTTAGAACTGTCATTGGCAACATATTGTTGCTAGATGCACCTTTTAATTTATCAGTTATAATGTACATATCAGTTATAGAAGTATATGACTATTTACAGTATGAAGGAAAAGGAAATTTCCAGTTACACGCAATAGAAATTGTCAATTTGCAATGGAAGCAAAGCTTTGTATACAAATCCTTGTATGGTGTTCAGAAAAATAGAGGGAAAAATAAATATTTTGGCTGAAGGAAAGCTAGCTTCAATGGAAAACATATGTATATGTATAGTGAAAGAAAAGGACTCTGATGGTTGTGTATTTCAATGATATACTAAAGTCATACATGTTTTTCACTCGTCCTTGGGCATCACAATTCTTTGACACTGCTGCACAGTTCTTTCATTAGACAAACCTTCACCAGCTCCAGAAGACTGATGGCATCACAACTTCAGTCGCTTTGTGTTCCATTAGCAAAGCTAATTACCGGGGAGACAACAGGACAATTTGTATACAAAGTAGAAACTGTAAACAGTTTAGAATGTAGAATGCGAGAGTGCAGTAATGTATGGGGAAAGCAAATATTCTTTGCGCAGAGTAGAAATGAACTGCTTCTGCGAATTTTATATGGAAAATGGGGGAACAAAGATTGACAATTGTCTTTATTATGTATGGGGAGTGGACCTAATTTATGCACAGAATAGAATTTGGCTGTTTCAGTATGAAGCCATAACCACCTCAAGTGGTCACATACAATGAACTGCAAAAATGCATATGTCTCAGATCCAGGACTTATTGTTTTATGAATATTTATTGATCAATGTTAATGTGTTTTAGTGCTGTATTTCACATGACCCTTCGGGTACTGGTGAGATTTTGCAAAACTGTGTGAATATAAGTCTTTGAAAAAGCTAGAAACAAAGACCTGTAACCAATGAAGAAACCCCTGTGTGTAAAAAAAAGCTTCAGATCCCTCAAAAGGTAATCAGCCAAACTTCAGCAAGCCACACAACCTGTTCATTAATACCTCAAACTTACCTTTTTGTCATAATCTTGTAGTTTTTTTCAAACGTGCATCACGTGGTCATCTCCAATGACTTCAAGGAGTCAGCCGTCACCTGTAGTTTAAGAATGCTACTCCATAGGCCAGTCAGCTCTGAGCAAAATAAAACTTAACACCCAACTAACATGGATTTAGATACAATATGGTTTGGCCTTTCTAAAAGATTTTGATTACGTTTTGTATGAAGCATTTGTAATTAAACATCAAGTGACAAATACAGAATGGAAGATGGTAACAAGTTAGGAAATGGATGGCAATTAATTGGGGTCCTTTCTTCTTCTTCTTCTTCTTGAGTTCTCTGTCTGAAGGCAGGTCTGACCCACAGCACCAGGACCTCCATCATGGGTAGTGCAAGTATATCAAAGTATACTTTACTTTATCAAATTATATAAAATATTTAAAAAATCAACCCAGAATATTAGTTTAAATTAAGCCAGTAAACTAGGAGCAGAGGACATAGATTTAAAATGGGTGGAAAGTATGATTAAAACCAATAGTAGGAAATATCCTTTGCGCAGAGTAGAAATGCCCAGAGTGCTATAAGTTAGGAATAATCTGCCAGGCAGTGTGATATAATCAGAAATGTTAGGGACTTTCAGAATGTTGGTGGATGGATGCTGTAATGGAAGTGTTAAGGTATTAGAGGGATGAACTTCAGTGGACTGAATTGTATTTTCTGGCACTTGACATTTTTTATGTTGATATGAGACTAGGCGTTTTCTTATTTTAGAGCAGACTGTGATGTGCAGAAGAGCCCTCATCTATTTTCAGTGTAATGGTGCATGTAACTAGATTTATTGTGCTGCACATTCAATGCTATAATAGGATCACCTTGCAACTGAGTGGATATAGAAGAGGACTGGTGCATTACGGCAGTGGAAATTTGCCAATATGTTCAGATTTACTTGGAAAATACAGGAAGATATGAATTTTAAAGAAAGACAGAGGCCCTGCGGGAATTATAGTTATTGATTTTGAGATTTTTTTCGAGCTGAGTGGATTGAACATAAAGTTGGTGTGCAACAAAATGTCTTTGCCATCTGCCTGAGATGCTAAAACAAGCCTTTAAGTAATATACTTTCTGATCAATGATTTGGCTGTTGTGACCAGTTGATTCTTTCTTGTTGAATTTTGATTGGCCATTTAAAGGAAAATAATGTTAGGTTATGGAGGTAAGTACTTCAATCGGTAGGAATGTATGAGAAGGCTTAATCATAAATGAGATATTGATCCACGATGGGCTGAATGGCCTACTTCTGCATCTTACCTTTTCTGTAGTTCTATGGATACAGTTTGGGTTACTATGCGCATACTGAATATGACAAGTTGCAGGCATTTAAAATATTTCTTGCATACAGTTCCAGTAATGGTCTTGATCCCAGCCACTAATACAGATATATATGAGAATATAATTGTATTTGTTGTTTATCTTCAGAATTACTACACATGATCTCCACCTTCCAAGTTTATTCCGTTGTGGACAAATCTCTAATGACTTTGCTTACCGTTAGTCAAAGGACGCGTTTGAAGTTTGATAATTGAAGTGTGACCGGAAGTAAGTGGTTACAGGAAATGTGCACTATACACAATATTTTTAAGGTGTTATAAGATGGCTGCTTACTGTTTCTACATTTTTAGAACTTTATGCACCCAAATTAAAAAAACAAATTATGATTTTCAAAAGCAGTTTTAAACAAATTTCTTGTTTTCTGAATCTCAATCTTTGCTTCTAGATCTTAAGGAATTCTTTTTACTGCCCCTGTTATTAAAAACAGTGGCAAATCAGTTGGAGTTTTAGTTTGCACGTTCCTTTTATTTCAAAATAATAGATGGATTATCAGTTTTATCTTGTACACTTCCATAACTGTGAATTTTTAATTAGCTGATATGGACCTAACAGGCACCTTTTGGATAAATCACTTCATTCATTTGTATTGCTGTATTTTTAGATATTGTGAATTTGCTTTGTCTTCAGTGCAGTAATCTTTACATTTTATTTTCAGCAACCTACCATACTTTTAGCCTAAAGAAATGGAAACCTCAGCAACAGAAACTATCCTGATCACTGGCGGGGGAGGTTATTTAGGATATAGGTAAGATAAATCATTGCGTGAAATGAATTAAATAGTAAATGCACACAAGACTAACGTCTCAAAATTCTATTTGAAAGCGGAGCAGTTAATAGGTACATTTTTCAGTGGTATTTGTCTGTGGGGAATTGCCTTTTAAATTGAGGCAATTAACCCAATTCAAAATTGTAGATGTATGCCACTTTACTTCTGAAGTTTCTGTTCCATCGGAATCTATTAATGGTAATGAAATAAAACTGGACAATCTGAAGTAAATTCATCCCATTAACAAAGGTAGAGTAGATGAAGTAGATTGTAATTCACTATTAAACTGCATTCTGATCATTTATGTCTTTCATGTAAGATAAATCAGTTTGCTGGTTCATAATTATAATGAGGGGAGGCGGCAGCATAGTGGTATTGTCATTGGACTGGTATTCCAGAGATCCAGAGTAATGCTCTGGAGACCCGAATTCAAATCCCATCATGGCAGATGGTGAAATTTGAATTCAATAAAAATAATGACCATGAAACCATTTGTCGATTGTTATAAAAACCCATCTGGTTCACTAATGTCCCTTTAGGGAAGGAAATCTGTTGTCCTTACCTTGCTTGGCCTACATGTGACTCCAGACCCACAGCAATGTGGCTGACTTTTAACTGCCTTCTGAATGAGGGCAATTAGGGATGGGAAATAAATGATGGCCTAGCCAGTAATGCCCACATCCCATGAATGAATTTTAAAAAAATTATCAGCCTGCCTTCTGGATAATGGGAGAAACAAACCTGCTGGCACTTGCAAGAACACAGAATCCAGTTCACACATATGATTGTTAATGCCCTGCGTTACTGTAACTAGATATTGGATTAGAAAGGTATTCTTCAGTTTGTAATGGATACAAAATCTGCTTACAGGAGTGACTGGTAACATTGAATCATTGAAATATTGAACAGACCTATAAACTGCTTAACATAATGATAACATAAATGTCAGTACGATGATGTGGAGATGTGAAAAGAAGAAAGGAATGTACAAATAGTGGCATGAAAAGACACAGCAGAGATCCAGACAAACAAAAGCTCATCCATCTGATGTACCTTGATTCTCACTACTGCCCTCTCTTGCCACTTTGTCTTTTGCAACCTTGCTAAACTGATTGCATTCAGTGTAATTAAGAGTATATGTTCAAAGGAGTCATAATCAATGTTCCCCCTGAACTGCGTGGGTGCACACCCATGCAGCAGTTGGGAATGTTCTGTGCAGGGAGCTAATTGACTGCGCACAAGCAACAGTCCTTTAAGATGCACGCACGTGTGGCAGTCCAACAAATAGACCATGTATAGCACAGGGACATTTGATGAAATATTGGTCGTAATCTATTTCTCTTTATGCGTGCTAGCTGACCTATTTATTTCCAGCATTTTCTATAAATTAAACTATATTTTTATTGTAAAACTCAATACAGTATTTTGCTGTGATGCACTCTTCTTGCTGCAGTTAATCTTCGTCAAGACCTGTTCTAGACTCGTATTCATAGTTGGTTGAGTTTTGCAAGTGTATAGTTGCTTTATAGCAGCCATTTATGAATAATTTCTTTTGATATCTCAATGCTCCCCTACACTTAAAATGGAAACCTGGTGATGATCATGCAGTCAGAAAAAGACAACTGTTATTTATAATTAAAGGAAAATAGTGGCAGGTACAACCACCTTACTCAATACATCAATATCAATAAAGTAGTGTCAGGATATGTACTAAGATAAAAGCAAAATACTGCAGATGCTGGATTTCTGAAACAAAAACAGAAAATGCAGGAAAATCTCAGCAGGTCTAACAGCATCT
Organism: Cetorhinus maximus; assembly: GCF_964194155.1. NCBI lineage: Eukaryota > Metazoa > Chordata > Chondrichthyes > Lamniformes > Cetorhinidae > Cetorhinus > Cetorhinus maximus. Next base: position 135,300,940 of record NC_135884.1, on the reverse strand, counting down.
GCGGAGAGAAAAACAGAGTTAACATTTCAAGTCGGTATGACTCTTCGTATAGCTCTGAAGAGTCATACGGACTCGAAATGTTAACTCTTGTTTTTCTCTCCACAGATGCTGTTTGACCTGCTGAGTTTTTCCAGCATTTTTTGTTTTGGTTCTGGATATGTACTGTTCATCTGCTCATAGTTATTTATGTTATTGCCTCAAATTAGTTAAATTTGGTCAGAATGGCTTTTATCTAAATTTGTATTTTGTTGAAGGGTGCTCAATTAGAATGCTAAAATCCTGGAAATACTCTGCAGGTCAGGCAGCATTTGTGGGAAAGAGATATACAGTTAACTTTTCAAATCCTTTCATCAGAACTGAAATTTCGAATAGAATGCTGTTTGCCTTTTCTCCTAATGTTGGGAAATGCCTTCCCTGTACCTCGGCAGCTCCTGTTCCAAGAAATTCCAAGAACGGTGTAACAATCTTGATAAAAATTTGGTGGAGAGATCATTGAACAATAAATCAAGTGTTCAGCAATAATAAAAACCAGATGGAAATGATTAAACAAGGAGAAAAGCTGTTTCTGTTGCGTTGGTGAGGACACACACACATGTTGTAGATACAAACACTTCTGCGTATTTCATTACTTAAATTCACTGATTTCAGCCAAACATCTTACAAATTATCTTGGCAAAATTCACACCACTATTTGACTTGCCTTCTGTCGGTGATTTGGAGATGTACAGTCAAACACAGCAGTACTATCAGTGGGGGAAAATATTGCATTGTACAGCTTGTAAACAGTCTCCTGGTGCACTTCTAATGGTAACACACAGGTCAGAAATAAAGGGTGTCCCATCTGTTTTGTATTTATTAACTTGAGTTTTTTCTCACCATCTGGAATGGTGATATGGTTCCAAGTCAGTATGATGTACAACTTGGAGGGGAACATGCAGGTGGTGATGTTCCCGTGTATCTGCTGCACTTGTCCTTCTAAGTGGTAGAGGCCGTGGGTTGGAAGGTGCTGTCCAAGGGGTCTTGGTGAGTTGCTGTAATGCATCATGTAGATGGTACTGGTGCCACTGTGTATCGGTGGTGGAGAGAGTGGGTGGTGAAGGTGGTGGATGGGGTGCCAATCAAGCAGGCTGTTTTGCCCTGGATTGTGTCAAGCTTCTTGAATTTTGATGGAGCTGCATTCATCCAGGCAAGTGGAGATTATTCCATCACACTCCTGACTTGTGCCTTGTAGATGTTGGACAGGCTTTGGGAGTCAGGAGGTGAGTTATTTGCCTCAGAATTTTCAGTTTCTGGTCAATGGTAACCCCCCAGGATGTTGATAGTGTGGAATTCAGCGATGGTAGTGCCATTGAATGCCAAGGGGAGATGGTTGGATTCTCACTTGTTGGAGATGGTCATGGCCTGGCACTTATGTAGCACGAATGGTACTTGCCACTTATCAGCCCGAACCTGAATGTTGTCCAGGTCCTTTTGCATATGGAGACGGATGGCTTTGGTATCTGGGAATTCAAGAATGGTGCTGAACATTGTGCAATTATCAGCGAATATCCCCATATCTGACCTTATAATGGGAGGAAGGTCATTGATGAAGCATTTGAAGATGGTTGGGCCTAGGACACTACCCTGAGGAACTTCTGCAGTGAGGTCTCAGGTCTGAGACGATTGACCTTCAACAGCCCCAACCATCTTCCTTTGTGCTAGGTATGACTCCAACCAATGGAGATTTTTCCCTGATTCTCTCTGACTCCAATTTTGATAGGGCTTCTTGATGCTATATTCGGTCAAATGCTGCCTTGATGCTAAGGGCAGTCACTCTCACCTCACCTTGGGAGTTCAGCTCTTTTGTCCATGTTTGAACTAAGGATAAAATGAGGTCATGAACTGAGTGGCCCTGCGGAACCCAAACTGAGTATCAGTGAGCCGGTTGTTTCTGAGTAAGTGCCATTTGATAGCACTGTCGACAACCCCTACCATCACTTTGTTGATGATCAAGAGTAGACTGAAGGGGCGGTTATGGTCCAGGTTGGATTTGTCCTGCTTTTTGTGTTCAGGACATACCTGGGATATTTTCCACATTGCAGGGTAGATGCCAGTGTTATAGCTGTACTGGAACAGCTTGGGTAAGGGCACAACTAGCTCTGGAGCATAAGTCTTCAGTACTATTGCTGGAATGTTGTCAGGGCCCATAGCCTTTGCAGTATTCAGTCCCTTCAGCCGTTTCTTGATATCATGTGGAGTGAATTGTATTGGCTGAAGACTGACATCTGCGATGTTGGGGACCTCAGGAGGAGGTCGAGGTGGATCATCCACTCTTCACTTCTGGCTGAAGATTGTTACAAATGCTTCAGCCTTGTCTTTTTCACTGATGTCCTGGGCTGCCCCATCCTTTGAGCATGGGGATATTTGTAGAGCCGCCTCCCCCAGTGAATTGTTTAATTGTCCACCATCATTCACCACTGGATATGGCACGACCGCAGAGCTTAGATCTGATCCGTTGGTTGTGGAATCACTTCCCTCTTTCTGCTGCATGCTGCTTTTGCTGTTTGGCACGCAAGTAGTTTTGTGTTTTAGCTTTACTAGGTTGACACCTCACTTTTAGTTGTGCCTGGTGCTGCCCCTGACATGCTCTCCTGCACTCTTCATTGAACCAGGGTTGATCCTTTGGTTTGATAATAATACTAGAGTGGGAATTATGCCGGGCTATGAGGCTACAGATTGTGGTTGAGTACAATTCTGCTGCTGCTGATGGCACACAGTGCCTCATGGATGTCCAGTTTTGAGTTGCTCGAACTGTTTGAAATCTATTCCATTTAGCATGATACTAGTTAAAACATAACACGATGGAGGGTATCCTCAATGTGAAGAAAGGACTTTGTCCCCACGAGGACTGTGCGGTGGTCACTCCTACTGATACTGTCATGAACATGATCTGCGGCAGGTATATTGGTGAGGACGAGGTCAAGTAGGTTTTTCCCTCTTGTTAGTTCCCTCACCATGTGCTGCAGACCCAGTCTAACAGCTATGTCCTTTAGGACTCGGCCAGCTTGGTCAGTGGTGGTGCTGTGCAGGTGAAAGTTCTTTCTTGCCCATCCCTTATTGACGTTAATGCATTAAGAGCCAATCACACACTCTGGAACTGGATTCACATGATGGCCCTGAAAGACATCAGTGAACCACTTGGATATTTATTAGAAGGCAGCAGCTTTTCTGGTCATTTTTCTGAATCTAGTACACAACTTATTAGATTTATTGCATTATGAATGCATGACTTTTGGATTGCTAGTCCAGTACCATAACTAGTAGGCTGTGGTTTTGGGGCTGTTACAATTGTAAAGTTACTACTTTTGCCCAGCAAAATACAGAAAAGTCCAGACGAAGTGTCTACGCTTACTTAAATGTATATTTGATGCAAATAATTGAGCACGAAAAGATATTTTTTGTACTACATTGAGATGACAGCACAGTAATAGGCTTTTTACCCCATCTAAGACCATAAGACATAGGAGCAGAAATTAGGCCATTCGGCCCATCGAGTCTGCTCTGCTATTCAATCATGGCTGATAAGTTTCTCAACCCCATTCTCCCCGTAACCTTTGATCCCCTTACCAATCAAGAACCTATCTATCTCGGTCTTAAATACACTCAATGACTTGGCCTCCACAGCCTTCTGTGGCAATGAATTCCATAGATTCACCACTATCTGGCTAAAGAAGTTTCTCCTCATCTCTCTGTTCTAAAAGGTCTTCCCTTTACTCTGAGGCTGTGCCCTCGGGTACTAGTCTCTCCTACTAATGGAAACATCTTCCCCATGTCCACTCCGTCCAGGCCTTTCAGTATTCAGTAAGATTCAATCAGATCCCCCCCTCATCCTTCTAAACTCCATCGAGTATAGACCCAGAGTCCTCAAACGTTCCTCATATGTTAAGCCTTTCATTCCTGGGATTGTTCTCGTGAACCTCCTCTGGACCTTCTCCAGGGCTGGCACATCCTTCCTGAGATACAGGGCCCAAAATTGCTCACAATATTCTAAATATGGTCTGACCAGAGCCTTATAAAGCCTCAGCAGCACATTCCTGCTTTTATATTCTAGTCCTCTCAAAATAAATGCCAACATTGCATTTGCCTTCCTAACTACCGACTCAACCTGTAAGTTAACCTTAAGAGAATCCTGGACTAGGACTCCCAAGTCCCTTTGCACTCCAGATTTCTGAATTCTCTCCCCATTTAGAAAATAGTCTATGCCTCTATTCTTCCTACCCAAGTGCATGACCTCACACTTCCCCACGTTGAATTCTATCTGCCACTTCTTTGCCCATTCTCCTAATCTGTCCAAATCCTTCTGCAGCCTCCCAGCCTCCTCAATACTACCTGTCCCTCCACCTATATTTGTATCATCTGCAAACTTAGCCATGATGCCCTCAGTTCCTTCATCTAGATCATTAATGTATAAAGTGAAAAGTTGTGGTCCCAACACTGACCCCTGCGGAACTCCACTAGTCACCAGCCGCCATCCTGAGAAGGACCCCCTTATCCCCACTCTCTGCCTCCTGCCAGACAGCCAATCTTCTATCCATGCTAGTACCTTGCCTCTAACACTATGAGCTCTTATCTTACTGAGCAGCCTCCTGTGCGGCACCTTGTCAAAGGCCTTCTGGAAGTCCAAGTAGATAACATCCATTGGCTCTCCTTTGTCTAACCTACTCGTCACCTCCTCAAAGAATTCTAACAGATTTGTCAGGCATGACCTCCCCTTGATGAAACCATGCTGACTTTGCCCTATTTTACAATGCACTTCCAAGTATTCTGAAATCTCATCCTTAATAATGGACTCTAAAATCTTACCAACGACCGAGGTCAGGCTAATTGGCCTGTAGTTTCCCGTCTTTTGCCTCACTCCCTTCTTAAACAGGGGGGTTACATTAGCGATTTTCCAGTCCTCTGGGACCCTCCCTGACTCCAGTGATTCCTGAAAGATCACCACTAACGCCTCCACTATCTCTTCAGCTATCTGCTGCATGCCAGTGTTTATGATGTACACCAGCCTCCTTCCATCCCCCTTCATCTAACCCAATCATTGTATCTTATAACTTTCTCCCTCGCGTGATTATCTAGTGTATTCTTTTGGTGGCATTAGGGAGATTGAGAGCTCCCTGTGCACTTCAGTAAAGTGAACCTACAAAAATATAGTTGTAACACCATAAAATTACCTGGTGAGATGTGAATGTACAAACAATGGCAGACAGGTAAAGAACCTCTGGTCTATCCAGCGTATCCCACACAATTGTAATATGCTGTGTATCACAATATATACACTTCCCCACTCCACCCAGAACCATGTGATCTCCAGGGAGAGATGTAAGACAGTATTTTTTAAAACTCAGGCAAGTTTGAAAAGAATAAAATCTTGGAAATTCCTGTCCACTACCACTACCCCCCACCCCCCACTCACCCCACACAGCCCTCAAGGTGATCAAAACCAGTCCAGCAGATCACTCTGGCCTTGGTAATTCTTGCCAGCCTAAAATAGGCCCAGTTCTCACTTGAAGGGTTTCAGCCAATCAGAGTCTACTCTGGCTGGAGAGTCCAAAACTAGTCTCGGGATAAGAGTTGACTAGTTGGGACTGAGAAGAAATTCCTTCACTCAGAGGGTTGTGAGTCTGTGGCATTTTCTACCTCAGAAGGTTGAGGGTGTTCAGTCGTTGGGTATATTAAAAATAGATAGATTTTTGGAGTCTATGGGAATCAAAGCTTATGGGGATAGGATGGGAAAGTGGATATGAAGTTGAAAATCTTATTAAATGCAAGCTTGATGGGCCATATGGCCACTTTTTGCTCCTATTTCTTAAATTACTTTCAACTGATTTGAGTTGGTCCAAGTCGAGTAGAATGCCAAAGGTGGCGGCCGAGACTAAGGGCGGTGCATCCCGCAAGACATCAAAGCAGTCACTGACTAAAGTCACCAAGAAGCCGCCCAAGAAGCGGAGGAAATCTCACAAGAGGGCTATTCCACTTACATGTACAGGGGGCTGACCCAGCTCCACCCTTCCACCGGGATCTCATCCAAGACCATGAGTGTTATAAATTCCTTCATTGTTGACACTTTCAAGCGCATTGCCTCCGAGGCCTCGCACCTCATTCACTACAACAAGCTCCACACCATCTTGGTCAGAGGGTTCCAGAGTGCCGTCCGCCTCATGCTGTCAGGGGAACTGACCAAACATGCCTTCTCCGAAGGCACCAAAGTGGTCACCAACTCCGTTTAGGTCGATCCTTCTGAAGATTATATGGCCCACGATTGATCGATACTTCACTTGTTTTCTTTGTATCCACAACCTAGTGTATCCAGATATCCATAATGCCCTCTAGCCAGCTTGGGCTCATTCTTTGTTGCTATGGCGATCTATCCTGTTCTATGTGGTATTTTACCGTGTGTCAATAATGTAACCAAATTGGCAGCTGTTCATGCAAACTTTTAAGTGTCCTTTTCCTTCCAACATGTTGCAGCCCTTTTAGTAGCAGGCTTTCATTCCTCAATCTTTTTTCATGACAAAGCTCTTCTAAAGAGTGAGCCCAGACACAATGGGCTGAATGGCCTCTTTATTTGCTTTATTGTTCTATGGTTGACTCCTCTGATTATGTAACAATTTTTGTTTGCTGGAGTTTGATTCATACTTTATTTCTGTCCCTATGGAAGTTATTTGTATCTATATAGCACTTTTATATCTCAGGACATTATGAAGCACTTCACATTCTATTAATTATTTTGAAGTAACCCCTTGTTATAGTGGCAAACAGGACAGCCAATTTACATATAGTGATGGCTCTCAAAAAGTAAACGAGAAATATGGCACCAGTTAATCTGCATTGCTTGAGGATGAATGTTGGCCAGGACAGGACACTGGAAAAGCTCTCCTATCCCCTGAGCAGTGTCATGGGATCTTTTGCATCCATCTGAATCATTTGCTTCATTCAAAAGATGTAGCACTTGCTCAGCTTTGCACTGAAACATCAGCTTCAATTATGTGCTCATGGGCAGAATTTTGCCATGGGCGAGCAGGGGGCGGGGCCCGCTCGTTGACGCGTAAAATGACAGAACCCCCGACGTCATCCTGCCCCATTTAAATATTCAGGAAGGCAGACCCACAGCAAAACCAGCTGGGGGCCCGCCGACCTGTCAATGGCCAATTGAGGCCTTTGACAGGATCAATTATACAATTAAAGGACCTGCCCGTCCAACCTTAAGGTTGGCGGGCAGGCCAGGAGCCCCGGCGGCAAATAGATAAAACATGAAACCTCATCCACCGGCGGGATGAGGTTTCATGTAGGGTTTTAAAAAGTTTAATAAACTTATTATGTAAATTATGAACATGTCCCATCTCATGTGACATTGTCACATGAGGGGGACATGTTAGGGAATTTTTTTTCTATTTTTCATATTTTTCAAAGTATCAGTGATCTCCCTGAGGCAGCACTTTGCCTCAGGGAGATGTGCGCTCTTTCATGTGCATACGCAAAAGAGCGAACTCTCGCTTTTGGGGAATCCCCCCCGCCCGCACAGGAAGCGCATAGTGCTTCCCGCCGGACATCACGCTGGGCGGGCCTTAATTGGTCTGCCCACTTAAAATGGCGGCGGGGCCCGCTTCTCCGGCGGGGATCGGCTCCCCATCCGCCGGAGATTGGGTCGGGCCCACCCGCCCGACAGGCAGAAAATTCTGCCCCATGTGTTGAAGTTGGGTCTGAAGTGTACTCTGGCATGAAGTAATTTGTATCTGTTTTTAACCCTGATTTACACTTCATAAATAATATTGCCTGTGCATGTACAGTAACCTGAGCTGTTTTAGGAAAATAGTTGTGTGTTGCCTATTACCTTTTTTTCTGTTTCAGGTTGGGCTGTGCCCTGCACAAGATGGGCAGAAAGGTGGTCCTCTTTGACATCCACAAGCCCATTCAGCAAGTGCCTGATGCAGTAGTCTTTATAAAGGGAGATATTTGCAACTACCTGGAAGTAGAGGCTGTGTTCAGGAATGTGGATTGTGTTTTCCATTTAGCTTCATATGGCATGTCTGGAAGGGAACAATTGAATAAAAAACTAATAGAGGACATCAACCTTAAAGGAACAGAGCATGTGATCCAGGCCTGTCTGAACAATGGGATACCAAGACTGCTTTATACAAGTACATATAATGTTGTGTTTGGAGGCCAAGTAATTAAAAATGGGGATGAATCTCTCCCTTATCTTCCACTGCATCTTCATCCAGATCACTACTCGAGGACCAAATCTTTAGCAGAGATGAAGGTGCTACAAGCAAATGGCACAAAACTAAAGAAAGGCACTGGTGTTTTACAGACCTGTGCCCTACGCCCAGCAGGCATTTATGGACCTGGTGAACAAAGACATCTTCCCAGAATAGTTAATTATATAGAGAATGGACTCTTCAAGTTTGTGTATGGGGCAGCAGACAGCCTGGTGGAATTTGTCCATGTTGACAACCTTGTTTCTGCACACATACTGGCGTCGGGATCTCTAACAGCAAGAAAATATCACATTGCTGGTGGCCAGGCTTATTTTATCTCTGATGGCAAGCCAGTAAACAACTTTGAATTTTTTAAACCATTAGTGGAAGGCCTTGGATACAAGCACCCCACAATTCGACTGCCACTCAGACTGGTCTATTTTTTTGCCTTCCTCATTGAAATCATTCATTTTTGTGTAGGCCGCATTTATAATTTTCAGCCATTTCTCACTCGCACAGAAGTCTATAAAACAGGAGTCACTCATTACTTCAGCCTGCAGAAGGCTAGAAAAGAACTAGGGTACAACCCGCAAGAACATAGTCTGATTGAAGTCATAGAGTGGTTTAAAAAACGTGGTCATGGGCGGAAGGTAACCAGGTACAACATTAAATGCTTTATATGGGATGTGATTTTTTTAATATTGTTGTCCGCTGTTATCATGTCTTGGCTTCCAGTTGTTTCAGCATTGTATCCCATGTAGTTCATGTTTCACTAGACATTCCTCACAGCTTGGACCTGAAACTGGAATGGTTTGAAAATAAAGTCTGCAACATGATCTCAGTACGTTACCACATTTAAAGGAGATTGCCAGACTGCATAACACCTGACAAACCACGGTACATATGTCTGGTTTAGTTTGCAAGTTATTTAAATGTGGCATCTTGCCAAGTCCTGTATTAGTGGTCTGTTTCTTTGTTAGGCAAGTCATTTTTAGTGTTTTTTAGTTTTAAAACATTTTTTTGAATGAGGGAAATCTAAGGACAATTTTTTGCCATGTAGGCATTACATTGTCTTCATTGCCATCTCTCCTTCTGGCACCTAGTCACCTTTCACATGCATATTGAAGGACGCCAACTCCGTCTCCTTCACGAATACAAAGGCTGTTCTTCAAATCTTCAACTGTCTGTCGGACAGCAAGGTGCGCCAAAATCCTCCAATTTTAATGTTTAAAGTCCCAAAGATATCGGATTAAGATTAAGGCAGGAGGGGAGATTGCTGGACAGTGGCAGAGTCCTTAATTAAGTATGCAAATTGGATTTTAGTTTTTTTATTGGCACCACCAGCAGTTTTAACCTAAGGCCTGTGCTCATAAGCCATTAGGAATTGGGAAGAGGAGCCTGGGCCAGAAGAAGCATAAAAAGGCAATTGATTTTTTTTTCCTTTAGTTGGTGGTGGAATGCTTCAAAAATGTAATGAGGAAGAGAAGCCTTTGGATGCAAGGTAGTAGTTGGTTGTTGAGGTGAGGCATTGTTTTAGACTAGGGTGAATCTGGTGCCTTTGAGAGGAAGTGACTGAAGAATTTGAGCAATTTATAATATGTTGAACATTGGACTGAAGGAGGATAGTTAACTAGTTAAGAATTATGATGAGAAGGTGTCAACAAAGCAGGAGGTGGATCCTGTGGAGGAATTCAATCTGATGAGGGCTGGGATCAGGATAGAGGAGAAACTTTAGCATGGGACAACAGCAATCAGGGTTAGAATTGGTCAGGAAAAGTGGAGGGACTAAAATGGGCTAAGACAGCTGAACAGATTGCCTTGATTTAGCAACAAAGGAGTTGGTTCATAGTGGGGAAGATTGGAATTACCCTTGTCCTTCATCATGTCTTGAGTAATAAACTGGTTTGACGATACTGATGCGGAAGCAATATTTCATTGGATTGAATCCCATTTTTGTTCTTTTGCATTTTGACTGCCAAGTTAATGAAAAACAGATTTACATGTATAAATATGAAAATGAAGTGTTAAAAGATGAATTGTTAGAAATTAATCAAATATTTTTCTAACAGACTGCTTTACGGTACTCCAGCAGTTTTCAAAATGATGATAAGGCAAGAGTTTTGGAGTTATCTGATGAAATGGGTAACAATTGGGATATTAACTTAAGTATCAAGGTTATTTGTATTCTAATTCTTTCATGGAGATATTCACACCATGAAGCACTTTACTGTCCATATTGAAATTGAGTGAAAAGGTTTGAAGGCTAAATTCCAGTTAAATTAATGTTATGTTATAGGCGTCTATAATTCTCCAAAACAGGGTGACATTAAATGGTCACTATGTTGACATCAATATGTCACTCTTCAGCATACCTCAGTGTTTCTGATAAGTAATTACTATTTGAAGGGCAGTGTTTTTTTAATCTAAGTAGCGATTCTGCACCAGCAAATGAAGCACCAGTTAATCTTTGTTTTGGAGGAAGAATGTTGGTCAGGGCAAACCAGGAGGCTCTATACTTTTTGAATGGTGGCATGAGATCCTTAACTAAGAGCAGGAAAATAAGATCTGCAGCATTACAGTGCTCAGCCAGAACTACGATGTCAGTCCGGAATATGAGCTCAAATTCATTAAGGAGATTGAAACCAAATTTCCTACTGAGAGGTGAGAATGAAACAGAAACAAGCTGACAGATTGCAAAAAGCAAAAGATTGGTTAGCCTGTAGCGAGTAACCCTCCCTCAATCTTCCTCAGACACTGATGCATGAATTTAAATTTATACATAATCATATACCGGTATTAATGTGATTTAAAACTGAGAGAAGTGTTCAGCCAGTTAAAGAGTGAGAGACATGCTGAAAGAAATTCAAATTTATTTAATCTAACAAAGATTATATTACCAGGCTAATAGGTATGAGATAATTCTTTTGGCTTTTTATCAAATATTGTAAATCATGTAACTATTCTGCTAAAATGTACAAATGAGTCTTTTTCAGATCTTATTTTAAATTCCAAGCAATTTCTAGCAACGTTTTTTTTGTTAACTAGAAATGATGAAATTGAGACGGTGTTCATATCAATGTGCACTGTATGTGCATCAGTGAATTGAAACAGAAAACTAATTTGAGTGTGACCATTTAAAGACCTGCTTCTTTGGCATAATAAAATTTTATATCGTTTGTGCAGATGCAATGCTGTAATTTTTTTCTACAATTTACGAAAATGTAACTACTTTTTTGTTCCACAAGTTCGTTATTCTAGTAATAGCTGTTGTAAAAATATTTGTACAGATGCTTTCCTTTTATTATTAATAAATATATCCTGTGAACACAATTTGTGTGATAAAGTTAATGCTGTGAATATTTTAAAGATGCATGTTTAAGCAATAAGTTCCAGCTAACCTTTAAAGTGTTCTGTACACATATATGACACTTTAATAACATGATTAATAAGTAAATGAACTTTATATCAAAATTTATGTCATTTGGGTTCTGATCAGTAGATAACTGCTTTGATTGAATTCTTTGTTAGTTAATTGAAAAATCCTTCGTTTAAATGTGCAATCTTTCTCTTTCACAACGCCCCCTCATATGTAATCTAAAAATCTCTTAAAAATAATCATAACACCACAAAATAATCACCATTGAGTTGCTGAAATATAACATTTGTTTTCAATTGCAAAAATACTATTCCTACGGTTTGCATTTGGTTGTCATTGATATAGTTGTACTCAATGACAAATTATTTAATTAGTGCCTTAACATAGAAAAATACCCAAGGCACTTTACAGAAGCACAGGGAAAAAGAATGGATCCTGAACCAACGGAGGGGTGAGGTGAGTTGGCTGTTTGGCTCATAATCTGTGATCTAACACAAAACACCTAATTTTTTGTCTTTCTTTATATTTGTCTTTCAACATACCAGGTCCTATCCTAGTGAATCTGTATTTTACACTCCCTTAACCTATACTTCAAATGTACTTCATTGGCTGTAAAGTGCTTTGGGTGTCCTTAGTTTGTGAAAAGATGCTATAAAATGCAAATCGTTTTTCTTTAAAGGCTTAATATCCTTTTGACTTTAAGCCCAAACCGCACACACAACTCTAATCGAGGTTTTATAAAGCCTCATCATTACCTCATGGCTTTCATATTCATTTGCATTTTGCCCAGTTTCATGCAAGGAATCAATAGTCCACTTATCAAGTTTGCAGGGGGATATTCCTGTTAGAATTGCGAAGGGCCCAAGGATAAGACAATGCCCTGCTTTCCTTTCATAAAGGTTGAAGAATCAGTGCAACAAAATGCATATTGAATGCAAAAAGCCTGATGTTCTAATGGGCACTTAGCTGTCAGCAATGACAATATTTGTATTTCTGGGGTATGTATCCTTCATCAGCTATTGTTTAGCCTGTCCGGCATTTTTTATTCAGCATATTCCATGTAATCATGAAAAACTGGACAGGAAAGGAAAGCAACACAAATAAACATGCTAAAAATGGAAAATGATCAGCATTTGTAAAGGAAAATAAAAATGAGGTATGATGTGTAATGGGAAAGGAGTTGAAAGAAAAACAGAAAAATGCTGGAAAAACTCATTTTCTGTTTTTGTTTCAGATTTCCAGCATTCACAGTATTTTGCTTTTATATTAAGGAGTTGAAAGTGCTGGAATTGCTAACAAATTTGATAAGTGTGGGCTGCACGACTGCAGATATTCTAAGTCTGACAGAGAGAAAAGGTGATGACATAACAAATTGAATTTATATAGCACCTTTAATGTCGTAAAATATCCCATAATGCTTCACATGAGCAATAGCAAATAACATTTGGCACAGAGCTAAAAAAAAATGAGATGTTAAGGTACACGATCAGCAGCTTGGTCAAAAAGGTAGGTTTTTAAGGAGTGTCTTGAAGGAGAAAAGTGAGGTTGAGTGGTGGATTTGTTTACAGAGGGAATTCCAGAGCTTGGGCACTAGGTATGAGTTAGGATATGTGCAGTAAAGTTTTGGATGACTTTAAGTTTACAGAGGGTTGAAGATTGCTCGGAGAGCTTTGGAATTGTTAAGTCTACGTAGAACAAAAACGTGGATGAGTGTTTCAGCAGCAAATGAGCTGAGGCAGGAGCTGAGTCTGGTGATTTTAGGTAGGTAGAAATAAGCAGCCTTGGTGATGCTTTGGGTGCGTAGTCGGAAGCTCATCTTGGGGTCAATATGACACCAAGGTTGCACAGTCTGGTTCTGCCTCAGACAGTTGCCAGGGAGAGAGTTGGAGTTGTTGGCTAAGGAATAGAGCTTGTGGTGGACACTGGAGAAAATGGCTTTGATCTTCCCAGCATTTATTTGGAGGAAATTTCTGCTTATCCTTTGCTGGATATCAGACAAATGGTCTGACAATTGAGAGGTGGTGGAGGGGTCGAGAAAGGGTAGTGGTGAAGTAAAGCTGGGTGTTGTCAGTGTACATGAGAAAACTAATGCTTTGTTTTTTGGATGATGTCAACGAGGGACAGCAGGTGGGTGAGAAATTGTGGGTGGGGAGTGCCGAAGGTTAGATCCTTGGAGGATACCAGACTTTGAGGGGGTGGGATGAGAAGCCGTTTGCAGGTGATTCTTTGTCTATGACAGGATAGATAAGAATGCTGGTTACTGTGGGGAGCTTTCGCCCTTATTTACCCCTTTTGTGGCAGGCAACCAGCAATGGAGTGGGCAATCATGCCTCCCTACATACGCATCTCTGACAGTGAGGCTGCTGATCTTCGATTGCTGGATGGCCTTCTATTAGCTCTCTTGACTTGTGAACCCGCCCACCATCCTAACTGAACCAGGCTCCCGCGTGACAGTCTCCTCAAATTGCCCTTCGAATTCCATTACTGGCATTTGTGGGTTCCTGACTCGAATTTCGTCCTGACAGAAGATTCAAGACCCAGGAACAAAAATCCTGCTCTCTGATGCTAAACAAAAACAAATGCAAAATCAAGATAAAACAACGTTAAAATGCAACTCTAATGGGAAGAGCAGTCGGAGAGGCGGACCTGTCAGCTGCTCGGGACCAGCCCGCACTGAGTTCGAACAGAGAGTGGGGGAAAAATTGTGACATCACAGTAAAGAATCAATTTGATTGGCTGGAGAAGAAGCTAGCTGTTTGGTTAGTATCTAGTAAGTATTTAAGGTTTATTCTATTCCTAAGGTTTATTAAGTAGGGCCAAGTAATACAAAGTTGATAGAAGTAAACCAAAGTAAAATAAAGTAAACGTAAAAGAAGTAAACTGAAGCCATGGCAGGACAGCTCAGTCATGTGGAATGCCTGTCCTGTAATATGTGGAAAGTTGTGGACGCTCCCAGTGTCCTAGACAACTACATGTGTCGCTAGCTGCAGAGCCTTGAGCTCCGGGTTTCAGAACTGGAGCAGCAGCTGGAGTCACTGTGGCGCATCCGCGAGGCTGAGAACTGCGTGGATAGTACGTACAGAGAGGTGGTCACACTACAGCTTAGGGGGTCTGGAGGTAGGAAGGGAATGGGTGACCACCAGGCAGTCCAAGAAAACTAAGCAGGTAGTGCAGGAGTCCCATGGATCCTACTCATAAATTGGTTTTTCGTTTTGGAAGCTGGTTCCTCAGGAGTGCAGTCAGAGCCAAGTTTGTGGCACCATGAGTGGCTCAGCTGTACTGGAGGGGAGGAAGAAGAAAGGAAGAGCTATAATGAAAGGGGATTTGTTAGTTAGGGGCATTCCTGTGGCCGTAGACATGACTCCAGGATGGTATGTTGCCTCCCTGGTGCCAGGGTTAAGGATGTCACGGAGCAGCTGCAAGACATTCTTCTGGGCGAGGGTGATCAAGCAGAAGTTGTGGTCCACATTGGTACCAATGACTTAGGTAGGAAAGGGGATGTGATTCTGAAAGCAGACTTTAGGGAGCTAGGAAGGAGGTTGAAAAACAGGACCTCTAAAGCAGTAATCTAAGGATTACTCCTGTCCCACATGCAAGTGAGTATAGAAATAGGAGAATTGAGCGATTAAACACGTGGCTGGAAAGCTGGTGTAGTAGGGAGGGCATCAGATTTCTGGGACATTGGGACTGATTCTGGAGAAGATGGGACCTGTATAAGCCGGACGGTCTACACCTGAACAGGACTGGGACTCGCAGGGAGATTTGCTCGTGCTGTTGTGGGGGATTTAAACTAGATTGGCAGGAGGATGGGAGCCTGAGGGCACAGTCAGAGCAGGGAATGGGAGATGGAGAATTAGTGAGTGACTCTGAAAGACAGAAGCAGTATAGGTTAAAAAGTGTACAGCACAGGAATTTGGCAGTGTTAAAAGGTACATATGTAAATGCAAGGAGTATAGCAAGTAAAGCCAATGAGCTGAGGGCACACAGGCACATGGCAACATGATATTGTTGCTATAATGGAAACCTGGTTTAAGGAGGGGCAAAAATGGCAGCTCAACATCCCTGGATATAGAGTTTTCAGACAGGATAAGGAAGGGGATAAAAAATGTGGGGGTGTAGCATTATTGGTTAAAGAATCAATTACAGCTGTGAGGAGGGATGATATACTAAATATAGCATCAAATGAGGCCATATGGTTTGGGCTCGGAAGTAAAAAAGGGTAGACACACTGCTAGGAGTGTGCTATAGACCCTCAAATAGTGGAAGAGAGTTAGAAGAGCAAATATGTAGGCACATTTCTGAGTGCAAAACCAATAGGGCAGTAATCGTTGGGGACTTCAACTACCCTATTATCAGCTGGGATACAAACAGTGTGAAGGGCACAAAGGATGCAAAATTCTTGAACTGTATTCAAGAGAACTTATTTAGCCAGCACGAGAGAGGTTGAAATTCTAGATTTAGTCTTAGGAAATGAAGCTGGGCAAGTGGATGAAGTAGCAGTGGGTGACTATTTTGGAGATAGTGACCAAAATACAGTTAGATTTAGCATCCTTATGGAAAAGGACAAAGATAGAATGGGAGTGAAAGTTCTAAATTGGGGAAGACAAATTTTATAAAGCTGAGAGTCGAGCTGTCGAGAGTGGACTGAACACAGCTATTAGAAGGAAAAACTATGTCAAATCAGTGGGAGGCATTCAAAAGTGAGATTCTACAGGCACAGTGTAAACATGTCCCCACAAAGCAAAGGATGGAAGAGAGTTAGAAGAGCAAATGTAGAGCCCCCTAGTTATCCAGAAGCATACAGGCCAAGATAAAGCAGAAAAAGAAAGTATATGACAGTCACAAAAGACTTAATACTATAGAAAGCCTAGAGGAGCATAGAAAGTACAGGGGTGAAGCAAAAATGGAAATTAGATAAGTAAAGAGAGGATACAAAAAAATATTGGCAAGTAAAATCAAAGAAAACCCAAAGATGTTTTACCAGTGCATTAAGAGCAAGAGAACAACTAAGGAAAGGGTAGGGCCTATCAGAGATGTACAAGGTAACTTATGCGTTGATGCTGAAGATGTGGGCAGGGTTCTCAAATGAGCACTTTGTCTTTGTCTTCACTAAGGAGAGGGATGATGCAGACATTCTAGTTAATGAGGAGGAGTGTGAAATATTAGATACAATAAGCATAGCGAGGGGAAGTACTGCAGGGACTGACATGCTTGAAGGTGGATAAGTCACCAGGGCCGGATGGAATGTATCCCAGGCTGTTAAAGGAAGCCAGGCAGGAAATAGCAGATGCCGTGAGGACCATTTTCCAATCCTCACTGGATACAGGCAAGGTAGCAGAGGACTGGACGCCTGCAAATGTTGTACCATTACTTAAAAAGGATAGATCAGAAAATTTTAGGTCAATCAGTCTGACTTCAGTGGTGGGCAAATTATTGGAATTAATTCTGGGAGACAGGATAAACTGTCATTTAGAATGACATGGGTTGATCAGGGACAGTCAGCATGGTTTTATTAGGGGAAGATAGTGTCTTGCTAACTTAATTTAATTTTTTGAGGACGTAACAAGGAGGATTGATGAGTGTAGTGCAGTGGATGTTGTCTACATGGATTTTAGTAAGGCACTTGAGAAGGTTCCATATGGCAGACTGGTCAGAAATGTGAGATCCCATGGGATACAGGGAATGGTGGCAAGATCCAAATTGGTTCAGTGACAGGAAACAAAGGGTAATGGTCGATGGATGTTTTTGCGAATAGAAAATAGTTTCCAGTGGTGTTCCACAGGGCTCAATGTTGGGGCCCTTGCTGTTTGTTGTATATATCAATGATTTGGACATAAATGTGAAAGGTACGATTGGCAAATTTGCGGATGACACAAAAATTGGCCATGTAGTTGATAATGAAGAGGATAGCTGTTGTCTCCAGAATGCTATCAATGGTTTGGTTGAGTGGGCAGAAAAGTGGCAAATGGAATTCAATCTGGAAAAGTGTGAGGTAATGGATTTGGGGAGGGCAAACAAAGCAAGAGAATACTTAATAAACAGGAAGTTATTGAGAGAGGTTGAGGAAGTGAGAGACCTTGAAGTGCATGTCCACAGGTCCTTGTAGATGGCAGGGCAGGTGGATAAGGTGGTAAAGAGAGCATATGGAATACTTTCCTTTATTGGACAAGGTATTGAATACGAAAGCAGGGATGTAATGTTGGAAATGTAGAAAACATTGGTTAGGACACAGCTGGGATTTTGAGTATAGTTCTGGTCCCCACATTACAGGAAGGATATCATTAAGTAATTGAGGACATAAGAGAGTACAGAGAAGATTTACAAGAATGCTGCCAGGGATTGAAAATTGCAGCTATGAGGAAAGATTGTATAGGCTCGGGTCGTTTTCCTTAGAACAGAGGAGGCTGAAGGGTGATCTAATTGAGGTGTACAAAATTATGAAGGGCCTAGATAGGGTAGACAGGAAAAACTTATTTCCCCTAACTGAGGGGTCAATTACCAGGGGCCATAGATTTAAGGTGATTGGCAGAAGGATTAGAGGGGGCATGAGGAAAAGCTTTTTCATGCAGAGGATGGTGGGTGTCTGGAACTCACTACCTAAATCGGTGGTTGAGGCTGAAATGCTCAACTCATTTAAAAGGTACTTGGATCTGCATCTGAAGCGCTGTAACCTGCAAGGCTATGGACCAGGTGCTGGAAAGTGGGATTAAAATGAGTAGCTAGTTCCTTTTTCATTTTTTTTCTGGCTGGCACAGACATGATGGGCTGAATGGCCTCTTTCTGCGCCATAACTTTTCTATGATTCAATGGTTAATAATCCCACTAAATATCCTTTGCCCTTTGTTACATGAAACTGTCATTTTACATGAGCTGAATACACAGTGCAATCCAATGCTAAACTGATGAGAATTTGCAGAGTGCAATTTGAATGAATTCAAATATTTACAAAGCTATCAAACAAAAAACATGCAAGAACCCTTTAGACTGCCAGATATTCTGACCCTCCTGCAATCACTAATTCAATTGACTGAAAAAGTTGGTGTGCTCACATGAGGTAATTTTGGTACGTGACCATTAAGGGAAATCTTGAGCCTTGTGGGGCTGAATTTTATGGGTCACCCATGGGTGGGAAAACAGGTGGGTGGCCCTGTAAATTAGGGCGCCATGACTTCAGGGGTGTGCTGGATGCTGGCCAGCCTGATATTACAGGAGTGAGGGGAGGCATCTGCCCTTGGCCCAGTTGAGGGGCTTGTGGGCAATTAATGCCCAGTTAATGGCCTCATCCTGCCACCGCTAGGATTTAACAGGCTGCAGGAATGACCCTGTGTCCAAAGTGTAGCCCAGCAGGTTTAACCCTGCGGGCTGCTGATCAGTGAAAGTAGGTGGGGTGAGGGGGCAGCCTCTTTCCAGGGCCCCCTGTGGCAATCCGCGACCCCCATGCCAGTTTTATCTCTCTGTGTTCACCCTGCCCTGTCAACCCAGCCCTGGCATGATCCCAGACTTACCTAGGTTTGGGGGGCCTCTGTAGTTCCTCTTCCTCCTGGGCCTCCTGCAATACCAGCAATGGCCACCAATCCTGGCATGGTGCAGTGCTGCCAGCCTCCGATTGGCAGCTCTTTTTTTTATATATAAGCTTTAGAATGATCGACCTAAACAGAGTTGGCGTATTTGGTGACCCCTTTGGTGCCTTCGGAGACGGCGTGTTTGGCCGGTTCCCCAGGCAGCATGAGGCGGACGGCACTCTGGATCCCTCTGGCCTAGATGGTGTGGCACTTGTTGTAGTGAATGAGGTACAAAGCCTTGGAGGCGATGCGCTCGAAAATGTCAGCAACGAAGGAATTCGTAACACTCGTGGCCTTGGATGAGATCCTGGTGGAAGGGTGAACCTGGGTCAACCCCCTGTACATGTAAGTGGAATAACTCTGCTTGAAAGATTTCCTCCGCTTCTTGGGCGGCTTCTTGGTGACTTTAGTCAGTGACTGCTTTGGCGCCTTGCGGGACACACCGCCCTTAGCCCCAGCCGCCACCTCAGGCATTCTACTCGACTTGGGCCAACTCAAGTCAGCTGTGGTACTTCCTCCTGGAGATGGACAGAAGTCTTGCCTCATACTAATTAAAGGGCCATCGCCTGAAAAATTGAAGTCCGGCTCACCCCTGAAATTTATGCTGCAGTCTGGGGTGCCCACCCTCAGTGTAAAAATCTAGCCCATGGTAAATTTACCTACAGAGAGCTATTCAGGTTGAATCTACAGAGGATACTTTTTAACTGTGCATTCACTTATCCTTATATGATACACAGCCTGTATAATGGTTGGCTGATCTACAATTACCATCACATATTTGCAACTGTTCTCATTTTAGCAATAAATAGGTAGAATGCTTCATAAACATTAAAACAGACTCGAGTACATGAATATTTCTTTATTTGCACGTTAAATAATTAACAAAAAGCAAAATTCACAAGATGATCCGAACTGTTAAGTTTCCTTCAGATTGTATTAATTTCACTTTATAAGATAACATAAAACAACCAAACTTTCCATGCATTGCTGCAAAATAAACCCAGTGAATCAATTCTACCCAGCATAAAGTCCAGGATTTGTCTTCCATTGAAGTTGATTTTCAGAACCATTTTAGTATCATTTGACTGTTGCCAAAATATTCAAATGTATTATGCAGCTTTAGAAAACCATCTACACTTGCACAATTAAAACACAAAACGGTTCGCTATTTCAGAAATAATTCAAACAAATTGCTTAAAAAAAATGCCTCTCCATTGATCCACTCGTCATTCTATAAAGGGTGTAAGAGTATCCCAACCTAAATTTAACTGTTAAAACACTAAAAATATACATTAATTGAAGTTACAGGGGAAAAACAAACAGTAGTCAAAAAGTACAATATGAAGAATAATATATAAATACAGCTATTTGACAATTTTCTTTGAGCAGTTCAAAGACATTCTGTTTACACTAAAGTAATCTGCATTTCTGCATTCCTAGGTTTTTATCTAGAACCAAATGCTCTTCACTGGCACAAAACAAAAACAGAAATACCTGGAAAAACTCAGCAGGTCTGGCAGCATCGGCGGAGAAGAGCAAAGTTGAAGGGTCATGAGGACTCGAAACGTCAACTTTGCTCTTCTCCGCCGATGCTGCCAGACCTGCTGAGTTTTTTCCAGGTATTTCTGTTTTTGTTCTGGATTTCCAGCATCCGCAGTTTTTTGTTTTTATTTTTGCTCTTCACTGGCAGTTTATATACCTCAACTGCATTCTTAAAATAAAACATTTTAATGGAAAATAACACCAATACACTTATATTGAAATACAGAACATACTGGAAATAACCTCTAGAACAATGGCTTGAATTTTCCAACCCCCCACCTCACTGCAACGAGCCATTGAAATCTCCATTCACATTGGAAGGACTGGAAGATGCTGCTGGGGTGAGGGGCTGGAAAATTCCGACTAATATTTTTAAAGAGAAATGACAAGTCGTGCAGTTTCTGAAGTATGTCCTTCGTTACACGCTGACTGACCTACTGTACGTTTCCAACATTTGTAGTTTCCTTTCAGGTTTTCAGTATTGCAGTTTTTTTTCTTTTGTCATGCACCAATGTTTGTAAAATGCATTCTTATATATGCCATAGTATAATATCTCACCAATTTACAGTGTGAGTTGGTTTTTCTACTGAATAGCATTGTCTCCCTGAGCACACTGCATTTACCTAGCACTTTGGATAATGTGAGTCATTTCTCACTGTTCAATTTGAATAATAGTTGCTAAAATCACATTTCAATAAACAGGATCTCAACATTAATCGTGTTTACTCAAATTGGAGATGAGGAAAACAAATCTAAGCTTTTTCACATGAATTTCTGCAGAGGATGATGCAAATGCACAGCATTTTGAAAATTCAGATCCAAAAGGTGAAAATTCATCAATTTTTGTTCAACCCTATTAATGAAATCAGCAAATAGGGTGTGATTCTTAGGGCAGAATTTCACCCTCGGTGTGCAGGATTGGCAGGGGCGATCAGGTAGCCGACTGCCGCCCGTGATCGACAGCGCACCGCGATTTCATGCTGGTGGGCCGATTAAAGCCCGCCCAGCGTGATACGTGAGCAGCAGCGCTGAGCGCTGCCTGTGCGGGCGGGGGGAGGAGGGCGAGCAGGCCTAGCACAAACTTCGCGCATGCGTGCAAAAGAGCGCTAAGGCATGGAGTTGCCTCAGGGAGATGAAGAATATATTGAAAAGATTATTAAACAACAGAAAAATTTAATGAAACATGTCCCCTCATGTGACTCTGTTACATGAGCGGGGACATGTTTTTAATTAAAGCATTTATTTCATTTGTGTTTGATTTTGGAAACCTCATCCGCTCATGGGTGAGGTTTCCAAAAAAAAATCCAAAGGCCGCTTGGCCTTTTCGCTTGTCTGTCAATCATTAGGTTGAATAAGCAGTGAAAAATTAAGCACAATTAATAACTTAATGGCCTTAATAGGCCTTTTAATTGTTGGCAGGTGCGCTGCTGGCTACAGTGCGCGCCCGCCGACCGAACTATCATGCAACTGCGCATTGTCGGCATGCTCGGCCGACGTCCTTGTGCGTTATTTCATGCTCGGTTGGGTCAGGCGCGTGCCCACCCGCCGAGCTAAAAATCCTGCTGTTGAAATGCTGGAACAAGCATTACTTTAGAATTAAATAGCATTTTCTTGTGGAATTAAAAATAGTGACATTTAACAATTACAGCATTTGCCAAACGGCTTCAGAACAAATGTTCAAGAAAATACTTTAAAATAAGGAAAAATATACAATGCATTTTCTGTTTTATGTTTCGCATTGATTTCTGTATTTCTAAGAAATTAAATTGCAGACTTTTGCCACAATACAGGAAACAGCAGGCTTTGAATTCCTCACATTAAAATTAGCTTAAAACAAGAAAACAATAAACAGTGTCTCCCACATTATCTTGGCACACTATATATGTCAGTACTGAACAGAGATTGAATTTCACATTATATATCTCAATCTATCTCCCTTAAAATGCCTGTTTTTTGTTAATTTTGTTTCGAATGCAAAAAGTAAAAAATCCATGAGAGTAACTAACTAAGTGGCTTCTATAATTTGGCAAACATGTAAGAATTCTACATATATTTTCCACTACTTTGATTGGATTTCATTGCAATAATTCGAATTTCAAGTGGACAAAAAGATACATTCCCAAAAATTACATGGCACATTTTTATGTAAAATACACATAGGAAAAATAACTTAAAAACATTTTATTTGTAATGAAAGCAATGTCACAAATATATATTGTGGAAAAAAATGTTGTGTGTAAGTTGCACTGTAAATGTTTTTTAAAAAAGATGTACGTATGATTACTCTACATAGAGAGACCATAGCAATTCTTCCCCAACTGTGATTCGGATTTTTAACTAGAAAATAATTTCCCTTTTTGTGGCTGGAGGTCCTATTGAAGATATAAAATCCAGTTTTTTTAAACACTTGCACTGTAGATTTCCCCTAGTCGCCTGGCACAAATACTAGTCATCACAGTGCGCAAATACTAGGTGGCATTGTGGTAGCACAAAGTCACAAATTAACTTGATGTTTTCGGACTTATCACAAAGGCTTACAAGAGGAGACCAAACAGAGTGTGTTGGACCAGAAAACCTACTGGAAAACCAGTACTGTAGTTCTTTTTTTTTTTGCTTCTCTCCTCTTGCTTTCAATTCCAAGATGGCAGGACTAATTCCAAAATAGGCTTCTAATAATAATGATCGGCTTTTTAGAGAAGAATATAACAACATTTATCAGAAAATATATCACAAGCCGCCAACAGATTACTGTCCATATTAAGTTAACGGAAAACGTTTTAGCAACCTGTATTGATATTTTGAAGTTGAATAAATTAACCAAAACACTAGATAGTGAACGATCGATGGTGCCTTATTCCATCGGACGTTAGCTGCGCAATATTAACAGACAATTTGAAATGCATTTATACTGGGAAGTAATGTTGCTGGCAGGGGAGAGTTGGAGTTTTGCATGGCAGCATAAATTAAGTAACACAAAGAAAAAAAAAATTCCTTTAGAAAATGCTTCATTGTAAAAGGAAAAAAAACTCATGATTCAGCATGGAGCCATAAACTAATATGTACATGCAGGCTTGTAAATACAAAAAGGCAGTTGACTTTCTGGACTCTATTTACCCGAAACATTGAGCCTTCTAGTCTGGCTGGTGTATGGTTATTTGAATTTCTACCTCAATCCTATCATGCTATCAGTTTAATAAAGAATGAATCACTATGACTTATAATGCACTAATTGCCAATAACTGAGAGGTTACGCATAATCGTGAAGATAAATTGTATCTTACAAGACTGCTGTCTGTTTCCTACAATGATGAAATCATGAGCTAACTGAGTTTTTAGTACATTGCAGTTTTGTGGAGATGTGCTGCAATCTTACTGTACTAAACGGTGACCAAAGTAATTCTGCCCATCTTTCCCTTTGAACTGTACCTAGTTTTGAAGCTTAGGTAACATTTTAGTGAATAAAAGCTCGATTTTAGCAGTTGCTGAATTGCCGTCTCTCTCGTTTTGTGCTGTATATTCCTTTTTCCTTCAGAAAGCTCATAACATGTAAAACAAGGCACCAAGGGTCCATCTTTCTCTGCATCATACGATGGCATCAATTATTAAAGCTTTCAATAAATTTTCATCATCAACCAACATCATGTCATATCCCTCCTCCCCTACCAGTTTTGAATTAGCAAAAGGTAACAACAGTAAATGTAAAGCATATTCAATTTTGTGTGAACCTGCTACATGATGCATCATCTATTAAGTTAATCTACATTCTTGACATCTATTCAGTAAACAGTTTATTTAGCTTTGCTCTAATAGTTAAACCTCATGCGTAATCAGCAATAACTTTGATGTCTTGAGTCCGGTCTTCTTTCTTATTGTTTCTGGAGTTCAAATTTGATAAATGAACTCAGCTTCACAAAAGAACAACATTGATCTGAAGGAACAAAGGCCATTTCATAAGGGGATAGAACTGCACTCCATTTGATTCTATAGTTACACGGAATCCCATGAGCTTCTCCATGTGATATGTTTTAATTGACTGTTGGAGGATGGGTTTCTCTGAAAGGCATTGGTGTCAATAAGCCATTAAATCAGGAGGGAAAAAGAACAGCCTTATGGAAGTGGGAAGATAGTCAATGTTTTACTCTATTTTTCATGATCCCACTTACCTGACAGAAATAATAACTAAGTATAGTGCAATAAATTTACTGACTATATTGGTCTGTTATTAACAATTGATTTCAAAATTTGCTGATCCCTTAACTATCTTTTTTAATATACATTGACATTCATGTTGACATCATGGATGGGTGGCAAAGGCAGTCTTCTTTCATGTATAAAATTTGCTGCTGTTAGCAAGTTTCTTTTCCCTGTCTTTACCCCTGAAAAAGGAAAACAGCAGAAAATCACTTTGTTAGTCATTCAATTTAGGCTTTGGCAGCTCATTACCACAAACGTCTAGCAGAGAACCAAACATAACTACTCCAAAAATGACAGTAGTGTTTTTATTTTAGAGATGGAGATCCGAGAAAAAATTGGCTTTGGTCTCCTTAGAACAGAGAAAGTTAAGGGGATATTTAGAAGAGATGTTCAAAATTATGAAGTGTTCTGAAAGAGTAGATAAGGAGAAATAGTTTCCCCTGATAAGACGGTTAGTAACCTGAGGACAACAGATTTAAAATAATTGGCAGAGAAGCTAGTGGGGAGATGAGGGAAAAACGTATTTTGACCTGGAATGCACTGCCTGAAAGGGTAGTGGGTGCAGATTCGATAAGATCTCTCGAAAAGGAAATGGATCTCTATTTAAAAAGGGGAAAAAATGCAGAGCTGTAGAGAAAGAGATGGAGAGCGGGACAAATTGGTAACTTTTTCAGAAAGCTGGCACAGGCATGTTGGGCTGAATGAGCCCCTGCGCTATATGATTCAATCTTATTTAAATGATGGATGTTATTCCACCACGAAACAGTGTGCTGTGCATGGGTGCAGTGAAATCCTATTATAGTGATACAGGTCATATAAATAACTTGTACGGAACAAGTTTAGGTTGATGAAAGATTGATGAGAAGATTGTATTCCACATTGCTGGACTCCCATTCAGAGAGTCCAAAGATTTTCCATTTGGGAGCATGATTACTCAATTTAATAGCTTAGATTGGCCAGCTATGTAAAACCTACTGCAAACCTTTGCTTCTATTTAGTTGCAACTTTGCACATAAATGTAGTAATATTGAGAAGCTTAGGATAAAGATGCCGATATTTTCCTCTGTATCTTAGGGAAAAATTCCACCCCCCCCCTCCCCCGTTGGGGGGAAATGCAAGAGTGGGCGCGGGCAGGCGCGCCTCCGATCAGCGCGAAAGAGTGCACTGATCTCTCTGAGGCTTAAGTGCTGCCTCAGAGAGATCTGCTCCAAATCAAAAATTCTTAAACAACTGATAGAAAGATTTCCCTGACATGTCCCATCATGTGACAGTGTCACGAGCTGGGACGTGTCCATAAATTTTATTGAAACTTTTATTAAATATTTAAATACCCTCATGAAACCTCATCCCGCCCGTGGAAGAGGTTTCATGCTTTTTCCGAAGCCCGCTAGGGCTCCCGGCCTGCCAGCAACCTTAAAGTTGGACAGGCAGGTCCATTAATTATCTTAATTACTTTCTCAATGGCCTCAATAGGCCGTTGACAGGTCGGCGGGAACGGAGCTGATTCAGCTGCGCTCCCGCCGACCTGAAAATGGAAATGAAGCGGGCCGATGTCAGGAGTTCCACCTGATGTCATCCCGTGTCATTTTACGCGTCAGCGAGCGGGCCCCGCCCCCACTCACCAATCAGAAGATCCTTTCCTTAGTTTTACCAAAGTAAGTGCACTGTTTACAATTCAACCGATTACAAAATCCTCAAATATCTTTATGATCAAACATACAGGCGAGAATATTAAGGTGAAATCTAATGAGGTATTAAATGCAGATTACTTGTCGATAAAGCCAGCAGTATCTATCATAGAAAATACAGAGGGCAGGCAGGATTTTCTGTTCGGCATGTGGGGGCGGGCCCCAAACGCCGACGCGCAAAATGACGCGTGGTGATGTCAGGCGTGCATCCAGACGTCACCGCACGTCACTCCGATCTTTCATTCGGCGGGTGCGCACCAGAGTCGGCTGCGCGCCCGCCAAACAGTCAAAGGCCTGTTAAGGCCATTAATAAACTAATTAACCAATTTGACAGGGCTGCACGTCCAACCTTAAGGTTGGTGGGCAGGCAAAGAGCCCAGGCGGCCTTCGCATTTTTCATGAAACCTCATCCACAGGTGGGATGAGGTTTCATGAAGGGTTTATTAAATTAATAAATATTTTTTAAACATTTCATAAACCAGCTCATGTGACGCTGTCACATGAGGGGACATGTGTAAATGATTTCTAACTTTCTTTAATTTAAACTTTAAATCTGAACTTAATCTCCCTGAGGCAGCTCCGTGCCTCAGGGAGATTTCTGCGTGTGAAAGAGCACAGGCCCCAACTCTCCCTGCTCCCCCCACCTGCACAGGTTGCGCTGAGCGCTACCGGGCGGGAGTCACACTGGGCGGGCCTTAATTGACCCGCCCACATAAAATGGCGGCGCGTAGCCGATCAGCTCCGTGCCCACTTGCGCCCACTCTTGACCGGCCCGCCCGACGTAAAGAAAATTCTCCCCATAATTGTGCACTCATATCTACTCTCTGTTTATAATATAAATGAAGTTAATGCAAACAAATTTATCAAAAGGGGTCAAAATCATGTAATTCCCTACCTTAAAGCACTGTGGAATACTTACACTAATGGACTGCAGCAGTTCATGAAACAATAAAAAAAAAGGTAACTGAGCAATTCTGACTATTTGGGTGGCTGATCAGCAGAACATGGTGGACGTTTGCCCACACCACGGCAATGTTGTAGTCATGCTTCACATCAACAAAGCAGGGTGCTAAACGGAACCAATCTCACCAGAGTCAGGTTAATCAATACTGATTGATTGGCTAAGCCAGGCATGTATCAAGTGGATGTGTTGGGGAGAAGAATTATGTTTTGTGAGGTGCCCAGAATGGGCAGCGGGCCAGATTATTTTTGTGGGCACTCTTTTTTTCCGCCAGGCACCTCCCCACTGGGGAGGCGGTGGCGAGCGGCAATCCAGAGACCCAGGGTAATGCTCTGGGGACCCAGGTTCAAATCTCACCACAGCAGATGATGGAATTTGAATTCAATGAAAAAATTCTGGAATTAAAAGTATAATGATGACCATGAAACCATTGCCAATTGTCGTAAAAACCCATCTGGCTCACTAATGCCCTTTAGGGAAGGAAATCTGCTGTCCTTACCTGGTCTGGCCTACATGTGGCCTCCAGACCCAAAGCAATGTGGTTGACTCTTAAATTCCCTCTAAACAAGGGCAATTAGGGATGGGCAATAAATGCTGGCCTAGCCAGTGATGCTCACATCCCAAGGCCGAATGAAGAGAAAGAATTTCAACCTTACTTTTTCTTGGCTTCTTTGGTACTATTGGCTGTGGAAGTCATCAGAACATACAGGGCACCAGTTCCAACATAAATTGACAGTCGGGGTCCTGGGATATTAAAAGGGGCCTACTTCCTGAAACAGGCAGACACTTTGGGCGGACAATGGTATGTCCCTTTCAAAATGGTGCCCGCCGCATCACTGGGGCTAACGGGATGGTAGGGCTACCAATCTCATTTTGAGGCTGTTGAGGTCCCATTAACACAGGAATCAACAAGTTAAAAATCGCCCGCAATACCTTTTGACATCTGTGAGAGACCTGCAATCACCCTTTCATTAGTTTCCCAGAGATTTTGAAGGATTATAGTTTCCATATACTTACCTCCTCTTTGGAACTTCTGGCAGCTGATCCCTCTGGCCTCCGCTCCTCCCGGCTTGCATTGTGTAAGAATCGTATAGCACTGGGTCAAATTGTCGCTGACGAGGTGCACTGCTACTGTATAGCCCATCTAAAGTCCGTTGTTTAATTGGCGCAGTATCGTATAACCCTTCAACCGGCCGCTGCCGTAACTGCTGACGCGAAGAGTAAAGTTCTTCTTCACCTTCCTGCAATGATCAAATAAAATGTTTTTAACCAGGGACTTAGTCTAATCCAGCTAATAGTCATATGGTCATTTTTTAAGTATGTGGTTGTGGGACAGCAGAATAGCATAAATAGATAGCCCTAATGCTACTTCTGAACCTTATGTTGAATGTTTATTTTAGGTGGATCATTTCCTAAGAGTTTTGTTTCTTTAGAGGAGAAAATGATCTCCATTTTACAAGCTCCTTAATTCACATCAGGACAGAGTGAGATCGGTTGTTAAATTCATAACACTGCAAAAAATAAATCCACTTTTTTGAGCTAAATTTATTGTGGTGGTTTCCCACAACATATAAGGTAGGACATAAATGTAGGCAAATAATAAAACAATTTTAAAGTTTTATATTGGCATTCTGGAATATGAAATCTGACCCATTGAAATTTCAGTTCTTGCTTGCTTTCTATTACTTTAATTAATTTGGTGATCTATTTTCCTATTGATTTGCTGCTCTCCTGCTTGGACTATCAAAACTATAAACTATTTCACAGGCATACTTAGTGGCTGTCAGGGATTTCTTATTGAACTCTGAATGTATATGTTATTACATTTCTGTATTTTTAATAATGGCTGATTAGATTTTATTTATGTGACTATCATCTTTCTCGCTCAAAGATAAAATGAAGCAGGAATCTGAAATTCTAGAAGAAAGGAAAACAAGTGGAAAGGATGAACTTGGTAATTGTATCCCAGCCTCTGAACAATTTAGCTCTAAATCTACTAGTTTACCTCAGCTTTTTAGCAATATTAGTAGACAAATGCATTTATATAATATTCCTATGTCCACTATTTAACTGGATCTATTTCAAATAATGCCCATGTTAAAATAGTAAACTAAGGAATGTCAGGAAATAGCACTTAGCCTAGAAATTATTACTGAACAAATGCTAATAGCACATTGACCCTTGTGTTAGATCCACTAGACCTGAACTTCAGAAATAATGCAGAAGCCCTGATTCACACTTCTTTCAATCAGATAGGCTTAAATAGAGTAGGATGACATATTTTACACTAAAATGTTTTTTTACTGTTCAGGCAAGTAAAATTTCAGAATACTATGCAATATATTGAAATAATGGAATACTATCATTCTCATTAAGTGGAAAACATCAGTAGCAAAGATATTAATATTAAGCATGCTCAATACATTAATGGCTAACCGTTGTTGTATTCTATTTTAGTTATGTTAATCTCAATCATGGAATCTTTGAAAAAAATGCAAATCTTGTATCACAACTTTATCTCTCTCCCCATCTAACGACGTTTTTTTTATGAATGAATCACTCTGGGCTATTCACACCCTGAAAAGTAATCCAGTGAGGAAATCACCTGCCTTCTACAAAACCTGACTGGATTTTTATTTCATTGTCTAATTTTCACTGCATTAATTTCTATCTGTAAAGTGCATGCGATCTGCATCCCCAGGTGGGGAAGATGAAAATCCACTCCTCTATCTCTTTCATTTCTTTACATCACAACAGTGACTACACTTCAAACGTACTTCATTGGTTTTGAAATGCCTTGAGGTGTGTTGAGGCCATGAGAAGTGCTATATAAAAGCAAGTTTTTTTTTCTTTCACCTATCTGGTTTGAATGACCTGGAACATGCAGAACATATTCATGTTCTCAATAATAAATGCTTCACGCACCAGGTTAAAAGTTGACAATCATTAAGCAAATAATCTGAGTGATAAAAATAGACATTATTTACCCCTAATTGGTTCACTTCACACTGGATAAGAAGAGCTGCTAATTCTATATCTTCATTGTAACCATTTTTAAGAGGAACCGATCGGTATCCTGGAGAGAAGATGGAAAATAAGCATTTACTGAATGTTCAAACTCCTGAACATTAGACTGCACTAACATTTCAATTACACTAACAAACTGACATTACACCAAAACTGTATGGAAACTAATTCCAGTGTTAGCGTGCACAATGGGAACCAAAGCTCATCTTGCTTCATATTCAAAAAATTCTAATGATTTTTTACACAGAGCTTTATAAAAGAGATTTTGTGAATTTGAAATAGAACTCTTTTAGCTTTCTTTTTATTAATTCATGGGATGTGGGCATTGCTGGGTGGTCCAGCACTTATTGCCCATTCCTAATTGCTCTTAAGAACATGGTGGTGAGCCGCCTTCTTGTACCACTGCAGCCTGTGTTGCTGCCTTCCAAAAACAATTATTTTGCATTTTTATGGTGAAATAAGACAACACACACTTCTCTCCACGGATTGTCATGGACTCTGGGAGGAAATGGCCGCTGATTATGCATAGTCCTGTTGACTGCCTCAGCAATCTCTCATAGTTTTGAGATGTTAATACATGCGGGCGTACAATTCCCACTCATAGCCTGCAAAAAGTCACAAGTTTTGAATCATAGGAGACACGGGATGTCTATGGAAACTGCACTTTGTGATGCACAAGAATTTAAAGTAGAGAGGCAGCAACATTGTAACAATGTGAATTCCTGTTTCTAGGAGTGGTAAAGGTATGAAGACATTAGAATATGTGAAGCATGATTTTGCAGCAACTGATGGTGATGAAATCTTAATTAAATTTATTACTAGTGTATTAATTTGATGAATATATACAATAAAAATAAATTATCATTGCTAAAGACTAGACTAATATGATCTCCTCTTCCTTTCCTGTGTTGTAAACAATAGAAGATTTGTATATAGCCATAAAAATGTTTTTGTTCATTTCATTTTATAGGAAGATTTTGCTCACTGAAATAACTTTTGTTCATCATACTAGAAGCAGTGATAAGCATATCTATATTTCTTCAGGATCAAATCAAAATACTGCAAACATTTATTCACATAGACAACTAAAAACCATATCAGATATGATAATCAACAAATAAAATTTTGTTCATTAAAAAATTTAAAGCATTAATATATCCACAGTTGATGCTTGTGTACGTTGTACATAAACCACAACTAACCAGAATCCTATCTGTCACAAATATTATAAGGGGTACTTCACTGAAACTTCAAATGAGGCCCCAGCCACATATTACTCTTGAGACATTTCAGTGATTGTTGTTCTGAGTCTAAATATAACTCGGACTCAGAAATTAATTCTATAAGTTCATTATAAAATTCAGCAATACCACACACAACACTAAATGTGAGAATGACTAGAAGGTAAGTTGAAATAAGGGTCATTTACATTGCACCCATGGCTTAAATCAGCACACTTTCAAAATGTAAACACCAAAACCATTAGGCTAGGCAAGCTGCCTGGACCTCTGAAGAAGAGGTCTTATCATCGCTCTTATACAAAAAAGTTGAGAATGTGTGGGGAATCCTGGAAACCCCTTAGGTGGTGTGCTGATGCCCGAGTTTCTGGCAGCATGAGGCAGATGGGTACCTGAGATGTACCTACAGTGGTGGGAGCCTCTGCTATTCCCATACAAATGGGGTGGTCTCACATTGACACTGCAGTCACCAAGGGGACAGAGCTAGTGGACACATTTTCAAAGCATTTACTATCAATACCAGCACTAAATTCGGTTTGGTATGTTTGCGGAACCCTTTCCCTTCATTGAAGCATAGAATTAGCAATCGCCTGGATAAAAATCAAGACTGTTGGAGCATGCATGGGGAAACCTTTGAGTTGTCTGTTAGAAACTGAGTACACATTCCCTGAGCCTTCTCTTGCTCCCAGGGTCAACTCAGCAACATTGTCCTGGTTGTATCTGGCTAAACTCTGTTACGCTGCCGAATATACAAGACTCGTTTCTGCTGAATTTCTGATCTGTTAAACTAACCAGTTTTAATTCCTTTGATGGGAAAAGTGGCGTGAGCTAAAAAGTTAGGATCACTGAACATGTCCTCTTCATACACGACAAATCGGAGAAAAGCTAGAGAGGGATCTTGAATGACAAATTCCTCACTAACGTCTTCTGCTCCTCCTGTCCAAACTGGGTTAAGGCCATTGTCGTCTGGAATATAAACAAGAATATGATTTAAATCATTCGGGCACTTTCTTCAAGATATCAAAATTCTATACTATCCCTGGCTCATTTTATATATACCACAGCATATTCATTTTCATATTCATTTTCATATATGCCCTCGAGGAGCATTTAAACATAGCACAAATTACATGTCAGAATGAACAATGCATTATTGAAGACATATCTTTGCTGTCCACCAGTTTAACCCCCTGCTGCTCATTAAGTTCAAAATTTGTGCTGCTGAGATCTTGGCTTTGCATTCACTTCTGTTTGCTATTAGAATACACACATAAAAGGCAAAAATATTAAACTACTTCACTTTTTCAGATTCCAATTGACCTTTTACTTGTTTGTGAGGTGTGGGTGTCGCTGGCTGGGCCAGCAGTTATTGTCCATCCCTAATTGCCCTTGAGAAGGTGGTGGTGAGCTGCCTTCTTGAATCACTGTAGTCCCTGTGGTGCAGGTATATGCACAGTGCTTTTAAGAGTCAGGATGGTGTGCGACTTGGAGGGAACTTGCAGGTGGCGGTGTTCCCATGCATCTGCTGCTCTTGTCCTTCTAGATTGCAGAGGTCACGTTTTGGAAGGTGCTGTCGAAGGAGCCTTGACAAGTTGCTGCAGTGCATCTTGTAAATGGTACACACTGCTGCTATGGTGCACTGGTAGTGGAGGGAGTGAACATTTGTGGTGAATAGGGTGCTGATCAAGCTGGCTGCTTGGTCGTGGATTGTGCCAAGCTTCTTGGGTATTATTGGAGCTGCATGTATCCAGGCAAGTGAAGGGGTCAGGAGGTATGTTACCTACTGCAGAATCCCCAGCCTCTGACCTGCTCTTGTAGTCACACTATTTATATGGTTGGTCCAGTTAAGTTTCTGGACAATGGTAACCCTAAGGATGTTGATGGTGGGGGATTCATTGATGGTAATGTCATTTCCACATTTGCAGTTTTTCTTTTTTTATTTATTTGTGTATCCACACCACAAGGAAGAATTGTACCTGCTCGATTTGGTAAAGACACTATCTGATGTAGAACAAAGCCACCTTAAGGTAGCAGCTTTGATTCCCAGCCTCTTGATCTCAGTTTGAGAAGCAGTTTGGGGGTCCTACAATTGACTAAAGCATTCCTGAGATAGGGAGGAGGAAGGTTCCTGCTCCAGGTTGTCATCTGGTGACTCATGTGGAAGGACCAAGTATATGGAGAAAACAGGATTGGCTTCAGCAATGATGCTATCCCCTATGCCACTGTAGTTGAATAGCCTGCACATACATAGTCTGTATACACTCATTATATATGTTCACGCTTTGGACATGTTACTTTTACATTTGTTCTTGAGTCGTGAGCATCGGTTATTGCTCATCCCTAATTACCCTTGAGAAGGTGCTGGTGAGCTGCTGCTTTGAACCACTGCAGTCCATGCGGTGTAGGTACACCCACAGTGCTGTTAGGAAGGGAGTTCCAGGACCTTGACCCAGTGACAAGTGAAGGACGGCAATATAATTCCAAGTCAAGATTGTGTGTATCTTGGAGGGAACTTGCAGGTGGTGGTGTTCCCATGCATCTGCTGCCCTTGTCCTTCCAGGTGGTAGAGGTACTGGGTTTGGAAGGTACAGCTGAAGGAGCCTTGGCAAGTTGCTGCAGTGCATCTCATATGTCAGAGATTCCCAAACGATGGGTCGCAACTCCTGTAGGATAGAGGGACGGGCAGTTGGGGTCCTGAGCTCGGAGGAAGCAATGGTGAATTGGACTCTGGTGGGACAGTCCTGGGACTGGCTCCATGGCCCTTTTGTTGAAAAAGCTCTCTAGCTGCCCCGAACCTGTTCTGACAGCTGTCACTCCCCACCCCCGCTCTGACAGTTCTCCCCTACTCCCCCACTCACCCACCGCTCTGACAGCTCTCCCTCCTCAACCCCTGCTCTGACAGCTCTCCCCCCGACCCCTGCTCTGACAGCTCTCCCCCCCTCAACCCCTGCTCTGACAGCTCTCTCCCCCACCCCTGCTCTGACAGCTCTCCCCCCGCCACACCTCGCAATGTCAGCTTGGGTCACAGCAATTTTCAAGCCTTAAAATGGAGTCAGAGAGGAACAAAAGGTTGGGAAGCCCTGTTCTCGATGGTACACACTGCAGCCGCTATGTGATGATGGTAAAGGGAGCAAATGTTTAAGCTGGTGGAAGGGGTGTCAGTCATGCAGGCTGCTTTGACTTGTATGAGTAATTGACAGCTTGGAAATAAGACCATTATAAGGTTGCAGAATATTAAGCATGTTTTTAAAAAACAATCAGGACTAATTCAATATTGATTCATGTTACTAGTGTCATTTTATCCAAACACCAAGACAAGCTCTTCAAGACTAAATGAGAAACAAACGCAAAAAACAAACATTGTGTTTATATTACTGAAACAATTTCCCTGTTGTACTACATAAGCTATTTTACAGAGGTGCACACATACTTACTTATCACTACCGTTTTGAACTTCTTGTTGTCGTTCTCAGCTCCACAGAGTTCTACTTCTACAAACGGGCAAACTATACTCCTGCCAGGTTTGGGTAGATGGCGGGCACCAAGAAGCTGCAAAGATGGTGAGAAAATCAAGACATTATGAGACAATCTAACAGATATTCAATCAACAGCATCGTAAAATCGGATGCAGCTTGAAGATACGGAACTACTTTATAATTGTTGCTGAGAATGATTTATACAACCACCCCATGACCCTTAACACTTCTGATGGGGACACAGAGACTGCTGAGGATATTTTCAGTAGTAATAGTTTCACTCACATGAAACATTTTGTAACTTCTTAAATTTTGCTGAGGATGTGCTAATACTACAGCTTTGACATCACTGTAAGGCAGTTTTGAATGTGCAGCAACACTAAAGTTATGATATTACTCTGGAGTCAGGGAAGGAACTATGCACATGCCTGTAAGGTTGCATACAGAGTCTGAGAGTACATTGAGTCCTGGACTCCTGAACCAACAGAAATAGTTTATTTTTATCCATGCTATTTGTGCCCCATCATATCTTGAAAACTTCAAACCACTCAACCAATTAAGCCTTCTAAATTCAAGGGAGCATAATTCTAGTTTGTGTAATTCACAGTAAATCGCAGGGCAATCAAAATTGTTGTGTCGGGGAATTGTGCAGTTTGAAACATGCTCAACAGCTTGAGGCCATGGTTCAGAAGCACCAACCTTTTTGAGATTATTTTACATTTACAAAGTGACATCTGGAGTCTGATGTCTGTGATACAGATGTAAATGAGAATTCGATTTACAGGATAATTTCACGTCCAAGGTTAAAATCTACTTGAGTGACTTTAAAATTCCGTAAGAAATATGTTTCTGGTGTGCTGTTTGCAACAATAATCAAAATAAAGGCGGAAACTTTAATCACATGTGGCATCCTTCAGGCTCAGGTGATGCCTGGCACTAGGCTTTCACTCCTGCAACTTGCTTTTATTCTATTTGTTTATATATTATTATTGAAAAGAGCTTGACTTTATACATCTCAATGTGGGATCAATTTCCTTACTTTTATTTTCACAGAATATGGTCGGTACTGAATTGAATTGTCACTCCTCAGAGACTCAGGTTGCAGTATAAAACCGGTCCTTCCATTCATAGAAAACAAAGACTGATTCAACTGCATTGGTTTATCTGTAACAGAAGAATTGAAATGATTTTTTGAATCACAGTGTTCAGTACAATGAAGACACCAAACCCTGAAATGGTTCTCTCTCAGATATTGGGGCAGATTTTAATGAGTGCAGCAAGGATCTCGACAACCTGTTGGAGAACCAGCGGGAGCCCCGTGTCACTTCTTTCTGGGAGGCCAATGCTACTCCAAGCTAATCGGGCACTTACCTGGACAACATCAGGCCCCCTGTCAGATTAAGTCCCCAGTAGGGTGGTGATCCCGCCCCGGAGAGCTGCCAGCCAATCAGAGGCTGGCAGCACTCTAGAACCAGTAGTGCCACCGGCAGTGGTAGCCACTGCCAGTACTACACTGTAAGAAGGATCGGTGATGGATCTCTAGATAGAGCTGGGATTGGGGCAGAAATGAGGGGGTGCCGCGAGTGCGAAGAGGGGGGTGTCAGAGGCAGGGGGAAAGTGGTGTTGGAAGCAAAATCAGAGGAATGGCTTTCTGCGAACCTCCCCGCCCCCCCACACGCCCCCTTCCCCTCCCTTCCCATTGCCACGTTCATTGATCAGGCACGGGATGCCTGTAAACAAGGGACCATCACCCCTCCATCCCTTGCCACCCTGGTTGGCCATTGGTAAACCTGACAGGCTTTGCTGGGCGCCCTCACTGGTATGCTAGTTGCATACTAGCAGCAGCAGGATGAGGCCTTTAATATACCTGTTAAGTAGCCAAAGGTCCTCAATTGGCCTGTGGATGGGAAGGCCACCCTCCACCTTTCCTGCACAGAGCTTGACTGGGGGGTGGCGGGAGTCGGGAAGGTGCTGGGGTCCTTACCCTGCACTTCCTGCCTAATCAAACAGCACCGCTCTACCCAACCTTCAAACATGCCTCAGAGGGCATTAAATTCTGCCCCTTAAATGTGGAGCTTGGAGATTTTCAACATCATGTCCTAGCCACAGTTACATAAGATTCGTGAAAAGCACATAACTTTTCCAATTCCATGTTTTGTTAATTAATTCCATCAATCACCTATGCCATGTCTAATTTGCACTTTCATTTAATATCATGATGAGGCTGATTAATCCAGTAAAACATTTAAAAACAGAAGATTAAGGTTTCTCCTTGCTCCCAAGATAACCGAAAGTAAAATCCAAGCTCTGAAGCCAAACATTACAATTCACATTATGGAACAGTGTGCCTAACTGACAGTTCCAAGCAGAACTGAGACATTTCACAAGTTTAACAGGGTTGATACTCGGACCACTGTTCTTGACCTGTAATCCATGGTTTTCAAAGATACTGGAAATATTGTTTTGGTCCAGTGTCCGTCTTCAGTTTGATTTTCTGCTTTGCATCCATTGTCACTTATTTATTTGTCTTATACCCACTTACAATAATACAGTCTAATCCTATAATTCAAAGTATTTTGTTTCAATGGAAGAATTTGCAGGACTGTGAGGAAAGGGCAAGGGAGCAGCACTTTTGGACAGCTCTTTTAAAGAGCCAGCACAGGCTCAATGGGCTGAATGGCTTCCTCATGGGTTATACAATTCTATGATCCAGCAGTACAAATGAAGCAATTTTAACAGAGCAGCAAGGGAGCTTTTATTTGCATGGGTTCAATTTGACGTAACAGATAATTCACATCAAGCAGCTTCAAATTAAGATGAGTCCCTTGTGTACCCTGGATCTAGCACCACAAGATTGTAAGGTGCTCCTTTATTTCTTATAAAATATATATATATATAACCATATAGTGAAAAACTATCTTGGTGACACTTATTGTGGGCCAAATCTTCCTGTTTCCGGGTCATCAGAGACCAGATGTACGAACGAAGATGCGCGTCGGGACCTTGTGGGAGTCCTGACCCACTTAATCACTTTAGCCACATTACCCACCTTCCCACCTACCCTACTCCCCACTTAACCATTCATCCACTCACCCATTCACCAACATTGAGACTGAGCCTTTAGAGTTACCATACAGCTGGTGCTGTAAAAAGGGGGCATGTCCTGTCTTCCCCGACTCTACTCCGCTTCAACGGAGTTCCCTGAGGGACACTGTGCTGCGCATTTCTGTTAAAGCTGGGATTGGAAGACTGTGGAAGAAACCGCAGCAGCGTTGAATTAGGGGAATTTTCGAGCGCAGTGGCAATCCGACTATCATGGCCGCTGCTCAGGTCCAGGCAAATACATGGCCTAATACTGGTTTTAATTCTTACATTCGTAAGCTCATTCAATATAGAATCATAGAATAGTTTGACCAGTGCAGACTCGATGGGCCGAAGGGCCTTTTTCTGTGCTGTAGCCCTCTATGACTCTGTGAGGATCATTGAATACAAAGGCGTTTAGATAAGTTTAGGTAAGAGCAGAAGCTCCATCTAGAGGTTATTGTATGCAAAGTCATATCACTTTCTGATATTTAGCCAAAATTGATTAAATAATTTTAAAAGCTTCACTTTAAGTGCTAAGTTCGTCTTGTGGCAAAGTGGACAGTGTCCCTACCTCTGAGCCAGAAGCTCTCCCAGAACGAAAATCAATTCGGACCAGTACTCTTATTTCCCAGTTTTTACTGGTGTTCCATTTTAAGGTATACAAGCCCAGTTGAGACCAGTATTCTTATTTCCCAGTTGTCACTGCTTTTTCCCCTATGGGCTGGGTTTGACTCCTACCCCAGGGCTTGATGGCCAAGGAAGGTGTGTTCATAATGCGGCCGAACAGGTTGATCGACTTGCAAATCTTTCCAATATGCCTACGGCAGGCAGTAAGAGTGGGAGATACTCCTCGTCAGCCACGTTTGTTGCAGAGTGGTGCTCCTCAAACTATAGCTTCTGACTTCAGGTTAGTGACCTGTTCCAGGAAACGCGAGCTATGGAAATAGATGTAAATGTGTGCTTTGCCTGCCTTATGCGTCTCTCGATGCGGGAAGTCTTCAAAGTATAAGTAGGTGATATACTATGGAAAACACTTAAATTTCAAAATATTTATAAAATATTATGTGGAACAGCCAGACACAAAGCTTATTTTAACTATGAGTTATGGAATATTACTCTTGTTGTGGATAGGGTAATAAAGCGGAATTGAGGTGAATATCAGCCATGATCTTATTGAATGGCAGAACTAGCTCATGGTCTAAGGCTGCTCTTATTTCTAGTGTTCCTAATCTCATTTAAAATAGAATCATTGAATGCTTACAGCACACAAAGAGGTGCAGGCATGAATTTTAAAACTATAGGGCAGAATTTTACACTCCGTGGGCGGGCATGCGCCCGACCTGATTGGGCGTAAAATCATGGAAGGTGGTGTCGGGCGAGTGTCCCAACGTCATCGCCTGATATTTTGCTCGGTGGGCGTGCGCAGCAATCGAAAGCGCGTCTGCCGATAGTGAAGCAGGCATTTAAGCCCATTAACAGTGCAATTGAACGCGATTTTTCGTGGCACTTCCAACCTTGCAGTTGGTGAATGGGTCAATCAGCCAGGCAGGCTTTACATTTTTCATGAAACCTCATCCAAGGGCAGGATGAAATTTCTGTTAGGGAATAAAATAAAAAAGAAACATCTGGGGACAGCATTTTTATGGCTTTCAGGTGCTTGATTATGCCGCTTGGGCATTTTTTTGCAGCTTTTTTTGTGCTTTATTTTATTATTCGCAGGTCTGCAGCTCCCTGAGGCAGCTGGGAGCAGGACAGTGAGTAAAGCAGCATGCCAAGCGGTGAGCAAAGTGGCAAGTGGAGCGGCAACTAGGATGGCGAACAGAGTGAGGAGTGGGGTGGTGAGCGGGGCAAGCAAGTGAGCGCTTAACGGGTGCACGACAATGACGTCAGCAGGACTGACTTCCTGTTCCTGTGTGGTGGCAGGAGATACAGTGTAATTTAAATTGAATGTGGCTGTCTCAAAAAGCCCTCAAAGTGTGAAAGGATACAACCAGAGGACTGTGTATAACCCAACCCACTATCTTTTTCGAAAGGAGGACTTTAGGTTTGTAATTGGTCACATGATTAAGTCAGCCATGGATTTTTTACCTGTACTTAAAAAAAAAACAGCAAAAGCTGCTCTGATCAGAAACACCTTGAGAGATACCATCTGAAACATCATCCGGAAAGCCATCGAACCAGCTGCAAGCCAACTAGGCAGCCAAGGTGAAACAACTATACCTTGAAAGTGAGAGAAGGATTCTCCCATAACCTGTTCCATCTTCAAGTTCACCCAAGAGCAGATGCCTGGCAATTCAACTACAAGAGGCCTCACAGCTTACAGAGAATATTCTGCTTTACAAGACCCCTGTTCCAGCTAATGCATCAATTCACCTAAGAAACTACAGGCCTGCTACAAAAGAGACTGAAATAATACCTGATATTAACCGTATTGCTTTTTTGATTCATCCATATGTAGCTTTTGTGTGAGATGCTATGTTAAACCTCTGGGGCAATTGTGTAATAATAAATAACCTTTTTTATTTTTAAATTCACAAACGCTTGATGCTGGAAATGATTTAAATTGGGACAAACCGTTCTGAGGGTAAGAAAACACCTCACATAAAACACTTTGATCACAGACAAAAAGGAAGCACATAAACTCTGTCCATGACAGAGGCCATTTGGCCCATCATGTCTGTGCCGGCTCTCTGCAAGGACAACTCACCTATTACTGCACCCTTGCCTTTTTCCGGTAGTTCTGCAAATATTTTCTCTTCAGATAATTATCCAATTCTCTTTTGAAAACCATGATTGAATCTGTCTCCACCACACTCTTAGGAAGTCGATTCCCCATCCTAAGCACTCGCTGTGTAAAAAGGTTTTTCTCATGTTCCTGTTGCTTTTTTTGCCAATACCTTAAATCAGTGTCCTTTGGTTCTTGATTCTTCTACCAATGGGAACAGTTTCTCCCTATCCACTATGCCCAGAGTGATTTTAAAGCCCTCTACCAAAACTCCTTTCAACCTTCTCTTGTCCAAGGAGAACAGCCTTGGCTTCTCCAGTCTATTCATATAACTGAAGTTTCTCATCCCTGGAACCATTCTTGTGAATCTTTTCTGCACCCTCACTAATGCCTTCACAACCTTGCTGAGATGCAGTGTCCAGAATTGGACCCAAAGCTCCAGTTGAGGCCCAGCCAGTGTTTTATACAGGTTTATCATAACTTCCTTGCTTTTGTACTCTAAGCCCCCATTTTAAAGCCAAATATAAGGAATTACTGCAGGGGAATTTTCAGTCTTCATAGCAAAATTACAAACACTGTTCCTCATAATTTTTGGCACACCAATGGCTCAAGAACAGCATCATATTTTACTCCGAAGAAATTCTCTCCAAAGCAATTCACACTGGATTTATGCCAAATTATCAGCAGAAGTGAGTTTCCTGGATCATTTGCACCGCTGACAATTTACATCCACAGGAATCTTACTTACCTTATTAATATATCCTTGACCCCATTCAAAAGACCAGAGAAAGGATGTGAATTTCTTGCAATTAGGCCAGTTCTGAATGAGAATAAACCCGCACCCAATATTTTAGGCACAGCACAGCCTAATGCCACTATTCCTGGTATGCCATGATTCTTCTGGCCAACACATTTATTGTTTTAATGCCACAACACTTAATCAAAATAACTCAAGTTCAAGTGATTCATAATGAAAAATATCAAGCACCTGGGGTTTGGAAATTTAGAGCTGCCATTTGAGACCCATGTTGCCAGAGCACAATTGGATCGTAGTTGGAAGAATCAATGCGTTGACCTTTGGGATAGATTCTGGAGAGTTGTTTGCGGTTGTATTCTCGAAACTCTTTTGACTTTTGTTTGAGGATGGTATCTGCCTTGTTCTCGGCAAACGATCTCATTTCTTTGTAATCAGTGTTGTCCTTAGCTGAAAACAAAATATTATATTGTGAGTTATTGCTAAATTTCCCCCTTTCATCTTGTAATTCCTTAGCACCTCTACCGTTAAAAGGGCGAGTACTTGGCTTACAGGATTGGCAGGGCTTTCACCTTTGGTGGGGACATAAAACAGAGGATATCAATGGAAAAGGAAAATTGAGTGGGTGTGTCACAGGTGATAATCCAATATAGAGTTGGTACACACGGATAAAAGCAAAAAACTGCGGATGCTGGAAATCCAAAACAAAAACAAAAATAAAAATACCTGGCCCTCTATCCAGCTCTACTTGTCCCACCCCCCCTAAACCAGCTTATATTTCACCTCTCTTCTATTTTCCTTAGTTCTGTTGAAGAGTCATACGGACTCGAAACGTTAACTGTATTCCTCTCCGCAGATGGTGTCAGACCTGCTGAGTTTTTCCAGGTATTTTTATTTTTGTTTTTGTTGTAGAGTTGGTACACAATAGGCGATGATCTGATATCAAGTGGGTGAGTAACAGGCAATAATTCAATGTCAAGTTATGTGTAATGGGTGATGATCTGATATCAAGTGGGTGTGTAATGAGCAATGATCTGATATTGAGTGGGTATTTAATAGGTAATGATCTAATATGAAACGGGTACTTATTGGGCAATAATCCAATATGGAGCGGGTGTGTAACGGACGGATGAACTGATATGGATCGGGTGTGTAATGGACGGATGAACTGATATGGAGCAGGTGTGTAATGGACAGATGGATTGATATCGAAGTGGGTGTGTAATGGTTGGATGATCCAATATTGCCCGTTTGACATCCCTGCTGAAGTTGTAAGTTCTGTGTAATGAGTTGGACCAAATATGGAAGAGGTCAGAACAATGACAGATGAAGTATAATGCAGAAAAGTGTAAAGTGTTACACAGAAAGGAAAAATAGGCAACAAGTAAACTCTATGAATGGTGCTGAAACAGCCAAAAGAAACCTAGGATTCTTAGGGAGTTGACGCTAAACATACCCAATCAGTGCGCAACAACAATGAACAAAGCCAATAGGATGTTATATTACACAGCCAAACCAATAGACTATAGAGTCTGGTCAGTTCACACCTTTAACATGGGTTGCCAAAAAATAAACGACTTTCTAGTCCTGGAAGAGAAGAATGACAAAACTGAACTCCAGTGTCAGAGGGACCAGACAAGCAAAGATTTGTCAGCCCAGAAACGAGGCACTTAGAAAATTATCTGTTAGAGGTATCTAAGATTATTCAGGATATAGAAAAGCTAACATAAAGTGTGATCAACTTGTGGAATAAGCTTCCAGGGGATGTAAAAACCTCAAAATCATTTAAGAAACAAATGAATGCTGCTATAGGATCTTGCTGGATGGATAAACACAGCTGGGCCAAATAGTTTTTCTAATCTATAATTACCACAATCTTGCTCCCATGCAAAGTATTCCCTACGGAAGCTTTTGCTCAACATTTCCCTATTCATGATAGCTTGTATCAGGAACTGAACAGAGTGGAACTTGTACAGGCATCCATTACCATGTACATCAGTGCAGTCACACTCAGCACTACTTCACTACCTGCTTGTGAATGATTTAATGACAAGAATCATTATAACATTCCTTGTACAAATAAACCAATGGTACCATTGTTGCTCAATTGGCACTAGGATAGCGGGGAATGTCAGGTCAACAATTCTGATGGGATAGACAGTTTTGTTTCTGCATAAATAGGAAAATTAGATATATTCGTTACAAATCTACCAAAGAGAGTTGGTGAGGACTACTCTGCACAGAAAGTAAATTACCATTCAGCAAAAATTCTCGAGACTTTGTTGGTCTGCAATATACAACTAAATCAGATAACTCTTTGGCAATCTGCTGTTTCTTCTCCATCTCATTTCGATTCTCCTCCTGTCAAAACAGAGCTCAAATCAGTTTTTGTTCCATTCACAGAAATTTAATATCCTGTGATCATATAAGTAACACATTTTACACACTAATCGAACTATTCAGTCAGAGATCTATTCCATATTTTATTGCTCTTTTAACCATCTTCTACAAAATATGTGTAACCGATATTAAACACATTTTTCCTGTATAAAATAAGCTCTAATGCTTTAACAAGTATCTCTTGCAAAAAAATATTAGTAGAATGAGAATTTTATCCTGGTTGGTTACTGAATCTTTCCTTTATTTTTCCATACTGTACGTTTGTTT
The DNA here is from genome assembly GCF_964194155.1 of Cetorhinus maximus. Taxonomy (NCBI): domain Eukaryota; kingdom Metazoa; phylum Chordata; class Chondrichthyes; order Lamniformes; family Cetorhinidae; genus Cetorhinus; species Cetorhinus maximus. Next base: position 135,256,412 of record NC_135884.1, on the reverse strand, counting down.
CTCTTTAGTTCAATGACTCTGACGACTATATCATAAGTTTATCAAGAAATTTAATTTTTGCTTTGGGATTTTGCTTCAGTCAGGATTTCTGCAACCTTAACAACCGCTTAAAAAAAGAGTATATAGAATTAGCTAGCATATTGTCCCATGATTCATACAGAGTACAGTGACTGTTGGTCTGCAGATAATCAAAAAGACCATTTTACACACAGTAATCCCACAAATATTAATGAGTTAATTGGTCAATGGTGATGATAGTCAATGAAGGACAATGACCAAGATAACTCCTGGATCTTCTTCAATCTTTAACATCCACCTGGACAATTATACGAGACTTTGGGTTAGCATATTGTTCAAAGGATTACACCTGCAACAATACAGATCTCTTTCACTATTATTCTGGAATCTCAGCCTAGTTTATGCAGTCAAGAGCTATATTCAAGTGAACATGAAAATTTGAATAAGCACTAACATGGAAATGAAAAATGAAAAAGGATGCTCAGTAATGCTCAATGTGTCAATTTTCCAAACGTGTACTCCTGGCGTAGACCTTTACCTACTGGAAACACAAAACAGGAAACCGAAAGGCGCACTACCTATGGGGAGTCTGTTTGCAGATTCTGGATATGTTCTCCCTGCAACTGAAGCTCTATATTGGGAGCACCTATTTAGAAGATGGCTCTATTGTGTGGTATTGAGCTCAGTCAGATCGGGAAAGTCCTTGGGCCGAGCTCAGATCTGTGCTGAGTTGACAAATTTCATCTGCAGATGCAGTAGGGATATATGGTACAGGAAGTCATGCTCAAGTTGTATAGCGCTCTGGTCTTACTGCACCTCGAGTACAATGTTTATTAATGGTCACTGAGAAACAAGGGAGCACTGGAGGCAGCGCAGAGAACCATCATAAGATTAATCCATAATGTTAGGGTTTTGACGTAAAAGATTGACTGGACTTTTCAGTGTGGTACAGAAGCATGAGAGATGTTTACTTTGACGGACAAAGGCGATTAATGGTATGCAAAAAGTAAATCTATAACAGGATTGATGCACTGGTTCAAACTATAAAAGGTCCAGCCTCCATTCCCAAGCTCAGCCACTGTCATGAGGTCGGGGAGGTAGCAGGCCCCGGGACCTATCTGCTCCTATGAAGGATGAAACAGAGAGCATTGTGGGCTCATCGAGAGTCCGCCCCGGGTAAGCTTTTTAATTTTAATGGAGGCAGCTGGATTTTGCACCAGCTGTATGGAAGTGTAAACCATGAATTAGAGAAGAGCTTAAAAGGTAAGCAAAATGGTTTTGCCTCCTTTACAGCTCATCGCTAAATGCTGTAGTATGAGTTATATCTGTGTTCAAGAAAGCGAGTTATGAAAGTGCTATAATTGGGAGATGTAATTACCCCTTAAACATTGCTTTTGCCAGGTTGTTACATATACCAACTGGCAAGATGTCAGGTAAAAAGTCAACATTGTAAATGTGGAGAAGATTTTAGATGAGTTAAAAAAGTTCATATAATGGATAAAAAGGTAGAGTATATTTCACACTATTGAAAGGGTGGTCTAGTACGATAGTCAAGTGTAAATGCTTCATCCTTTCACATTGCTTTTCTGTATTCTATTTAGACATCTCTTGAAATAACAGTTTTGAAGACTGTTTAATTAGGGAGTTTTATGGGCTCTTGGCTGCAATCAGACTCCTGATCCTTTTACAAATGCTTTTCATTGTTTGTACAGCTGCTTTGAAGAGTCTGTTTGCTTGCTCAGGGAGTTTTATGGGCTATTCAACAGCATCCAATTGTTGTAAAAGGGTTTGTGAATTCTGTTCATAAAATGGAAATTGGGTGAGGGGATTTGGGCGAGAGGATGAGGGGAATGGTGGTGAGGATGAGGAGGGGGGTAAAGGAGTGGGGAGGATGAGGGAGTGAGGGTGAGGGGATGAGGAAAAGGGGGGAGTTAAAACAGTCTGAAAGATCAACTGTATAGAGATAGTCACTGATTGCCTCGGAAGTACTGGACGAAGGTGTTTTGGGAATGGAAGCTGGCCTTTTATCCTGCCCAATAAGGACTTTGCCCACCTCCACTCTTGCCTCAGGCCTGCCACTCAGGGTCTGGACTCCCCAGAAGATCCCATCTGCTGTTATTCTTGAAACGGAGGTGGATCATGACTGCATGATTAGTTCTGCCTCCCAATTCTCACCTCCAACATGAAAATCCAGCCCAGATTGTTCAATGTATGGAATAGATTTCCAAATAGATTAATGAAAGCCTCTAGGCCTTACTTGAACCCACTCCAATTGATAAGTTTGCACTGATTGAGCGTAGTTCCTACCAGATGTGACCCTAGGACATAAAACCACCCCAAATTTGCAAATGTTAGTAAATTGATCAATGGCACTCTTTGAGAAGCAGTGTGATGTATCAAAGTGGGTGGGGCGGAGAAAGACTATAGAATCTTCTTGGAAGGTAGGAATTTGTATGGGCCAAAACGTCTTCCTCACCTGTAACTACCATATGATCTTTGGTAAATTCGTCACAGCATTCTTAGGCTATGAAAATGGGAAAATCAGTCTGGATTCCCAGTCCCAATAGCTATCCATTGGTAAATGCTAGAGGGTGTGTGTTTGCAGGTATCTGATAAGGACAAATCATGGTTGACTATGAAGCTCCAGCTTGTTGAACTATCTTCCAACAACCACTAATTTGCACTGTGGGTGTACCTACATCACAGGGCATGCAGTGGTTCAACAAGGCAGCTCACCACTCCCTTCTCAAGGGCAATTAGAGATGGGCAATAAATGAAGGCCTATCCAGTGATACCCACATCCCGTAAATGAATTTAAAAAAAATTAGATTCACATGTTAAGAATGATCACGGAGCCAAGGACTGGAAAGACAGGTTGCCCCTGCCAAACCATAGGAAGATCTAAATTGTCTCAGTGCCTGAGGTTGACCGAGAACCAATGCTGCAGTGAAAATGCATTTGCTCACAAGAATTGTGAGCACATCGGTAAAGATTTATTTTGGTTAGTAATGGAGTATATCTTCACAGTAAATTAAAATCTCTGTTTTTATTGAACTGCAATATTTGAACACAAACGAACGAACATTATCAACGTATTGGACTAAACTCAGAGCTCATTGTCAGTGATCAGAAGTGGTTTATTTTCAATTTGATTTGAATCTCTTTTAAGAGGAATATTTTGCCTGAGACATACCTGTACATATGTTTTCTGAGAACATTGTACGACTTCATGGTACCAGGAAAACAAATCTTCCAACGATTCGGTAGCAACATCAAGGGGCGGTGCATCCGGGGGTAATTTAGGTTGAATAGTAAACACAAATGCCATCCCGTACATCCCATTTGCTTGTTTAACTGTTATCAAAGCAAGCAACACTTCAGCTTTTATGGTTTCCTTCCATACAGGAACTCAAAGCCATTAGAACAAAGAAAGACAATTAAACAATCACAAACTTTCATCATTGCATCTCATGGCCCAAGCTCATACGTACCAACAGAACACTTGGCAAGCTCCACAATTCCTCTGCATATTACTCCTAGGGGGTTGTCTTCCGTTATCTGAACAATAAAATAAATGAAAGCTCAAGGGAGGCACCTCCAAGCTTTTTAAAACCAGTTTGAGACCATTATTAATTCAGTTGACTTGAGTTGTACTACCAAGACTGTGAAAGTAACAGTAATGGAAATATAACAAATAGAAAGATCCATTCTCAGGGTAGCACTGGCATGCTTACACAGAGAATTGGGACCAAATTAATCAAACTACAAGTACCATAACTATATAAACACAATTACTAGTCCAATAAAATATACCTGGCTGCTAAAGTCTTCCTGGATTTCAGCATCTATTTCTTCCACGTAGTTGGCTGGAAAAAACTTCTGTACTTGGTCTCCATAATCCCCCTTCCACCTAAACATAACAGGTATACAGAGTTATGGAATTTCTCGAGTAATCCTGGTATATTGTTTTAACTTTTTTCAACAGGGTGTTTGCTGAGAGAGAAAACACAACAATTGAGTGGGTGACCCTTATTCTGTGGCTCATAGTTGAAATTCATATATGGCACAGAACTGTAGCTTCATCTACTGCTTTAAAGTCTGAAATCAATTGACTATTAACACAAGTGTTCATCTATCTGAAACAGAAGACTTAACATTTAGGAATTAGTGGAGACCTAAGAGTCATTTCAAGTAGTTTGAAAAATATCATAAACCAGCCGAACAAAGCTTTTTGTTTATGATAAAGTCAAGATGGATGTCTAAGGTCCACAGTGTCAGACGCCAATGGAATTGAAAAAAAAAGAAAGAGAGAAAACCTGATTAATAGAATAGCCATCATCTGAGCTCCAGGATGATATTCTGCTCCTCCAAACTTATGCCACAGAGTGGTAAGACAGAGGCTGTACCATAGGGAATCACTGAACCAGATATTGGAACCCAAAGCATAAATATTGGAAGTCCCGAGTTTATGAGAAAGCGTCAAGGAGACTTTTACACAAGGTCAAACATCAAATGACTAACAAAGAGAAAGAAAGAAAGAGCCTGCATTTATATTGCATTTTTCCGTGACCTCTGAATATACCAGAGTACTAGACAGCCAACGAAGTGCTTGTGAAATGTTATCACTGTTATACTTTAGGGGTACAGTAGCATTGTGGCAATGTTACTGGATTAGTAATCCAGGGGCTGGGACTGATACTCTGGGGGTATGAATTCAAATTCCACCATGCAGCTGGGGCAATTTAGATTCAATTATTAATAGATCTAAAATAAAATGCTGGTCTTATTAATAATGATCCTGAAACTATTGGTTCATGGTTAAAAAAAAAAATCTTGCTCCCTAATGTCTTTCAGGGAAGGAAATCTGTCACGCTTACCTGGTCTGGCCTACACATGGCTTCAGACCCACAGCAATGTGGTTGACTTATAACTGCCCTTTGAAATGGCAAAGTAAACCACTCAGTTGTATCAAACCGCTACAGAAAAAAAGCATTGTGGGTGTACCTGCACTGCATCGACTGTCGTGGTTCAAGAAAGTGGCTCACCACTACCTTCTCAAGAACAATTAGGAATGGGCGATAAATGCTGGCCTTGCCAGTGACACCCACATCCCAAGCACACATTTTAAAAATGCAGGGAATGTGGCAGTCAATTTGTTCAAAACAAACTGAGCTAATGCCCAAGTAATTTGTTCTTGTGGTGATGCTCGAGGGATTGGCCTGGAAAAGGTGTCCTCCTGGCGAAGGTAGGAAGAGTGGGTTGCTTCGGTTTGGGTGTTGGAAACAGATCAAAAGTGTGGCACAACATCTGTGGAAAGGTTGGTTGTGGCAATAAGTGCCAGCTTTTCGACTCTCTGAACTGATTTGCAGTGCCAGAAGAAATGCAATGATCTCACCAGCACAGCTAAGGTAAGTGACCTGTGCCCCCCTGACTCTTCTTCCAATGTCTATATATATATCTTTATATACATCTATGTTCTAGGATAGTACTTTGAACCTCTGACACCTGTTCTACCTAGTGTCACCCGCTACATATAAATGTTTATTTGTCACAGTACGCCATACAAAAGCAAGCCTTCCTAACTAACCATACCTATTCTTCCTTGACATTCTTCCCTTAAACTGTTAACTGGTTAAAATAATCCTGGCAAATAATTCTCTTCATTAGCTGAGGGAAAAAAATAATTCTCACCATCCTTGATCATGTTTTTTGACATTATGGATGATGGCACCTCTGGGAAAATTCAATTCATCTAGTTGTGGACTCAGGTAGTGGTACAAAGCTTTTACTGAACCCTTTGAATTAAGAAATGAATGGTTAGCACTACATAGAAATTTAATTACAATAAAGTGCATTGGTTATTAGTAGAGTATAAATAATAAGTTTTTAAAATTTCTTCTTTCACAGGATGCTTAAATTATGCAATATATTTAAAATTGCAGCAAGGAATGTGACATTTTAGCAACCTACAAAGATCAAAATAATAGTATTAACATTGCAAGCAGTTAGTGTTACACATGATTACCTTTGGTTAAACCACACCGCACCATATTTCTCTGCAATCCAATTTACAGTTGCCTCTAATTACACTACTGACCTCATCACTAGGAATAAACTCATATTTCAGCTAATCTACCTTAGCCTGTGATCTGCTCCCTGAACTCATGCATCACTATGATCCCAATGGCTTTCATGCACAATGCAAATGCAAACTTTTACCCAAATATCAATAGTTCAGACATGGTTCAATGTCTCCTCACCACACTTGAAAGGACCCAGCAAACCATGGTCCACATAACCAGGAATGATTTTCAGCAAGACCGACAATTCAGTTCAACAACAACTGTACTTTTAGGAACAGGAGGTTACTTAACCCTTCAAGCCTGTTCCACCATTCAATGAGATCATGGCTGTTCTGTGACCTAACCTCATATACCCGCCACTGCCCATATCCCTTAGTGGAGAACAAAAATCTTTTAATCTCAGATTAAAATGAACAATTGACCTAGCATCAATTGCAGTTTGAGGAAGAATCCATCCACACGAGAGTGTCGCTAATCCACTGAAGCACCTCTCAAGGGCCTATTTGTAGTTTTGGGTAGGGTAGGAGCAGTAATTCCAGTCCTCACTGCGTTCCTGCCACAGGGAGCAGAGGGACATTAAGTGCTACTGCAGCCCATAAAAGGCTACAGCTGGTTAAAAGGGGAACATCACTTTTTGAACAGCAGTGCCTGTCAAAAACAGCAAAGGCTGGGAGGCGGGCTAGAGACCAGTACCTGGATGGAATCTTAAATAAATCTGTGGGGGCTTTGGTGAATGATTATTTAAGAGATTGATTTTTAGGAACATTGGGTTGGAACAACCTCTACACAGTTGGCACACAGTGCAGGGAACAGTTTTAATGGCTTCACAAAGATGGCCAAGGTAAGCCAAGGCACCTTTCCCATCCTGTATCATTGATGGATGCTGCACTTAAATCCCTTGTTGTTATGCTGTTTTTCTAATGTTATTGGGTGTCAAGGAAATTCACTTATGCAAAAGGGAACCTCTGCATACACAGAAAAATCACAAATACTCTATAAACTCACAAAGGCTATACCTAAGACTTCAATTAGTTCAGTTCAAGGGACAATACATCTGCACTTCTCATTAGATGGAGTACATGTATACATAGAGGAAAGTAAGTCAACGTTTTATTACAGTTGTGTTCTGTCCCTGCAAAGATAAAGCTGGCATGCAGTCTTTGAAAGAAAGAACACCTGAAATTGGGCCATTTGCCTCTTTTATATCAGACCAACAGTCTCTGGATGTCTGCCGGGCCCCCAAGCAGTTGGCAAGTTTGGGGCTGCTGTATTGCTGACAATGGCCTTCAGAAAGCCTAACAGAGTAGGGTGGTGGGGGAAGGGGGAGTGGATAGTGGATCAACTGGGTTAACAAGGCGGTAATAGAAGGCCACACAAGAGAGAGGGGCATGACCAGAAAGGGGACAAGGTAGCGAAATGATCAAGGGCAGGGGCGAGGTGGCAAGGTAGAGATCAAGAGCTGAGGTCAAACAGTGGCTGACAGCAGCCTGTGGTTTTAATGTGAAGCTGGGAAGAGAACTACTGCTCTTCCTGACTCTGCATTCAGGCATTTTCTTCAAACATAAGGCCTGTTTGCTGCAACGTACGTTGGTGCCTTTATTGACCTGGTTTTCCTGAATGCCGCTTGCCCAGTGCTCAGTATTTCAGTTTTCCACTGTGGAACTTACTCTAGTAAATCCAATGTTGACTTGCAGCAAAATTTAATTTTGAGTAATTGTACCACGGTAATGAATTAATTTAAACCCATATCTATCTCCTCAGTTGCACATGTTGATTATTTATATACTGACAGTTAATAACTGCTTCAAATCAAATTGCATTTCCTTTGCTGTTTAAAAATTAGTCTGCATGTGGATTTGTGTCAAAAGAATGGAACTTTATCACAGTCCATAAAGTAAGAGTAATTACTGGCCTGATTCTTACTTTTCAAAATCATGAAACGGTATACAGTTTCAGTCGATACTGTACAAATATTCAACATTCACAGTCTAAATATAGTGCAAATCTATTAAAACAGAATTAAAATACTGATAGAACCAAAAAAACTAGACAGCTGGGAGACATGATGGATGATCTGCAGTTGAGCATATTTTTGATGGATGGCCATATCAGTCTTACTATTTTCTGTCTAAATAGCTCCTTGCGAAGGGCCAGGAAATAGGAACCATTGTTCCAATGTAACACTACTTTCTGGCTCAGTGAGCAATGCTGTTCTGCTCCAGGAATAATTACTGGCTTTAATAAAAACTTTCACTGTGTGGTTACATTCTTTTAAATAAAACTCCTTCTGATTGAGAATTAAGCTAATTCTGAAAAGGGATCTGCACTGGAGTCTGGTTTTACTTGAACCAAAAACAGAAAAAAACGCTGCCAACACTCAGCGGGTCAGGCAGCAGCTGTGCAGAAAACAGATGTGGTCATGTTTAATGGGTGAACTGTCAGCAGAACTGGTTGTAGTTGCTGTGTCTTTGGTGTTGCTCACTTGATCAACGAAGAAAGCACCATATATCTTAACTTTTTTATTTCGGTGTTCTCTCTCGGAGTTTGGAGCACAGGACTTCTTCGATGAAAAGGTATTGTTCCTGTTTGGTGCACAGTCTTCCAGGGCCGGGATTTTTCATTCGTTGGGCGGGCTCGGCGGGAGCGGTCGGGAGCCTGACCGCCACCGGCGATCGGCTCCGCACCGCCATTTTATGTGGGCGGGCCTGAGTAATATGCGGGCCATCGTGCTGAGCGCTACCTGTGCGGGCGGGGGGAGGAGGGAGAGTCAGGTCCAGTGCTCTTTCGCGCATGGAGCTGCCTCAGGGATATTAAAGCACTTTTTGAAAAAATAAATAAATGCAATAAAAATTTAATGAAACATGTCCCCTCATGTGACTAAGCCACCCGAGATGGGACATATTTCTATTTTTCAGAAAAGGTTTTTATTTAATTCGTAAAAGCTTTAGGAAACCTCATCCCGCTTGTGGGTGAGGTTTCCTAAAAAACGCTTAGCCTTTTCGCCTGCCCACCGACCGTAAGGTTGGACGGGCAGCATGAAATTCAGGTTAATGACCTGGCTAATGGCCTTAATAGGCCTATCAAATCATCGGCGGGCGCGCAGCTGGCCTCGGGCTGCGCCCGCTGAACGAAATATCGCGCGACTTAGCGATGACGTTGGGACGTACGCCCAAAGTCATCGTGTGTCATTTAATGTCCCAGCGTGTCAGGCGCACGCCTGCTCGCCGAATGGAAAACTCAGCCCCAGGAGTTGGCAGAGTCAGAGGGCAGATTCCGAGGGGTCTCGCAGCAGGGCTAGAACTTCCCTGCGTTCACTCCAGTTGCTGGAGGAAATCCTTCAATGGAAAGTTCTGCAGAGATTTCTTACTAGATTCTGATAACTCGCTGAACATGGGAGATGCAGCAATTGAGCAGAATAGTGACAACAGTAACTTAGGGACAGCGTTCTCCCTCAAGAATCTTACAAAAAAAAATCAACTTCCTGATGAGGTATTTTAGGGTGCTGGCAGCTAAAGCACAGGTTATGTTGACTGGAACTAACTGGTTTCAATGTAGGCAGATGGCAGAGTACTAGAGGGGAAAAATCAGTAGTTATGAAATTGGATTTGAATCTAATGTTTTGTTAATAATGCAATTTTCACAGCCTCCTCAATGTTCGGTTAAAATATACTAATGCTAGATGAATGCCGCTTGCCCAGTACTCAGTATTTCAGTTTTCCACTGTGGAACTTACTCTAGTAAATCCAATGTTGACTTGCAGCAAAATTTAATTTTGAGTATTTGTACCACGGTAATGAATTAATTTAAAACTAGTGAAGAAGTTGGGGCCTTGACTACTGCAGAGACCTGCACTATCATTCATTTCAGGTTTTGGACAGAGGTTAGAAACTCCCGAACTAGATTTTTGCTTTGAATCCCCTATTCCTGCCAACCAAAAAGGAGATTTATTTAATACTTATGGCAGAATCTTACCTGAGCAGGTGCCAGTTCATTCGGGTCCACATAATTTATACCATAGAGACTGCCATAGTCTTTTTCCTGAAAGCAGACCAAAAGTTTCATTATACAGTATATAGCAGGTTGTTAAATGGATAGTTTCAGGGGCATTGTGGTGAGGCCTTCCTTTTGCATCACCTTGGAATCCTTTCAAACCCCATGCAGTGGTTTCCCTTCCTCATGGAATAATTGAAGGAAAACACAGTGCGAATCTACACATCAGCAAGGTAGGCTAATCTGTACCTGCCAGTGATAATGCCATTGGCTCTTAACGGCAGGGCACAGCCATACAAGCTGGAGACAAGTTCACAGAAGCACCTTGCTATGGTGCACATTAAGCAGCAAAGGGGCAAGTCTCAATTTTGCTAGTGAATTCGCGGATGTAGGTAATTCAAGAGCAATCTTGAGGTAATCTAAAAGGGTTTGCCGGCCAGAAGATAATTACAAAATACAAGGTCTCAATTACAAAGAAGAAATAAAATGAAGTCATCCAGTTACGACATGTTTGAAGTTGGACTCTCGTCCACAATCCCAAACTCAACAGTCTCCATTGGCTGAGCTTTTCTCTAAGATTTGAACTGCACTACTAAAGGGAACACTTCACAGATATGCCTCCTTGAGAGAGAAGGGTGAATTGTGAGGCTTAGGTCAGTCCCTTCGCCTGGTTGCGCCTGGACTGGCATCAAAGGCAGCCAGTAAACCGTAGGGTTTAGGGTCTTGCTTTTTCATCATTCTACCTAAAGCAGGAAGCATATCAGCAATAATGTACCATATAAGTGTAAAAAAGGGTATGAATTTTTAAGTTAAGGAAAACAAATAAACACCTACCGCACTGTAACGCTCAAGCATCTTTTCCGTCACTGGGTAGCGTAGTTTCATTTTTCTATATAATGGGTGTTTTCTGTGATAACTGATCAGCTCCACCAAGCTGTCAAACTCTGCCGAGGTCCCCAATATGTACTTTCCTTCTTCATAGTTAATGCGGCAATGTTTAACCTTACTTTCAGCCCTAGGGAAGGCCACAGTTTTAAAATGGCTTGGTTATGGATTCTCTTCACACTCCATGTATACGTTTATTTTAAATTAATTTTAGTAATGGTTTGTAATCTTACCTGAAGGTAATGGCGTATGAATTGGGGTCGTCACGCTTTCGAACCAAAAAGGCGCCATCTCTAGGTATCCTCATAAGCATGTCCTCAGCTTCTCCTCGACTTAGATTTTTATAGTACCATCTGAAAATGCCAAAAAAAAGGGATATTGGCCCAGATTTTGGGGTTAGCAGCAAAGGAGCGGTGCTCACAGCTGACCTTGAAGAAAGCTGTCCACAATCTAGAGCATTGATTTCCCCCATTATAATGCTGATTTCAATCTGACATCATCTGTAGGGGATTTGTGGCATCCAGCAACAGTGATGTCATCAAGCAGGCTAAGCAGCCAATCAGATTGAAGAATTCTCACAGACAGCAAACCAGGAAATGGAATGCAGAGTTTGTAATTCACTTTTTAATCATTTTAAAATAAAGTAAAGATTGGGACATACACATGACATTAAAGTAGAAGCTTAAATATCAAATAAATGTTTTCAAAATAAAAATATTGTAAAATTAATTTAGTAATTATTATTTTTAAAATTAATTATGGAATTTTTTATCATGGAACATAAAATTAGAAGTCCACACCTGTAAAATTAGTTTGAGGCCAGAAAGGTTATTTAGCAGTAATTATGCCTTAGTACACTATTAAAAACTCACTTTCACCTCATTGAACAACACTTTTACCTCATTCAACAAGGCTTAAGATTTTCAGTGGTTTTCACAGCAAAAGATAGTATGTAAAAGGTTGATGTTTACATCAAATCACTGATTCTGTGGTGATTGCAGGTGTGAAGACTGCAGTGGTTCACACTGTGGTAGAGTAAGGTGTCACTGACCACAGTTTCCAGGTTTCTGTTTTTAACTGTGCATGTGTGGATACCAGGGGCAGGGTTTTGCCCTTGGCAGGGGTACTTAGCTGGGGCAGGTGGGGGCAGTCAGGAAGCCGACTGCCACCCGCGATCAGCACCCCACTGCGATTTTACACGGGCAGGCTAATTAAAGCCCGCCCAGCGTGGAACACAATGGGCAGCGCTCAGTGCTACCTGTGTGGGCCGGGGGCGGGGGGAGAAGAGTGAGCAGGCCTAGCGTGAACTTCACACATGTGCGCAAAAGAGTGCTTCAATCTCCCTGAGCAGCTCCGTGCCGCAGGGAATTGAAGTGCTGTTTAAAAAAATGAACAAAATAAAAATGTTATAAAACATGTCCCCTCGTCTGTCACACGAGCGGGGACATGTTTTTAACTCAAGTGCAAAATTTTTATTTTATTTTTATTGGCTTTAGGAAATCTCTTCCCGCCCGTGGATGAGGTTGCCTAAAAAGTGCAAAGGCCGCTTGGCATTTTCGCCTGCCCCACCAACGGCAAGGTTGGACGGGCAACGTAAATTTGAATGTAATTACCTTGTTAATTGCCTTAATGGGCCTTTTAATTGTTGGCGGGCGAGCTGCCGACTCCGGCGCGAGCCCGCCAAACAAAATATTGCAGGACTACGCGATGACGTCGAGCGTCATTTTATGCTTGGTCGGGTGTGCGCGTGTGCCCGCCCACTCAATATTCTGCCCCAGAAGTCACTGCCAGTTTTTCACGGTAATGCCATGAATTCTGGCAGCTTCGCCATCACTACAACGGCAAATTCCAGGCCATTGTTCCATTCCCGAGGCTGAGTGTTTCAAAATTCATCGAAATAAGTTGACCAGTTGTATTATCTCCAGCCAGTCCGTTTTTGGAACTTTAATTTTGAGATATGATGATGAAACAGAAAAAAATCTGATTTTTGATTCCTTCATTATAAAAATTATATACAGTTGCATACACAACTGAATCTTTTTCACATGCGCTGTTTTATTTATTTCTCACATGAAGGATTTTGTGCCTGTATGATTAGGTCTATTTTTTTTGCATGTGCAGAGTCATTTTAAAAAAACACATTAGTTTTGGCTTAGCCAAAAGTGGCCAACCAGGGTTCAAGCCCCACCTAGACAGATGAGATCAAAATCTCCTCTGCTACTGGAATAACTTTTTTTAAAAATCAAAAATTACTTAAAGGACCCATAGCCTAAATCCAATTTTTCAGGAGGCCACAGAACAAAACTATCCCAAACTTGGCACTCAATTAGCAATCTCCCTGGCACCTGCCCAACAAGATGGCAATGTGAAGAAAACATGAGTTCTCTTTTTCATTTATAGGCTTTAAAAAATATCGAGCATTAAAGACAATGACTTTATGGATGATACCAGTCTATCCCTCAACATCTAAACAGCAACTCAGGAGCCAGTCGAACCAAGTCTTTCTTGAGGCCGTTTGCGCTTGAAATGCATCCAGTGTTGTTAGAAAATAACCAAACAATGAAATATTATACATTTCCAATGTACATCCACTAATTGCTATGCTTTTCTCTATTCTTGACACGCTTAAGTTGACAACACAAGTTCCTACTGGAGTACTTACTCTTGTGATTCATGAGGATTTGGGCTAGGTACTGCTTCGGTTAAACGTAACTCAAATTCACTGCATCGTAAAGGCGCACTCTGATAGTGTTGAACTAGATCATAGACATTGTTGAAAGTTAAATTATCAGTCAGGAAATATTTAGTGCTCTCTCCAACTGTGCAAGAACGTATGCGACAATGCTGGACTCTTCCGTTTCTCCTGGTCAGATAAATGCAAAAAAGAAGTTAGATTCAGAACGTGAGCTTTTGTTTCTAGTTCAATCTTGGCACAGCTGGCGCAACTTTATTTTTGAACATTTCTTTTCCCCATGTTTTAAATCCCCTGTGTGTTATTTAATAAATAAGTAGGCAGCTAGGCTACCTACTCTAACACTATTCTGGCAACATCTGTTAGGAATAGTCATTTGGTTGTGCAGAACTTGAGTATTCCTGAAAAAAGAGATTTTTTTTGTCAAAGCTTTTCATCTTGCACCCATCAGGACAATTTGCAAGAAAATGCCAATGTCAGAGGAAACAACAGATTTATACTGTATGAGAAGAGAGTTCTGATTGGTTGGCAAGTAGGCTCTGATTGGCAGATGTGTTGTGCATTCGCCATGAACCTCTACCAATCAGAGCCCACTTGCCAACCAATCAGAACTCTCTTCTCGTGGAGTATAAATTTGTTGTTTCCCCTGACATTGGCACTTTCTTGTGAATTGTCCTGATGAGACGAAAAGCTTTGATAAAAAAATGTATCTAATAGGAGCTACACGTGCCTGAAGTGACTTGACCTCTCATCATCCATGTCTTCGCAGCAGGATGTAGGCTCTGTTCAGCATCTTCAAAAGCCTACTTGAGATCTAGAACTCACCACAAATGAAATCATGCTGAAATCCTGAGACTGCAGCTGTGTACTACAGAGCATTAATAGAGGAAGAACGTGTGTTTATAAAGCACCGTTCACTACCTCTGGACGTCCAAAACTGCTTCACAGCCGACAATTAATTCTTTTTTTAAAGCGTAGTCATTCTTGTAATGCTGGAATAGTGCAGCTGGGTTGTCTGAGTCTGATTTGTTTTAAGATACAACTACATTGTAGCTTACATCATCTTCCATACATTTTCTCTCTATTCCTAACTTTCAAGATGTTGCTGACACCTGCTGGCAATCCTTTGGTACTTCATGTACTTAGTGAAATTCAGCAGGCATGGCACAACGAAGGGTAACATAGGGTGAGATTTCCTGCACCCGTCCGCCGCCAGGATCTTCCGGTCCCGTCGCAAGTCAATGGACTTCTGGCTGTGGGGGTGCCACCTTGCCCGCGGCGGGTCCTGCCTGTGACAAGGCCGGAAACTCCCGCCCGTAGTTAAGCTCGATGCCCTCGTCAACCGACACCTACATGTGCACTTTTCAGCATGGGTTGCTGGATAGTTATCCTGCATCACCAAATAGATAGAAGCCAGGTTCCAGTCTGCCTTACTTGCTGACACCTGCTCAGTATTAGGCTCAGTAAAGAGTTACCGTTATGCCTCTCACTGCAAACATCCTTCACATTTGAAGCAAAGCCACAAAAATAAACATCACCCGAGAAAATCATTAAAAATTTTAAAAACTACATGTTCTGCAAACATGCTTATTGTGGGCAGGGGCAGAGACAAAAACCTGCAAGTTCTGGAAATCTGAAATAGAGGCACAGGAAAATGAGAGTTCACGGTGTAAACATTTTGGGTGTGACCAGAGTTCTGAACAATAGAACCAATTGAAATGTTAGATTTAATATTGACTTCCTACAATCAAGTCAAAACGGGTGATGTTAGAGTAGCTGTCTGTTTTACCATTTTTAATGTCACTTTTTAAACAATAATCCCCACTGAGTAATCTTTAAGAATATAAAGTTCAACTTAAAATGTACAACATCAGTACCAAAATGACAACGTGAAGTC
The DNA here is from genome assembly GCF_964194155.1 of Cetorhinus maximus. Classification (NCBI taxonomy): domain Eukaryota; kingdom Metazoa; phylum Chordata; class Chondrichthyes; order Lamniformes; family Cetorhinidae; genus Cetorhinus; species Cetorhinus maximus. The sequence goes on along the minus strand of NC_135884.1, from coordinate 135,240,847 downwards.
TCCAGGGAATGTGTCGCTCTCACGGACCAAGAAAGTTCCATCTCGTCCCCCCGTTTCCATACAAAACTCCTGGAGTAGCTTCTCCGCCCTCTGCCTGCCATCTTTGCCCATCTTCCCGTGAAACCATTTCTCGTTAAAGTGACGATCTGTACTATTCATTTTCTAAATAAAAAAGTTTCCGTTAGTCGTTCCTACAGATACAGTATTACCACGAAGAGGCAATTACATCGTGAAGGGGGAAAGAAGCAAGAGTGAAAAGGGCCATCAGAGCCTCGGAAAGGGTTCAGAGGAGGTTGAAAAGGCTGCACAGGAGATTTATCAGAACGGTACCAAAGATGAGGGACTTCTGAGTTAGGTGGAGTGATTAGAGAAGCTGAGATTGTTCTCCTTTGTTTAAAGAAGGGGGAGACTTCATAGAAGTCGTCAAAATTATGAAGGGGCTTGATAGAGTGAATAGCGTGAAATCATTTCCCACTGACAGGAGTCTATTTAACCAGAGGACACAGATTTAAGGTAATTGGCCAACAAACCGGGGGGGGGGTGGGGGGAGCATGAGGAGAATTTTTTTTTTTATGCAGCGAGTTGTTACGATTTGGAATGCAGTGCCTGGAAGGAAGCAGGTTCATAGTAAATTTCAAGAAGGTTATATATTTGAAAAGGAAGAAAATTGCAGGGCTATGAGGAAAATGCAGGGAATTGAGAATAATTGGACAGCTCTTTCAATGAAGCAGAAGGGACTTCCTTCTGTCTTGTATGATTCTATGAAAAGTAAACTCACAGAATGGTGATGTGCAAGTCTCAAACTGCAAGTGCAGTAGAATGGCAAAGTGAAGGAAAGAATGCGCAGAAATGGCCATGTCAAAGGCCAACTGAATACTTGGTTTTATTTTTAGAAGTGTCGAATGAAAAAAACATAGTAAGGTGGAATTTGCACAAATCCTTAGGCTGTTGTTGGAATGTTATAGATCCCATTATAGGAGGGATATAAAAGTAATGCTGCAGCATAAATTTACCAAGATGTGGCCAGGGGTGAGCAGTTACCGTCACAATGGGAAACTTCAGAAGTTGGCTGTTGTTCACGAGAGTTGAGAAAGTTAGGGGGTGATGTGAAGAGGTCATTGAGGTTATAATAAGGTAGATTGCATCTAATGGTCTGTGGTAATGAAAAGGGACAGATTTAAGATATTCACAAAAAGAAATTCAAGGGATGTTAGAAAATAGTTTACTACACATGCTGGGTAGAATGGGAAATAGATAACTGCTGTAATATTCTATGATCCTAAATAATAATTGAGGTTAAATTAAGGCCAATTTAATACGTCAGATCGATGTCACTGAGGACTGAAGTTCTAAGTTCATTAACAGTCAGCACAGAGGAGACTCAAAAACAGGTTGTTAATCAACCTGCAAAATTCTTCAACACTCCACACCATTCTCCAACGGAGAAGAACATAAAAATAGGCAAAACAAGAAAAACAAAGAAGGTAACTTTAATCCTATATTGTAATGCTAGGTTCAATTCCAAGTCCCATCTGTCAGAGGACAGTTCCCTCATGAAGCGCTTCAGTCATTTCTTGTTAGAGAAGTCCTTCTTAGTATACAGTTAATTTACTTCAGGGCAGCAACACAACATAGTTTCAATGAATGTTACTCAAATGAAATGCTGTTCACTGGTTCAGTACTGGCAGCAATTGGATGCAGCAGATTCTGGCCAGGATTTTCTGTGTCTGTCGGCGTTGGGCGTGTTCGGTGGTGTGAATAGACAACAAGGTGCGATCAGTTTCACAACGGCGTGAAACCAGTTTGTGATTGTCCACTCAGCCTGTCGATGGCAGGCCGCGTTTCCATCGGACATCGGGAACCCCATTGTAATACATCAACATATCATTATAAGGCCAACCCACTGGACTTGTCCCCCCACCCCTCGCTGGATTGTCTGCCCATGTCAGCAGGAAAACACACCGATGTGTTTGACAACTGCACCAAGCGACGTGCACCTGGCGGGCTGCACTTCACTCGGGACTTCAAGGTTTGTTTGCCTATCTTGCTTCGGTCGGCAGTCGCAGTCATCAGCGCCAGGCTTCACAGGCAGCACCACAACACCTTTAGGGGGGGTCTCACGGATAGGTCTCTACCTACCAGGTCAGCCATATGTGGATGGCTTTTCAACGGCTGCAGGGCTAGGGCTTGTTTGGGGAAGGGGGGGAAGTGGCCTCAGGCAAGGGAAGAGGCTGCAGAACGAGAGCTGTACTGGGGAAGGAGGGTAACCCAGGGTGTGTTTGGGGGGGGTACATGTTGATCTGTGCAAGTGGCCTCAAGCTAGTGAGGGCTGAGGAGGCAACTCCAGAGGAGATGAGGCCAGATGCACATATGAGGGTTTGTGTGTGAGAATGGGTGGTGATGTCCTTTGAGCTGGCAGTGAGTGAGATGCCAGTGAATATGTGATGGGCTTAAGTACGAGAGTTTAGAGTGATGAGATAGTTGCCATACCCCGGCTGCACGGAAGAGATCATTTATCCTCTATCTGCATTGGATAGCCAACTTCTTCTGTGCATCTATGGCACTGACCACCACTGCCATTGCCTGCTATTCTGGATTGGTGATGCCACTGCCTGCCACTGTGGCCAGAGCAGGGGTAGAAGACATCACGGCGGGCCTCCACAGCGTCCAAATGGCATTCCAGTGATATGTCATTAAACCTGGGGGCTGCAGACCTTTTGCCTTTTGTGGACATCTTTCCCTGCAGTAGTCGTGGGTTGGGTGCACTGAGATGTGTGTGCGCGGCTGGACTTTAAATATGGCGTCTGGGGTGATGAAGCAGCGAAGTGATGGCATGGCGGGCGAATGAGAGCCTGCCCACCATGGAAACGGCATGTTTCCCGGGAATGTATAAGTAATGCGGCAGGTTTTGGATGATAAGGCGTAAAAACCTGCCATCATGGCCAGTGGGTAAAACAACGTTTCACCCACCCGCTACCGCACTTAGTGTGAATCTGGGACGATTCTGCCCTTTGTCTCTGCAGCATTGATCACCAAACCCTTTGATATAATACTTTGGTGCTGCATTTCAGCAGAAGCGATAATTGAAAGCAAATTAAGGTACCTACTGAATAAGAATGGAGATAGTGAAGAAGCTATATCACAAGGAAACTGAGCTTCTGATGTGGGACTAAAGTCAGGAATTTGATCATAATTTTGCTCTGGTTGTTGACAGAGAGTGAATAATCCAACTGTCACCATGCCAATTTGGAATGGAAGGATACTTGGCCGTGTTCTAGTTCTCTTCTCATACCACCCAAGTAGTTAATTCTGGTTCTGATAATGTTCCTTATGGGTTGAACAATATCACCAATGCAGTTGAGAAACATTGTGTAGACATATAACCTGGAGGGGGTGGGGGAAGACTAAGGAAAAAAAACCATGGGTGCTGATGTTTATTTTATTTCTCGATTACATACTGAAAGCCTGAAATGAAACCTGTGCAGGGAGAGGAAAAAAAATCAAACAAATGGCGAGAGGAAGGAAGGAAGGATGCAAAGGATGAAGCAGGTTAAAATGAACAATACCTGGTTTGTTATTGTAGCAAATTCATTATCATCATCAGTTGAATCTGCAAAATAAAGCTTTCCATCTACTATCACACAGTAGTGCTTGTACCAGGTCTGCCAAAAGATATCAAACAGTGTTGTTCATGACAGTGCAGTGACAATTATACAATGGTTAAATGCCAATAATGCAGAGCGAATATGTGACACAGCATCTGACCTATCATGCATTTGATATTTAAAAAGGGCATTGAAATCAGAAGCTAGAAATGCAATGTAAGAACACTGCACAGTTCTGTCAAGAAAGGTTTTAGTCTTGCGTGGAACATTTTGGGATGGATAGATATCTTATATGAGGAAAGCAATGAGACACTCCCACAGTTACTATTTCCAGGTAAGTGGCCCAAAAGTCTCATGTTCGAGACTTGAGTTTGCATGTGCCACCAAGGCAGAATGGAAATATGCATAAACCTTATACAAGCTGACTCAGATAGAGTCAACTTTTGCTCTTACACGAGAGTTGGCCTCAGATCAGCTCCTATATTCAAATCACAGCAGCTGGCAAAGGATCTGATGCTGTTTTCATGAACAACATTACTTTGGTTTTCTGACGTAGCCACTTGGTCAATATTAACACAATTCTGATTTAGTATTTTATTCATTCACAGGATATGGGCTTCGCTGGCTGGGCCAGCATTTATTGCCCATCCCTGGTTGCCCTTGAAAAGGTGGTGTTGAGCTGTCTTCTTGAATAGCTGCAGTCCACGTGGTGCAAGTACACCTACAGTGCTGTTAGGGAGGGAGTTCCAGGATTTTGACCCAGCGACAGTGAAGGAACGGCAATATATTTCCAAGTCAGGATGGTGAGTGACTTGGAGGGGAACTTCCAGGTGGTGGTGTGCCCAATCTACCTGCTGCCCTTGTCCTTCTAGACAGTAGTGGTCATGGGTTTGGAAGGTGCTGTTGAAGGAGCCTTGGTGAATTCCTGCAGTGCATCTTGTAGATGGTACATACTACTGCTCTACTGCTACTGTGGTGGAAAGAGTGAATATTTGTGGGTGTGGTGCCAATCAAGCGGCCTGCTTTGTCCTGGACGGTGTCAAGATTCTTGAGTATTGTGGGAGCTGCACTCATCCAGGCAAGTGGGAAATATTCCATCATGCTCCTGACTTGTGCCTTGCAGATGGTGGACAGGCTTTGGGCAGTCAGGAGGTGGGTTACTCGTCACACGATTCCTAGCCCCTGACCTGCTCTTGTAGCCACCGTATTTATATGGCTAGTCCAGTTCAGTTTCTGGTCAATGGTAACCCCCAGGATGCTAATAGTGGGGGATTCAGTGATGGTAATGCTGTTGAACATTAAGGGCTGATGGTTGGATTCTCTCTTGTTGGAGATGGTCATTGCCTGGCACTAGTGTGGCATGAATGTTACTTGCCACTTGTCAACCCAAAACTGGATATTGTCCAGGTCTTGCTCCATTTGGACATGGACTGCTTCAGTGTCTGAGCAGTCACGAATGATGCAAAACATCATGCAAACATCAGCGAACATCCCTACCTCTGACCTTATAATGGAAGGAAGGTCATTGATGAAGCAGCTGAAGATGGTTGGGCCGAGGGCACTACCCTGAGGGACTCCTGCAGTGATGTCCTGGAGATGAGATGACGGACCTCCAACAACCACAACCATCTTCCTTTGTGCTAGGTATGACTCTAAACAGTGGAGAGTTTTCCCCCTGGTTCCCATTGACTCCAGTTTTGCTAGGGCTCCTTGATACCACACTCGGCCAAATGCGGCCTTGATGGCAAAGGCAGTCATTCTCATCTCACTTCTGGAGTTCAGCTCTTTTGTCCATATTTGAACCAAGGCTATAATGAGCTCAGGAGCTGAGTGACCCTGGTGCAATCCAAACTGAGCGTCAACGAGCAGGTTATTGCTAAGCAAGTGCCGCTTGATAGCACTGTTGATGACCCCTTCCATTACTTTACTGATGATGTAGAGTAGACTGATGGGGCGGTAATTGGCTGAGTTGGATTTGTCCTGCTTTTTGTGTACAGGACATACTTGGGCAATTTGCCAAATAGATGCCAGTGTTGTAACTGTTCTGAAACAGCTTGGCTAGGGGCATGCTAAGTTCTGGAGCACAAGTCTTCAGTATGAATGTCAGGGCCCATAGCCTTTGCACTATCCATTGCCTTCAGCCCCTTCTTGATATCACGTGGAGTGGACTGAATTGGCTGGAGACTGGCATCTGTGATGCTGGGAACCTCCGGAGGAGGCCGAGATGGATCATCCACTTGGCACTTCTGGCTGAAGATTGTAGCAAATGCTTTAGCCTTATCTTTTGATGAGCTGAGCTCCTCCATCATTGAGGATGGGGATATTTGTGGAGCTCCTCCTCTAGTGAGTTGTTTAATTGTCCACCACCATTCATGACTGGGTGTGGCAGGGCTGCAGAGCTTAGGTCTGATCCATTGGTTGTGGGATCGTTTAGCTCTGTCTATCACTTGCTGCTTATGCTGTTTGGCATGCAAGTAGTTCTGTGTTATAGCTTCACCAGGTTGACACATCATTTTTAGGTATGCCTGGTGCTGCTCCTGGCATGTCTTCCTGCACTCTTCATTGAACCAGGGTTGATCCCCTGACTTGATGGTAATGGTAGAGTGGGGGATATACCGGTCCATGAGGTTACAGATTGTGTTTGAGTACAGTTCTGCTGCTACTGATGGCCCACAGCACCTCATGGATGCCCAGCCTTGAGTTACTAGATCTGTTCAAAATCTATCCGATTTAGCATGGTGATAGTGCCACATAATGTGATGGGGGGTATCCTCAATGTGAAGGCGGGACTTTGCCTCCATAAGGGCAGTGCGGTGGTCATTTCTACTGATACTGTCATGGACAGATGTATCTGCAGCAGGCAGGTTGGTGAGGATGAGGTCAAGTATGTTTTTCCCTCTTGTTGGTTCCCTCACCACCTGCCGCAGACCCAGTCTCGCAGCTATATCATTTAGAACTTGACCGCTCGGTCAGTAGTGGTGCTACCGAGCCACTCTCGGCGATGGACATTGAAGTCCCCTATGTAGAGTACATTCTGTGCCCTTGCCACCCTCAGTGCTTTCTCCAAGTGATGTTGAACATGGAGGAGCACTGATTCATCAGCTGAGGGAGGGTGGTAGGTGGTAATCAGCAGGTGGTTTCCTTGCCCATGTTTGACCTGATGCCATGAGACTTCATAGGGTCCAGAGTTGATGTTGAGATCTCCCAGGGCAACTCCCTCCCAAATGTATACCACTGTGCTGCCACCTCTGCCAGGTCTGTCCTGCCAGTGGGACAGGACATAGCCAGGGATGGTGATGGTGGTGTCTGGGACATTATCTGTAAGGTATGATTCTGTGAGGATGACAATGTCAGGCTGTTGTTTGGCTAGCCTGTGAGACAGCTCTCCCAATTTTGGTCAGGAGGACCCCTGCAGGGTTGACAGGGTTGAGATTGCCATTGTCATTTCCGGTGCCTAGGCTGATGCCAGGTGGTCTGTCCGGTTTCATTCCTTTTTTGTGGGACTTTGTAGTGGTTTGTTACAACTGAGTGGCCATTTCAGAGGGCATGTAAGAGTCAGGTGAAGGCCAGACTAGGTAAGGACGATAGATTTCCTTCCCTAAAGTGAACCAGATGGGCTTTTACAACAATCTACAGTAGTTCCATGGTCACTGTCAGACTTTTAATTCCAGATTTTTTTTATTGAGTTCATCTGCCATGGTGGGATTTGAACCCAGGTCCCCATTGCATTACCCTGGGTCTCTGGATTACTAGTCCAGCGACAATACCACTATGCGATCACCTCCCCCTCTTCGGTAATATTATTTCAATGCATCTTTTAAAGCTTAATTTTTGAAAATGTTAGCTATAAATCCAGTACAAGACAAAAGGGGCTGTTATAAATAGTGATGCCTGTGGTTTTACCAGGTCAACTGGATCCAGCAGGTAAAGAAATCCAGACTTCTTTTCAAGCTCCTTACAGGAGGTGTAAACAGTAGAAGTACTATCCTCTTGCTGAGATTCCAATTTTTTGTGCTGAAACAGAGACAGAAATTTCAAAAGAATAAATAAACAGAATGACAATTCAATAACTGGCTTCAAGACACAGTACTACAATTTCTAGGCTTGACTAGCTTTTAGTAGGTTACCTCTCTGCTACAGAATGGTGGATGGAATAATAAAAGATAGAGAAATTTATAGGATCTATACAGAAAATTAAAATAAGCAACCATATACTCCTCGATCCCACTCTGTTGCACGCTAATTTATAAGGATTGAGCTCTACTACATCTTCTGCCAATGCTGGAGCAGTTTTCAGTGTACTATGATTGGAAGTGGAACCCTTCCTATATCTCAGTTTACGTCCTCTACCTTCAAACCCATTTACTACTAGTCTGACCTTATTCCCTTCCCTTCTCTCCCAGTTGCTAGTTTGATTCCAAAACACTTCCACTCCACTCCACAGGTACATTTCTGCTGGCTTGGCACCAATACTATTTTACTTTCTGTTCGTTTCCCTCAACCACGTACTTCAAAAAATAAATAAGACAGGTTGGGATCTCAGTTGGAGCTCCAATGAGGTGAAAATTTAATTATTTTACTGCAGTATATGTGCTGAAGAGGCAACACCCCAACATGGCTGCCTTCTACATTCTATGGGGAATCTGACTGGGTTGTAGTGTTGCATAATTAGCATAGATCAAATTTAGGATCTGGCTAGATTGCAGTTAGCATGGACCAATCTGCCATATTGCAGGTGCAGTTCTGCATTACAGTCCCTGCATTACAGCTTACAATTTTACAAACATACTTTTTAAAAAATGTTTTATTGGATCGATAGGCGTGCATGAATAATTAATAAAAAGCTCAAAATAGCCATGAATTTCCTTACAGCTGCTCCCAATCGAGCTCTGTACTAAACAGGTTTACCAAAAAGGTATTCATCACCTGTGCGCCTTAGATTTGAAAATAACCCAAATAAAATGGTCAGTTTCAATTAAGAGTGTCGAAGGTGACCTTGATTCAGAGTCTGGAGCTACGTATTGGTCGACACCAGTTCATTGCAAGATGAGAACAAAATCTCAAGCATCCCCCAAATTCACAGGAAGCCTATCGGCTCCTGTGCCTGTTCTGCTGGCAGCTGCACATTGGAGTTTTTAATCCTAATCCCGTTCTCCTATTTCCTTCCATAACAGCCTTTCTTCAAGTGTTTAAACTCAGTGATTGGCTCGGCTTTAACGGCCATTTATGGTAACGAATTCCATTCTTTTGTGTGAAAACATGTTTTCTAAACATCTCCTGTTTGAACAGTGCTTTGATGCGTAAATTTAACCCATGTGAAAATGGTAAACCCAACGTGACGCTCTCACCTTAATAATTATTTTATTTGTAAGCTGTGCCGGGGATGGCAACTGCTCTGCATTTGCTTCAATTGGTTTGGTGATAAGCATAGACCCAAAAGTTTCCTTGAACTTGCAGGCCATGTGTCGTTGCTGCTCAACGGTACAGTGTTCTTCAATTGAAAGTATGACTGGGTACCTTAGAAAGTCAACGATAAAATTAGTACCACATCCACTGTACCAGATAAAATCGGAATGGTATGGCATGCATCCAATGAGCAATTGCAGTAAAATACTAATAATAAATGTGTGATAGCTGATCAAACCAGTTCAAGAAAACAGATACAAGAGCATTGGAATTGGGAACTCGGTGATGCAGTGGGTTAGACACTGCCCTTTCACCTCTAGCACCTGGTTCCAAACTCAGTCCAGGCTCACAGGAGGGAAATCTCCAAAATCTATTGGCTGTGTAGCTGCTAGGTGAAGTGTGTTTGGGCAGCCTCAATCCAGGTTCAGGGCTGGGGCAGAATCCCCTAACACAAATTTGGCAATAACTAATAATATCATTCAGCCAAGTCTATGTAGGACTGGTGTGGGGAATTGAAAGCAATGTCACATTGGAGGGGCTGCTTCTCTGAGGTTGGGGTGTGGCACATTATTGGAGCAACAGAGATGGATGTTTCATTCTGCATCCAGCTGTCCTAGGGAAGTGCTTGATACATGCACAAGAGGCTGAGTTATTGCTTCGGGGAAAGGAAACAGGAGTCGGGACTGTTTCCAGGTGTCGAACTCAGTCCACGGGGAGAACAGAGTACTCTCTGTTTAAGATCTTGATTGGAGCGTTCCCCACCCTGCTCTCCCACCCCGCTCAATTAGCATGGTGACAGGTACTCTGTCCAATAAGGGTGGCTGGGCTGAAGAAGCTGAAGGGCCAATCAGAGGCCTTCCAGCTTCAAAGAATCACCAGGCTGCAGTGGGTAAGTAAATGAGCGGGTATTTCAACATGAAGGTGCCCTTCTCACCAACATTTTTAAAAATTGAAATAAGAATGGAAAAAGCGGCCAGGCCAAGAGAAAGAGTTGATTGCCTGTGTGAGTGCGCGTGTGTGTATGCATGTGTGGCAAGGGATGGTGTTGGGTGGCAAAATTCCTCTACAGGGCTGCACCCACATCCAGGCATGCAGGGAGGGAAGGTTGTAGGCCTCCCTAGAGTGCTGCCTACCTCCCCCACGCCACCCCCTCCAACCGCCTGCCAACCTGCTGCCGGGTGCCCATCACCAGCCAGTTAAACTGGCCCCCCTTTCGTGCCAGGAAAATTGGAAGCCCCTAAATTTTGGTCTTAGCTGTCTGAAATGGTAAGTAGTTCATTGCCTGGAATTAAAGCAGCACAAACAATAACAAACAATAAATACTATAATTACTGCCAAGTAGTATCAAATCAAACACTAGAAAGCAACAGTGAAATTTCATTGTTTTATATATATGTTTTTTTTTAAAAAGGTAACATCATCATTCCAAAATATTTCACCTGAAGCCATGCAGAGAAATGCTAAATGTTGTGAGGAGACCTATATATGAGCAGAATATTCATTTACAAAAATTGTCAGAAATGAGATGGTGCTTCTTCTAGGTATCAGTCATAACTCAGTTGGTGGATCTCTCACCTCTGAGTTAGAAGGTTGTAGATTCAAGTCTCACTCCAGGACTTGAGCATAAAAATCAAAGCTGATGCTCCAGTGCAGCACAGAAGGAGTGCTGCACCGTTGAAGGTGCAGTCCTTTGATTGAGGCCTTAAACTGAGACCTTGTCAGTCCTCTCAGCTGGACATTAAAAAAATCCCACAAAGAAGTGCAGTGAAGTTATCCCCAGTCTCCCCACCAATATCCATCCCTCAATCAACATCACAAAAAAAGATTATCTGGTCTTTATGACATTGTGGGAGCTTGCTGTGTCCAAATTGGCTGCCAAGTTTCCCACATTACAACTATGACTACACTGGCTGTAAAGCACTTTGGGACATCCATGGTCATGAAAGCTGCTATATAAATGCAAGCTTTTCTTTCTTTCAGATAGTTAAAGGTTCATGTCCCACACAAGGTATGTGAGCACCTAATGGCACTGGTAATCCAGTGCAGTACTGAGAGTGTCCCAAAGAGCATTTAGGCATGTGCAATAAATGACGACTTGCCAGTGTTGCTTATATCCACAAGCAATTCTTTTTTAACACTGCAGTTCTCACAACACAGCTCAGTTATTCCGGAGATATCATGGACCAGCATTCCAGCCGGACTAACGGATAAAACACTAAATAAAAAAAAGTTGTAAATGTTGGAACTCTGAAACATAAAAAACAACCCTGGGAATATGCTGCAGCTCAGACAGTACATATAAATAAAGAGAAAACAAATGTATCTCAGGGACTCAAGGGATATTGGGAAAGGGCAGGAAAGTGGAGTTGAAGCCCAGGATCAGCCAGGCTGATACTGAATTGGTGGAGCAGCCTCAATGGGCCACGTGGACTACTCCTGCCCCTATTTCTTGTGTCCCTGTATTAACATTTTACAAATATGCCCTTCATCAGAACTGGCAGTTGTTCCATTGTCCAGACCTTTCAGTTTGATGAATGGGCAGAACCCCTGACATGGTGACTGAATTTGCCTGCAGGGGCAACAATGTTCCAGCAGCTAAAACACCCAAACAAAATAAACAGTTGAAACTTACTCTGATGAAACAAAGGCATGAATTTTGATGGCATCAACAACATCATCAAACTTGATTTTCGATGTAAGCGTCCAGCCGTGATAAATAATTGGCTTCCCGTCCGGCCCATCCCAGCAATCCACTAAAACAGTTAAAAGCAAATGCAGCATCAGTATCGTAGAGGAAAGAATGTATGTGATACAATCTCACAGAAACCAGGGATTCAGTTTGAAACTCCACTGTAAAAGCTAAGCTTCAAATGAAGGGAAGGTTGAAGAAGGAAATGATCCAGGCCATTAAAATATTGAAGGATATTGATAACGTAGATCTGTTCGTGCTGTTTAACGTGGACTGAGAGCACAAAAGCAGAGGACATAGATTTCTTTTCCCATATGTTCAACTTACACTCAATACATCGACACCCCATCCTCAGGCATCTGGCATATGCTTCTGTAGATGAATCGCTACGAACCTGATCTCCCGTGAGGTACCTGAAGTATTGAAAGAAAGGCATATGATTACCTTTAAGCAGTCTTAATCAGGTTGAATTTCACATAATTTGAGCAGGGGGATCGGTTTATACTATATAGTTCATGTGCAGAAAAATGCCAAGATAGCCTTGATGGGCAAATGACATATTTCTGTGCTGTACCATTCTATCATTCAAAGCTTTTTATTAAAACTGAAAGGTTACTTAATAAGGGTTCCCATCATTCTGATGTGTACTTCATGACTGATTTTAATCTTTATTGAAAATGTTATTAGATGAGGCTGTGAAGTGGTGGCAAACTGGGTGCAGGGCTCAAGCAGATAACATGTGGGATTTGGGTATGCAGTACTGAAAAAAATCTCAAATGCTCCCCCAGTCTTTCATTGGGAGAACAAGGGTGATCTGAGCCATAATTTTGATCAGCATTTTATGATAATGAAACCCATATGACCTGTAGATTCATAAAGTTCAGTAATTATTACAGTCAAACTCCCTTCAGATTCGGGGACCTAACAACACACATTTAAATGTTTCAAATAACTGATAAATGATTATTGTTAATCAGTGTCAATGTTTTTGAGTGTTACTGAAGAGGCTGCATACTGTTTTAACCAATATGTCCAGCCTTGGTTGAAAGTCAAGCCAACCCCTGGACAATGTGGTCAAAGGCTGTCAGGTGGCTGGTAGCCCCACTCAGAGTTTCAAGAGGCAGGAAATGAAGGACATTCATTTATTAATGCAATATCAATACAAAAAAACACTAAAGAAAAATATATATTAGTCTCTACCTTATGAAAAAAAAATCCTTTAAAACCAGGCAAAATAAGTTCCTTACGTGTTATGAGATGATGAGATCCAGTAATGTGATAATGGGTTGTTCATATCCTGGGGACAAATGGAATCATACTTGGTATCCCAGATCGTGTTTTCTCTTGAAAACAAATATGTCAAAAACTGGAAAATAAAAAACAAAATGAAGAGACATTGCAGCAATTTAACCTTGCTGTAAAGTGAATCTGAACAAAGGGCACATTTTAAAGCAGTTCAATTAGAATTTTAACACAAACCCACAGTGAATGGAATGAATAATGTAAGTTAGAACCCAAAAGTTTCCTCTGATGGCTCACAAGTTTCACTAGTTGGCACTAAGCTGTAGAGGCCAAGATCGGCCCATGCTTAATCACCAACTCGCACTAGGTTAGCTATTCCCAGAAAGGAGATTATATAATTGGGGCCAGCAATCTGGTTAAGGGGTAAAAGAATCAGCTAGGGATCCTTGTCCAGTGACCCCCACTGGGATTACACTTATGTGGATGTTAGGGAAGTGCAGAATCAGGGTAAACTGTGTCCTCCTCCACCCCCACCACCCACCTCCACCCACCCACCCACCCCTCCTCCCCCCCACACAAGCCTCTCCACTGTCATGATAGTAGTTGATTGTGGTAGTGGACTCCAGTATTGGATACGATACGGTAATATACCTGGATGTTGAAGGTTAGATAGCACACATTGGAACCTGCCTTAATAGAATTCAGTTTCTGCAGGTGTGTGTTTATGTTAGGAAAATGTGTTATCAATAAAGTTAGCTCAGCTACAATGTCGACAGCCTGTGTGCATCATTGAAACAAAAAACAAGACACTCACAACAGTTAAACAGGTTTGTCAACACTCCCTGATTATGGCCTGAAAATCAATGAAGGCCAATTAGGTGAGACACCAAACACCACCCGGGTTCTGTAGATCTGTGAGGAGTAAATCCTTTCCGAAAGGAAAGGAAAAGCTAAAAAAAACAACATGCCAGTTACACGGTACCCCAGCGAAGATTTTAAAGCATCATGGTGTGCTTCTAAATGGACCAAATCTGAAACAATGATACAAACAAAAATACCCAGCACAATTTGTTGCTTTCTGCTCAGGCAGGTCAGCCTCCAGCTATTTGTCACTTTGAGTTTTGAGCAGCGCATCTCAGGATGCACTGAGGTGTCAGTGTACTCTAGGGTGAACCATTTATCTCCCTAGAAATATGGAATCATTGCTCCTTGACTCAGTAAATCTGAATTAGTTCTTCATAAGCTCTTGAGTGTGATGTCCAGACATCACAGCATCATAAGGGTAGCTGTCGCTGTTCAGCAATTGCACTCATATTTAAAGACTTGTGCTGGGGATTTTCTTGATGGTTCTCCCAATTGGCTGACGCAATTTCAGGAAAGAAAATCCCAGATAAAAGTATAGATACAGGTCCTCCTCAAGAATTGCCGTGGCTGAGGGAGAACCTCAGAGGAGATTGCTGGCATCAGATTTTTGCCTCCCTTCTTATAAGTCAAAATTTAAATGAACATTCTCTCGATGCAGGGATTAAAATTCTCGTGAATTAATTGCAATGTTATTCTGGGGTTTACGGTACAAATGAACCAAAGAATTTAAATTCATGCTCATTATTGCATGTTCATAATTAGAGCTGTTCATTTAATAACTATGTCAGTGTGATATCTCCTGAGTTTGTTCTTCTCTCATTGTTTTCAATGATAGTTTTCTCTCTCTCATTTACGTCAAACATTTCCTGTCTGATGAGATGGGCTGGTAAAGTTCACTATAATCAGGGCTTCTCAACTGGGGGCTCCGCAAGAAGATTTCAAGGGTTCTGCCAAACAAAAGCTCAGCGTTAGTGCTTCATATCAGTGATCAAACCCAGAATGCTGCTGGCACCCAGTGGCTCCCCAGGGAACTGCAGCCAAACAAAAATCTCACATTCAACATATGGGGCAGAATTTTCTGCCTGTCGGGCGGGCGGGCCCAATCCAATCTCTGGCGGGCGGGGAGCCGATCCCGCTGGAGAAGCGGGCCGTGCCGTCATTTTATGTGAGCGGGCCAATTAAGGCCTGCCCAGCGTGACGTCCGCTGGGAAGCGCTATGCGCTCCCTGTGCGAGCGGTGGGGGGGGGGGAATTCCCCAAAAGCGAGAGTTCGCTCTTTTGCGCATGCGCACGAAAGAGTGCACATCTCCCTGAGGCTAAGTGCTGCCTCAGGGAGATCGCTGACACTTTGAAAAAGATTAAAAATAGAGAAAAGAAAATTCCCTGACATGTCCCCCTCATGTGACAATGTCACACGAGATGGGACATGTTCATAAATTACAGTAAAACTTTATTAAACTTTTTAGAACTGCTGCTGGATGAGGTTTCATGTTTTTTCTATTCCCCACCGGGGCTCCTGGCCTGCTCACCAACCTTAAGGTTAGATGGGCAGGTCCTTTAATTGTTTAAAATGATCCTGTCAATGGCCTCAATTGGCCATTGACAGGTCGGCGGGCCCACAGCTGATTTTGCTGCGCCCCCGCCTTCCTGAAAATTTAAATGGGGCGGGATGACATCGGGGGGTCCGCCCAACATGATCCTGCGTCATTTTACACGTCGGCGAGTGGGCCCCGCCCCCTGCTCGCCCACGGCAAAATTCTGCCCATGTTCTTAAACAAGAGCCTGAAACTTCATAGGAACTGGAGTGGACCATTCAGCCCCTCGAGCCTGCTCTGCCATTCAATAAGATCATGGCTGATCTTCTTGTATTTAAATTTCCACGTTCCCATCTAAACCCGATAACCTTTGATTCCCTTGCCTAACAAGAATCTATCTACATCTGCCTTTACAATATTCAATGACCCCGCCTCCACCTCCTTCTGATGCAGAGAGTTCCAAAGTCACACAACCCTCAGAGAAAAAAAATTAGTCCCCTGGTGTTCCATGCCCTGAACAACACAGGGGTGGAGAACCAATTCACAGATAATTCTCCTTCAGTTGACCGCCTATATGATCAGGTCTGATGAATATAGAGAAACAGATTAAACTGACTCTCAGTTTCATCCATTTATATTCTGTTTCGCAATGCCACACCCAATACTTACCTCCTACCCAAAATCCACAAACAGGACTGTCCCGGCAGACCGATCGTGTCAGCCTGTTCCTGCCCCATTGAACTTATTTCTTGCTCTCTTGACTCCATTCTCTCTCCCCTTGTCCAGTCTCTTCCCACCTACATCCACAATTCCTCTCACACCCTACATCATATCAACAATTTCCAGTTCCCTGGCCCCGACCGCCTCCTCTTCACCATGAACGTCCAATCCCTCTACACCTCTATCCCCCAACCGGGATGGTCTGAGGTCTCTCCGCTTCTTCCTCGAACAGAGGCCCGAACAACCCCCTTCCACCACCACTCTCCTCCGTCTGGCTGAACTTGTTCTCACACTGAACAATTTCTCCTTTAACTCCTCTCACTTCCTCCAAATAAAAGGTGTGGCTATGGGTACAAGCATGGGCCCCAGTTATGCCTGTCTCTTTATGGGGTATATGGAACATTCCTTGTTCCAGTCCTACTCCGGCCCCCTCCCACAACTCTTTCTCCGGTTATATCGATGATTGCTTCGGTGCCGCTTCATGCTCTCGTCTGGATCTGGAAAAATTTATTAATTTTGCTTCCAATTTCCACCCCTCCATCATTTTCATATGGTTCTTCTCTGACAGTTCCCTTCCCTTCCTTGACCTCTCTGTCTCAATTTCTGGTGATAGACTGTCCACCAATATTCATTATAAGCCTACCGACTCCCACAGCTACCTCGACTACAGCTCCTCACACCCCGCTTCCTGTAAGGACTCCATCCCATTCTCTCAGTTCCTTCGCCTCCGTCGCATCTGTTCTGATGATGCTACTTTCCAAAACAGTTCCTCTGACATGTCTTCCTTCTTCCTTAACCGAGGTTTTCCACCCATGGTGGTTGACAGGGCCCTCAATCGTGTCCGGCCCATCTCCCGCGCATCCGCCCTCACACCTTCCTCTCCCTCCCAGAACCATGATAGGGTCCCCCTTGTCCTCACTTATCACCCCACCAGCCTCCACATTCAAAGGATCATCCTCCGCCATTTCCGCCAACTCCAGCATGATGCCACTACCAAACACATCTTCCCTTCACCTCCCCTGGCGGCTTTCCACAGGGATCGTTCCCTCAGGGACACCCTGGTCTACTCCTCCATCACCCCCTACACCTCAATACCCCTCCCATGGCAACGTCCCATGCAACCATAGAAGGTGCAACACCTGCCCCTTTACTTCCCCCCTTCTCACCGTCCAAGGGCCCAAACACTCCTTTCAAGTGAAGCAGCATTTCACTTGCACTTCCCTCAATTTAGTCTACTGCATTCGCTGCTCCCAATACGGTCTCCTCTACATTGGAGAGACCAAAGGCAGACTGGGTGACCGCTTTGCAGAACACCTTCAGTCTGTCCACAAGCATGACCCAGACCTCCCTGTCGCTTGCCATTTCAACACACCACCCTGCTCTCATGCCCACATGTCCGTCCTTGGCCTGCTGCAATGTTCCAGTGAAGCTCAACGCAAACTGGAGGAACAGCACCTCATCTTCCGACTAGGCACTTTACAGCCTTCCAGACTGAATATTGAGTTCAACAATTTGAGATCATGAACTCTCTCCTCCATCCCCACCCCCTTTTTCCAATAATTTATAATTTTTTTACAACTATATATTTTTCTTTTCCCTCCTATTTTTAAATTTATTTCGATCTTTTGTTTCATCTCCACCTTTTAGCCCATTTCGATTCCTTCCCCCTACCCCACCCACACTAGGGCCATCTGCCACTAGCTTGCTTCCCTTAATGTCCCCATTAGCACATCCTTTAGATAATATTACCACCGTCAATACCCCTTTGTCCTTTTGTCTATGACATCTTTGGCAGTCTCTTCTTGGCCTCCACCTATCATTGGCCCTCTATCGAGCTCTCCTGTCCCACCCCCTTCTACCAGCTTATACTTCATCTCATTTCTATATGTCTTAGTTCTGATGATGGGTCATAAGGGCTCGAAATGTCAACTGTATCCCTCTCCACAGATGCTGTCAGACCTGCTGAGTTTTTCCAGGTATTTTTGTTTTTGTTCCCAATATTTTCTACCTTTGCTTTGAAATGTCCATAGCAGGACATCAGGATTTACAGTGATAAAAACAAAAAAACTACTGTGGATGCTGGAAATCCAAAACAAAAACAGAATTACCTGGAAAAACTCAGCAGGTCTGGCAGCATCGGTGGAGAAGAAAAGAGTTGACGTTTCGAGTCCTCATGACCCTTCAGCAGAACTGAGTATAGTTAGGAGAGGGATGAAATATAAGCTGGTTTATGGGGGGAGGTGGGGGAGAGAAGTTGGGGTGGGGGTGGGTGGTTGTAGGGACAAGCAAGCAGTGATAGGAGCAGATAATCAAAAGATGTCACAGACAAAAGGAACAAAGGGGTGTTGAAGGTCGTGATATGATCTAAGAAAATGTGATTTACAGTCACAGGTTGATGAAAATCACTTTCAAACAACTGTTCAATTTCCTGAAATGAGGAAAAGTGGAATGGGAGGCTTCAACCTCAGTGGCCCCTTTGAATCAATATTAAATATATTGTAATACTTAGCGCAGCATACAAAGAAGCAATAATAACACATATTTATATGGTGCCTTTAACACAATGAGCACTCTATGGTGCTTCACAGGAACAAAATAAAACAAAATATGACAGCGAGCCACATAAGGAGATAGAAGGTTAGATGATCAAGAGCTTGGTCAAACAGGTAGGTTTTAAGGAGCGTCTTAAAGAAGGATTGAGAGGTGGAGAGGATCAGGGAGAGAATTGCAGAGGTTAGGGCCCAGGCAACCGAGAATGCAGCCATGCTGGAGTGACTAAATGGAGCAGGGGACACCCTGCCACTGCATATCTAGGAGTTCATATCTCCAGGTCTTGACAGAAATGTTGCTCAACACTGGCCACAAGCTTTGCATCAATTAAAATAAAAAATATTAATTAAATGTATTTGTTTAGTTGTATAACTAAATTTAATGCAGAAAAAATATTTGTGATGTGTTACAGGGGGTGCGTGAAATTTTAGAACATGGATGGGTGCCCCTCAGAAACAAAAGGGTTGTGAGCCCTGCACTCTATCACTTTGACTATTCTTCCTTTTCTGCTGTGGGTCTCCCCTGCTGGACACAGCGCATTGTTACCCAGGGAAAACGTGAGGACTATATCTCAGACACCTTCCTCACAATCTATTAAATTCCTGCTGTAAACTACACCCTGTCAGCTATCCACAAAACAAACTGAGGCGATTCAGTGGAGCATGAAAACATGGCTGATTCGGTGAATTAAATAAAACAAAATACGGCAGTAGCTCAGGCAGCTTCTGTGAAGAGAATAAAAGTCAACTTTTTGAATCAATGTTCCTCAGAACGGGAATTTTGCATTGTCTTAACTAGCCTGCTAAAGATTTCTATTTGAATCCAGTAAGAGAAACTTAAATTTCCAGGCAAGTCCAGCTCCCTAGTATAAGGGAAGAGCTGAATTGTTTGAACTATGACGAATGTAACTCGAAAAAGTCACAATGTAAAATTTATTCCAATATGCCAAATGTGGTGTTGATTGCTTCAGCTGCAACGAAGGAAAGATAAAATCTATCACTCCCCCATATCAAAATTTTCTCCATAATGAAACTCTCCTCATACTGAAACTCCTCAGCATTGAAACCCTCATGTGTTGAAAATATCCTTTACTAAATCCACCATTGCTGAAATCCCCAAGGTTAAAACTTCCCCCATTCTGAGCCTCCTCCAGTCCGGAAGCAGCCCCCAGAACTGAAACTACCTGTGGTAAGATTCCTGCAGTGGTGAAATGCCCAGTTACTGGAACTGTTCCTGCGTTGGCTGCTTTTAGTGCAGAGGCACAATTCTAGTCAACTTGGTGGGGCATTGATAAATAACATCAATGGGTGAAAAATGTGATCTTAATCAACAAGGAAAACATCAAACGTGGCAGCATCAGTGGAGGAAAAAACCCAGAAATAACGTTTCAGGTCAATGACTCGAAATGTTAACTCTGTTTCCCTCTCTCCACAGATACTGCCAGACATGCTGAGTATTTCAATTTTCTGTTTTTATTTTGGATTTCCAGCATCTGCAGTATTTTGCTTAAAAGGAAACATCACATTGGTCTCATGGAACAGGGTGTTTTTGTTTCTTCTTGTGCCAACCTGCAATTTTCCACCTTGAAAGTGAAAAGGGGAAACTCAGGGACTGTTGTGTACAGGAGCAAAAATAACCCAATTAGACTCTTTGAGCTTCTTACAACAGTGACTGCACTTCAGAACTATTTACTTGGCTGTAAAGCATTTTGGAACATCCTGGGTTTGTGAAAGCTGATACAGAAACACTAATTCTTTTCCTTCAGCACATCAGATATGTGGCAAAGGTTACTAGCAAGTTGTTCCAGCAACTGCTGCGTGCATTTCTGTTCTCACATTTTGGTCGAATTTTTCCCATTATGCATTCCTATGTCCATATTTATATTGGAGACTGCCAATATACGTTTGTCACAATGGAATCACGCCTGTGGTGTGCCAATTGGTATCTGAGTGTTGAAAGTCAGCCTGTACAGGTCAGACACTCCTATCCTCTAACCAACTCTACTTCTGAGTTTTCCAAATTGTCATACATTTTGTATTAGAATTAGCAGTATAAGATCATCTACAAAATTAAGAGCTTTAAAATGAGGACTGAATTGTGTCTTCACATCTTGGTGCTACGATTCCTTGCTCTCTAACCCTGCTTGTCCCTGGGCTCTGCTTTTGGAACACTTGTCTAAGATGGGAGCACTGCTGGCTCCAGTTTTGGTCACCCTGTTTTAAGGATAACATTTAAGGCCACAGAGGAGGTGCAGAAGAGATTCAATAAATTGATATCAAAGAGAAGAGTTATCTGTTATGAGGAGAAACTTAGGGAGCATGGGGTTCTTTGCATTCGAGCAGGGAAGGTTAAGAGGAGATCTGATAGAGGTGTTAAAAATTAAGAAGGGTTTCTTCAACAGAGTCAATGGGGAAAATATTTCCACTGGTTACTGAGTTACTAACTAGAGGGTATAAATTTAAGATCATCACCAATTCTTTACTCAGAATGTTGCTAGGATATGGAATAACCTACTACAAACAAAGGTGGCAACAGGATCCTGAAGAGGTTTTAGTCAGAAGTTGAGCAAATGAAACATTAAAAGGGCATTAGCCAAATGCAGGGGAATGGGACTAAGTGGGTAACTCTTTCAAAGAGAAAACACACGAGTGATTGGCTGAGAGGCTGCCTCCTGGACCGTATGATTCTCTAAACAAAACAAAAGAAATTGATGATTCTGAACTCTCAGATATTTTAAAACCAATATCCCTCAATGTCTAGGAAATCAAGCAAAACATGAGCAGTTCTCGGGTAAGCAGTTGGATAGAGACCTGCACCAACCTCAGGAACCAGAAAGAGTGGGGAAGCAGAAACTGTTTGTGTTATTGTACTGGCTGTAATATTAGTCATGGAAGCCACAAAGAGCAAGTCATCCCATTTGTTCAACAACTTTTAAGGATACCGAAGGAATGCATCAAATGAAGGAAATCTTAGGGGAAGATTTAAAATGAACAGGAATTGAGAAATTTCACTTGCATTCGAAGGATTGGCACTTTTAACCACATCTAATTAAATGTTATGATGCATCACAAAAGAATACAAACCTCATCTATATAGAAGAAAGGTTCATTTGTTTCTCTGTAAGTATCATAAATAGACCTAGTCATCAGCTCGCGAACCTTCTTAACATCACTGGCCCATAATTCCTGTGTTATAGAAAAAGGGACATGTGAAATTGTACTAAAAGATGATTTCAAATTACATGAAAAAAGCCTAGCATAGAAAGGTTGTCTTATTTCCTATTAATTATCATCTTCATGAATATTCAGTTCACCTTCTGTTGTTGAGAAAGGAGGAAGAACTAGAGTAAATGTTGCCAGTCCATATTCACAGCGGGAACTCGGGTGGGGAGGTCAAATTGCCAAGTTTGCTGACTGCCAATTTTCCACCCGTTAAAAATAACTTCTATGCTGGGACTCCTCTATTGTAAAGTTTGCCCCTGGAACAGCTGTCCCATTTTTTTTCTCACCCTGCAACCCACCCTGTTAGAAAAGGAGGAATAGCTATGTTGGCAGCAGAAGGCCAAAGGGTGGAGCCACTCACGGAGGCCATCTCTGGGGCCAATTCTGCAGGCCAAGTTGGCCAAATCTAGAGTTTGAGCTCCATCTCCTGCCAATCTGTCAAACCATCTTGGCCAATGCCAGAAGGAGAATTTATATTCCTTACGACCCCACAAAAATATTTTCTTAAAAAATAAAGACGTATCTGTTTGAAGAGCAGCTTCCAGCAAGCAACTGCGGCAAATGGTAATGTCATTGGACTAGTAATCCAGAGACCCAGGCTAATGCCCCAGGGACATGGGTTCAAATCCCACCATAGCAGCTAGCAGATTTTAAACTCAATTAACAAAATCTGGAATTAAAAACTAGTTTCATAAAGCTATCATCAATTGTCATAAAAATCCATCTGCTTCACCTTTAGGGAAGGAAAGCTGCTCTCCTTACCTGGTCTGGCCTACAAGTGACTCCAGATCCACAGCAATGTGGTTGATTCTTAACTGCCCTCTGAAATAGCCTAGTAAGTTACTCTGTTCAAGGGAAATTAGGGATGAACAACAAATGCTGGCCTTGCCAGCGACAGCTACATCCCATCAAAGAATAAAAAAAGGTCAATTTAAAAACCACTAATTAGGCCTCTCAGCATTCCACTCACTAGTATACAAGAATGCCATAGCTCCCTGATTTAACTATCGATGTAAGGCTCCTGTCTGCTTTAAGCAAGAACGCTGGTCACCCATTGGAAAATCGAGTTGGATGAGCCGCAAACAGATTTTCATCTGAGGTCACCCAATCTTCAGCGTAAGCAGGATGATTTACGCAGACACCCACAATGTATACTTCCTGCATAATCAATAATTGATTTTGATGCATGGACAACACTCTTCATGTTATCACTCTTTAATTGCATCATTTGGCCTTGATTATAACATGAGCCTAATGTTGGAATTCTTTTTAACCTTTAAGTGAGATGAAATCTAGTTTTAAAACACAAGTCTGATCATATCTTGTGTGCTAATCCAAACATTATGATTTTACCTTCTGTTCATGGAGTAGAAACCGCTGGAAATCATGCAGGTACAAAACTGAGGCAGTGGGCCTATCTGTTCTTCTGCAAGTAGAAAGCAAACTAAAAGTTAGAGAATGAGATCAAATGAAGTTGAGAAGAAGTATCTGTGATGGGTAGCTGGGCTGGGTACTACACTGTACCATAAGTGGAAGCCAACATTTTCTTGTTCTGTGAACTTGGTGTTCTGGGGAATGGAGCATTTTCCATCTGTGGTATGCATTGTTGGCAGCAGGTCCCACTCCAGAGACTTGAGCACAAAGTCTAGGCTGATACCCCCGTGCGGTACTGAGGGAGTGCTGCACTGTCAAAGCTTTCACATTTTGGGTGAAATGTTAAACCAAATCTGACTTCTCACGTGGACAAAAAAGATGCCACGGCACTATTTTAAAAACAGTAAAGGAGTTCTCCCTGATTAACATCCTGGCTAACCTCTCTCCCTGAACCAAAATCACAAACAGATTACTTTGTCATTATCACGTTGCTGTTTTGTGTGTATACAATTTCGTTGAAGTGTTTCCTACCTTAGAACAGTGACTACACTTCAAGTATACTTAATTGACTGCAAAATGCCAATTTCCTGAGATCGTGGAAATCCTTCTTGGCAATTCAAGGTTAAAGGTGGGAAAGGATAATGATTGGCTGAAGGAAACAAATGCCTGGGGACTTGTCAGGGAACAGATATCAGGGTGAAATTCTGGGGATTAAAATACTGAGTGGAGTGTGGAGGGATTGGTGATGTGCTTTACTCTTCCTATTGTACATCAACAACACAGATTTCAAAGTCCAGTTCAAACTGATCAAATTCACAGAGGAGACTGAACTAGGGATGGGGCAGTTGAGTCAAAGAAAGCAAGCAAGGATCTACAAATGCAGTTAGGTAAAATCAGTGACCAAGCAAATCAAAATTGGTGGGAGACCAGCAGAACCACTCCTCCACTCACCAGAGAAAGGGTGTGCAACTGTTTCCAACATTTACACCACTTCTTTGAAGGATGGAGAGGCCTCTCACCAAAATATGGCAGAAGTCTGAGAGAATCCAGGCAGAATTTCAGGGGCAGGAGATCTTTAGTCCTGAGAGGGGACTGCTGGGTAAGGACTCAAAAGAAGTATGCAAGATTCTAAAACATACAGATTAGTAAACTCTGTGGCACTACTGCAAGATGTCCCAAGACACCAGCACAAGGGATCTGGTGAAAGGACAATTTAGGATAGACTTGAGGAAGGCAACAATTGATCAAAACTTGATATGCCCTTCCAGGTTGAGTAAAACTCTTCAATATACAGTTAATCGATATGATGGAGGATCTGTAGTTTTTTTTAATATTCTGCAAAGATTAGTTCAGGTTGACTAAATGTCATCTGTTCTAAAGACTCTATGATTGACAGCATGAGATTCTACCTTCCCAGAATTAAAAAAACAGTGTCTTCTTACCCAAGAATAAATACAGCTCCCTCGACTTTAAAGGTCTCAAGAATCTGAAAAAAAAAATGCATTTGACTGATGAGTTTTAATTTTAGCCATCACATTATTTTTAAAGCTAGGAAGACAAAGTCAATATGAGCAACAGTGACGACAGGGTAAAGAGGGGGACCGGATTACAGAGACATTGCACTTATAAGATTGAATTTTCAAGTAACTTGTGTGATGCTGCAGTGCACTGATTGAAATGTCATCATGGATAGTAACTACAATGCTACACAACAGAATCCTAATTAGGAGGCCTGGGTTTAAACCGTAGCCCTTAATTTTAACCGCAGGTCAGTTTTTGGGGTGTGAGCAGCCGTCTCAATTAGAAATTCACCCACTGCTCTAAAAATGAGCACATGTGTTTTAATTCTGACTTCCCAATCATGTGAAGCAGGTAACGGTTCAAAATCCTGCAGTCCAAACACCACCCTCCAAACAGTAGCTAAGTGACATGAATGGCAACTGTGCCATTCAAGGGGTTGGGGGGAGGGCCTGACAACCAGTGCGGTGGGCAAGGGGATATTTGAGGCAGGGAGGCCTTTGCATTCCTTGCCGGGTCCAGAGGAGGTGCTGTTGTTCCTGCTGGCCCCACAAGGAAGTGAAAAAAAAAGGAAGCTTCAAACTTAATTTTTGAACTTGGTCTGACTCTGCTCTGCTCCCTCAGTAAGATAGCCCGGTGGGAAACTCGCTGCCTCTTCCTGCTCAGGCAGTCTAGCAAAAGTTGAATTCAGGTCCCAGTATTAAAAAAGGACCCCACCAGCTTAGGCCGCCACTCTTCAGCTGAACGGTGAAAAACGCAGAACATCAACCCCTGGCTTCTCCACGGTGTGTGGGTGCCCATTTTAACCAGTTTTTGCAGGGCAGTGGGCAGTTGAATCACCCCCTTGTTTTTGCTTAACTGTTATACTCGAAGGTCTGTTGAGTTAGTTTTGACTGAGTTGTTTTTCTACCTTAGTCGACTGGCATCTGCAGAGATGATGCCAGGCTCCTGACTGAAGAAGGTAAACAAGAGAGGGAGAGATTTGACAAAAATATCTCATGGCCGTTTTTGATTTTGAATATGCAGAAAGATTTAAAAAACGTAAAATAAATGATAATGTAGGTACATCAACTCAATTACTTTAGAAATAATTGGACAGTTCAGGTAGTAATGAATGTATATGGATGAGTATTTGTTTTGTACGGAATGAGGTTTTAAGGTTTCCATTGATCTTTCACTGAGCACCACATTGTGATATCTGAAACTGCTAAATCTGTTACATAGCTGGGACAGATCAATGTCATAGATTAATTGAATTAAGTTGGGAACATTAATCTTTGAAGCCTGCGGGTCTTCTTATCAATTATTGTGGCTGCTCTCCATGACAGGAAAAGGAATTTACAAACAAAAACAATAGGAAATAGTAATAAAAGTCTGCTGATACATACATAGTCTGTTATTTAAACATTGAGAAGATTGAATCTTCAATGACAAGATATACTTACCACTTTCTGGTTTTCAAACATTAGGTTCTTGTAGAATTGGTGAAAATGTTCAAAACTCAAGTCGTCCTTGGAATTTCCTGTGTCCTGTAAGGTTTGACATTTAGTTACTTCACATCGGGATACCTGGAGAGCATTGATGCTCATTGATGTTCATTAACGTTCACTGATGTTCATTGATGTGCTGTCTTCAACATAAGTGAATGAGACTGTTCCAGGATGCACACAGCCCATCTCATAACCTGAATCATTGCAGAAGCCCTGGTTGCAGAAGACATGCTACTGTTTGGAAGATAACCACCTACTAAATTGGTAATACGCGAGGGAATACCATTCTGATAAAAAGTCCTTGACCTGAAATGTTAACATTGTTTTTTCCTCTTTCTATAGATGCTGCTTGACCTGCTGAGTGCTCTCAACATTTTCTGTTTTTATTTCAGATCTCCAGCATTTGCAGCAGTTTGTGTTAATGTCATTCCTTTTTAAATTTTTAACAGCTGGGGAGTAACCCCTGCCCCCATTTATTAAAATAAATGAGTTACCTTAACCATTAAAACAGCAGACATATGACTGGAATATATGTATTATGCTTTCATATGCCAATCTTGAGTGTAATTTTAAGTTCTATGTCTTAAATGTATCTTAATGCTGTGATTTGTGCAGTAATGAACAGTTTAATAATGGAGGTATCCATTATCATTACTCTCAGAAGAGTACAAAAAATACCTGAGCTTAATGCTTCTGCTTCTTAAGTTGTTAATGGTAATGGCACTAATACATTATTGAAATGCCATGGTGGTCCTTATAATTAAATTAAAAGCAGCAGGAGCCTTTGAAACAGCTAGGCCCAATCATCCTCAGCTGCTTCATCAATGACCTTCTCTCCAGCATAAGATCAGAAATGCGATGTTCGCTGATGATTGCACAATGTTCAGCACCATTTCAACTCCTCAGATACTGAAGCAGCCCATGTACATATGCAGCAAGAACTCATATTCAGGGTAGGGTTGGTAAGTGGCAACAAGCATTCAGGCCACATAAGTGCTGAGCAGTGACCATCTCCAACAACAGAGAATCTAACCATCTCCTCTTGACATTCAATGGCATTACCATTGCTTAATCCCCCACTATCAACATCCTGGGGGGTTACCAATGACCAGAAATTGAACTGGACCAGCCACATAAATGCTGTGGTTACAAGAGCAGGTTAGAGGCTGGGGATTCTACAGAGTGTACCTCACCTCCTGACTCCCCAAAGCCTGTCCATCATCTACAAGGCATAAGTCAGGAGTGTGATGGAATACTCTCCACTTGCCTGGATGAGTGCATCTCCAACAACACTCAAGAAGCTCAACACCATCCAGAACAAAGCAGCCTGCTTGATTGGCACCCATTCCACAAACATTCACTCCCTCCACCACTGACGCACAGAAGCAGCAGGGTGTACCATCTACAAGATGCACTGCAGGGATTCACCAAGTCTCCTTCAATAGCACCTTCCAAATTCCCGACCTCTACCACCTAGAAGGACAAGGGCAGCAGATGCATGGGAACCCCACCACCTGCAAGTTCTCCTGCAAGCCACACGCCATCCTGACTTGGAAATATATCGCTGTTCCTTCACTGTCAAAATCCTGGAACTCCCTTCCTAACAGCACTATGTGTGTTCCCACAATACATGGACTGCTGCAAGAAGGCAGCACACCACCACCTTCTCAAGGGCAATTAGAGATGGGCAATAAATGCTGGCCCATCCAGTGATGCCCACATCCCATGAACGAATAGAAAAAATGCTGTGGAGAGCGGATAAAGCAGGAGTGGTTGTGACTGCCACCCAAACCAGGAAAATACACTTTACTCACTCAAAGAGTACTTTCCATAGTTCTAGGTGCTCTGATTCATCATTTTCTTAGCATTAGCACACTTCATCCAGTGCTCTAAAACGGCAGAACGACAGTGGCTGGATCCAGGGCAGTCTATAAAGAGGACAGCAGGCTTTTCTTTGTAGAGGTCCATGTCACTTAATGCAACTACTGCACTGCTTAGAGATCTTTGGGGATTTCTTCAAACAGAGGATGTTGAAACCTGTTGTGGGCAAATCAAGATCAGTCGGCTCTATAGAGCACAGTAAGAGTGCCAGTCTCGCTGATATTCCAGTGTGAGAATGCTCCTCATTTTGGGACAATTGACTAGCACCATGGGGCAAGAGTTCTCCCAGATGATGGCATGATAGAAATGACATTCTGAACCTCTAAGGATGCAGCCACAGTATTTGCTTACCAGGTGGTGGCACAGAATGCTGCTCGAGATGTCAGAGTGCAAGAAGTTGTTGTGGCTCACTTTTATCCTTTGGAAGAACGCGTAGGAATCCTCAGATTTGGAATCCCCGCTGGCATAGGCCAAAGCACTGAATTATTTTCAGAGGACTGCCAGCAATGTTGCTATTGGTCCTCAAGCTCATGGCATGTCTCATGTTTGGCTTTGGACATCTGAATAACTGGTCTGAACAGCACCAAACCCTGCAGGTAGGCTGAGGCAACTCCTATTATCCAGGCAACTTCGTTGTTGAAAGCTGCTCTACAGTCATATTCAAGTAGTTACTTGAGGTGACATTTGCATTCTTGTAGGATTGAGATGTTACAAGCTGTGAGCAATGTTTACCTCTAATTTTTCTTTGTTGTGCATGGCCTGTTTGTTGTACAGTGCAGTCCCTTTAAGATTATTGTGCCACTTGGCACGCGTGCATTTAAAAGGGAATATTTGCTGCACTGTGTGGCATCTCCCAGCTTGCTGAGCACTGTACGCCCACGCAGCTTAAAGTTGACTGTCATGGTTCTGAGCCCCCTTTCAGTTCTCAGTCTTTTGCACCAGTGCACGAAATACAAACAAAAAATGTCAATGCTGCCAATTGTGTAATCTGCCTGGCATTGCCTGCAATCCTGTTATTTTATCTCAGTTCAAAGTAAAGGAAAACAATACCTATCAAGTGCAAACCAATTGAGGGCAACAATGGTCAGATCAGCAATGCAGGTCCTCATTAATGTTTAGCTTGAAAGCAGAACGACCAACATTTCCTACTAAAGATTTTAGCTCTAATCTGAAGCTATTGGAAAAATCAAACTTTCATCTGCAACGGCAACTGTTACCTCAATTTTCGATTTCCTGTACAGGTCTTAGTACCTAAGGCAGAGAATGCTAGACCAAGAACCGAACAGAAAAACACCCCTGGAAATAAAACTTAATGTATAGATTTTGAGAGAGGTAGAAAGCAAAGGAGAGTAAACGGAGTACAACTCTTTGTACTATTTTTGTACTCTTTGCACTCTTTTGATAAAGGCATTGTTATGAAACACGTTTAATTTCAGATCACAGCTTGTCAAGAAGACTGAATTGGCAATTAACTTAAAGGATAAATACCCCCATCTTGTCCTTAAGGAACTTCACACTTGGCACTTTGAAGTTTACTTGAGGTAGCACGACCTTCAGCTCCTTGAGGGAGATGCTGCAAAATAGTAAGCAATTAATTTATTCAGCCAAATGAAAAGCACCTTCCTATACAAGGATAAATTCACTGACCCTGCACTGCAAGCTGCCAGCTATGTTCAAAGGGAGTATGGGACACAGAGCCTGCAATAAGGCTTTGAGATCCACAGATAAAAGCAAAATACTGCAGATGCCGGAAATCTGAAACAAAAACAAAAATTGTTGGAAAAACTCATGTCTTCATGTGAAGAAGAGTCATACGGATTCGAAACGTTAACTCTCTTTCCCTCCACAGATGCTGTCAGACCTGCTGAGTTTTTCCAGCAATTTTTGTTTTTGTTTGAAATCCACACTCGCTTTTACTGTGAGTCCTCACTGGGAGCACAGGAGTAGGCAATTTATTCTATAAAGTACAGGGCAAAAACTATTAGCAAATGTATGCTGGTTCAAACAAATGCACAAACATCTTGTCACAAGTGAATTGAACAGATTAATTTTGTCCCCCCTCCATTTCAGAAATTAGATATTTTTATGACAGTAAAACTGTACAAAAAGGTGATTAGAGAAACTACTCAAGCATTTTAGTAAGGATAACTACACATATAACTCCATCCAGGATCCATGGAGACAAGTGGCATTTTTAATAAACTTCATAATTTCCCCCCCCCCCCACCACCCTCCCTCCCCCGGCAAGAGATCCCAAAAGGACAGCTTATATTTAATATCCCTCTACCTGCTCCTTTATCATTTCAAGGAGGAAATGCCTTCAACCCCTTAATGAACTCTGAAAGGCTATTTCCTCCTCCCCACCAAAATCCTGCCACAGTCATGCAAAAACACACAGACCACAAATTCACTCCAAAACTAGTACCGATGTTTCATTGCACTTTGCAAAAATGGCACTTAATTCATTTAAATCTATGGTCTGCATTTTGAGACCAACTATGTTAGCACTTAATTGGAGAATTAAACATATAGATTCTAGCTCCAAAATAATATTCAGTTGATGATTTTTATAACAGTAAAACTAACATTTAACCAATCCAAACCAAACTAGCAAAGTGAGGAGAAAACATCTGTTACAGCTTTGGTTATTTCCTAAAGCATTTTATTTACACTGCAAAAGTCTGTTTTTATGGGTAAGTTAGCACTCCCCCAATGGACTGAAGCTTCATGTTTTTGCTAAACTTCTACTGGATGAACAGTGAACCTTTTTACCATGGGGTATGCTTCAGAAATAATACCATCCCATTACAGTACTTTCCCAACCTTTCAACCTGCCAGAAAATATAAAGCTGACAGAGCATATAGCTCAGGCTAAAAAGTAATTTGAATTTATTAAAAAGTAAAGTTGTACAGAATTATTCAGAACTAAATTAGCTTTTTTTTAAAAAAAGTCCTGATTTTTAATTTTACTTTAAAACTTGGTTCTTCAAATGAAAACAACAGAGATCTTTTGAGGTGCCTTTTACACAGAGTCCTACCTCACAATGGCCTATATTTGTTAATTGAGCTAAAGAAATGGGAGAGTTTGCTATTCTTATGACCGATTCCACTAACTGTTTGCTACTATACCATGAATCAAGATAGATTTCAAAGGTGTAAGGGGAGGTACGTGCCCTATGATACATATTCAAGCAATTTTAAAACATTTAGGAGAAAGGAACACTATCATCGTCCTGGTGGGGCACCCAGTATAGATAAAAATTTGGTCAGTTCCAGATGGGCAGTATGTGCCAATGAGAAAGCCAGTGTATAACATTTTACAGATGTGTAACAAATCACCTGCAATTAGTTATAAGTACTGATGATCTATATTAACTCTTATTTTCAACTTGGGTGAATTTTGCATCCAATAGGAAACTACGAATTTAGTCCATTCATGTTCTATAAAAGATCTATAATAGGATTAGCTGAAGGTCAAAAGGTATTGGGCAACCTAAATTTTCAAAATCAGGAGGATCTTCCTGATGGAATTTCAAATTGTAATGTTTTCAGTCAGAGTAGATGTACTCATATGCCTATAAAAAGCAAACTCATTTTAGCTTTGGCTTACAGAGATCAATTTAAAATTCTGTATAAGATTTACATTTGCCCCGAAATAAAATTTGACAGATCCTGGGTCCGTCATAATGATACATCGACAATTGACAAATAGTGACAACTACTTCAATTACGAAATGCCCAGGCCTTTGAAAACTTCTGGATAATAGCAATAGCCAGCTGCTACAATGAGAGATGGGTGACAGACAAATGGGTTGTCAGGGCCCCAATTTTGGCAATATGAACAAGAGATAGGAACATCATTCGACACCAGACATGTTTCCTATATCTCACAGCACATGAAGATGGGAGTATCCAACTAGGTTGGGCTAAGCCAGCTTTCTCTCTGTGCTCTCATTTATTCAACTATGAACAATAAACACAGGTAATAATATTTTATTCCAAGATGCTTTTCATTTTTTCACCACTGTGTGGTGTATGTACATGCTGCATGGCAGAGGTAGCACAAAGATGTTGAATAGTTACCAAAAGAAATGTGCATTTTACATAGCACTTGAGCTAGTAACAAATACATTTTTTAGCTGTACGAATTGAATGTCAGAACTAAAACTTAGATCCTGAATTTCCCCTGCTGTTGTATCATTATCTTGCCGTAAGGTGTCATAAAATAGGGTGGGACCCCTTTACACTGGGTCTCTGCACCTTTTTGCTCCAGTTTAATATTCCTCCAGATGTGGGAATAGGGGTGTAACAAGTGACTAGAAATCCCATCCTGCTGTACTTCTGCCAGTGGAGCTGAACCACAGGAAACTTGGATTACCACCAATCATTGTATGCTCAAAAAATGGGCACATATTGATTAGAATTTGCACTGTTTCCTATGAGCTCACACTATTCCTTTTACTGAACCAAATATTTAACACTCTTTCTTCCTGTTAAAGTATGCAGTATCACAAGTGATAATAAGTTACATCCTATGCCATGCCCATGTAAACCTAGCACGTTTAAAACAAGTAAACTCAACATGTTTTACAGTTTTAAATATCTTCGTATAAAATTCCAAACATATATACATATATGTATAAATTTATCACAACCAAATTTTGCAGTCAGTCAGATTAACAGAAGCTGCTCCATACAGCTTCAATAGTTCATAGTGATATAACTGAAGGATATAGAACTAAAATGTTTATCTATCATATCTCATTATAGGTTCTGATAAAGCTGCTGTGTATTTACAGCATTTTCTGCTTTAGCTTTATATGAGTAAGCGCTGGTCTGTTTCAGACACTGTACCTATCACTTTTCACAACACAAATCAGCATCCGTTATATATAAGAACATAAGAAACAGGCGCAGGAGTAAGCCATATGACCCCTCAAGCCTGCTCCGTCATTCAAGAAAACCATGGCTGATCCTCTAACTCAACTTCACTTTCCCATCTATCCCTATATCCCTTGATTCCAGTAGTGTCCAAAAAATCTATTCATGTCACCACGAAGCCCAAGAGAAACTCAATTCAATGGGAATCACAGGGAAAAGCCTCCACTGACTGGAGTCAAATGTGACATAAAGAAAGATGTTTCTCATTGTCAAGGGACAAGCATCATGGTAGGAGATCCTCAGCAAATCATTTTCAGTCCAACTATCTTTAGCTGTTTCAT
This sequence comes from Cetorhinus maximus, assembly GCF_964194155.1. Classification (NCBI taxonomy): domain Eukaryota; kingdom Metazoa; phylum Chordata; class Chondrichthyes; order Lamniformes; family Cetorhinidae; genus Cetorhinus; species Cetorhinus maximus. The sequence goes on along the minus strand of NC_135884.1, from coordinate 135,207,531 downwards.
CAATGACCTTCCTTTTGTCATTCAGTCAGGAGTGGAGCTGGTTGATCATAATTTCACATATGAATCAACCCCAGAGCAGGACTTGGACAACATTCAGTCCTCGGTTGACACGTGGCAGGTAATAAGTCATGACCAGTAAGTGACAAGCAGTGACCAAGAGAAACCTCATTTCACCTGATAACTTGTATTTATATAGCACCTTTAACATAGTGAAAAATCTCAAGGCACTTCACGTTATCAAAAAAAATTTGACACTGTGCAAGATAAAGCGATATTAGAGTAAATGAAAAAGAGGTAGGTTTTTAGGAGCATCTTAAAGGAGGAAAGTGTGGTAGACAATGGAAAGGTTTAGGGAAGGAATTCTAGAGCTTATGGCCTAGGCAACTGAAGGCATGACCATTGAAGGTGCAGCAGTTAAAACTGGGGATGCTCAAGAGGCGAGAATCAGAGCAGCACAGAGGTATCTCGGAGGGCTGTAAGACCGAAAGAGATTCCAGAGATAGGGAGGAGCAAGGTGATGGAGGGACTCTAAAGCAAGGGTGAGAACTTTAAAATCGAGATGCTGCCAGACCGGAAGCCAACTTAGGTCAGTAAACACAGGGAAAATGGGTGAACAAGTATTGGTGCGAGTTAAGGCATGGGCATCAGAATTTTGGATGGCCTCAAGTTTATGAAGAGTAAACTGTGAAAAGCCAGCCAAGAATGCATTTAAATAGTCAAGTCTAGAGGTAACAGAGGCAGGAATGTGGGTTTCAACAGCAGATGAGCTGAGGCAGGGGGTGGAGTCAGACAATGTTACAGAGGTGGAATGAGGCAGACATAGTGATGGTACAGATGTGTGGTCGGAGGATCATCTTGTGGTCAAATACTACACCAAGGTTGCTGTTATGGACTTGATTTTCCAGGCAGGTTTCTTATTAAAAACATCGAACTTTATTTACAGGCTGCAGCAGCAGTTACATGCTTCCCTCAAGCTCCAGAACTAGAAGAACAACTCCCACTCTAAGGTTCCCCGTGCTTAGAGCTAATTTGTTCACATTGTCACATGATACTATACAACACTAAGGCCAGAATCTTCGGGTCGGTGTGAAGGGGCGGGCCCCACTCACCGACACGTAAAATGACACGTGGTGATGTCGGGCGTGCGTCCCGACATCTGCGCGTCATTCAGATCTTCAGTTCAGCGGGCATGCACTGGAGTCGGCTGCGCGCCTGCCGAACTGTCAAAGGCCTATTAAGGCCATTTAAATACCAATTAAAGTAATTAACTGAGCTGCCCGTCCATCCTTAAGTATGGCGGGCAGGTGAAGAACCCAGGTGGCCTTCGCATTTATCATGAAACCTCATCCACGGGTCGGATGAGGTTTCATGAAGTGTTTATAAATTGAATAAAACTTTTTATTAACTTTCATTGACATGTCCCAGCTCATGTGACACTGTCACATGAGGGGATATGCCTTAATTTTTTTTCTTTACTAAAATTTCTAACAATCAAACTAATCTCCCTGAGGCAGCTGTGCCTCAGGGAGATTTCTGCGCTCTTTTGCGAGCATGCACGGAAGAGCACAGGCCCCGACTCTCCATCCTCCCCCCACCCGCAGAGGTAGCGCTGAGCGCTACTGGCCGTGCGTTTCGCTGAATGGGCCTTTATTGGCCTGGCCACATAAGATGGCAGCATGCAGCCAATCGTGGGTGGCGATCGGCTGCGTGGCCGCTCCCGCCCAGACTCCCCCCGATGGGGAGAAAATCCTCCCCTAAGTCTTAAAGCTACAATTAGTGCAGTTGCGAACTCTGGTCCAGCTTCGGATTGTTTGCTATTGAGGGGGTTGGAGTCAGTGGTTAGGAATGGAGATTCTAGCAGGTACTGAAGATCATGACTTCGGTCTCCCCAGACCTTCAATGAGTCCTCCATCATCAACATCTGGGGAACACTCTCACTAGCAGCTTAATTGGACTAACCCTATCAACACTGTAGCTAAAAGAGTACAGTGATTTGGTGAGGCTTACCTATTTCTTCTTGTCCAGTCCACTGAATAAAACTGTTTTCTCAGCCAGCTGCAAGCCAAAGGAAACATGAGAGTGAAACAAGGTTGTAGATACATTTCACTAATAGACTTCTGGCAGCAAATTACAAGGTAACAACTCAAACCCAATTAAGTCATAAGGCACAGGAGAAAAGTTCTAGCAATAGGTTAATGTCAAGAGAACATCAGAAATAACTGCAGTTAATAGTAGTAAGGTCTTGAACAGCAATTGATTTCATGCACCAATTCCTGGACCTCTTAACAATCATTAAGAAAGGTTCTTTGAGATGTTCTATAACATGATTGAACTTTAAAAAAACAAAGTTTTATGTAGAGGACACTAACCTCCAATGCACGAACTGTTGACTAAAATATCATTTGCTGTATTCGGCATTATTTCAAGTTTATATGGATACATCAGCATCTAATGGCAGAATGGGTAAAGCAGCTTAAACACAAGAGAGACAACAGATTCCTCTACCTTTCTATTCGTAATGGGGTCGGTGCAGCTTGAGCCTCTTTATGCAGAATTTCCAGTCCCTTTAACCATTTGGAAGCTTCCTCTTTTGAATTAGCTACAAAGAATAGAAAAGAGTGTGAACTGTTGGTTACTGGTCTCAGTTTACTTATAGATACAGGATAGAAATTATTTAAAGGCTTAAGGGTGAGAAAATGGGTTTAGCATGCCGAGCATTTGGTGTTTGGCATTCCAAATGCCCCTGGAGCTCCAAACTGACAAATTTGTGGTGCCAATGTGTACTCAGTGAATGTCCACCAGGATTATGAGGAGCATGATGTCATCAACATGCAATGCAATGCAACGGCTGTTTTGATGTCAGTGGTGACATTTTGCAAAACAGGATCCTGTTCTTGCCAACTCCCTCTCTTAAGTTCACATAGTTGCAAATGTGATAGCGCAGAACACTGTCATGCTGAATCAATGCTTCTGCCCAGACCTCTCTGGTGGAGCCCTGCAGTACTTGGCAGAGCGGGTGTCAAGATTTATGGTGGCCTTTTGCATGCTACACAAACTCATCAACATGAGGGGGCAGTCTTTGCCAACAGGCATGCGGTGAACAGCTGAGGAGGAGGGAGACGAAAGGGAGAAGACACATAGACAGTCCCTTTCTGCCTGGGAAGCCCATGAAGAACTCACCCGTGCGCAATATCAGTAACTGCAACCCCAATTCCCTAATTACCAACCGTCCCACACAATGTCCCCTCTAAACTGTGCACTGACACAACTGCACAGCAATCTGGAAGATCCAGCGTAGGACACTCACAAGCCAACCCTTTGTTACTATGGGCAGAATTTTTCTTTCGTTGGGCGGGCGCACACCTGACCCGAACGAACGCAAAATGACGCGCAATGACATCGGGCGAGCGTCCCAATGTCATCGCGCACTCGTGTGATATGGCGGCTGGCGGGAGTCGGCAGTCCGCCCGCCAACAATTAAACGGCCTATCAAGGCCCTTAATCAATTAATTGACTAGAACTTTTCACTCCCTGTCCAACCGTTCGGTTGGCAGGTAGGCGAAAAGGCCAAGCGTCCTTTACATTTTTGGCGAAACCTCATCCCTAGGTGGGGTGGGGGGATGTGGTTTTGACCAGTTAATTTTAAAATAAACACTCATATTTAACATGTCCCTGCTGATGTGACTCTGTCACATGAGGGGACACGTTTTCATTACTTTTAATATCTTTATTTTTTATTTTAAAAAAATCTTCAGCTCCCTGAGGCAGCTCTGTGCCTCGGGGAGCTTTTATTGCACGCACCCGCGTTCATGTGCAAACTTATGCGCTCGACCTCCTCCCGCCACCACCCCAGTAGCGCTTAGCGCTGCAGCGCGCATTTCATTTAATTGGCCAGCCAATGTGAAATCGCGGTCACGGCCTGAACGCGGGCGGCAGTTGGCTTCACGACCGCTCCCAGACCCGCCAGCCGTGCCTGCCCGATGAGGGCAAAATTCTGCCCTGTGTGTGCATATGGGCATGCAAAAAAATTTAAAGGGGCCGCACACTTAAAGAATTTTGACCGCGCACTCCAAAATAAAATGAGAGTACATGTTGGTCCCACACTCCTGGCCTTCACTGTGCCACTGACTATCACCACATGGCCGGAATGCAAAAAATAAAAGCCAAAAAATAAACATTCCAAAGCAAAATTATGAATGAAGTCATGCCATATTGCATTCAAAAGTCAGCTAATCACCCGTACACATTCCCTTAGTGTATGTTTTCCATGTGCTTTTGCCTGTCCTCATGCACCTACACAATACTACCCCAGTGGATATGGTATGCCCGTTGGAAGCCCACTGTTTTTCAGTGAAGGCAGCTGCAGATAGCAGCTATGTGCCTGGAAGGCCTGGCTGTTTACTGCATTGACTCAGCATTGGTGGCAGCAGTATTGGTGGGCTGACTGATGGACAACAAAAGGGCACTGATGGAGTGGGAGGATGAATACTGCTCCCATTGCCTTTTCACTGTTTGTCAGGTTGACCTTCTGGCTCATTATGGATACAGGCCATCTCCCTTTTCCACCTCCTTCACCAAGATCTTCAGTGCAGCGTTCAAAAATCTTGGAGGCAGCTGTCTCCTATATCGTGCCATTTCTCGCTGTTTCCAAGGACAAATTCACTTCTTGCGTAGCCCCCAGCGCCTGCTCCTGTCACAGTGCACCTTCCCTTTAAACGGTGCATAGGCTAGTTTAAGTGGCGCTGCCCACTTACATTATCGGCCCCTTGTTGATGCATTCAATCAATAAGCATCATGGTTAGTGCTGGCTGAACACACAGATCATGAGCAGTTAACCTGAAGCAGGCAGGCTGCCTGCATTCCAATCAACACCCATTATTAAGGGCTGTCCAATTTACATACACAGCATCCTTTATTATGGTATCTTTAGATATAGCTGTCAGTGAGGATACAACCATTATAGCATGATATTTTATATATCTTTTCAATAACAACCAAAATCATTCAAACTTTTCTCTCATCTTAGTTGGTGGATCTTTGCTGTGCACAAATTGGATGTGGCATTTTTCTGCAGTACTTTACCTTAAAGTACTTCATTGGCAGTGAAAGGCTTTGGAGTGTCCTAAGTTCTGAAAGACAATACATAGATACAAATCCTTTCTTTCCTTGTTGGGGGAATCATGAATAATTTATCTTACATCAGAGCTGATGTGGTATGGTTGAGAGGTCCACCATGGCCTGTGGAGTGAAAGAGATTTTGCTAAAGCTGTTTCGCAGAATCAGGTCGGGACTTACATCCACTGGCCTCACCTCATCCCAGTGTCCAGAGGCAGGGCTCATTCTATATTCATGGAGGGCTCCGAGCAGGAATCCTGTGAATATGCAGGAGCCTGCTCTAGGCCCCAAATAAAATCAAATCTATGTTGCAAGGAGCTCCCAAAGACATCTTAAAAGGTATTTAAGGCACTACTGTAGACACCTGTAGAATAAATGTAAAACAGGCATCTCATGTCACATTTTGTGAAGCTAGTACCTTATTTGTTTCAAAATAATGGATATCAAATACACCCCCAGCAACAAAAGCTTAGGTTCTACGGATTGTAAAGATTGGTTGAAGGTTTCAGCATGAGAAAAGGTTCACGCGTCATTACCTAACAAGAGTTTACAGGTGAAAAAGTGGCTCCTTCACTGTCCCACCCTTTCCAGCTTCAAACCACAATGTAGATTAAGCCATTCAAGCCTGTCCTACAATTCAATTAGATAATAACGGACCTGTATCTTAATTCCTTGGTTTCATATCGCTTCTCAAGGGCAACTAGGGATGGGCAATAAATGCTGGCCTGGCCAGCGAAGCCCACATCCCGTGAATGAATAATTTTTAAAAAACCTAAAATAAACCTATCAGTACCAATTTTGAAATTTTCAATTAAACCAGTCGCAACAGCTTCTCGAGCAAATCGAGTTCCAGCTTTCTTCTCCAAATACTACCTGACATCATCCCCAAGTGCCTAGTGCTCTAATTTTAAGTTTCTCCTTTTTCTGGACTGCTTCAGAGGAATTAGTCTCTATCTATCCTATCAAATCATCTCAAATACCTTAATTTGATCACTGCTTAATCTTCTATACTCAAGGGAAGATAAGCTGAGTCTATACAACCTCTCCTCATAATTTAACAATTCAGCCCCAGTATCTTTCTGATGAATCTGCTTTACATTGTGTCCAAGGCCAAAGCATTCTTGTTGAGAAGCCGTGCCCAGAATTGAGCACACCATTGCAGATGCAGACAATCCCATCAGTGAAACTGCAGAGTTTTGGCACATCGTGTTTAATCTTCTGATGATTGCTATCATTTCAGAGAGCACTTCCCTTTCAAACTTGCTGCCATGCTTTTAATTCAGAAGTTTCAGCTCTTCCAATAGAATGCTCTGGTGACAAATTCCACTTTATTCTTCAAAATGGAAAGTGGATTCAGTTCTCCGCTAAGTGCGCTGACCCAAAACGCAGCATGCTGATAGGGCTGGTGAATCTGCTCTGGGCTGGAGGGGAACTTGTAGTGGGAGGGGGAGTATCCAGTCGTCATGGTCCGTAGGTATCAACAACATGGAAAGGACTAGGAAAGAGGTTCTGCTTAAGGAGTATGAGTAGATAGGGGCTAAATTAAAAGGCAGACACCAAAAGGTAATAATTTCTGGATTGTTACCTGAGACGCAAACAAACTGGCATGGAATAAATAAGGTTTAGAGAGTTCAATGTGTGGCTCAAAGGTTGGTGTGGAAGAAATGGGTTTTGATTCATGGGGCACTGGCGCCAGTACTGGGGAAAGTGGGAGTTGTACCATTGGGGCGGTCTTCACCTGAACTATGCTAAGACCAGTGTTCTGGTGAGTCATATAGTTAGGACAATAGAGAGGGCTTTAAACTAAATAGGGGGAGGCGAGGGATCAAATGAGGGAAGATGTAATGACTTAAAGGGAGAGGACAAGACAAGAGAGCAAGATAGCAATAAGAGTAATGATAATCAGAATGTGGCAGGAAGGGACAGAGCATGTAAATTTAAGAGTGCACCAGCAGATAAGTAATCAGATTGGAAAATAACAAATGTAACTCCTCTATTCAAGAAAAGAGGGAGACAGAAAGCTGGAAACTACAGCCTAACATCTATCATGAGGAGGAAAATGCTAGAATCTATTATTAAGGAGGTTATAGCAGAGCATTTAGAAAACCTTATTGCAATCAGGCGGAATTAACATAGTTTCGTGAAAGGGAAATCATGTTTAGAATTCTTTAAGGAAGTAACAAGCAACATGAATAAAGGGTAACCTATAGATGTGGTGTACTTGTATTTCCAAAATGCATTTGACAAGGTGCCACATCAAAGGTTTCTACACAAAATAAGAACTCGTGGCGTAGGGGGTAACACATGAGCATGGGTAGAGGATTGGTTAGCTCACAGGAAACAGAGGGTAGGGATAAATCGGTCATTTTTGAGTTGGCAAGATATAATCAGTGGAGTGCCACAGGAATCATTGCTGGGGCCTCAACTATTTACAATCTATATCAATGACTTGGATGAAAGAACTGCATATATGGTTGGTAAATTTGACGATAACACAAAGATAGGTAGGAGAATAAGTTGTGAAGAGGACATAAGGACTTTGCAAAGGGATATAGATAGTTTACGTGTGTGGGCAAAAGCTTGGCAGATGGAGTATAATGTGGGAAAATGTGAACTTGTCCACTTTGGCAAGAAGAATAGAAAAGTAGCATATTATTTAAATGGAGAGAGATTACAGAACACTGTGGTACAGAGAGATCTGGGTGTCCTGGTACATGAATCACAAAAAGTTAGCAGGTACAGCAAGTGATTAGAAAGGGTAATGAGATGTTTTTGTTTATAGCAGGGGGAATGGAATATTAAAGTAGAGAAGTTTAGCTACAATTATACAGGCTGATGGTGAGACCACATCTGGAGTACTGTGTACAGCTTTGGTCTCCATATTTAAGAAAGAATATAATTGCATTTGAAGCAGTGCAGAGAAGGTTCTCTCAATTGATTCCTGGGATGAAGGGGTAGTCCTATGAGGAAAGGTTGGACAGGTAAGGCCTGAATCTATTGGAGTTTAGAAGAATGAGGTGATCCTACTGAAACATCTAAGATCCTGAGGGGACTTGACAGGGTGGATGCTGAAAGGTTGTTCCCCTTTATGAGAGAGACTATAACTAGGGGACACGGTTTAAACATAAGGGGTCTCCCATTTAAGGAGAATGGGAGAATTATTTTCTCTCAGACAGTCGTTAGTCTGTGGAATTCTCTTCCTCAGAGAGCAGTGGAGGCAAGGCCATTGAATATTTTTAAGGCAGAGGTAGATTGACTCCCTTGTCAGTCAAGAATCTAAGGATATATAAGTTAGACAGGAAAGTAGACACCACAATCAGATCAGCCATGACCTTATCAAATGGCAGAGCAGGCTCAAGGGGCCGACTGGCCTACTCCTGCTCCTAATTCGTATATTCATATGTTTTATAGCAGTAGTAGTACCCACCTGCCAAACTGAGGTTGTTGAGCACAAACTCAGTACCGTAGAACACAGTGAAGCAGGCATCATCGTTATATTTGTCTTTCTGGTCTTTTGAAATCTGCTCAAAGTCCTTCGAGTTTTTGCCAAGGCGGATCTCTTTGATCTCATGTAGATCAACTAAAAGCAAACAAAATATTTATATGAGGCGATGCATACTGACTGCTGACAGATAACATTTCACAGCTAAGAGGGAGGGTATGAAGAGCAATAGTGATGACAAATGATCAGAGAAGACAAATAGTAGGCAAAATGATTTTGCTACTTATTCACAGAGCATTCCTACTGTATCTGATTATAGATGGCGTTCTGCAGAAAAAACAGTGGATATTATAGTAAGGCATTCAGTCTTCTGATGAATCTTTCAAATAGATGCAATGTAAATAGAACCAGGGCTTCCATGAGTATTGCCCCAATCTTAAAGTAGATGGTTTATTTTTCAAAAATTACTTAAGTACTATGGTTATACTTGTGCCTGGTACCTAGCCATTTTAAAAGCATTCTATTTAAATGTTTCCCCTATCAATTTTTTTCTTTCTGTTTTAAGTTCCTTTATGGGCAGCACGGTGGTGCAGTGGTTATTGTTGCTGCCTCACAGCTCCAGGGACTCGAGCTCGATCCTAGCCTCGGGTGTCTGTCTGTGTGGAATTTGCATGTTCTCCTCATATCTGCATGGGTTCCTGTTGGGTGCTTCAGTTTCCTCCCACTGCCCAAAGATGTGCTGGTTAGATGGATTGGCTTCGGTAGATTGTCCCCCTATGTGTGTGTGTGTGTGTGTGCGCCCTGTGATAGATTGGCTGTACTGGGTGTACCTTACCAAGCACCCATTGCCTGTCGGGATAGGCTCCGACTCCCCGCAACCCTAAATTGGATGAAGTAGTTCTGGGAAAGTGAGTGAGTGTGAGTTCCTTTATATCGTGTGCCATTTTACTGAAGAGGTCAGAGTTGTGTTGTTTTCCCTGGCTTCTGCCTCTCTGGTTCTGTAATTGGCCATGAAAAGATACCCACTGATTTTCTCTCTCTCCTTGTACAGAACTGACCTCATGCCCCATAACAATCTGAGCCATGATCTTCTGTGGGAAGACGTTGATATTTATGCGAACACGATAGTGTTTGCGTCCCACAGACTTCCACAAAAGCTGTAGCTCAGTCAGTAGGACTTTCATTCTGAGTCATAAGGTTCTGGGTTCAAGTGGGACTTGAACCTAAACGGTAACGTGGCCTCAAGAAATCATATCGTCATCCAGCATCTCTTGCCTAATTTAACAGCCATGCAATGAAAAGATGCATTATACCTCTGAAGCTGGACTTAAAACTTTAAAACTTACAGACCTGAAAATATACTATAGAGTATAAATATGTAATACCTGTTCCATTTCAGTGATACATGGGAGAAACACATTCTCTGATCAAAGTAAATATTTTTGGTTTATCAGGGAAGTGATAGGTCTTCCCTGGGCGTTGGTCTTTGCTGATATTCAAACTAGAAGTGAACAAACAACTTCCAATGGAATACAATTCAAATTATAGCCAAATCTAAACCAACAGAAACACCCAAATACCCATGCAATGTAATGGGAAAAGTGAAACTTAGCTTTGCTTGACAATACAGTTATGTCTCGCTTTGCCCTACCAATACCATTGTTCAACAACAAAGGTCGGGTTTCAAGCTCTAAACTGTTTTGTCTCTCCTCGTTTACGACTCTCAATAAAACCCAGTTCTTTGACGGAATGTTTAGGGACCCCATTATTTCCTTTGTTTTTGGATTGGCACACTCTTTCTTTGCTTTTTATGCCTCTGTGAAGTCCCTTGGGCATTTTTCTATGTTAAAGGTGTGACATAAATGCAAGTTGTTTTTACTGAAAAACAAAATGAGTATTAGCTAATCTGACTGTGAATCCAACACAGTGAATTCTTCATAGCAAAGGACAATGTGCTTGGAAACTACCATACTGCCTTTGTAATAAGAGCCTAAGAATTATGAGGAATAGGACATTCAGCTCTTCAAGCCTGCTCCATCATTCAATAAGATCATGGCCAATTACCTACCATCCTGCACTATCCTCACATCCCTTAATTCCCTTAGCAAGCAAAAAAAAATCTGTCAATCTCTATCCTGTATATAATTAATGACTGAGCATCCACAGCTCTCTGGGGTATATAATTCCAAAGATTCATAACCATTTGTGTGAAGAAATTTGTCTTCATCTCAGTCCTAACTAGCCAACCCCTCATTCTGAGACTGTGACCCCTAGTTCTAGACTCCCCAGCTAGGGGAAACATCCTCTCTGCATCTACCCTGCCAAGGCCCTTAGAATTTTATGTTTCAATAAGACTGCCTCTTACTCTTCTAAATTCTAGGCAATAAAGACTTAGTCTACTCAATCACTTCTCACAGGACAATCCCCTCATCACAGGAATCGGTCCTCTGAACCTTAATTACACTCTATCCAAGAGTAGTATATAAGGAGATCAAAACTGTACGCGGTACTCCAGTGGTGAAGAGTGGTGAGACTTATTTACATTTATGCTTCAATCCCTTTATAATAAAGGCGAACATACCATTTGCTTTCCTAATTGCTTGCTGTATCTGCATGTTAACTTGCTACGATTAATGTACAAGGATACCAACTTTCCCCAGTCTCTTTATTATTCTTCCTACCAAAGTGGATAACCTGACACTTTCACCATATTATTTATCCACCTTTGATGTTCCTGCTCACTCATTCAACCTGTCTATATCTCTTTGTAGCCTCTTTGCATCCTCACAGCTAACTTTGAGTTGCCAGCAAATCTGAATTCATTACACTCATTCCTTAATTTATTTCACTGACATAGATTGTAAATAATTGAGGCCCAAGCAATGATTCATCCAGCATTCTGCTGCTTATGGCCTGCTAACTCAAAATTACCTGTTTATTCCGACTTTCTGTTTTCTGTCTGTTAACCAACCCTCAACCTATGCTAATGTAATACCCTCATCCCATGAGCTCTAAGTTTTGTGTAATAACCTCCTTTGTGATGCTTTAACGTATGTTTTTTGAAATCCAAATATATTACACCCAATAGTTCTCCCCCAATTACCCTGCTAGATACAACCTCAAAAAGCTTAACAAATTTATCAGACATGATTTTCCTTTCATAAATCAGGGTTGACTCTGCCCAATCATATTATGATTTTCTAAGCACCCTGTTATCACATCTCTAATAATAGATTCCAGCATTTTCCCTTCTACTGATGTCAGGTTAACTGGCCCACAGTTCCATCTTCTCCTTTTCTCCTTCCTTGATAACAGTGTTACATTTGGTGCTTAGTCCATGGGGGCTGTTCTAGAAGCTACTGAATTCTGGAAGTTCAAAACCAATGCATCCACTATCTCTCTAGCTGCCTCTTTTAAAACCTAAGGATACAGGCCATCAGATCTGGGTGATTTATTGGCTTTTAGTCATGAACTTAAGATTTAGAAATAAAAGCAATGCATTGCAAGGAATGCTATAAAGGTTGTTCTTCAATTTTTTGTGTGCGTTTTGCTGCAGCTCCTGGGTAAGGTCCCGTAGGCAATATCAACCCTCTGTTACCTCAATCAAGCAATTGTTCTTCAGGTACAAACATGGATAGTGAGGGTCTGAGCGATGTTTAAGCATAGGAGCCAATGAAATTGATCTCAAACCTGGTCTGACCTGGTATCCATTTCTGGTTTGCAGGTATTGAGGAGACATCTGCCTCAGCTGCGTGGGCACTTCTGCTTCCTACAAACACGCCTGTAATGGGTGTGATGGAGCAGGCCTGGATGGTAAACCTTTGGAGATGAGTTTAAATATGTGGTCACCCAAATCCCACTGGTCAGGGTGGCATTAAAATCGTCTCCAATGTTCCAAAAATAAGGTGTCAGCCATGGCTCAGTTGTAACACTCACAACTCTGAGTCAGAAGGCCATGAGTTCAAGTCACAGAATCACACAGTGCAGAGGAGGCCCTTCGGCCCATCGAGTCTGCACCGACACGTGAGAAACACCTGACCTACCTACCTAATCCCATTTACCAACACTTGGCCCATAGCCTTGAAGTACCACTCTAAAACCCTGAGCACACAATTTAGGCTGACACTTCAGTACAGCACTCAGAGAGTGCTCTGGAGGTGCAATACCTTTCAAATGAGACATGAAGGTGAGGTCCTGTCTGCCTTCTCAAGTGGAGAATGTCCCAGAACAGGAATGGAGTTCCCCAGTTTTCTGCATTCCTTAAACAAATGCCTAAAAAACATGACTTGCTCATTGAATTATTGCTATCTGTGGGAGATGGGTGTGTGCAAATGAGTTACTGAGTCTCCTACATTACAAAAGTAATTCCATTTCAGAATTCTTAATTGTGGGGCTGTGAAGCACTTTAAGAGGGCCCAAGATCATGAAAGGTGCTAAATAAGTGCAAGTTCTTCCTTTAAATCCAAAATGTCTAATTGCACAAACAAGCAGAATAAAAATGCTAACCTGTCAACTAAAGGTCTGCTTCTCAGTGCCATAACATCACAAGTAGGGTTCACCACTAAAGACAAAAGGCTGCCGTTGTATCGGAGGATTCTGAAACCACCTTGTGCTTTAATATCTTTGACCTCTTATTTTGGCCACATGGTAAATCTAACCACAGTATTTTTTTTTCTCATGACGACTGGATCCTGATGAAACATTTGCATGTTACAAGTTGCAAAATAATTTCAGGCCGGAAAAGGAGAACGTGGGCCCATATACTTCACCAGTCACCATCTTAATAGTAACAGGTACCCCAATGCCCATTGACATTCACAGGAAAAAGATGCCAACTCATTTCAAGTTGGACTGAGAAGTAACAAACATCAAAAAAAAAATCTGCTGCTAAAATAAAGCTTGCACGTTGCAGCAACTAGATAAGAAATGCATGCTTGAAGTATGGTGCTAGGAAGAGCACAAGGAAGTGGTTTGTGCCACAAAAGTCACAACTGTGAGGCAGTGTACTTCCTTACAGAATTAGGATGGAGTAAGGGAGAGCATTAATTTCTTTTTGCCTTATAGGCATGTAAACCTGCTGCTGATCCTACACGTTCAGTCCCTGCTGTTTGGAGAAACACAGTTTGGTTTACAGCACTGCTTTTCCTGTCTGTATTACTCAAATAATGATGTGTTCTGTATCATTTCCGTTTCTTATGCTCGACTCGGACTCGTGGCCAGTGCAAGCCTTTGTTTCTTTACAGCAATTTTTTTTTTCTTCACAGATCAGAACTTGAAGCCCTTAAAGTGACACTACTGGAATTTCCCCTTCCACTTGGATCACAGTGTCCCAATAAAAGGATTTGTGAATGTTTACGGCAGAATCGTTAAAGTTAATATTGAATTAACCTTGCAAGCATCATAGAAATGCTAACATTTTCTTATCAACAGTTTACACACAAGTGTAATGGGGATTAGTTCCAAGCCATAAAATAGCAGCATATTGTAGGAATCTTGGAGCTTTGTAAAACCTTTGAGAAGGGTGAAGCTGAGAATAAAGACCAGATTTGAATGTATGTTACGACATGTCATTAATGTAGTATTTAGCTCATCTAAAATTCTGTTGCTCATATCCTACATTACACCAAGTTCCACTCAGCCATCATTCACATTTTCACTGACCCATCTGGCTCACAATATTTCAATTTAAAATTCCCACCCTTGGGCCAACTTTTCATTTTTGAGTAGGAATCCTGTGCTGGGGTAATTTTCCGGTCCCAACCCTGCCTGGCATCGGCTTGACACACTGTTTCAGTGCAGCTGCAAAACTGGCATCCACCCAGCAATGTGAAAAATTGCCCAGGTATGTCCTGTCCACCAAAAGCATGACAAATCCTATCCGGCCAATCACCGTCCCATCAGCCTACTCTCCATCATCAGCAAAGTGATGGAAGGAGTTGCAGGCAGTGCTATCAAGCAGCACTTACACAACAATAATCTGCTCACTGATGCTCAATTTGGGTTCCACCAGGGCCAATCAACTCCTGACTTCATTACAGCCTTCATCCAAACATTGGAGAAAAGAGCTGAACTCAAGAGGTGAGGTGTGATTGCCCTTGACACCAAGGCAACATTTCACTGAGGATGGCATCAAGGAGCCTTAGCAAAACTGGAGTCAATGGAAATTGGTGTTGGAGGTGGTGGTAAGGGGCGGTGGCAGTGGAGGTTGGGGACAGCTCTCTACTGGTTGGAGTCATACCTAGCACAAAAAAAAGATGGTTGTGGTTGTTGGAGGTCAATCACCTCAGTCTCAGGACATCACTAATTTCTCAAGGTCATGTCCTCGGCCCAACCATCTTCGGCTGCTTCATCAATGACCTTCCCTTCATCATAAGGTCAAAAAAAGGATGTTCACTGATGATTGAAGTGTTCAGGTACCATTCACAACTCTTCAGATACGGAAACAGTTTGTGCCCGCATGCAGCAAGACCGTGACAAGATTCAGGATTTGGCTGATGAGTAGCTAGTAACATTTGCACCACACAAGAGCCAGGCAATGACGTTCAATGACATTACCATTTCTTGATCCTCCACTATCAACAATCAGGGGTTACCATTAACCAGAAACTGAACGGAACCAGCCATATAAACATTGTGGCTACAAGAGCAGATCTGAGGCTGGGAATGCAGAGAGCAACTTATGTCTTGATCCCCAAAGCCTGTCCACCACCTGCAAGGCACAAGTCAGGAGTGTGATGGAATACTCTCCACTTGCCTGAAAGAGTGCAGCTCCAACAACATTCAAGAAACTCGACACCATCCAGACACAGCAGCCTGCTTGATTGGCACCCCCATCCACCACCTTAAACACTCGCTCCCTCCACCACCGGCATACAGTGGCCAGCAGTGTGTATCGTCTACAAGATACACTGCAGCTACTTGCCAACATCCTTCGACAGCACCTTCCAAACACGAGACCTC
This sequence comes from Cetorhinus maximus, assembly GCF_964194155.1. Taxonomy (NCBI): domain Eukaryota; kingdom Metazoa; phylum Chordata; class Chondrichthyes; order Lamniformes; family Cetorhinidae; genus Cetorhinus; species Cetorhinus maximus. The sequence continues at coordinate 135,192,014 of NC_135884.1, read as the reverse complement.
TACCACCTACAACGACAAGGGCAGCAGATGGATGGGAACATCACCAGCAGCAAGTTCCCTTCCGAGCCACTCACCATCCTGACTTGGAACTTAATTGCTGTTCCTTCACTGTCGCTGGATCAAAAACCTGGAACATCCTTCCTAACAGCACTGTGGGTGTACATACACCACATGGGCTGCAGTGGTTCAAGGATGTGGCTCACCACCACCTTCTCAAGGGCAATTAGGGATGGGCAACAAATGCTGGCCTAGCCAGAGACTCACATTTCACGAAATAATATTTTAAAAAATGCATGTCACACTTTTGAATAAAGGGCCAATTAATGGCCAGAGGGCACACTTGCCATCCAATTAAGGACGGCAGACGGTCTCCTGACATTGGAGAGCCAATAGAAGGCCCTCAGCATTCAGAGATCTGCAGCCAGGGAGATAGACTGTGGCTCAAGATGGAGGCACTTTTAAAATTGTTGAAATTAAAAATTGGCCATAGCTGCCAGACACATGCTACATCTGTAAGTCAGCCCTGCAGTGTGGAGGAAATGTTAAAGTAGTGATTTGGAGAGCTGGCACTGTGGTTTTCCACCAGGTGGCCTCCTCTTCTCATTGATCATGATTTAGTCACTGTTGCATCCCGCATACTGACTGGAAAATTGCTTCTATTAGCTATGTGCCACTTCTGGGCAGCTAGCCATTGCACTTCCGACCTGACCTCTTTGAAAATGGCCTGGAGGCAGGAAGATGCCAGCAAACTGGCATAGTACTTCCCCATGGTGTTTTTTTTTCTGCCTGGCCACCTTTGTCCTGCCTCTGTCAGGCTTTGAAAATCTAGCTCCTTGTCTTCAAATCTCTCTATCTATGGCCTCACTCCTCCCTAAATCCATAACCTCCTCCAACCCTATGTCATCCCCTCAAGATCTCTGTCCTTCTGACTACATTCCCCCATTTCCAGAGTTTTCGGTTGCCTAGTTCCCAAGCTCTGGAATTCCCCTTTGTAAAGTCCTCCGCCTCCTTAGCTCTATCTCTCCTCCTTTAACTTTCTCTTTATAATCCAGTTTTTTGATCAAGCTTTTCATCACTCCTGTAATCCCTTATTTCTTGGCCAAGCATTTAGTTCCTTCACGCCCATATTAAATGTATTACATAAATGGCAGTTTTTGTTGCTGCGAATCTTGAATACAACCTCTCATATAAAACTAACTTGTATTCTATAGCATTGAACAATGTACTGCAAAGTAACCAGAGGAAGCTGGGCAGTATAACAGCAAAGGTTTCACAACCAGATACTAACAGGTCAGCCATAAGGCCTTGGATCAAGGCCTGTTGACTGCTGACATGGATGTCTCCTGTCGTCAATAGCTCACTAAAATTTAAATATTGTAATTTCCATAGACCCAGCAACTTAACATGATTTTCAACCCCAGTGTAGTTTCAGTGTAGAATTTAGTCATCATTGACTCCATAGCATTCTTTCTGTAGTTTCCCGACCTGGGAATCAGCCTAATTGACATGTTTGATTTGCAGTCAAGGTGGGAAGCACTCAGGCCACAACCCCATGTAAAGAGAGCTTGCAGCTGCCAGTGGGTGTTGGATCAAACCCCAGAGGGTGATTCGATCTCCAACACCGATAGGATTTTAGAGATTACGCCAACTGCTTCACAGCTACAAGCCTCTTTCTGCTGCAGTTTCTTGGATACTTTCTCAGACTTGACCGTATTCTTGCTTTGCAGCAAAAATAATAATAAAAAAGACTTGTAATTAAGAAGTGTCTTTCCTGACCACAGGATGTCCCGAAACATAAACACAGTCAATAAAATACTTTTGAGGTATGGTTGCTTGTAATGTAGGAAATGCGACAACCATTTGAACATTTGAGCAAGTTCCCACAAAGAGCAACATGATAACGACCAGATAATCTATTCTTGTGATGTTGATTAAGGGATAAATACTGGCATTGGGGGTAGTTCCCCTTCTCTTCTTCAAAATTGTGGCATGGGATCTTTCACATCCACTTGAGAGGGCAGACAAGGCTTCAGTTTAATGTCTCGTCTGAAAGACAGTGCCTGCAACAGTGCAACACTCCCTCAGTACTGCACTAGGGTGTCAGCATTGATTTTTGTGCTCAAATCTCTGGAGTGGGATTTGAACCCACAACCTTTTGTCTCAAAGGCAAAAGTAAATTTGACTTATCATTTGAGAATAAATCTGCAGATTTGACTTATGCACCTGTCGCTCTTTCATTTTTCCTGTTATGCCATTATCTCCCTGTTGTTGGGTGGCTGAGTTGTGCTATTAATGATAGAGTTGATCTGCAAACACCTCTTGGGTGGAAACATTGGCCTGAATTTTTCAGTCGACAGGCGGACTCGGCGGGAGCGGTCGGGGAACCAACCGCGATCAACTCCGTGCCGCCATTTTACGCGGGCGGGCCCATTAGGGCCCACCCAGCGTAAGACACAAGCGGTAGCGCTCAGTGCTACCTGTGCGGGCAGGAGGAGGAGGGAGAGAGTCGGGGCCAGTGCTCTTTCGTGCATGCGGGCGAAAGAGCGCTTCAAGCTCCCTGAGGTAGCTCCGTGCCTTAGGGAGATTTAATCGCTATTGAAATAATTAAATAAATGGAAAACAAAATAATTAAACATGTCCCCTCATGTGACTGTGACTAGTTGATCCATAAAAGCTTTAGGAAACCTCACCCTGCTCGTGGATGATGTTTCCTAAAAAACGTAAAGGCTGCTTGGCCTTTTCGCCTGCCCGTCGACCTTTAGGTTGGGCGGGCAGCATTAACAATGGCTCTAATTAATTCGTTCATGGCCTTAAAGGCCTATCAGTTTTCGGCAGGCTTGCAACCGACTCCGGAGCGTGCCCGCCGATCGAAACATCGTGAGACAGCACAATGACGTCAGGGCACACGCCGAATGTTATTGTGCATCATTTTACACACCGGCATGTCGGGCTCGCCCCTGCACGCTGACTGAAAAATTAAGGCCATTACGTTTATTGACAATGTACTTAGCATCAACTACATGTGTGCTTTCAACTCCAACTCTATCTCTGCAGTGACTGCTGAGGGAGCCGGTGCTACTCTCCTATTGGTTATTACAGATCATGTGATCTTCCTTAACAAGTAATATTCTTAAAGATACATCACACATTAAATAAAATCATAATTACTACATTCCTCCCCCTTTAACTCGGCTATACTTATTATATTTACAAGTACATGTTTTTCAAGACAACATAATATTTACACTGGGTAAGGAATTTACAAGTTCAGTCTTTCAGTTGGTTTCCTGGTACATGTGGAACATCTCAGCTCCACAACTTCAGATTCTTTGTCAGGAACCTCCTTTTCCGGAGTTGCCTGAACATCAAGTGCTTCGGTGGACACTGCAGTTCTGTATCCTCAACTCTTACAGGAACATCAGACATGTCAGTCCTGGGTTGAGTATCCTCAACAGGAAATGCAGACCTAGTCAAGATCACTGGTGGAACCATTTCTTGATGATTTGTCTCTCTCTTCCTTAATGGTCCACATGTTTACGGATGATCCAGTCTTCCACCTCCACGTGTTAAGATAGAGGTCTAGTCACCGCACTTATTTCACCCAATAACCACTTTGGTCCTTCCCCAAAATTTTTCACATATACCGGTTATCCTACGGTAAACTTCCTCTCACGACTATGCCAGTCGTGTCTGGTTTTCTGACTTCCCGGCTCCTTTCCAACTTCCACTCTAAATTTGGCATTATCAAGCTCATTCTCGTCCTGAGACGATGTTTCAACAATAACTCTGCAGGTGTGACACCTGTTGTTGTGTGAGGGGTAGTCCTGTATTGAAAAAGAAAGCATGCTCGCTTGGTTGCCGAGGAGTCGCCAGTTAGCTTTTTCATGGCTGCCTTGAATGTTTGAACCGCCCTTTTGGGCAGTCCGTTTGAGGAAGGGTGGTACGGTACAGTTTTCACATTAGTGATACCGTTGAAACTGATAAACCGTTGAAACTCAGCGCTCGTAAATGCCGTGACATTATTGGAAACAACTACTTCTGGTAGTCCGTGAATAGCAAAACTCTGATGTAGCTTCCCAAATGTAGAGGCCAATGTTGGTGACTTCATCTCATATATATCCAACCATTTTGAATGGGCAACAACAATGAGCAGAAACATTGTTCCCAGGAAAGGTCCAACATAGTCAATGGGTAACCACACCCAGGGTCTACCTGGCCACTCCCATGGGTGTAATGGAGCTGTCATTGGCAACTTTTGCAGTTGCTGACCTCGCACACCATGCTTCACTAAACTCTCTATTTTGCCGTCCATCCCAGGCCACCATAGATAGCTGCGTGCTATGGTCTTCATTCGAGATATTCCTGGATGGGCACTGTGCAGTTCAATTAAAAGTGGCTCTCTTCCCTTTGGAGGAACTATCACTCATGCTCCCCATACTAAGATGGCATCCTGGCTGGTTATTTCATGTCTTCTGTTGAAGTACGGTTTCATTTCATCAGATACGGGCTCCCATGACCAACCATGTAGCACTTGTTCTCATACCGGAGATAGGACTGGGTCCCGATTTGTCCAGCCTCTGATCTGTCGAGCAAATACCAGCGAGGAATCTAAGAAATTTAACAATAAAACAAGTTCCTGTGGAACTGGGACGTGCTCAGCATTTTCTTGTAAAGGCAAACGACTAAGGGCATCGGCGTTTGCGATTTGATTACCAGGCCTATGTACAAAAGTGTATTCACATGCTGCCAGGATTAAGGCCCATCGTTGTATTCTTGCTGAGGCTACGGGTGGTATAGCCTTGTCCTCACTAAACAATCCTAGCAATGGTTTGTGGTCTGAAACGATTATAAAATGGCGCCCGTGTGAGTACTGGTGAAATTTCTTGACATCAAAGATGATGGACAGACATTTTTTTTCTATCTGCGAGTATCCTTTTCCGCTGTGATGAGCGTTCTTGATATGTAAACTATTGGACGTTCCATCGTCCATCCGATGAGAGAGCACTGCTCCCACTCCGTCGGGAGATGTGTCACATGTCAGCACCAATTCTTTCGTCTGGTCATAATGCACTAATAGGTTGGATGGGTGCAACAATTGTTTCACCTTTATGAAAGCTTCTTTCTGGGGCACCTCCCAAGACCAACGTTGGTTCTTTTTGAGTAGAGAATGCAGGGGGGCCAGCCCTGTAGACAAATTGGATAAGAACTGCCCATAATAGTTGATCATTCCTGGGAATGATTTGAGCTCAGAGGTGTTCTTTGGTGCAGGTGCCTCTCTTATGGATCTCGCTTTCTCCTCAACCGGGTAGAGGCCCTGTGACAAAAACAGACTCAAAACAGGTCGTGTGGACTCGGTGCGTCGACTCTTTTCTTCTCCACCGATGCTGCCGGACCTGCTGAGTTTTTCCGGGTGATTCTGTTTTTGTTTTGGATTTCCAGCATCCGCAGTAGTTTTTTGTTTTTATATAGAGGCCCTGTGAATCTACCCAGTGACCCAAATAGATTACCTCCCTCGCTTGGAATGTGTACTTTTTTTTTCAGACACACTCCAGCTTGCAAGAAACGTCTTAAGACTTCTAAGTTTGCCAAATGCTCTTTTTCAGTGAATTCTGTCACCAATACATCATCTAAATAGACAACAACCTGGGGCAGTCCCTGCAGGAAGCTTTCCATTGTTCTCTGAAAGATGGCACAAGCAAAGGAGACACCGAAAGGCAATACTGGTACAATGCTTTGTGGGTATTAATTGTGACAAATTCCCTAGAGGCATTATCCAACTCTGGTTGTTGAGAAGCATGACTCATGTCAAGCTTTGTGTACGTTGTCCCTCCTGCCTGACATACAGGTCTTCAATTTTTGGAATGGGCTGCCTGTCTAGCTTAGCTACTACTGTCAGTTTGTATTCTCCACAAATTCAGACGCTTTGGTCGAGTTTAAGGGTGAGGACTATGGGTGCTGCCCATTCTGAGAACTGAACAGGTTGTATAACACCCAGTTTCTCTAGTCTGTTCAGTTCAATGTCGATATTTTCTCGCAAGGCCTATGGTACCAGCCTCGCCTCCATGAAGCAAGGGGTTGCTTCCGGATCCACATGAATCTTGGCCTGCAAGCCCTCGATTTTCCCCAGTCCATCCTTAAAGATGGTGGCGTACTTTGAGTAGCTCCGGTAGCCCACTTGCTCTCAACTGGAAAATATCAGCCCTTTCTAACTTAATCTCATTTAACCAATTTTGGCCCAGGAGGCTTGGCCCTTCACCTGCTACCACCATCAAGGGGAGCTTTGCCAACTGGCTTCCATAATGGACAGTTACTCTGCTCATGCCTTTTACTTGAATGTCTTCACCCGTGTATGTTTTTTAGCTTGGCGGCTGTTTCTTCTCAACTTCATTGATGTTCACCATTATTCAAGTATCTGAAGGTATGTTCCCCAATTACTGTAGTGGAAGCTCCCATGTCCACTTCCATTCTAACAGGTTTGCTATTTACTTTCACTGGGACAAAGATTGGCTTTGTCTCTCCAACTTTCAGATTAAACAATGAGTAAATTTTATTTCAGGCTCTTCTACATTGTAGATTTCATTGGGCTCCTTCTTTTGTTTGCAAGCCTGCTTGAATCTTTCCTTGCACTGTCTCATCATATGTCCATTTCTGTGACAATAGTAGCATTTGATTTTTTTTTTAAACTGCCAATCGCTAAAAGACTGATTGTTTCCACCACTATTAAAATTATTCTTCGATTTCATTGGTAAGTTATTTTTCTTTATTCTTCGGCTAGTGGGGCTGTTTCCCGCTTCTCAGCAGAGTCTCGCTTTGTTGTGCTTCTTTTGGCTGAGGTTTCCCGCCCGATGTGGAGGATGGCGCCATTTTCCGCAGCTTGTATTACTTTTGAATCTCTTACTGCACTTTCCGTGGCCAACGCATTTTAGTGCCTTCCTGAAATCCAGATTCACTTCGGACAATAAGTTTTTCTGAATAGCGACCTCTTTCACACCACACACTAAACATACTCTGAGCATGTCGTTTTGTTGTAATAAACCATTAGCTGCTTCAAATTTGCCAAGTAGCATGCAATTGTCTCAACCGGGGCTCTATTTCACAAATTAAACCTAAATCTCTGCATCATGACTGAGGACTTGGGTTGAAAGTGACCTGTCATGAGGTCCACCAACTCATCGAAATGTTTTGAATCTGGGGCACTGGGTATCGTCAAACTTCGAATCAGACTGTAGGTTTTGCTCCCATAAGTACTCAAGAGGATCGCTTGCCTCCTCTCTTCTTCTTCTCTTGTAATCTTGTTCGCTTGAAAAAAGAATGTGAGGCGTTCTACGTATTGAAACCAAGCGTCTGTGGCAGGTACAAAAGGATCAATTCTCCCAAATTGTGGCATTTTGAGAGGGGATAACTTCTTCAATTCTAACAGAGCTTTCTACTTACAATCGCTGGGCGAGGTACAATGCTGATTTCTTTCTAACTTGATTTCTTCTGTTCAATCCTGTTATCCTCTTCACCAGTTTGTTGTAGGGTGGCTGAGTTGCGCTATTAATGATAGAGTTGATCTGCAGCCACTTCTTGGATGGAAACATTAAGTTTATTTACAATGTACCTAGCAGCAATTACACATGTGCTTTCAACTCCAACTCTATCTCTACATTGACTGCTGAGGAAGCCCGTGCTACACTCCTATTGGTTACAACAGATCATGTGATCTTCCTTAACAAATATTATTCTTAAAGGTACATTACACACTAAATAAAACCATAATTACTACACTCCCCTTCCTTTGACGTCCCTCCTTCATTTCCTTTGACTTTTGATGGGTTTTAGTTCCTGGAATAGCCTACTCTGAAAACTCAGGCAATTTGGCTGCAACGGATGTAATATCTGTTGGGGCAAAAGCTTTCTAAATTATGGTCATGATAATAAACCACAGACTGGTGAGCAAAGAAGTAGAAAGCTGAGTTGTTCATTTTCTAATCTTAACTTTTATAATGCATCATAGGAAACTTTTCAGTATTACTGTCAAATGCAGTTGATTCTAGAATGGTGTTCAATGTTTGGTACATAAATGTGGTAATGGCTGTTGTAAATATTTCACTTAGGCAACAACATTCCTTAAGGAAGAACACTCACTTCATGAAATTTGTAGCAAGAAAAGCAAAATAATCCGTGTAGACTTGAACCTGTTGCTTAATTTACAATGTCTATACTGTTATGTACTTCTTGTTAAATATTTAACTCCTTAGATTATCTTAAATATATTAAAAATCTTATGTTTGTCCACATTTCTTGTCTGCACTACCGAACTTTTTTTTTTGCTAAACATCAGTGTAGATTTTGACTTTGTGCAATAGTTTTAACTGGACACTAGCAAATCAGCAGCCATTTCACATCTCCCCAATTTTTACCTAATTGACTTCAACAGAAATAAAAGGAATTTACTACATTCATCAGGACTGTTCAGGCAGCTAGGCTGAGGGATATTTTTATCTTTAGCATCTAGCTGTTTTTGTCAAAAAAAATTCTAAACGTTATTTGAAGAAAAGCGAAAGGCAAATTCTAAAAGCTAAAGGAGAATTCGTTATTGGGTGGCTTTGAAAAAAAAAGTCTGTCTGTGAAAGGCAAAAATATTGAGTTCTCACACCTATTGTAGTTTTTAGTTTGAGTTCTATAAACTGTAGAGAATGAGGGAAAGAGAGCAAGGTAGACTAGTTTCTGAGAGGGGGGGAGAGAGAGAGAGAGACTAGTGTCAGAAGAGGAGCTGAAAGACACAGGTGTATATTAAGAGAGAGAGGAGAGGTGAGAGGGAGGAAGAGTGACTCAGATATTGATAAGGAGGTGAGAGAGACTGTGGTCGAAGGTGGAGAGGAATCATGATCAGGGGTGTCATGATAATAGTTGATTGTGGTAGTGGACTCCAGTATTAGATATTATACGGTACCCTGTACTAGGAATGGGGTCACCTGACCTGGGGATTGACGGTCAGATAGCACATGTTGGGACCTGTTTTGATAGAATAGATATGTGTTTATGTTAGGAAAATGTGTTATCAATAAAATTAGCTCAGCTACAATGTCGACAGCCTGTGTGCATCATTGAAGCAAAAAAAAAGACAAGGTGGAGAGAGATCGCGATCAGGGGGAGAAAGAGATTGTGGTCCATGGGAGAAAGAGGGATCATGATACGGGAGGGGAGAGAAGGTCGCTAGAGATGGGATTGTGGTCAGATTGGGGAGAGAGTGAACGTGATGGGGGTGGGGGGAGGGGCAGAGAAATTAGTGATCAGCTAGAGGAGGTGGGGGATCGTGATCAGGAGGAAATGGTGGAGGGAGATGGAAATGTCAGAAATCGAGGGGAGGGGGAGGGATCATGGAGGTGGGTTGATGGTTGGCTGTGGGTGGGTAGGGAAGAAGCTGTTGGGCCTGGTGGAAACCCTCTTGATGCTCCAGGCCCATGTGTAGTGTAAAGGCACAAACATTCTGGATCCCACCCTCCTTGCCCCCTTTTACCTACCAGGAGTCTGGCCAAAATGGGTCAAAATTAAACAGCATATAACCTCTTTAAAAGCTTTAACTGACCACCCCTCCAACTGAGAGCTGATTGGTCACCCGTCCATTAAGGCTGGAAGGGAGTGTTGTGGTCAGGTTTGAAATTTGTAAAGTTTTAACCTTCTTACCCACAGCCAATTCATTTATTGCTGGAGGTAAAATTACCCACAGTGTGTTGTCCTTCATGTAGCATCATTTCAATTTTCAGCAAATTATTTCCCCTATGTTGACGGTTAGAAAATATCAATGCTAATAGTCGACAACTGGGAAACAGTGGGAGACACTTTGAACTGCGACCAGGTCAGTAAATTGGCGGAGCGGATTGTCCATTTATTGTCAAACCCACATGGTTTTCATTCCATTGATTGGTTACAATAGGATGGAAATCATTTGGGAATGGTGGGGAAGGGTGCTACAATAGGCATATAATCCATTCATCTGGATTATCATTCAAGTGATGAATATTATCCTGAGACATTCTAGCTTATTGAACGTATGACACAGAGGGAACAGAGAGAGAAAGAGAGGTACAAAAAGTCGGAAAAGTAAACAGGCAATTTCTATTATCACTCTAATTTGATTTTTCTTTAAAGGGATGCATTTTCACAACAAACAAACTGCCCAGTTTTTGATGCCATTGATTGCCATTTTATTGACGCTTTCCTGGAATTTCCATGGGTTTCTCCTGCTGTAAATTAGGCTTCAGATTGGTGCGAGTCCTGAATAAACAACGTCCGTGGTCATTTCTACAGTTTCTCCAGGGCTTTCCGCCAAAGTTACAGCAGGATAGTTGGCGAGTGCCATGGGTCTTCGCACCCACCCACCGCCCCCATAACAAACACTGGATGAAATTTTAACTCATCCAAACCCATCCGGTGGAACAGCGTGAAAATTGGGTCCACTAAGTCAGCGACACAGACAGGTGCATTGCCCCTTGTTTTCCCATCTGTAAGTTTGCATTGTAATGAGATGAAATTAAGTACCTGACACATTTCTCGGTTCCCTTCTGAGATACATAAACATATAGATAAACAGTGATGCTGCACAAAGACCATACAGAGATTTGTGAAAACACCAGGAAAGAAGTGAGGGAAAATTAAAACTGTTTTATGAGGCCTGTAAAGATCGCCCACAGGTTGGTTACCATTTGTTCAATCGATTTGCTAAAAAAAAAGTCTTTAAGAAACTCAGGTAACCGTAGGGGTTCTATGCAAAAGAAGCCGTGCTACAACAACGTGTATTATGTGCAGCCCTGCACTAATGCAAATTTATTCACACAAATGGGATGTGGTTCTTTTGTCTCATTCAATAAGACAAACCTTCAGCATTTTACCTCTGTGCAAATCACAGGGAAATTTTAAAAACAAATGTTAGCGAGCTAGAAACAAAATAGTGGGGTCAGAATTAGTAAGGCATTGTTACAAATCTTTTGGTATCACAGAGACAGCAGTACACTTTAACCTCTCTAATCTGGAAATTTACTGTTCAGAAACACCAGTTATCTGGAATTTTTTTGAACATTCCCTCAACGTCGTTGGCATCATTTTAGTGCAAGACTTTGGGAGCAGAAACATGAAAGATACAATATATAAGTAAAACAATTTTCCTGTTGTATTATAATGTTTTAGCACTGTTTTGCATTTCAGGTAAATGTTTATATCAATGGGTGGAATTTTCCAAGCCCGCTGGCAGCAGGCGTGAGAGGTGGCGTGCGCGGGAAATATGGCGGGACCCACTTCCACGAGGACATGGAGGCAGGTCGTAATCTTCCGCTAAGTCCACCAACGGCAGGCCGCATTTCCCGCCATCGGTCGGCAGGGAGCTAATTGTAGTACATTAGCATATAATTAAAAGGCCATCCCGCCGGGCTCTTGGAACCCCGTCGTATCGTCCACCCATTTCAGTGGGAAAGCACGCCGACGTGTTTCACAACAGCACGCAGGCAACGTGCACTTGGCGGCCTTCACTTTGGGGGAACTGAGGTGAGTGTGCAGCAGCGTTCTCCACAGCTTGCCTGTTGTTTACAGGCCTCGGGGGCGCCGAGTGGGGTGGTGGGGGGGGGTTGGGGTGTGGGGGAGGGGGACTGATGTTTGGTCCCACAGGCAACTGCTGAGGGGTGAGGAGTGTCTGGGGGTAAGTGCTGGCCAGCCCTGGAGGCAACTGCTAATGGGGGGGGGGGGGGGTGTGGTCAAGTGCTGCCCTGGCGCTGCATCCCGCGCACAGGAAATCGAGGGAGGGGGCAGGGTAAGCGAGGGAAATGGTCACGCATTAGGGACCATAACCTGACCATTCCTCTGCAACCAAGGCAGATCAGGCGCAGCCACAGTGATATGAATGGAGTCAGGCTCCTAGCCTGCCCACCCATGCAAGCAACGTGGAGGCATCAAAGGGCCACCAAGCGCTCCATACCTTACCCTCCCCACCCCCCACCCCGGCACAGACTTCGAGACTGCCACCACTTTACTGGACCGCAGAGCAGTTGGACTGCACACGCTGTACAATCTCCTCGCCAACGCTGGCCATGTAACAGTCACTGCTGGAGGTGCTCACAGCCTCTTGCAATCTCAGTATCCCTGTTTGGACCAGTGTCCCCCATGTCGCAGGCTGACAGGGCAGCCATGCAGCGCACTCACCTCTAGCCATCCGAGGGGTGACCAGCACTCTCCGGGAAGCATTAAGGGGTGGTCACACAGGGCCAGGAAAGGTGCTAAGTACAGCCATGATAACCACGTCTCTCTCTCTCTCTCTCTCTTTTTCATGCTGCAGGAGGGCCATGTCAGGGTCATGGATCCTGGTGACCTAGCTGTATGCCTGATGACCTCCAGAGACTGTAGAAGATGGAGGAGAGAGCAACTGAGGCTCCTGGCCGCACAAAGGCAGGAGCAGCAACCTCATGAAGAAGGGGTAGCAGGGCCTCCCACACATCCTGCCCAGGAGCGACAGCGAGCCGTGGCTGGTCAGCACCCAGTGATACCCAGGGTCTACAGACGCCACCTGCCATTCCTGCAATGACTGCACATGTCTAAGGACTTGGTGGTTCACATCTGCCACCTACTGCAGAACTTAGCGCCAAGGGGACATGGAAGGCACCCACTGCCAGTGGCTGTGAAAGTTACTGCGACGCTCAATTTCTATGCCAGTGGCTCCTTTCAGGGCTCCACAGGTGACCTCTGTGGGATTTCACAATCCACCACCCGCAAATGCATCCATGAGGCCACGGATGCCATCTTCTCCATGGCACACAACTTTGTGCATTTCGCCTGGGACCGGGACAGCCAGGATGCAAGAGCAATTGGATTCGCCCTGATCTCAGGATTCTCACAGTGCAGGGTGTGATTGACTGTATTCATGTGGCGCTCAGGTCTCCATTGCTACACTCGGTGGACTTCATCAACGTCAAGGACTTCCAATCGCCAAACATGCAGCTGGTATGCGACCACTAGAACCGCATCCAGCAGGTATGCGCACGGTTTCCAGTGAGTGTGCACAACACTTACATCCTGAGTCACGATCAGATCCCTGCAGTCTTCCAGGGTCCACAGGGTTGGCTCCTTGGGGACAAGGGCTACCCGCAGAGACTGTGGCTGATGACATCTGTGTGGTGGCCTCAGACTGCAGCAGAGCGACGCTATAATGAGGCTCATGCAGCAACTCGCAACTTGGTGGAGCAGACCATTGGGATGCTGAAGATGAGGTTCTGGTACCTGGACCGGTCTGGTGGAGCCCAGAAATACAGTCCGCAGAGAATGTCATGCATCATTGTTGCCTGCTGTGCCCTTTACAAGCTGGCGTTGCAACAGGGTGAGGAGCTGGCTGAGGAGGAGATGGAGGAGCTGCACATCTCCTCCGATGAGGAGAAAGCTGACGGGGATGAGAGCGAGGGGATCCTCAGTGGTGACGATGACGGGGATGAGGCTCTCGCACTGGCTAGACAAGGCAGGTGCACTCAGCAGGCCCTCATAGCTGCCAGATTTGTGGAGGATGATGATGACATGCAGTGAAGTGACCCCATAGATCCTCACATCGCAGTTGTGAACATTTGACTCCAGTCTGACTTATCTCAGCGCCAATACCCTCTGTGAGAATGCTCCTGTCATGGAGATGCAGTGGAGGCCCTAATAGTCACTCGATTGCAGGAGTATGATGACAACATGCATCGAGGACACTCCATAGATCTTCACATAGCCTCTGAGAATGTCTGACTCCTGTCTGGCCGAGGGCAGCTCGCTTGCTCCATGATCAGGGCAATCTCAGAGACACAGCCATGAAACTTTAGAAGTGTCTGATGCTGTGTCCGCCTTCAGCACCTCAGCCCTTCAGGAGCTGGTGCACAGCATCACTGGTCACAGATGCTGGTGTGATGGGGACCAGCCCCAGCTTAAAGGTGCTAAGAGTGCACAGAGAGAATGAGAGAACTCTGTGATGCCTGCTCATGACATTCTGGCAGCAATGACCAGCACCGCCAAGATGCAGGCATCAGTAATGTTTCCAGGGAGTGTGAGACTGGACCATCACTTTGGTCTGAAGGCCGCACAGAGCACAGGGCAGAGGCCCTGGACTGAGACACCTGCCTTTTATCTTGTGCAGAAAGGTTTCACATCTGAGTGACAGGAACACTGCTCATCAGAACAAGGAGCCACAGGAAGGGGGACATTCTTGGCAGTTTATTGACAACAGTGAACAGTATGTACAAGGGATCAACACCCATGGCCAGGCTATGCAATTAGTACTCCTTAACTGTCCTAACCCTGCCACTACACCTTGGTGCTCCCCAGACATCCACAGCGGAGATGGAGGCAGCCTGCTGACTGTGACGCACTGTCTGTGATGACTTTAGTGGGCGGCCTCTGGAGAGCCGAGATGTGGAGGGCCCCGGCCTGCTTTCAGGGTCCTGCTGTGTGGCAGTGGCACCCTCCTCGGCCTGTGAAGCTGGACCTGCGGAGGTCACAGGAAGAGGGGAGTCAGATGGGCCGGTCACTCCCAGAGTCACCTGGGTGGTTGGCTCCAGAGCGTACACCTGCTGATCTTCCTCCCTATGGGTGCCGCAGGGCCCCTGGCTGACTCCGTGAGCAGAAGGGGTAGCTGGAGTGAGATCGAGCTGCCCAGCACCCCTCTCACGTACATACTGTTGGAGGCCAGCTATGGCATCAGCGATGGTGTTAAGCCCGCGCAGCAGTGCAGGAGTGACGTCTTGGATCAAGGTCTCTATGGCGCCCGCCATCCTGCCAGTGTTGACCTCAATGCATTGGCATGCCTGTGCTATCATCTCAGCCTGAAGACAGATGGACTCCTCCATCGTGCCTTGCAATCTGAGTGCAGCGGACATCCCTTCCTGATGTTCCCGAGCTTGCCTTTGCAGCTCCAGCAACTGTGACATGATCGAGTCCAGAGGCTCATCATCTGACTCGGGCTCAGCAACGTTCTGGCCTCCAGCAGTCCTCTGAGTGCTGGGGACCTGTGAAGTCCCTGCCTCCGCCTGCTGTGGATCAGAAAGTGCAATGTGCTCACCAGATTGTGACCCGCGAGGCTGCTCTAAAGCTAGGTCCCACCGAGGTGTGTGTCGCTGTGCTGTTGGAGGGTGTGGGTGAGCGCTGTGACGGGACTTCAGGGAGGGTGCCTTCAGATTCCTTTTCAGGAGTTTCTTCGGAGCTTGCTTGGAGGCCCTGGGTCGTGGTCTCCGTCTGCTGCTTCCCAGATGTGCCTGCGAAAGCAAGGGGAGATAATTAGTGCACGGCAGTGGCCTGTGAAAGAGGACACATCACTCACAGCATGGTTGTCTGATGGATGTTGCACTGCTGGATCCTCACTTGGTAGAGCAGCGCTGACCTCACTGTCAGCATAGGACCGGTCCTGGTCATCGCCAGCCAGCTGGATGGCTCAGTTTTCAAATTCTGTGAGAACTTTGAATTCCAGCATCCCTCCACCTGCCTGTTGTGACCTTTCCCTCTTGTTGTGAGCCAGTTTGTCTACTGCTAGAGCGGGGTTAGAGCACATCCCAGAGGGCCTCTACGGCATCCAGCAGTCACTTACATTTTCTCTCTCTTTTTCCTTCAGGCAGGACCTTAGTTTCAATTCAGCACAGATGAGTTTGGAAGTGCATCATGTCAATCAATAGCTGGCGCAAACCTGCACTATCACCTCCAGGCACCAGCGCCTGGTGGCATCAATATTACTTACTCTTTTTGAGCGCAAACAAATGAATTTTCAGCAGAAAAACAGACAATTTACTTTCAGTAGACAGTCACATATGAATAATACTCCTCTCAAGAAATACATCCAGTTACCTCTTCTCCCTACTTTGTCATGTCTGCACTTGATTACTCCAGTGGTCTCCTTGCCAACCATCTTCTTCTGACCCCATAAACTCCAGCTTGTCCAAGCCTGTGCTACTTTTACCCTACGTCATACCAAATCTCACTCGTCCATCACCCTCACCATTACCGACGTAACATTCGCTCCCAATTCCCGATCGCCTCAACTTTAAATTTCCGGTTCTTTAAATTCCTCCTTGCCCCTCCCTATCTCAATAGTTTCCTCAATCTCTTCAAAAAGGAAGGAGATAATGACCTGAGGAGAAAAGGTTTGGAGGGCTATAGGGAAAGGCAGGGAGTGAGACTAGCCGAATTGCTCTTGTAGAGAGCTGGCAAGGCCTCGATGGACCAAATGGCCTCCTTCTGTGCTGTAACCAATCTATGATTCCAAGAACTCTCCATTTTCCTGATTCTGCTCCCTCTGTCACTCTCTGAAACTTCCTCCCTAAAACCTCCCACATACGTCTTCTCCTTTACAACCCTCCTTAAAACCCCTCTCCCTGATCAAGCTTTTGGTCACTCCACCAAATCTGTCCTTCATTGTCTTGACATCTGTTTTCCCCATCCCATATGATGTACCTTTGGATGTTTTTCTGTGATAAAGGCACCACACAAATGCAAGTCATAGTAGCTGGTGGGGCGCACATTCATATTGCCTTTGTCAAAGGCTTTCCCTTATTCCCCTACTCTTTGGTTCAAAGCGATGTAGCTGATTTCCCTTTGCAATCCTGATTTTTTTTAAATTTAATTAGCGCTTCCTTGTATTTGGATAACAGTAGGTGACTCAGTCATTTGATCACAAGACGAGGGACCATGTTGTAAATTCTGACATAATATACTCAATTGTTTATACTTCTGAAGTAAATTAAATGATTTTCAACAAGTGTTGAATAGCTGAGCCTGCAAGAAGAGAGTGAGACCCTGGTAGGCAAGTCCCATAAGTGTGTGTATAAAAATCTTTCAAGAACAATTTAAGAAGGCTGTTAAAAAGACACATAATACCTTTTGGCTTCTCATATTGAGGTATAGATTACAAAAGTAAGCAAGTTATGCTAAGCCTTAACAATAGGCCCGAGCTGGAGTATTGTGGTTAATTCTGGCCATTACACTTTAGGAAGCATGTCAAGGCCTTGGAGACTGTGCAGAGGAGATTCCCTAGAATGGTACTAGGAATGAATAACTTTCTGTTATGTGGACTGCCTAAACAAGCTGGGATTGTTTTCCTTAGATCAGAGAAAATGAAGGGGGGATTTGATAGAGGTGTTGAAAATCATGAAGGGTTTCGATACAATAAATAAGGAGAAACTGTGTCCTGTGGCAGCTGGGTCGTGAACCAGAAGACACAGGCTTAAGGTAAATGGCAAAAGGACCAGACACAACACGAAGAAAAAAATGTGCAGCAAGTTATTATGATCTGGAATACACCATCTAAAAAAGTGGTGCAAGCAAACTCAGCACAAAGTTTCCAAAGAGAAAAAATTGCAGTAACGGAGAGAAGAGGGGGGGTGGGGGTGTGGGGGGAATGGAAATAATTGGATTGCTCTTCCAAAGAGCTGGCATGATGGGCCGAATGGCCTCCTTCTCTGCTGTATCATTTTAATTGGTCTAACTGCCCACAGGTACAGTTTCCACCAGGTGACAAAGGTTAAACTCGTTCCTAATGTTTGCCCAAATTCAGTATGTCTTCGCCAGTCAGTCCAATCTCCATTGTCTTCAAAGAAATAATTATACTAAGAAGCTACAGGATGAGAACTAAACTGAAGTCTGAAATCAAGCTGGTACCAGCTGGGCAGTTCAGGATAATTTACAGAATGTTTTAACTTTGCCAAATTCAGACACTTTGCGCTCAGCTACACGTCTCCATGAAGAAAATGCCAACGCCCAAATGCAAAATGAAGCAATGCCCTTTCTAAGTGCTGGTGTTAGCATTCTAGCTACTTTGCTGTTTCCCTTTAGCACCAGCAGTTTCTGTGCAGTAATTGGAACCACAACAATAAAGTTGTCATAAAATGGGATATATAAATCACATCTTCCTGAAAATCTAGCTATTTATGAAACGGTCTCAACTATACAGTGGGCAGAAGAGAATATGCAGCGCTGAAAGGCTGTTACGAACAAGCAGTAGGAGTAGGCCATTCAGCCCCTCCAGCCTGCTCTGCCATTTAATAGGATCATGGCTGATCTGGTAGTAACCTGAAATCTGCATCCCGTCTACCCCCGATAACCTATCACCCCAAGAATCTATCCACCTCTGCCTTAAAAACATTCAAAGGCTCTGCTTCCTCCACCTTTTCAGGAAGGGAGTTCCAAAGATTCATGACCCTCTGGGTGAAAACATTTCACCTCATCTCTGTTTTAAATGGGTGACCCCTTATTTTTAAATAGTGACCCTAGTTCTAGATTCTTCCACAAGAAGAAACATCCTCTCCACATCCACCCTGTCAAGATCCCTCAGGATTTTAACTCTTCTAAACTCCAGTGGATACAAGCCTAGTCTGTCCAAACTTTCCTCATAAGACAACTCGTCCATTCCTGGTATTACTCTGGTAAGCCTTCTCTGAACTGATTCCAACGCGTTTACATCCTTCCTTAAATAAAGTGACTAATACTGCACACAGTACTCCAAATGTGGTCTCACTAGTGCCCTGTACAACTGAAGCATAACCTCCCTACTTTTGTGTTCAATCCCCCCTCACAATAAATGATAACATTCTATTAGATTTCCGAATTAGAAATTAGAAAGAATAATATCTGGTCTGGTAATTTACATGCTTTTGTACAAGCCCAAGACTGCAGTGTCACAAAGTGGGTCTCTTTACCTATTTACCTTAAAAGAGGTGAAAGAACGTCAAAGACTGAACAGTTCCTTAACAAACATATGGGTAAAAGAGCTATCATTTTCACTTGAGTATTCCAGCCTTAAAGATCTAAACTTGACCTCTGGTTTTAGAGGAACTAAATATCAGACTTTCAAAAAGTGAGAGCAACATGCGAATTTCCCAAAATCCCTATACCAATAATACAGGTAGAACAATAAACAACGTTCACTGACACTTAAAATAACAAATCAAGGACTGCTGTGGGTTTTTGTTGTTATTCGTTCACAAGACGTAGGTGTAGCTGGCAGGGGCATTTAATGCCCACCTCTATACAACTGAGTGCCTTGCTAGGCCACTTCAGAGGGCAGCTAAGAGTCAATCACATTGCTGTGGGTCTGGAGTCACATGTAGGCCAGGCCAGGTAAGGACAGCAGATTTCCTTCCCCAAAGGACATCAGTGAACCAGATGGGTTTTCATGACAATCTGGTAGTTCCATAATCACCATCACTGAAACTAGCTTTTTATTTCCGATTAGGTGGCAGCAGGGTCGGGGGGTGCGGTGTCAGGGGGGCAGGGGGAGGACGTGTTCGGTGAAAGGGACGGTTAGAGGTGGTATTCGGTGAAGGGGGAAGAGGGGAGGGCGTGTTCAGTCGGTGAAGGAGGCGGGAGGAGGATGTGTTTGGTGAAGGGGGCGGGGGAGGGTGTGCTCGGTGAAGGGGCAGAGGGGGAGGACGTGTTTGGTGAAGGGGGCGGGGGAGGGTGTGCTCGGTGAAGGGGCGGGGGAGGCGTGTTTGGTGAAGGGGGCAGAGGGGAGAGCATGTTCGGTGAAGGAGGCGGGGGGAGGACGTGTTCGGTGAAGGGAGTGGTGAAGGGTGCGGGGGTGGGGGCTGTTCACTCCCTCTTTCTATCTTTCTCACTCCATAGAAATTTGTTCTTGGTCTACTACAGGGAAAGGAGCTAGCTGTTTGATGACTGTCTGGTAAGTAGGTAAGTTCAACCCCATCCCTAAGGTTTAAAATAGTACACAATTTGGTGGTAAAGTTAATAAAATATTTAAGAAAGCATCATTAAATAAGTAATTAATACAATTAAGTCATTATTTAAAACACATTAAGGATGGCAGGACAGGTGAAATGTCAAGGCTGCAGCATGTGGGAGCTCCTGGATAACACTGTGATCCACACGCCTGCAGTAAGTGTTTGCAGCTTGAGGAACTTCGGCTCAGAGTCATTGAGCTGGAGGCTGAGCTGCAGACTCTGCAACACATCAGGGAGGGGGAACATGACCTGGATGCTTTATACCAGGAGGCAGTCACACCACTTAGGACAGGGTCTTCTGATTTGGTCAGTGGTCAGGGACAGGAAGGTGTGGCTGCGAGTGACACAGGTAAGGGGACACAGAGGGCAGGAGTGTGAGCCTCTGCAATTGTCCAACAGGTTTGGGGTTCTCTCAGCTTGTTTCGATGAGAATGGGGGCTGCAGGGTGGATGAACAAGCTGACCTTAGCACTATGGTACAGGAAGCCATCCAAGTGCGGGGAGTAAAAAGGAGTGTAGTGGTAGTGGGGGACAGTGTAGTGAGGGGATTGACACTTTTCTCTGTAGCAAAGAGTGAGAGTCTAGATAGTTTTGTTGCCTGCCCAGTGCCAGAGTTCAGGACATCTGCTCAGGCCTGGAGAGGAACTTGCAGTGGGAGGGGGAGGGTCCAGCGGTTGTGGTCCATGTAGGTACCAGCAACGTAGGCAGGATGAAGAAGGAGGCTCTGCATAGTCAGTATGATGAGCTAGGCACCAAATTAGGAAGCAGAACCTCAAAAATAATAATCTTTGGACTATTACCTAAGCCACGTGCAAATTGGCATGGGAAAAATAAGCTTAGAGAAATGATTGCGTGGCTCAAAGACTGGTGTGGGAAAAGTTGGTTTCAGTTTGTGGGGCACTGGCACCAGTACTGGGGAAAGTGGGATCTGTACCATTGGGACAGACTACGCCTGAACCGTGGTGGGGCTGGTGTCCTTGCAAGGTGCCTAAATAGGGAAGTAGAGAGGGTTTTAAATGAATAGTGGGGGCAAGGGATCAAATTTGGGAAGATATGGTAAACTAAAGAGTGGAGAGAAGGCAAGAGAGACAGGTATTAATATGGGAAATGATAAACAGACCGCGACAGGAAGGGATAGATAGTACAATTCTAAGAATAAATCAGCAGATAAGGCTTGGTGCTACAAAAATAATAAAAGGACAAAACTAAAGGCTCTGTATCGAAATGCACATAGCATTCGATACAAAACAGATAAACTGATAGCGCAAATAGAAATAACTAATTACAATCTGTTAGCCATTACAGAGACATGGCTACAGGATGACATAGATTGAGACCTGAATATTGAGGAGCACATGACATTTAGGAAGGACAAGGAATTAGGAAAAGGTGGAGGGGTGGCTCTATTAATTAATGATGGTATTAGCGCATTAGACAGGGATGACTTAAGTTCAGGAAACCAGGATGTAGAAGCGGTTTGGTTTGAAATAAGGAATGATAAAGGCAAGTAATGACTTGTAGGGGTGGTGTACAGGCCTCCTAATTGTAACTAGGACACAGTATAAAAGAAAAGATAACGGGAGCTTGCCGGAAAGGTAAAGCAATAATCATGTGGGAATTTAATCTACATATAGACTGGAAAAATCAGATGGGCAAAGGTAGCATAAATGAGGAGTGCATGGAATGTTTTCGAGATAGTTTCTTAGAACAGCATGCTCTGGAGCCAACCAGAGAGCAGGCTATATTGGACCTGGCATTGTACAACAAGATAGGATTAATTGGCAACCTCATAGTGAAGGCACCCCTAGGTAGCAGCGATCATAAAATGATTGAATTTTACTTTCATATTGAGGGAGAAACAAGTGGGTCCAAAACTAGTATTTTAAACTTAAATAAGGGTAATTATGAAGGCATGAAAGCAGAGCTAGTGAACTGGAAAATGAGGTTAAGGGATAGGTCAATAGAGGTTCAGTGGCAGACATTTAAAGGGATATATCAGAATACACGGAATATATATATTCCAATGAGAAAGAAAAATTCCAAGGGGAGGGCGCACCATCCATGATTAACTAAAAAAGTTAAAGACAGTATCAATCTTAAAGGAAAAACATATAATTACACAAAAATGGATGGCAGGTCAGAAGATTGGAGAGAATATAAAGAACAAAGAATGACAAAAGTTTAATAAGGAGGGAAAAATTAGAGTATGAGAGAAAGCTAGCTAGTAATAAAAATACGGATAGTAAGAGTTTCTGTAGATATTTAAATGAGAAGAGTTAACATAGTGAGCATTAGGAGCATCTGGGGAATTGATAATGGAAAGTAGGGAGATGGCAGACAAATTAAACAGGTATTTTGCTTTGAAATTCACTATAGAGGACACAAGTAACTTCCTGAAAATAGCTGTAAATCAGGAAATGGAAGGGAGGAAGGAACTCGGGAAAATTACAATCACCAGGGAAGTGGTACTGAGCAAATTGTTGGGGCTGCGGGCTGACAAATCCCCAAGTCCGAATGGACTTCACCTTAAGGTCTTGAAAAAAGTGGCTAGTGAGATAATTGATGCGCTGGTTTTGATTTTCCAAAATTCCCTAGATTTGGGGAAGGTTCCATTAGATTGGAAAACAGCAAATGTAACTCCTTTATCCAAAAAGGGAGGACGACAGAAAGCAGGAAACTATAGGCCAGTTAGCCTAATATCTGTCATAGGGAAAATGTTAGAAGCTATTATTAAAGTTGTTATAGCAGGGCACTTAGAAAAATTCAAGGCAATCAGGCAGAGTCAACATGGTTTTATAAAAGGGAAATCATGTTTAACCAATTTATTGGAGTTCTTTGAAGGAGTCACATGTGCTCTGGATAAACGGGAACTGGTGGATGTACTGTACTTAGATTTCAAGAAGGTATTTGATAAAGTGCCACATCAAAGTTTCTTGCAGAAAATAAAAGCTCATGGTGTAGGGAGTAAAATATTGGCATGGATAGAAGACTGACTAGCTAACAGGAAGCAGAGAGTTGGCATAAATAGGTCTTTTTCTAGTTGGCAGGGTGTGACAAGTTGTGTGCCTCAGGGATCAGTGCTGAGGCCTCAACCTTTTACAGTTTATACAAATGGGTTGGATGAAGGGATCGAAGGAATGATGTCTAAATTTGCTGACGACACAAAGATAGGTAGGAAAGTAAATTGTGAAGAGGAAGCAAGGAGGCTACAAAGTGACGTAAATAGGTTAAGTAAGTGGGCAAAGATCTGGCAAATGGAGTATAATGTAGGCAAATGTGAGATCGTTCATTTTGACAGGAAGAATAAAAAGTAAGCTTATTATCTAAATGGTGAGAGATTGCAGAACTCTGAGATTCAGAGGGATCTGGGTGTCCTAGTGCATGGATCACAAAAGGTTAGTATGCAGGTACAGCAGGCAGTTAGGAAAGCTAATAGAGTAATTTATTGTGAGGGGAATCGATTACAAAAATAGGGAGGTTATGCTTCAGTTGTACAGCGTATTGGTGAGACCACATCTGGAGTATTGTGTACAGTACTGGCCTCCTTATTTAAAGAAAGATGTAAATGTGTTAGAAGCAGTTCAGAGAAGGTTTACTAGACTAATACCAGGAATGGTTGGGTTGTCTTATGAGGAAAGACTGGACAGCTTAGGCTTGTATCCACTGGAAGTTATAAGACTAAGAAACGACTTAATTGAAACCTTTAAGATCTTGAGGGGGCTTGCCAGGGTGGATGTGGAGAGGATGTTTCCTCTTGTGGGAGAATCTATAACTAGGGGTCACTGTTTAAAAATAAAGGGTCACTCATTTAAGACAGAGATGCGGAGAAATTTTTTCTCTCAGAGGGTTGGTGAGTCTTTCTAACTCTCTTCCTCAAAGGGTGGTAGAAGCAGTCTTTGGATATTTTTAAGGCAGAGCTAGATAGATTCTTGATCAACAAAGAGGTGAAAGGTTATCGGGGGTAGGCAGGAATGTGGGATTGAGGTTACATTCAGATCAGCCATGATCTTATTGAATGGCGGAGCAGGCTCGAGGGGCCGAGTGGCCTACTCCTGCTCCAGTTTGTATGTTTGTATGTAATATTGTCTAAACCGACTAGCAGTTGGATCGTGCCCCAATTCTCAGCTCCACAGTAAAATAATTTTTAAAATTTTAAATATTCCTTTCTGAAGGCAACGTCCAATTGTCCCTTTGAGGCTGGTTTGATTGCCACACAACTGAAAATACTGACCGCAGCATGCACTGTGCATGCAGTGGTCATTTGCAAACAAATTTTGCAGATGCAGCCTCAAACAGGTGCTAGACCACTTATTTGCATATGCAAATGGCCTGATGCCTATGAGCTGCCTTTACCAATATGGCAGGTGATGCAATTCTAGTACGGAATGAGCAAGCATAAAACGTCCACCATATTGCGATATCCAGGCAGCCGTTGTGCTGGTAAAAAAGGCTCTGCGCAATTAAATTTCTGGGCCAGCAAATTTTAACAAGACTGCATTCTAGATCTGCTCATACAGACCTAAAGCGTTCACCCTGAGGTCAGGAAATGGTGCACAATCATGCCGAGAGCAAGACTTTAAAAGCTTCATGTGAACAGATCGTAATGTTTCTAAAAGCTAGTAGCTGGAAAAAGGTCAGACTTAGCAAAATACTGTCCCCTGGCACACTGTGGATTCTGTAGCTGCAGATTTACACAATAGAGGGAGCTAGAGAGTCAGTTTTCAGTGACGGCTTTACATGGAAGTCAATATAGAGCCGAGATCTGCTGTTCATTAGAAGCTAGGTTTCTGCATATTTGTTGGTCTCTGGAATCAATTAATTTTATGGAAGGGGTGTTCCAAGGGTTTTCTTAATTCTGAAAAACATAACAAAAAGTAGAATTTCAACGTTTTTACAAAACTAGCTTAGGGGTTAACAAAGGACAGGGCAGGGCAGAGGGTGAATTTAGGATTCCCACTCAGCAGGTTTTGAACTGGACAATCCACTTTATTCAGTGTGGGGTAATTTCTGATATGCCAGCAAATCTCCTGTGCTGTATGTAGCACAAGATGTGGAGTGTATTTTTGAGCCTAGAATTTCCTCATTTTGAGCCAGAGGCCCTCGTAATCTGGGCGCAAACCCATTGTGGGGTTTGAAAGATCGTCAAATTTTCGGCATGAGTTACTTGCGTGACTACAATACGCAGTCCCAAGTCTCCTCAATCTTTTATGACCATCCTTCCAACCTTCCGTCGGAACCAATCTGCACCTACAAAACTAGTCACACCCTCCACTCTCTCACATATGGATATCCTCCAGTTGTGTTTGTTGGGGTTCCCTCATGAACAGATTTCACAGTCAGCAGGATGTTAAAAACATGTCTCAGTTTAACGGCAAAGCACAAGTTAAATTAGAATTTGCAAAGCTACTCTGATTGCGGGTTCTGAAAAATGCTTATTTAAATGAACGATGGCAAAACAAGTCGACACTTTTAAGCTTAAGGTCGAAAGACAAGGCTGGTATTGCCATAGCCTCTGATTGTTTATGCTGATTAATGCCCATTTTTAAATTCAGGTTTATTTTACCGCGATTGGGAGGGTACTTGGGCAAAACTGCTTGGTGTCGGCAAAATGGGTATAGCTAGTAAAAGATCACAAACCTAGAATTTTAGCTTGAACTCTTATGCCCACTAGACTGACGACGAAACAATAGTCAAAAATTTAGTCATCGCTGCCTTGGAAGATACAGAATCAAATTTACTATCCTCTTAAAATCAGTTTTTCACTGTCCTGGTCTTATTTTTGATGTTTCCAAGCTCACACAGAAGCTGGATCGCAGAGTTCAAGATTGGATGGGTGGAAACCCAATGACAAGGTCAATAGTGACTTTCCAAGAAACCCCTGCCAACATGAGAGTCATCAGTTGGTGCTAAACATGGAATTCCCCCACCCAGCATTGCCAGGCTAATGTACTTCTGCTTCTCTCCTTACCGAGTGACACTAGAACGATGAATTATTTCAGGGTTTTGCTTAATATTTGGATGGGTTGTTGAGGGGGGGGAGTGGGTGGAATCAGGAAGCATTTTTGCAGAATTTTAACTTGGTGTGGTGAGGCAGAGTCTGTGATAGGACAATGTCTCCTCTGGTTCAGGGATAAGATGGTCCTTTTACCTTTTCCTGAAACACATACCATGGGACAGATGTTTTGAATTCACTGTCATGGTGGATGAATCAAATGGGGGGGGCAAAAAAATCTTGCTGAGTGCTTTGGCCTCAGCACCTGAATTCCTGATCTGAGCTCCTGCAATGCTGCCTTGCATGCCAGGAGCTTGAACTCATAAAATCAGCCCCCACGCGTACTGGTTAATGATGCACTCAGGGAGAACAACAGCCGAGCGGCCCATGATCCATCTGCATTTGACTCCAAAATGTTTTAATCCTTCTCAGCATGTTAAGCTTCTGCATTTTATGTATTTGTGCAAACCCGGTTGGCCTGCAAAGGATCCAGATGCAAATAAATTCCCCTGTCTTTATGTGGTGGGGGGGGGCATTGTAAGGGGTTATTGTTTCCATTTTAAATGATGTAATTTAAGGCATGAATCTAAAGGCAATACACTGGAAAATGACAGTTCTCAAAGCTCGATCCAATGCAGCAGAACAAAAGAATTGTACATTCTGACAATGGGCTTTTTAAGTTCTACTTTTTAAAAATCATATAACTCTCCTTTAAAATAGATTTTGTTCTTAAATTAATTCCAACAGATCAACGAGATGTTACTCTTGGATTGTTGCAACTATTTTAATGGCCCAAATTTCAGTCCAGTTAACAAAAGATCTTTTGAGGAACTCAAATTTGTTTGTTCAACGCCAAATAAGATCCATGTGACACAGTGCTTAAAGTTCAATATCAGGACTTATTTCATCATAATGTCCAAAAGTCAACCCTATCTTTCATGTGTATGCTAGTGAGAATCAATGACAATAAGAAATTTGCCGTTAATTAAATGGAGGATAGGTAGTGACGACCCTGTTATATATGATTTATATTCCTCAAGTGAACTACCTGTCTGCACCACGAATAGATTTATGACGTTATTTTCCACATCTTCGCATAATACACATTTTGTTCATAAACGGCACCTTTGCTGGGATAAGGGGTGAAAGTATGTGAACTAGAAAGTAGTAAAGGAGGATCAGAAGTCCTGGACTTGAAGGCAAAAAGGATTGCTGGGGGAAATTAAGACCAGAATTTTACTGCTCCCTTTGTGGTGGGTAGGGGAAGAGATGCCAGTAAAATTGCAAAGTGCCATGTCAGGATAGCTCAGGGCGTGGTCCCAGCTGCAGGACAGGATGCAGAGAGGCTGTCCACTCCAAGGAGGTGAGCAGCAGATTAAAGACATAACATAATTAAAGGCCCAATTAGGGGCCATTTTATGGGGGGGCACCGGCATTTTGCCGACTGTGGACGACACCCACCACACGGCGAGGTCACCAACTAAAAAGGAGGCCACCTCTCTGCAGCAGCCAGAGGGGACCATCAGAGCTAAAGGCTTAATGGCCCAAAGAAGGGGCTGTGGGCAGGAAAGGCACCAACGATCCCTTCAGAGGGGTTTTCCCTCTCTCATTCAGCCCTGTGGTATATTTTTATGTACTCACCTGACCCCGCTCCCAAGGTTCTCTGCCTGCCTCAGCAGCGCCCACCTCTCCTAATGCTGAGGCTTCAGAGCTCCAGCCGTCAGATTGGTCCGGCAGCATCAGGAGTCTGCCTGCTGTCCTTAATAAGACGGACAGGCTTCAGGCGGCCATTTAGCAGGCTACC
This sequence comes from Cetorhinus maximus, assembly GCF_964194155.1. Classification (NCBI taxonomy): domain Eukaryota; kingdom Metazoa; phylum Chordata; class Chondrichthyes; order Lamniformes; family Cetorhinidae; genus Cetorhinus; species Cetorhinus maximus. Next base: position 135,164,507 of record NC_135884.1, on the reverse strand, counting down.
TGTGGTAAAATTGTCCTGCTGCCAGGAAGTGAGAGCTCGGGACCCGCTTTTCAACGTTGTGGTCCTGACACCTGCGGCAAAATTAAGGCCTAAGTGTAGAGGAGGGCGGAAATGGGGATAGAGTGGCAGAGACGGAGGAGGAAGGATATTTTTGGAATACTGACACCCGAGTTGATGGTGATTTACAAGATTGTGTGCATGCTTAGGGAACTGAACAATGATCCAGAGAGTTGACAAAAGGCACAAATGCTCAAACTATTCCGGAGATGAATACGGTATAATGAAGAAACACACTGCTTATACTGGGTGATATGATGCGTACTCTGCCTGAAGGCGGGTCCTTGGCTTCCTGTCTGCTAATCCTTCATCCTCAGACATTTTCTTAGCAGCTTTTGTCGGCGAAGGTTTTGCTGTTGCCTTTCACTCTCAGGAGAAGGGTGTGGAGACAGGTCCCAATCTGCCTGAGGCGTTGTTGGCATTATTCTGGTCCAGACACTAACCATCTAGCCAACTGAGCTAACCAGTGCCCTTTATATTGGATACTCATTTGAAATGTAAGGGCTTTGCACACCAATAAACAGAATGAGATATTGGATCACTTGGTGCTGATGGACTACAAAATATACACTCACCTTCAGGTAATTGGTTAACAGGAGATAAATGGAATTATATAAGGCAGAGGATGAACTTGAGAAGATGTTACAGCGGGATCAAGTAAACATCACTGAGATAATGATCTTGATTAAAATGTAGATTTTTTTTTGAAAAACAAAATCATCTCATAAAATGGACACTCAGCCAGGTCAGATTCTTAAAAATACTAAACGAGCCCATTATTGGCATTGGGGTAGAATGTGATGATAATTTATATCCCATTAGCAGGGAAAGCAACGGGAACACTTATGTTTCAGTTTCTGTTCTTATTTAACTCAGCACTTCAACGCTAACATCTATTATGGATTGTTAACATTATGCTGTTTGATCTGCATCCTAAAGACCATATTTTCTCTGAGTGTGAAATAGACAATAAAAAGATAAAAGGTTTGTACCTTTTTACTGACTTATGTTGTTAGTTATGGAATGTGTTGTTAAAAATGACAAGAACTACTAGTTTTTTGTTTAAAAGTGGGGGATATTGCTGCCAAAAGTATTTCAGGAGATGAAGGAACTAGTGGCTCAGTTCCTCTGAGAATACAAACAGAAAATGTTGGAAACATTCAACAGGTCAAGAAGCATCTGGGGAGAGAGAATCGGAGTCAATGTTTCAGGTCGATGACCTTTCACCAGTATTTTCTGTTTTTATTTCAGATTTTCGGCATCTGCAGTATTTTGCTTTTGGCTCAGTTTCTCACACTGGACTGCAGAGAGAAACTATGTGGTGTGAATAGGAATTACCTAGAGTTGTAGATCTGATTGAATAGTACAATGGGGGGGACGGAATGATAGAGCACCACTGGAAGAGATGGAAATTGGAATCTGGCGCGTCATGACCTATTAAGTTGATCAGTTAAATCCAGCGAAGAGCCAGCCATCTTTTGAGGAGCTGAGGTGTTTGGCTCAATGTTACAAACGGAGGGTATATCCTACCCTTCCCTTATAAATATATTCATATCATTCTTGCATTGATATATTTCTGTCTCTGAAACAGTGGGCAGAATTTAATCAAGACGATGGGGGCCTCGGTTGCCACTAGAGAGCCAGTGAGAGCCCCACATTGCCTTCTGTGGGGAAGGCCCACTGTATTAAGTGCCAGGCAGGCACTTAAGTGCAAGGTGGTGGGCCTTCCTCAGGATGAAGGACCCTGGGGTGGATATCCCGCTCATGAGAGCTGCCGGCCAATCAAGGCAAGCAGCTCCTTATTGCGGGCAGGGCCACTAGAGGGATGGTGGTAGCTATCAGTAATGCACCCACCAGAGGCCCAAAGCCAGCGAAGGACCCATGCCACAGGTAATTAAGGCGGGATGGGAGTCAGGGGGAGGGGTTGCTTGCTGAGTGTGGAGGCCAGAGGAAAGGGCAGGAAGGTAGCTCTCAGCAGGTCCCCCTTCCCAATGCCGGGTCACTCGATCTGGCACTGAATGTCTGACGAGGGAGCCCCACCCGCACGCAGGAGCCTGCAAGAAAACCCAACTGGGTCTTGCGTTTTGGGCTTCCTCCTTGGTGAATCCCCCACCTGCTGCTGGGTGAACACTGGTGGCAGGGGGATGAGGGTCATAAGTGGAGTTAATTGCCCACTCAAGGGCTTCAATTGGCACTGGGGCAGGAAGGCCATCCACAAGCCTTCACACCACAGCCTTAATTGGGCCAGAGGTGAAAAGGCGGCAGGGTCCCCACCCTGCACCCTACCACCTGATTAAATGCCCCCCAGCCTCCAAACTCACCTTGGGAGAGGGCATTAAATTCCACTCAATGGGTGTTATGGAGGGGGAGGAGAACTAATGGCATCAAAATGGCAAACCTGGTTTGCTTTGTGCACAGGAACATTCCACAAAGAACATTACAAACATACATACGAACATCTTCTGTTCAGCGTGTGGGGGGCGCCCGCCGACGCGTAAAATGACACGGGGTGACATTGGGCGTGCGTCCCGACATCAACCCACTTCATTTAGGTATTCAGTTCGGCGGGCACACAGCCGAATAAGCTGCGCGCCCGCTGAACTGTCACTGGCCTATTAAGCCCATTAAAAAGGTAATTAACATGATTAATGGACCTGCTCGTCCAACCTTAAGGTTGGCGGGCAGGCCAGGAGCCCTGGCGGGCTTCGGAAAAAACATGAAACCTCATCCACGGGCGGGATGCAGTTTCATGAGGGCATTAAAACTTTTATAAAATGTTTAAGTAAAAGAAATTGATATGTCCTAGCTCATGTGTCAGTAATTTTTCTCCGCCTTCTTTATTGAACCTTTCAAACCTGAGCCAATCTCCCTGAGGCAGCACTTTGCCTCAGGGAGATTGGTGAGCTCTTTCACGCACATGCACAAAAGAGTGCATTCCCAGCTCAGGGAATACCTCTTGCCCACAAAGGGAGCGCATAGCGCTTCCGAGCAGACATCATGCCTGGCAGGCCTTAATTGGCCTACCCACGTAAAATGGCAGCACGCCGCGATGGGGAACCCGCCCGCTCGCACACAATCCCCCAATGGGGCGAAGGGTGGGGGGCGGAGATCCTGCCCACGAATTAGGAGTAGGAGTAGGCCATTCAGCCCCCTGAGCCCGCCCCGCCATTCAATAAGATCTTGGCTGATATAATTGTAACCTCAGCTCCATATTCCCACCTACCCCCAATAACCTTTCACCCCCTTACTTATCAAGAATCTACCTAGCTCTGCGTTAAAAATATTCAAAGACTCTGGGCAGAATTTAGCCCTTGGATGGCGGGCGGGCCCCACCGGCTGAACCACCGCCGCCAAAACGGGGCCCGCTACCATTTTGAGTGGACGGGCCGATTAAGGCTCGCCCAGCGGCCTTCCCGACAGGAAGTGCTATGTGCTTCCTGTGCGGGGGAGGAGGGAATCCCCAACTGTCAAAGTGCGCTCTTTCGTGCATACGCGTGAAAGAACGCACTCCTCCCTGAGGCAAGGTCCTGTCTCAGGGAGTTTAGTGAAAGGTAAGTAAAGTCTAAAAATAGAGACATTTTAAAATTATTAACATGTCCTCCTCATGTGACAATGTCACACAAGATGGGATATATTGATAACAAACTCATAAAATTAATTAAATTTTTACAAAACGGTAATGAAACTTCATCCCGCCAGTGGATGTAGTTTCATTAATACTCTACAGGTCGCTGAGGCTCCTGGCCTGCCGCCAGCCTTAAGGTTGGCCGGGCAGGGCATTTAACTATCTTAATGAGCCTGTCAATGGCCTTAACTGGCCACTGACAGGTCGGCCGGCGCACAGCTGATTTCGCTGTCTGCCCGCCTTCCTTAAGATTTAAATGGACCGGGATGACGTCGGGGATTCCTCCCATCGTCATCCCGTGTCATTTTCCCCTCGGCGAGCAGGCCCCGCCCCCAAATGGCCGAGGGGAAAATCCTGGCCTCTGCTTCCACTGCCTTTTGAGGAAGAGAGTTCCAAAGACTCACAACCCTCAGAGAAAAAATTTCTCCTCATCCCTGTCTTAAATGAGCGACCCCTTATTTTTAAACAGTGACTCCTAGTTCTAGATTCTCCCACAAGAGGAAATATTCTCTCCACATCCACCCTGTCAAGAGCCTTCAGGATCTTATATGTTTCAGTTAAGTCACCTCTTACTCTTCTAAACTCCAATGGAAACAAGCCTCACCTGTCCAACCTTTCCTCATAAAACAATTCTCCTATTCCAGGTATTAGTCTAGTGAACCTTCTTTGAACTGCTTCCAACGCATTTACATCCTTCCTTAAATAAGGAGACTAATACTGTACACAGTAGTCCAGATATGGACCGGGATTTTCCGGCCCTGTTGTGGGCTGGGCCCGCTGTGCGCGAGTTGGCGCCCCAGCCAGAAGTGCATTGACTTGTGGCGGGACCTGGAGATTGCGGCCGTGGGTGAGTGTGGAAAATCCCGCCGATGGCCTCACTGGTATAACTGAAGCATCACCTCTCTTTTTGTATTTAATTCCCCTCGCAATAAATGATAACATTCTACTAGCTTTCCTAATTACCTGCTGTACCTGCATACTAACCCTTTGCGATTCATACACTAGGACGCCCAGATCCCTCGATCTCAGAGCTCTACAATCTCTCACCATTTAGATAATATGTCTTTTTTATTCTTCCTGCCAAAATGGACAATTTCCTTTTCCCCACATTGTACTCCATTTGCCAGATCTTTGCCCACTTTCTTAACCTATCTATATCCCTTTGTAGCCTCCTTCTGTCCCCTTCACAACTTACTTTCCTATCTACCTTTGTCTCAGCAACAAATTTAGCAACCATACCTTTGGTCCCTTCATCCAAGTCATTTATATAAATTGTAAAAAGTTGAGGCCCCAGTACTGATCCCTGTGGCACGTCAATCGTTACATCCTGCCAACCAGAAAATGACCCGAATAAGATAAATTACTTTTTTAGACGGAGACAGTGGAAAGGATCACTCAAAGCTATTGAACAAAAGTTCATTCACTGCCCAAGGTCCAAGCTAATAGTAGCATTGAAGGTGAACGATACTGGATATAAAACGTAGAATAAAAAAAAGAGGACAGTTTGCTTTAAACAGGAAATAGTCATAGTGATAGAATAGGGTGACAGACGGCAACCAGTTTGGGCTTGAAAGGGTTTTTCCTGTTCATTTTTATTAATTCATGGGATGTGGTCATCATTGGCTGGTCACTGGTATTTATGGCCCATCCCTGTACAATTGAGTGGCTTGCTAGTTTATTCCAATTAAGAGTCAACCACATTGCTGTGGATCTGAAGCCACAAACAGGCCAGATCGGGTTAGGACAGTGGGTTTCCTTCCCTAAAGAACATTAATCAAACAGATAGGTTTTAAAAATAATCCAATAGTTTCACAGCTACTAGATTTTTTTTCAAATATAGATTTATTTATGTAACCAAATTTAAACTTCTCAGCTGCTGTGATGGGATTTGAACTCACCTCTCTGGATTATTAGTCTAGGCCTCTCGATTGTTAGTTCAGTAACATAATCACTGTGCTACTGTACTCCATAATGGGACTTGATAAACTCATCATAAGTAAAATAAATTGAAGCAACAGCTCAAAATAGTAAAAAGCAGACAACATATTTGAACCTGTGGTCTGGATATTTCTTGCCCAACTAGGACAGGAGGAATTCTATGTAAATTACACACCCCTACTACAGTCAAGGCCAAAGCTCCAAAGCCAGCAAACATGTGCATGTCTACCTCCCAAATTGAAGTATCACTAACATTGCATGCCATGCACACCACCAAAATGCATGGTTTGCACACAAACACAAGAAAGGGGTGGGTTCTGGAAGGGTTTTCTCGGTTTTATATTTGTCATGGCAATGTGGTATTTTTATAATGTTGTTAACTCCAAGGACTTTTGGTTAGAACTAGATCTGAAGTGACTTCTGATCATTCTAACTCTCCTTGTGTGTTTTGTTATTGGATGTGGAAGAATTATTCTTTATCCATTTGGAGGCACCTGTGGTATTCAACTGTTCAATTGTTTGGTGTTTGATTATACATGTCTGACACAATGTGCGCCAATAGTCAAGCCTGGGCATGCTCACTGAGAAAGAAACTAAAAGGAAGCTGGAAGCTTGAGGCTGTTGCAGACATTTTAAAAGTATTGTAAATGAAACTCCTGTTCAGGCACGGAAACTGGTGTCGTCTCTGCATATCTCCTAAGGTATAAAATACAACAGCACTGTGTAAATATTTTGGTCTGCCTTTGTTTTTACAATTCTCTCTGGACTAATGGAAACTATTATCAAATGATCTAATGATTAAGCCTACCATCCCAGGACAAAGCCTGCAAGGTCATTGTTTCTGGGAAATAGTCATGTTCTACACAGAATGTCTTCCAAACTCCATCATACTACAAAACACATTAAATTTCAGCATAAATTCTAATAAACTTTTCAGTGTTCGGCTAAGGTGTATAGTTAAGTCTGTGCAACTTTTGCTTCACGCCAAAATGTGCTTTATCAATAAACGTGACACAACATGTGCTTTCAAAAGCAAAAATCAGATGTAATAATATCCACAGACAGCTCCAAAATGAAGGGCAACTCCCTCATGCTCATTTACTTAGCAGGCAGCATTACATGGGTGAGCCTATTCTTTTGGATAGGCTATTGAATGACGAGAAGGTATAACGGAGCTAAGAATCTCCAAACAACTGTGCACTGTGTACATTAGTAATGAGCAAGACAAAAAAAAATCCAATTCTGTATCAGATGACAAAATTAAATACTACAGTCTCATTTTGCAAATGTTTACAGCTATTAACTCCACTTGGGGCAGTTTTTTACGATTTATGGGCAGGCATGTGGCCGACCCCGATCGGGCATAAAGTAGCATGCGATGACGTCAGGCGAGTGTCCCCGACATCATCGCGCACTTGTGCGATATTTCAGTCAGCAGGTGCACGCAAAAGGTGGCAGTGCACCCGCCGACAATTAAGAGACCTATTAAGACCATTAATTTATTAATTAAGAGAGGTTTTTTTGTTACGTTTGGCGGGCAGGTGAATCGGCCAGGCGGCCTTTGCATTTTTGAGGAAACCACGTCCATGGGTGGGATGAGGTTTCCGACATTAATTTAAAAAATAAAAATGTTTTGATATCATTTTTACAATGTTCACGTGAGTGCATCCTATGTGGGGACATTTCTTTCAGAATTTCCAAATCTTTACTTTTCATTTTAAAATTCTTCAGCTCCCTGAGAGCTGCTCTCTGCCTTCAGGGAGCTTTACATTGCGCGCTTCTCCCGCACCTACGCAGACTTCAGTGCTCGCCCTCCTCCCAGCCCCACCCCGGCAGCAGTGCTGAGCCTTTCAGCGCGTGTTTCACGCTGGCTAGCCGTTTAATTGGCCGGCCAAAGTGAAATGACGGTCGGGGGCCAATCGCGGGCAGCGGGCCATTTCCAGTCGCTCCCGGACCCGCCCACCATGCTTGCCTGATGACCCGAAAATCCTGCCCTTGATTTTTCAACGTAAATTTTAAAGGTTCATATTTGCTTTACATGTTCTAAAAGCATGTTTAAGTCACATGATCTAACTTTTGATGCATCTGTGTTGCTCTGTTCTATATTTATCCAGGCAGAAAGCCACATCAGAGACCTGTGTTCCTGTAAATCATCATTGTGCATTCACCTCATATTGAGTAATACGAAGACTGTTTTAAAAACTATGTTTACAAATTTGAGCTCTAGATTTCTTTATCCAGTCATTGACAATGAAATTATGCCAGGAGGCAAAGAATCGGATGAAGAAAGGGAGAGTGAAGAGGACAGAGGCTTTTATTTAAAGTTTATGTTAGAAATGCAGCTCTCAGTGCCTCATAAGTAAAGTTTTTACCTTTGAGCTGCACTGTCCAGGATCCATCATAGGCTGTGCTTCATTAGCTGATTTCAGTCAGGGTAGAGTTAGAACATTACAAATGACAGCAGCGTACTTATCTGAGCAAGGTTCTCACTGTTCATTGCATAAAATGATAATCCACACCCTTGAATGAGATACCAGATGGTGACCATCACCAGCAGTGAGGCAGTTAACACCTTTGCATGTAGGGGAGGGGGATGAAAGACAACAACACATATTATATAGCACCTTTAACATAGGCGCTTCACAGGGGCATTTTAAAACAAAATATGACACCGAGCCACATAAGGAGATATTAGGTAAGATGAAAAACAGCTTGGTCAAAGAAGTAGAGTTTAAGGAGTGTCTTAAAGGAGGAAAGCGAGGTAGCGGGATGGAGATGTGTAGGGACAGTATTCCAGAGCTTGGTGTTGAGATAACTGAAGGCATGGTCACCAATGGTGAAGCAGTTAAAATTGGAAAAACAGGAAATAGGGGCAAAAAATCTCCACACTGGCAACCAAGATAAAATAGCAAAGCACACCATATTGTTGGCTATGGACTAAAATGAATGACATTCAGATTTTTCAGTATTGATGCTGTTATACATTGTTGCATTATCTGTAAATATCTAGGAATTAAATTAGCTAGGAACTAATTGTTATTTGTAAGTGTTCCATGGGGCCACTTTTCACAACTGCACTGGAGACTCATGTGATGTGTAACAGAACCAGTTCAAACCTGCCCTTCTTTTGTACAAGGCAGCATGCAAATATTAAACATAAAGAGCCCTCACCTTTCCAAGCTTAAAGTGTGATAATAACCAACACCAGGGATCCAAAAGATAACAAGAAAACAAAGCAGATGCCATTTCTTTGCGCACATCACCATTAGGCTCCCAGGGTTAGGGCCACATGACTCCTGACCTCATTACAACCTTGGTCTAAACATGAGTAAAAGATCTGAATTCCAGAAGTGAGGTGAGAGTGACTGCCCTTGACAGCAAGGTAGCATTTGACTGAGTGTGGCATTAAGGAGCCCTAACAAAACTAAAGTCAATGGGAAGCAGGGGGAAAGATCACCATTGGTTGGAGTCATACCTAGTTATGGTTGTTGGAGATAAATCATCTCAGCCTAAGGATGTTTCTGTAGGGGTTCCTCAGGGTAGTGACCCCTGTACAACTATCTTCAGTTGTTTTATCAATGGCCTCCCCTCCATCATATGGTCAAAAGTGGGGATGTTCGCTGATGATTGTACAATGTTCAGCACCATTTGGAACTCCTCAGATATTTAAGCAGCCCATGCTCACATGCAGCAAAACTTGGCTGACAATTAGGCTTGGGCTGCTAAGTGGCAAATAACATTTGCATCACACAAGGGGAAAGCAATGACCATCTCCAACAGGAATACTCTAACCATATCCCCTCGATGTTTAAGTGCATTAACATCACTGAATTCCTCACCATCAACATCCTAGGGGTTACCATTGACCAGGCACTTAACTGGTCCAGTTATATAAATATTGCGGCTACACGAACAAATCAGAGTCTAGGAATTCTGCTTTGAGTAATACTCTTCCTGACTCCTGAAAGCCTATGCACCATGTACAAAGCACAAGTCAAATGTTTGATGGAATATTCTCCACTTGCCTGGATGAGTGCAGCTCCAATAATACTCAAGAAGCTCATGACAGTCAAGGACAAAGTAGCCCGCTTTCTCGGCACCCCATTCACCACGTTAAACATTCATTCCGTCCACCAGAGGCACACCGTGGCAGCAGTGTGTACAATACACAAGGTGCACTGCAGATGCTCACCTAGACTCCTGCGCCTTGACAGCACCTTCCAAACCCATGACCTCTACCACCTTAGAAGGACAAGGGCAGCATGTGCAGGGAAAGACCACAACCTGCAAGTTCCCCTCCAAGCCACATACCATCCTGACTTGGAACTATATCACCATTCCTTCACTGTCGCTGGATCAAAGTCCTGGAACTTCCTCCCTAACAGCACTGTGGGTGCACCTACACCACACAGACTGCACTGGTTCAAGGCAGCAGCTCACCACCGCCTTCTCAAGGACAGTTAGGCATTAGCAACAAGTGCTGGTCTTGCCAGCAATGTTCACATCCCATGAGCAATAAAAAAAATAAGTTTTCTGTTTCCGCTCGCAAAATTATTTATCATCTTGAAGGTCTCCAGTAGCAAGCATCTTGCTAAAATTGTGCAGACAACCAGGATGCCAGAACATGCTTAGTAATCATTCAATACTGAAAGACCTATCCATTTTTCTAGTAATTAGAAATAAGCCATCATCAACAAGGCAAAGGTCCTGCACAATCATACTACTGATTTTTAGCATGAGAAGTAAAGTCCAAAGTGCTATTTAATTTTTTTGTAACTCTCTGTCAAAGCTAAATGTTGCTGTTCTCCCTTATCCTATTTGTTTAAATGGTGGAAATGGGTCAAATGTAACAAACTATTGGTCAATTATTTATATAATTTGCAGTGAATGTTTATTATCATCCAAGTTGGAAGGAAGTGGTGCTTATCTCCATGGATAGGAGAGTTTACATGGTCTGTTTGAGGCCTGTGATGTAACTTCCTGAAAAAGGTTTGGTCTTAACTTGTTGTGTGCAAGTCTCAAAACCTAAAGAAATGTCAGCATTAATAAATATCTTTTCAATCCAGTAATTCATAACATACGTTCATCAATGATAGTAGGATCTTTTTAAAAGACCCTTCTTTAACTAGTCTAGTCAAGTACCAGAGGAAATATGTATTCTGCTTGTTAGCACCAATGAATAATCTTTACATAATTGTATAAAAGAACAACATTGCCCCAAAGAGTTGTTTCTTTGGTCTGGTTAGCAAAGCCTCAGATATCTAGGACTAAGTTTTCATAGGGCAGCAGAGGTGGGTTCAGAGGCAGGCATGCTGACAATTCCACATTAGCGGCTGATGTAGACAGCATATGTGCCCCTCTCTGATGCTAAAATTCCAGCTGATGGACAGAGGTGGCCTCCCTGCGGCAGACCAGGGGCACCAGTGACCCCTTATTTAATTTCCAATTTGCAGCTGTGGCCATTTTAAAAAATTTTTAAACGTTGGTTCCACATTGAGGCCTATTTTGTTCACTCACTTACATCAGCAACACCCAACTCTGACGATGGGGCTGCTGATCCTTCAGTGCTGGAGGGCTTCCGATTGACCGCCCCCCACTAGCCTTGGGCGCCTGCCTGCCCTCCTTAATTGGACAAGATTCCTATAGGCCGCCAATTAATTGGCCAACTGCTTCATAATCTCGCTCGGGATCTCTCTTGGGCATTTCACGGTGCCTGACCTGCATTTCATTCTGACAGTCAGATCAGGGCCTGGGAATGAAAATGCAGTCTCTGGTTTGTCAATTTCTGATCTTCAAAAAAGAACACATTAACATCATTGGCAGGAAGAAGACGACAGAGTTAGTACAATTGAACAGTATAACATTTAACAATTGTATAGCACTTCCACAGAAAAATACCCCAAGGTGCCTCATGGCAAATGGATAATGAGCCATCGCGCCAAGTCCTGTTCACACATGACCTCTATGCTCACTGCCCACTAATGCCTGAATTTAAAAGTTCTTATCCTGTTTTCAAAGCCCTCCATGGCTGAGTCCCACATTTTCTCTCTCTAACTTCCTAAGGTTTCCATGCTCCTCCATTTCTCCCCTCTAGCACATCCCTGATTTTCAACACTCTTCCAACTTCCTACCTGCCTAAACCCTAAACTCTGGATTTCTCTCCCTAAATATCTCTAATTTTCTCTCTTCCTTTAAGACGCTTCTTAGAACTTAACACTTTGATCAAGCTTTTGGTCACCTGTTCAAAGATATCCTTATGTGGCTTGGCGTCAAGTGTTGTTGATAATGTTCCTGTGAAGCACTTTGGGACAATTTCTGATGTTGAAAATGCTACATAAACGCAAACTTGTTGTGAAGAGATTATACAATATGACTGAAAGCTTGGCCAAAAAGATGGCTGGAAAGAAGACATAGAGAGAAGGGGAGTTTTAAGAAGAGAATTATAGAGCCTGGGGCCCTAAATACTTCCTCCAAGTATTCTTCTTTTATGCAATATAAATAAATCTCTTGACCTGTTTTTAATGTGGGAAATAAGTGCAGGGGCTGGATTTTCGCCATGGAGTAATCTGGCCCCGGTGGGAAACTGAATAAAGTTCAGATTTTCATGGGGGCTAGCCCTGCATTGTTATGGAAACGGGTTTCTTGTCCAAGTAAAGCTGATGAGGGCAGAAATAAAGGGGGAGTGTCAAAGGGGTAGAGGGATTGTGTGTGTGTGTGTGTGTGTGTGTGTGTGTGTGTGGGGGGGGGGTGGGGGAGACTCATTTCAACACCCACGGCAGCCATCACGGAGGTTGCTAGTTGTGCTGAGGGAGAAAGTTTGTGCCAAAGGCCTGCCACTGCACAACAGGGAAGTGCAATGTCACAGGGGAGCCAGAGGCCTTGCACTCATGAGGGAGAGGAGGGAGGTCCTTTTCCTGGAGGGTGGCAGAAGGAGGCCACGTCATCACACAGCAGGGGCACCTCTCTGTTCAGCATCATCTCCCTTTGCCTCCAATTCCTCCTCCTCTCTAACCTCTTACCCCTCCCCCGATGAGCTGTCCCTTTCCAGGGCCTCACCATCCTCAAGGTCCACGCACCTCTAGTTTCATTGGCCTCAACAGGAGCGCGAGTGAGTTCACAGACCGCGCTCGGCCCCTCCTTCATAAAGATAGCTGCATTGGAAATGGAGGCGGGATGCCAACACAATGTTGCTGCCATTTTTCCCGTCCACCTGCCTCTGTTCCGATCCGATTCAGGCCACAAAATTCCGACCCCAGGGGTCAATGTGAATGATGATCGCAGCATGGGGAGCAGGAAACTCCTAAGCCTCATCTACATTTCCAAATGCTGACTTCAGCCTGAAGCCAATGTGGCCTCAACAAAGAATACATCATACGCGTACACTGCCATTTTTTATTAAGAGACAGACTTCAGGTTCGCAGGCTTTACTGTGGGATATCATTTTCTTTTAGAACAAAGTACAACGCTAAAGTGATCCAGCATCCATGTGGTGCAACAATAACCTGGTTTTTAAAAATTCCAAATATTCTTGTCTTCCAGTGTATGAGGAATGTGGAAAAATTTAATTTTGTGCAAAGTTTGGAAATGGTTCAAGAATGCTGCAGGTCTCAGAGTGAAGTCAATATTGACATTCTCTCCACATTTCAGCTTTTATTGGAGGAGCATTACATTCTGGCCTACTTGTAATTCAAACCTTACAATAAAAGTACCGAATTATATATGTGTTAAAAAATCATTTTCAGGGTGTGGACACAAGCTAGCAAGGCCAGCTTTTATTGCATGCGCCTAGTTACCCTGGGAAGGTCGCAGTCGATCTTGAATAAAGCAACGTAAATAATTCAGCAAAAGCAGGAGGAGGAATATCGAATTAGCAAATTAATTCAAGTTGGTTTAAATGGTGAAGAAATTATTTTACAAGCTTATATGGGAGTGTTTTTGTGCTCCCCACATTGTTATTTCACACCAATGATATTGTGCACCTGGGAAAAATATCAACGCGGTGATCGATATGACAAAGAATTCTTCAGCAGTATGAGAAGAATAATCAGCAAGGAAATCCCTATGCACAGGATTCAGCAACACAGGCCTCTTTGTACAAATAAAATCTCTGAAAGTTCAACATTTAGGGAGTGTTTGCGTTTATGTAATTGCTGATTCTTTTATGTTTTAAAGTATTAAAATTCATTAGGTCTTTAATTTGTGGGCTAGTGTGCATTGATTGTTGGTGAGTTTCTAACCCATTTCATATCTCACTCGATTTTTTAATTCCAGTGTCTTCAATGATACCAGATGTAAAACCAGCTGCCCACTTGCCTAGTTTACGCTCTTGCACAAAGTCAGGATCTATTCCAAAGGAATGAAGAGAGTTTCAAACAAGCATCGATACCTTACTGGGCGTGTTTCGCTTATAAAAAATTAAAAACGCAATTCCCTCATCCCTGTGTAATTCATGCGTCTTGCACACGAGAATAAAGGCTACATTATAAGTGTTAACAGTCTAATATCTAACATTTATTCTTGAAAGTGAGAGATTGCAGTGTTACAGATAGTGTTTTAATAGTTAGAAGATAAGATGAGTTACGAGGCACTTCAGGAAAAGAAGGTATTGACAAAATGCCAAATGTACTAGGGTCAGTGTAGGACTGAAACTTTGGTTGGTATGTGTTGATGAAAGCAGAACATTTAAGAAGATTGAATTTCATATTTAGTAATATGGGCCAGAATTTCATGCTCCCGCGCCAGTGAGGATTTAGGCAGCGGGGGGGCGCGTGAAATTGAAGGAACAGGATTCCCTCTGGGTTCTCGCCCGCCCTGACCATGCAGCAACTTTACGCTGGGGTGGGCAAGGCCTCGGATGGGAAGCCCGCCCTTGCCCCAATTCAGGCCCTTATTTCCCAAGATTTCCCAGGCGTGGGGGAAGCCCGACAAAGAACGGCCTTAGATCTCAGGCAGGAAGTTGTGGCGGGGGTGTGGAGCCTCCATCAGAAGTCCCCTTCTGACTGCGGGCGCCCTCCCCCTTAAAGGTCCAGTGGCCACTGGACCTCCCTCTCCCCCCCCCAGCCTTTCCCACAACACCCCGATCGCCCCCTTTGCGACCACCCTAGACCTTTCCTACCGTCCCAGCCCTGGGACCCCTTAAACTTAACTTGTCTGGGAATTAGGCTCAGGCATGTTGGTGCACTTCCTCTTCAGTCCATTGCAGCTCTTGTCGCTACAGGGACTGGAAAGTAGTGAGGGTTCAGAGGCAGGTCCGGTGTGGGTTGGGCAACTTGGGCACATGTAAAAAGCACCCCTTTTGAAAGGTCTGTTCAAGAAATTGGTCCTCAATGCTATACTCCCTGAGCCTTGGAGGAGGTGTCGTCTTTGGGTTACGTGGTGAGGGAGTTCTAAATGTTGTCCGACTGTTAGCTGACCCTGGAATAGAAAGCCCCTCATGGACTTTCCCTATGGGGGAAGTGCCATTGCTGCTGCCTAATCAAAAGTACGCTGAGCTAAACTACTTAGTGGAGTGGAATCTCAAGACAGAGCCATGGAGGTGGCATTGTCTGAGCACCACTACCTGGGGCAGATAATGCGCCGCGATGTAGTTATCTGGCTAGGCTCAGTGGGTGAACGATGAACTGTACCATGCTCATTTGCCCTCTTGCCACCCATCTATCAGGTTGCTCCCACACTGCGGACCCATGACCAGGTCCCTGACATCTTCACACTGTCATGACCTAACAGTCTGACTAAGAGGGAGTAAGCCAGTAGGGCTGTCAGCGATCGATGAGCAGAGCATCCCATATTGGAGTCACAGCCGCAACACACATGGCATCAAGCATATGTGCAGAGCCGTTCTCCCTGAGGGATAAGGAGAGGGTGGACCCTGTGGGATGGTTCCCCGAGCAGACTGTCAAAGTCATTTGGCAGAATGCCTCATCGGCAGAACTTTCCAACAAGCACCAAGACGTAGCTTGGCTGGTGGTGAGAAAGGCCCTCCCCGTCAGATCCTTCCTACACGCCAGGAGTCTCACCCCCTCTGCACGATGCCCTCGAGGTGGCTGTGGTGGGGAAGAGACCGTTGTTCACCTCCTTGTGGATTGTGCCTTTGCAAAGAAAGTCTGGAGAGAGATGCAGTGGTTGCTGTCGAGGTTCATCCCGAGCAGTTCTGTGACACAGGACTCTGTGCTCTACGGGCTGTTCCCAGGGACACACACCGAGACAAACATCGACTGCAGCTGGAGGATCATCAACTCGGTGAAAGACGCGCTTTGGTCTGCCCGAAACTTGTTGGTCTTCCAGCACAAAGAGTTGTCCCCGACCGATTGTTGCGGACTGGCACAATCCAAAGTCCAGGACTACGTGCTGAGGGACGCACTAAAGCTTGGGGCAGCTGCCGCAAAGGCGCAATGGGGAAGGGTCGCTGTCTAAGACCTTTCTACCACAGCGCACCGAGAGACTGGGAACTGTTTAGAGCCCCTCGGGCTGTACAGATCAAAATGAAAGGCTGTAAATGATTGTAATATTGTTTGTACTGATGCACCTGGTGATACATTTTGTAAAAGTTTAACCTGGATTGTACCCTTGTAATGTTGTTTTTGAAATGGTTTTGAATGTGATTGAAGATTTTTTATGAATAAAGTATATTTTTACAAAAAAAAAAAAAAATATGTGCAGAGCCGTTCTCTCCACTACACCATTAGCAGTGATGAATGCTGAAAATGGTTAGTGCGTGTAAGCACACAAAAGTGAATGAGAGCAATATAATCTGAATTGCTCATGGCTCTTTGCACCATACATTCTCATGTTGGACAGAGGAGCCCCGGGGGGAGGGATGGGACCAGTGGCTCCATGATTCTCAGATAAGGGCCTGCAGGTCTTAACAGAGGAGGTCCAGAGGAGAACAACAGCCATACACCCTGCTGGCCATCCGAAGCCACCTGCTGCAGCCAAGGTGGAAATTACAGCTGTGGCGAGCGCTGCAGGAAACCACCAGAGGTCGTAGATTCAGTGCCACAAAAGGTTCAGTGACCTGCTGTGTTCCGGCTTCGCTCATGGACAGAAAGGTCCGAGGGAAAGATCATATCAGCATGCTGTGGATAACGTGCGAGACATGGATCATACTCTCCCTCAGCATTGAGGCTTGGATGTGTAAGCAGCTAATGTAGCTGTGCACAAAACAGATGCGAATTGGCACTGTGATTCACACACAGTGAAGAGGAATATCTCTGCATGCACTATACATAAGGATAACAGAAATTCACGTTGTCATTGCAGACCAAACAGAGAAAGGATGCAACGGCAACGTCCCAGACTGGGGGTGGGTCAGCCAACTGGAGGCCCATACCTACTGTGGAACAAATAGATATGGAGATCACCAGGGTACCTGAAGAGCTGTCTGTTGGTGGTGGTGAATCTCCAGTGGAAGGTGATGGAGGCGGCGTAGAGATTGCCTGGGCAAATGGTGGTAATGGTAGAGGTCATGCTGTCACTTTGCTGAGGACAGTGGGAGGTTGGCATGAGAGGGAGCGCAAGGACGGATTTGCATCATGAGAGCAGTGTGTGCATGTTTAAGGCAGTAGCGTACACTGGAGCATACTTTCATTGGGAGCAAAGCTATATCTAAATAACTCATTTTTTGTCTCACACGGGGCTCAGCTCTGCTCAATCCCCACCCCCAGGCCAGATCATCCCTTAGGCATCAAGAGGAGGAAGGGATGTCTGAGAATGTAGTGTCACATCAGACTAGCCCACATTCTGCCAATTCAGATACCAGCACATCGGAGGAATGTAGCACATGTGTAGAGCCGATGGCACAGGGTGAAGGGCACAGCACCAGAGTACAGGAGGAGGTGTCAGAGGTAGAGACATCTATGCATGGTTCCCCCAGGAAGGAGGGAGGAAAGTCACAATGATGCTCCATTGGGCAGGAACGTGGAACCCGAGAAGTTACCTTTTGGGAACAGTGTTGTCCAATCAGGAGCAGGTGTGTGGACATTTGGCGGAGTTCCCTGTGGCTGTGGAAGCTCTAAGACTGCAGCTGAAGGAGTTCACCACCATCATAAGATCTACATTGCCCCAGGGGCTCAATTGCATGAGGCTCTGATCATGAGAGACTGGCCACTCTCACGGAGAAACACATACAGCAGAACTCAGAGTGGTTGCAAGAACAGCATGTTGGCCAGGAAAGGGTGCAAATATCCCTCAGGAGCCTGGATCAATCTGCTCAGAGTATGAGCGCTGACATCTATGAAATACATGAGGAGCTGCGTACCCTTAACAGGACGATCGCACTATTGGCCCAGCAGTTACTGGATTGGATGACAGATGTGCACCAACAACCAGCCCCATCAACCCCGCCTGAAGGCCGAACCAGGGCTGTGCTGGTAACTGAGGAGGGTGAAGGTACCAAGAGCTCCTCAGCACCCTCATCTTCCTCAATCTTGCTGGTCCCTCTGCCATGGCCCTCATCTGCTCCACAGGTGCTAGTGACCACACCTGCCCATGCTGAGGTGGAGAGGCCGCAACCCAAAGTAGGTCCCCAATGGGCGCTTGCACCATGAGGCAGGCCACCATGCTCCTCATTTCCAAATAAGCTGAGAAGTGAGCAGCTTGCCTCCACCTCCTCCAAGGCAACACGGGGATGGGGGTCACTTCATGGGAATATGTGAGAGCAAAGGGTGCCGTCTCGCATAGAGCACTGATGGGTTCACCAAGGTTACCCTTTACACATCGAATTATCACATTTGAGCAATTTTTGAATATAGTTACTTTCACTTCTACGTTCAATTAGAAGTAGAATGATGCCTCATTTACAGTCAATGACATTCATGTGAGGCGGTGCATTGTAATGGTCATATTACAATGTCTGTTTGAAATATGATGGGGCCCATGTTTATGTTGGAAAGGGTAGCAGCAGTTTGAATGTCTGAATCAAACTCATTGATCTTCATGCATTCCTTGCAGGGGATGGGCAGTTCTTACATGTAATTGTGGCATCGATTTCCAAGGATCTTTGCGTGGGAATAACTCAGCAGGGAGTGGCTGATGACAAGTATTATATTGGTGGACCTCACTAAAATCTATTTTGAACAAGGACCCATCTAGCAATGATCCCCTCCTGCACGGTGTCGGCCCTGGCTACATGGTCATGCCTCCCTGCTACTCTGCCATTGGTGGGTTCATCATCCTCATCCATGTACATGGTCTTCCTCATTCTCCTCATCATCTTCCTCCTCAGGGTTTGGAGCTCCGCTCATGACCGCATCACCATCTATTTGGAGGCCCCTCTGCTGCGCAATGTTGTGCAGCATGTAGCACATAGCAACTATTCTTCAAACCCTTGATGGGGCATATTGGAGGGCGATCGAGACACCTGAATCTCATCTTTAAAATGCCAACGGCCTGCTCAATGGTGCTCCTGGTGACGACGTGGCTGCTGTTGTAGTGTTGCTCTGCCTCGGACTCTGGGTTCCTAAAGGGGGTCGTTAGCCAAGTTCTTAAGGAACTTGTCCCCTAGGAGCCATCCACAGATCCACATTGGTGGTTGAAGTAGAAGGAGGAGTTGCAAACTCCTCAGGCGTTGCGGCAGCTGCCGGGAATCTTGCATACACTTGAAGACGGACCTTTTTGTGGTCACAAACCACCTGGACATTGATTGAGTGAACTTACAGTTCACAAAAGGTGTCTGCATGCTGAGCTGGGACCTTTATTGCAACGTGGGTGCAGTCAATGACGCCCTGCACCTGAGGAAGCCTGTAATTTGGGCAAAGGCCTGGCTCTCTGCATTTCAGATGCCAAATCCATGGGAAAACTGAATGTACTTCCCCACTTGAGCAAACACAGAATTAGTCACTTCCTTAATGCATCCGTGTGCTACTGACTGGGATATGCCAGCCAAGTCTCCCGCTGAGCCCTGGAAAAAGCCTGAGGCTTAGAATTTCAGTGTGATGGTTACCTTCACAGCCACTGGCATGGCCTGGGGATCGATGAATTGTGGCTCCAGTTACTGCTGCACCATGTGACAAACATCCATCACAACATCACAGCTCATCCTGAGTCTTCTTCAGCACTGGTTTTCTGTCATATTGAGGTAGGTTTCTACACTCTCCTCACAAGGTAGAACTTGGTTACCCTCCCTCTCCTCCTCCTCCTTTCTGATCCTCATGCCGCAGCCTCTTCCTCCTGACCTTTGGCCCTCCCTCAGGGCTCCAGCTGCTCACCTGGACTGGCTTCTGAAGCCTCTATGTGAGAGGGTGCAATGTCCATTTTCTACGTTCCGTCGGATGAAGCACAATGTGCCCTTTAAAAGCAGTAAATTCTTCCTGCCGCCTGGGGGCAAGAGTCAGTGGGGGCAACAAAAAATTGCCCTGGGTGACCTGCAGCCCGACCCTCCCACTCCCTTGGGTGATGAGAAGAAAGTTGGAGTTAAGCTCTTGACACTTCTGGGCCAGTAAATACAAATTTAAAGATAACTCTACAAGGGTAGCTCACCTCTCTAAAGGAGTACTCTGGCTATCCAAGAAAATGCATAAAGAACAGACTTGGTCTGCTCAGCACAGGTCAGTTTCCACACTGTTGGGATGTCAAAATCTGATATGACTGGAGGCAGCTGATGAGTTAAATGACCAGCTGCCTCTGTGAACCACGCATAGATGAATCATGGCCTGCCCCTCATTCCCACCCCCGTGAAAATAGGAAGTACCATGCTTGGGGGTGGGACTTTGGGTTTCTGTGCTTGTCCACCATTTTTGCTACAAATTCAGGTCCAAGTTTCAGTTTCAAAAGCCTTATGTTTGTAGCAGAAAGCAGCTAGGAGATGTAGTGATTGACCCAATGTTTGAGGTCATAAGAAAGGATGTGATAAAGTAGGAAGCTGTGTGGTTAGTTTTAATTTTCCTTGGTACTTAGAGAACATAAAGACTACGTAGGAGCTTAGAAGGAAGAGTAAAAAGTTTAGAAAAGGACTGAAAACAGTAATATTGATAAATGTGGGTGTCGTTGGCCAGGCTGATATTTATTAAACATTCCTCATTGCCCTGTGTGGTGGGTCTTTTGTTTCACACTATTGAGTGGCTTATATGGAAGGAGTTAGGAAGATGTGGGTTTTATGGAAAGCTAATGGATCACTGGATGCTGTATGTGTTCAACTTTGAAGGCCTTTGAAGAGATTAGTATGCCAAGACTTTAGTTGCATGTTGCATCTTGACAGTATGCCCACTGAGGTATGGGTATGCATGAGAAGCAAACAGAGAACTGTGAAGTTTTGCAAAGGCTTGTCATGGGTGAACACTAAACATAGACAGGATGACAGGCTAAACTTTACAAAATATGCCATATGCTTAGTATATGGTGCTATTGATTGGTCTCATCTCGCCACATCCCTTATAAAGTGTGCTATCTTCTGCATTTATCTCTTGGTACTTCATTCAGCCAGGCCGTTTCTTCCTACCAGATGTGGTGAGCTACTGATGATGGGGAATTTGCCCCAGAATGTCTATCAGGGAAAGCCTCTTTGATTTCACCTCATACTATAGAACATGCACTCTGCCATCAATCTAACAGCAGTCGGAGGACATTCACCTTCTGCCAATTGCGTACAGATACTTTTTTGTGCATCCACATTGGGTGGTCTTCTGACTTTGCCTGGCAGTTCTTATTCCCTCATCTCTAGCCTTTGCAAAGGCCTTTGTGTCTCGTAAAAGGTTCCAACAATTTCCCCAAATGTAGTCATTTACTGACAAGTAACCACCTGCCTTTAATTTTGAACAACAACCCCACAAGGCTGCATGCTCCTCTATCGGTCAGTTTCCCTTTTAAACATGTAGCAATGGTCCCTGCACAAGGTTGTAGCTGTGCAGGGAATGTGTGCAAAATGTTTTCACCAGCAGAATCTGACAGGGTTTGGCACCCATTCCAATAGCGTGGATGTGCCCCACAGCAATAGGGGAATTATCATTAATAATGAATTTAAAAATAATATGTGGAGAGAAGTTTTGAACTTTAAAGTCAAAGGAGCTCGTTTTGACTTTGTCGCAGTTCCATCCATGCAAACAGCCACTAGCCCTGCTCCTGAGATCACTTGCTAGAATAAAAGGCTCAACTTTTAGCATTTGGACAGTTTCTCTGGATGGAATTTTCACTGTGGCGCACCTTTCCCAACGGCAGAACTGGAAGTGGGTGCCACTTCCACTCTCTTGGCTTTTGCCAGTTACCACGTGATTCAAATTAAAATTTAAAATGCCGACATTGTGCATGGGATGCATGTGCGGTCACATGGAGGGGGAAGATTTCTGCCATCAGCTGACAATGCAGCAGGTATGGGTGTGCTCTCAAAGAGCCTCCTGGACTAACAGGGAGGCCCCGCATCTCAACCATCACCTTCCTGCTCAAAGCTGGTATGGGTGTTTTCCAAATTTATAACTCACCTGTAATTATTTCACAACACGCTGTTTTCACTTTATTCATGTGTACAGTACCGTTATTTGTTGAAAGTAGCTTAGTCAGAGAGCTAAATGTACCGGCAGGCCTCATGATTGGCACACATTGCATTAGAAGCAGTTCAGTTCAAAGAAGGTGTACTAGACTAATACCAGGAATAAGCGGGTTATCTAATGAGGAAAAGCTGGACAGGTTAGGTTTGTATCCAATGAAGTTTAGAAGAGTAAGAGGTGACTTGATTGAAACCTTTAACTTCCTGAGGGGTCTTGACAGGGTAGGTGTGGAGAGGATGTTTCCTGTTGTGGGAGAAGGTAGAACTAGGGGGTCATTGTTTAAAAATAAGGGGTCACTCATTCAAGACAGAGATGAGGGGAAATTTTTTCTCTCACAGGGTAGTGAGTCTTTGGAACTCTGCTTCCACCACCCTTTGAGAAAGAGAGTCTTTGAATATTTTTAAAGCAGAGCTAGATAGATGCTTGATTAACAAGGTGGTGAAAGGTTTTCAGGGGTAGACAGAAATGCGGGGTTGAGGTTACAATCAGATCAGCCATGATCTTATTGAATGGCGGAGCAGGCTCGAGGGGCCGAGTGGTCTACCCCTGCTTCTAATTCATATGTTCGTATTGATGGTTACAGGGGTGTTAGGAACATTTTCTTTATTGTGGAAGAAACAATGTTGTGCTTTTGCATTCACCCTTTACTGAACGTTGATCTTAGTATCCTGTGTTGTACTGACCATTCTGTGGGACATGGCTGAACATGCAGGCTCACCTGGCCCTCCCTTCTAAGTATTGCAAAGGAAATTCTCCGAAATCATTCTTAGCTGGAATAATTTAAATATTGTAGGTGAACTCAAAGCCCTGTAAGGACTCTGCCAGCCAACACACTGAAATGGACCCACATGTGGACAGAAGTGCCACTGCCCTTTAGACCCCTCATTTTCTTACCTGGACTGATTGTCCCCAATGCCGCACCCCACTCACCCACTTCACTCCTCTGTGCCCTTGACCCCACTGTCTGCCTTCCCTTGGATCCCTCTTCCACTCCTCCATGCCACCGACACCACTCCACATCCCCCCTCACCACTGACTAACCTATGCCAGTCCTGAGCCTCCATACAAGCTGCCACTCTCCTGCTCCCCTCCCTTGTGCTGCAGAGTTCAACAAGGAAAACCGCTGACCTCAGACACAACTGCACAAAGCCAACTGTTGCACACTGTCTTTAAATGAACATGAACTGGGTGCCATGAGATTCTCATGCACTGCTGACTTAACCTTGAAGGTAGGACATAATTACAAGAAATTTTAATATGGTCAGCATTCAAGGCATGCAAACATATTACAAGTCATAACACGCCACAGGATGGCACGAGGCCTGGCCTGTCACAAACACACTGCTGACTTAATCTCCAAATCTGAGCCCACTATCAGGAAAGCAACATTTCAGCTCCCATCTAGTTAAGTCACTCCAACCACCACTTATCCCACTGTTGCAGACCCCACAAAATTCCCACCTGTCTAGTGGTCTTTCGTCAGTCAGTACCTCAGTTTTTGACCATTAGAAATGCTAAGGTGGTTCTATGGCTCTTGAGTGGTCGCCTAATGCTGCAAATTTACATCCTCATACATGCCAGCTGAGACACAGAACCAACTCAATGGTGAAAACAAAAGCAAGATGCACCCCAGCAAGAAGGGAGAGCTTGTCGAAAGTGCTCTTTTCTTTCTTTGAAGTAAACTCTTGGATGAAGCTTTACTTTGATATGTTGCCCAGGCCTCTCCTTAAGTGACTTGGAGGGGCAAGACATGACATCCATATGTTCCTACATTTTGGAATGGTCGCCAAATTCTACAGCAGCGTTCAACAGCTTACAAGTGAGCAGCGCCAGATGAATAATTAACAGAAAAAGGTGACTTGCAAGAGTTCAATCTCCCAAAACCAGGTCAAAAACTAATATACAAATACTGATAAATATACAAACTGGCAACACTGTAACATATAGCATCTTTTAAAAAAAATATTTGAAGGTACCGTATTATCTAAATTCATGTGGCAGGTAACTCATTCGGTACAATGTGGCTTTAAGAATTTAAGGGGTTTTGAAACAATAAAATTATGTTTTTCCCCCCAAAAAAAACAATCTTAGGTATGCAGATTATGGCCAACGCTCTATACAAGCCTGTGTAGATAATGTCAACAGGGTGTGAGAGCTTTCGCAATCGTATCTAAGGTCACAGCAGAGCTGGTTCAGCTGGAGCTCAATTTGTTTCACTGTTGCATTGTTCTTAAGGTATTAAATTGTGTTTTTTTAAAAAAAAGGATCAGTGCTCCTGAGTGAAAATTGCTGCAGTCCTATCAGGGATTCTGTTAGAGGTCTCATGAATCACTGAGGTACAGCAACAACAACTTGCATTTATATGTCTTTAACATAATAAGATCTCCCAATTCACACAGCTGTAGCCAGACAATGCGTCGATTTGTACATTCACACGATGGACGGTATTCTGACAGAAATAATTACATACCCTTTACAAAACCAACCTGATATTCCTTCCATTGTCTCCCAACAAAGACAAAAATCTACCCTGAATTAGCACAGCCATGAGGCTTTTCCACAAAGCAACATCTTTCTTCAATTATTTTCTGATTCAGAATGCGCCTCAAGCTCTTCAAGTCTCATTTTAAAAATCAAATATTATAAATACAGAGTGTTCACTATTCAAAGCCATTTTCAATAACATCACTGGCATAACAAGAATGAAATGGTTTAAGGGGCCTTCTTTATTCATTGAACTTACATTTTCCTTAAACCACTTTAGTGATGTACTCTGTAGACATTCCCACAGTTTACAGGATTAGATCTGCATTGAAACTAGGGTAAGAGTGAAAGACCCAGAAGTCTAAAACTTACATGCATCCATGTGGAAACAAATACACTTAAAATGCAGAGCAAAATACAGTGCGTCTCCAATATAAATGCACTTTAATTATTAAGAACTAAATATAAATCCTGGAAAATTAGGCAGCAGACCAGTCACTTCCTCTTTTTCTATGTAAACTGGATTAGCATACCATTCTTTGTGGGATTTTCATTTATTTATTTAACCATGCTGCCATCAGTGGAGTATTTTCCCCTCTGTGGTCAAACCCACAACCTTCTGAACCAGGAAGAGGTGTTCGACACTATATAGGAACTCCTATTATTTACAGGTGGAAAAAAAAACACTTGCAATCCTATAACATCTTACACAATCTCAAGACATCCCAAAGCATTTTACAACCAATGGGGTACTTTTGAAGTGTAGTCACTGTTGTAATGTAAGAAATTCAGCTGCCAATTTTAACACAGCAGACTCCCACAAACAACAAAGTGGTAAAAATCAGATGATTTTTATTTTTATTTCAGTGATGTTGATTGAGGGATACGTATTTGCCAGATTACTGAGGAGAATTCTCCTGTTTTGCTTTGAAATAGTGCCATGGGATCTTTTAGGTCCATGTGAGAGGGCAGATGGGACTTTGGTTTAACATCTCATCTGAAAGATGGATTCCCAATGAATGTACTTACACAGGCAACTGAAGCAATGCATTACCCAACATTTTAACAGTAGGCCTAAAATACACCAACTTATAATTAAGATGCCAATATTGTGATGGGGAAATTCTACAGTTTAATAATGAATTGTGGCTAACCAAAAATAATTTTGAACTAAAATTCTCCATTCCTGTAGTACGTTAGTTGCAGTGGGGTACAATTTTTTTCAGACAACAAGAAATAGGAAGTTAGAGAGTATCCATGTGACCATCGCAGACTCTAAATTCTTCTGAATTAATGGCTCTGGTGCCATTTATAATTTGACTACAAGTGTGAAACCACGGCCAGGATGTTCATCTTGGTGTGCGGGCACACACCCGACACGCACGGGCGTGAAATAGTGCACGATGACATCGGGCAAGCATCCCAATGTCAACATGCACTCGTGCAATATTTCAGTCGGCGGGAGTTGGCAGCACACCCGCCAACAATTAAGAGGACTGTTAAGCCCATTAATTAATTAATTAAATTGAATTTTTCCCTGCCCGTCCAACCTTATGGTTGGTGGGCGGGCGAATAGGCCAAGCGCCCTTTGCATTTTTTGCGAAACATCGTCCGTGGGCGGAATGAGGTTTTGACCAATGATTAAAAAAGAAATAAAAACATTTAAAACTAATATTTCGCATCTCCCTGATCATGTGATAGAATTACATGAGGGGACATGTTTTCCTTATTTTTCAATTCTTTATTTGTAATGTTAAAAATCTTCAGCTCCCTGAAGCATCTGTGCCTTCTGGGAACTTTCACTGTGCGCTCCCCCGTGCATGCATACAGTTCAGCGCCCACGCTCCTCCCGCCCCCACCCTGGCAGCGCTGAGGCTCTGAGCGCGCCTTTCACGCTGGCTGGGCCATTAATTGGTAGGTTTCTCGGCTGCTCCCAGGCCTGCCCAACGAGGTAAAAATCCTGCCCCATGTGTTACGTATAAGAACTTTGCAAATTTTTTAAATGAAAAATTTATAACAGAGTTCAGTTCAACACAGCTCAATTTCATAAGTTCTCATTTGAATTTTCTCCTAAGACACTTTTAACTTAAGCTGGGCCTCTTGGAGACTTTCTAAGCCAAAAGCCATTCTTCCAAACATTAAAAGTTGAGGTTAACACAAAAAAGCAACTTTCTTTTATGGACTCATCTTTTTATCATTATGGCGCTGCACATGTCCTCGGTCTGTGCAATTTGTGAGGTGGGGGGGGGTTGGTTTCCCAGCAATGATCCCATTGCTGCAAGCCTTGCTGAACATTTACTCAAGTGTATCAGACTGTTCAGCAGACTGCAGCTGAATATTGTGATGCTGTACTGCTTATGAGTAAAAACTATCCACATTTCACTGCTTTATGAAAATGATTTAGCTTAAAATGACTACAGCAAACTCAGCAAAATTACTGGTGATAATATTGCGTTCACACAGCCAAGCTCCACATAAAATCAGTTTCTATTTTCTCAAATCAAAAGAGCAGAGTTACAATCTCATGGAAACTTTTGTAAAGTAAATAAAGCAACGGCCTGGAAATATTTTGTTAACGAGAAGTAAACGGCTTGATAGCATTTTAACCCGACAGTAATGGTGACCCACAGGTAAAACGATCTGACCCCTAGGCCTGGATTTGCACTCCTGAGTTGGGTAGTACGAGTCAGGAAACCTCCTGGTTTGCCACATACACTTTGACAGAAACTCACCCGAATGGTGGGATCTTTGCTCTGGAGTGGGGATGGGGGGCGGGGGGGGGTGCAGGTTCAGGATAAGTCAAGTCAATCCAGATTTAGATTGGAGGTGGCCACAGGGGTTGCCAGGTGCTGAAGCGGGCACCCCTCATACCCACCCACCCCCTACCCACACCTCATGCCCCATCCATACCAACTCATGCCAACCTACCCATCACCCTTTGCCCTTACACCAATGCTAACTCACCTAGTATGCACCATGGGCAAACCTCAGAAACCATGATGACATGAAATAAAATAAAGCTCTAACTATCTATTACAACCTTTATTAAATTCTGAAAATATCCATGCAAGAATGCCCATTACATACAAACATGCGAATTAGAAGCAGGAGTAGGCCATTCAGCCCCTCGAGCCTACTCCGCCATTCAATAAGATCATAGTTGATCTGATTGTGGCCTCAAATCCACATTCCAACTATCCCTGATAGGAAGTCAATCTACCTCTGCCTTAAAAGTATTCATTGACCCTGCCTCCACCCTTCCCAAGAAAGAGAGTTTCAACGATTCGTCTTTGACCATCAGAGAAAAAAATTCTCCCCATCGCAGCTTAAAAATATGGAGTTCCCCATTTAAGACGGTCTCCCCTGGTTCTAGTCCCTGCCACAAGCATCCACCTTGTCAAGTCCCCTCAGGATCTTTTATGTTTCAATAAGATCACCTCTCAATCTTTAAACTCCAATGGATACAGACCTAGCCTGTGCAACATTTCCTTGTAAGATAATGCCCCATGCCAGGTATCAGTCAAGTGAACTGCTTCTAATACATTTATATCATTTCTTAAATAAGGAGATCAAAATTGTACACACTACTCTAGATGTGGTCTCACCAACCATATAACTGTCGAAAAACATCCCAACTTTTATATTCCATTTCCCTTGCAAAAAATGACAACATTCCATTTGCCTTCTTAATCACCTGCTGTGCCTACATGCTAACTTTTAGTGATTTGTGTAGCAGGACAATGAGATCCCTCTGTACCAACTAGTTCTGCAATCTCTCTCCATTTAAATAATATGCTGCTTTTCTATTTTTCCTGCCAAAGTGGACAAGTGCACATTATATACATTATACTCCAGCTGCCAAATTTTTGCCCATTCACTTAACCTATCTCTGTCTCTCTGCAGACTCCTTATGTCCCCTTAACAACTTACTTTCCTACCTATCTTTGTGTGATCAGCAAATTTAGCAACCATACATTTGTTGCCTTCATTCCAAGCTATTGATATAGATTGTAAATATTTGAAGCCCTGGCGCTGACCCCTGTGGCATTCCACCCACCACATCTTGCCAACCCAAAAATGAATCATTTATGTCTACTCTCTGTTTCTTGTTAGCTAACCAATCCTCTAAGCATGCTACAATGTTACCACCTACACCATGAGCTCTTATTTCAATACATTTAAATCCCCTCAAATACTTAATCCCTTATAAAAACAAGCAGACTTGTATTCATAACCCCACATCAAAGACAGCTAATCCTTTAATAATCTATTTGAGCTGTCAGTCAAATTGTGAACATAGGACCCCCCACTGAGATAATTATAGGTTGTGGAAAGCAACCAAGCATTAATTATATAATGATAGCCCTTGGAGTAATGTCAACAAACAGTGAATGCAACTGCTAGACATTTTTTTTAAAGCGCTCACTGACACAGGGAGCCTATCTTTAAAAAATTTAAAGGGCTGGGGATTTAAATAACTTCACACCTTAACAGTTCTACACACCATATCTGCCCTTCAAGAGCACACTAAGAGCAGAGCATGACTACTATAAAAATTTGTAACTCCCACACTATGGGTTAAGGCTCTTGTTGCAGCAAGAATGGGTCTGCTTGAACTCAGCACTGAGTTCACATGGCCCTACTGAGTCTGTGTGATTCACGCCCCACTTTTTTTTTCCCTAATGGCAAAAACGGGATCTGTTGGAAATAGGGATGTGACATTCAGGTCCGGGTTTCACTGGAAGGTCTGTGGAGTCTCCATGACTCTGCAAAAATCCAGACCCTAGTGTTCAAGCCAGTAGTAAACAAATCACCCACCCCTCAATTCTCCTGCTTTTAAATGTTTAAAGTAGTAAAGATTTGTTCTTTTGTCACACTTTTTTTGTTTTAAATCCATCAATACTGCTATAACAAACCTGGAGCCGTTTCCTAGGTAGGTGCAGTTTAGCGGTGTTAAATTATTTTTGGCTGGTTACACTCCTGTGAGGCATTTTACTACATTACAGGCACTTTATAAATGCAAGTTCTTGTTACTACCTGTTCCAAGGTGAGGAATAGCGGTTACAAAAAAAGAAATTTCAGCTGCTGCGTTGTAACCTGGATTTATCCACATGGTCAGACATTCCCAGTCTCTATTTAAAGCAACTGGTCGATTCATTATGACTGTTAAACAAAGGCATTAGCAAATTTGCAGACCATCGTTGAATCTCTGGTAACTGGCAGCCAGAGTGCGAAAGATACCAAGGGATAGGCAAACCAATTTATCAGTGGAATTAACTTATTGCCTCCTTTCGGTACACTTTGATAGGTCAATGAGTTGCATGTTGACAAAGAATAGGACCAATCTCTTATCCCACCATCAAAATGAAGTCTTTAGCCATAAACTCCATGACCAATTAGTTCTTTAAGTAGATAGAGTTTGCCTAAATAAAGTCCGTTAGGTTGAAATGCCAAATGACAACATGTATTTATACCCAAAATACAGTTTGTACAGATCTTTAAAAAGAAAATTGTCTATTTTTGATCTTCTTCCTCTGTATGTTTGATCTGTCTTTTCCATCAACTCTATTTCCCTCAGTTGAATAGTGTCCCCGTCAAATATTTTACATAATCGGAAAATGAATCCTCCAGATCTACATTCCCTCCTTAAGACAGGTTGGTTGGGGCCATAAAATACTAAGGTAGTATACTGCCGCAGCTCTGACTGCTTTATACCAGTGTCTGCATTATAATAAAGGTAACAAAAAAAATGATCAGACTAGCAATATCCAAACCTAGATTTGTATTGTTACTGCACTTATGTGGAATTCCAGCAACAAAGCTAAATCATAAAACAGCTCCAACTAACTTTCTGTTTAAAGTGTAGTACAAGAGTAATAAATAGAGCATGTCATGATTAGCCAAATAATTTGTGAGACAACCAGAGCACTTGTTATCTGCTCAGCCTTACGTCCAGAGATTTGTTGTACAACACTTCAGAAACAAGGTTGCATCACTTAAGATGCTGGAAAAACAAAGCTTATTGCAACAAGTAACATTTATCTAATTTAATATGAACATGTGATCTCATAGAGCCAAAAAGCTAAGGTCTCATTATTGGGGCCTGAATCTGGCCAGAACGGAGGCCGTGATAGGGAAAAAAGCAAGGTCATGTGCTGGACATCCTGCCTTCGTTTTCAGCATTGCTAAATTTCCCAAGGGATGAAGGAGAAGGAGACACTATCCTGAGCACAGGATCTACAGGCAGGGGTGAAGATTCCTGGAAATGACTGAGAACTGGTACCGAAGGAGACTGTGCCTCTCTAGGCAAATGGCCCAAGACATCTGTGCCCTCGTCAATGCGGACCTCTGTGGCATCCCATAGGTGGCTGCACACCAGTGCATCACCCAGGTGACATGCTCTCTTCTCTAAGGTTGGACAACATGTTAGGTTCACAACTGATGTGGCATCACAGAGGGTACTGTGTGCTGTGCTTGGACCAGTCAGGTGGTGCCCTCCAATACCCTCCTGCAAGGGTCCTGGTCATTGTGGTGGTCAGCTGCACTCTCCATAGCATGGCACTCCAGAGACATGGAGACCTTGAGGACGGTGAAGCCCTGAAAGGGGACAGCTCATCAGGGGAGGAACAGGAGCAAGAGGTAAGATAGGAAAAGGAATTGGAGGCATAGGGAGATGACACTGAACACAGAAGTGCCCCTGCTGCATGATGAGGGCCTCCTCCTGCCACTCTCCTGGGAGAGAACTTCCCTCCTCTCCCTCACGGTGCCAGGCCTCCGGTTCCCTTGTGACATCTCACTTCTCTGTGGTGCAGTGGCACAAACTCTCCACCTCAGGGCAGCCATCAGCCTCAGTAATGTTTCCCTTGGGTATCTGAATGACTCCCCTACTTCATCTGACCCCACCTTTATTTCTGCCCCCATCAGCTTTAATTGGAGAAGTCACCTGTCTTCATATCAATTAAAGGCTTGCCTCCCCAAAGAATCTCAACTTAAGTCAATTTTCCACCGGGTTTCTGACACAAAAACAGACCCAGCTCCTATTTCCCACCTCCATTGCAATAAGTAGCCCCTAGTGGCTGGAGCCAAAGCTTGAGAAGGGGGCATTGTGTCTAATGATTTACAACAATTCAAGTGACGGAAGCTTTAAGGAATTATTTTTGCCTGCTTATAATGATACATTGCCGAGGATGTTATTTTATAATAACAATATGCAAATGTTCCATCTAAAATGTGATATCAATCACATTGGCTTGATGACATCACCGCTTCACTTTCAACTCCTTACAAACTAATATTCTTTTTGTTTTAAATCAGGCTGGTGTGTGTTACCTTTACACTCTGGCCAGCATCTTACGGCGCCGCTGTGGTGTGTCTCCCCCCACCCCGCACCCCGGTGGATGCAGCGAGCCATTTAAATCTCCATTCAGTTCAGTGGGGCCATGATATCTCATCGGGCAGGAAGGGCTGTAAAATCCTGGCCTCTGTGATGTAAGCGATGAACATACTCATTTTATTTTAAATAAAAGCAGAAAACGCTGGAAAAATTCAGCAGGTCCGGCAGCATCGGTGGAGAGAGAAACAGTTAACGCTCCGAGTCTTCTGAGGAGCTGACTCTTCTTCAGCTGTGCGGACTCGAAACGTTAACTCTGTTTCTCTCTCCACTGATGCTGCCAGACCTGCTGAGCTTTTCCAGCATTTTCTGTTTTTATTTCAGGTTTCCAGCATCCACAGTATTTTGCTTTTGTTTTATTTTAAATAGGGAGGCAGTGGCGTAGTGGTATTGTCACTAACTAGTATCCCAGAGGCTCAGGGTAATGCTCTGGGGACACTGGTTTGAATCCCACCACAGCACATGGTGAAATTTGAATTCAATAAAAATCTGGAATTAAAAGTCTGATGTTGACCATGAAACCATTGTCGATTGTTGTAAACAAAAACCATCTGGTTCACTGATGTCCTTTTAGGGAAGGAAATTTGCCGTCCTTACCTGGTCTGGCCTACATGTGACTCTAGACCCACAGCAACGTGGTTGACTCTTAAATGCCCTCTAAACAAGGGCAATTAGGGATGGGCAATAAATGCTGGCCGAGCCAGCTACACCCATGTCACATGAATGAATGAGAAAAAAGGTTGGTAGCTTTGTTAAACTAGGTTTTTCAGAGGAAAGGCATAAGACAAGGGTATCCTTTAGTGCTATCATTTCTGATTCCACTTATGAACTGCCTTTGAACTCCATAACATTTCTGATTCTACCAGATAACCTCAAACATCATTGCAAACATTTATAACGCTATAAGTAAAGAAAAACATTTTCCAAGATCTGCTTCTCACTAATTGAAATTTATGCTTTTTAGTTTGAATGCCTTAATAGGTCTTAAAATAATATTCTCAGTTCACTGCATCTTTCCACCATTTAACACTTTATGCTATTTCTCTAAGGATTTACACAGATCTTCTGCCAAATGGTGGATAAGCTGGAGAACCCCTATGGAAATCTACCTCCCATAATTCTCATCCCAGCACCCCCATCAACCTTCTCTCATAGGCTGTACATCTTTAGCTTCTCGAATCTTTCCTTATAGATTAACCCCTCTACAACAACCAATCTTGTTGCTTGTCTCTGCATCTTTATCAATACATGTATATCCAAAAGAGGTTATTTGGAGATCACTAGCAAATTATGCAGGGCCTCTTCCCATATGGTACAAATGTGATCTTCCATTGATTAACCTACAGTGTCCCCTTAGATTATTGTATAGATACAGGAGCACTAATTTTGTTTAAAATACCTGACCTTCACTCAGCAAATCCATTACATGGCAAGGGTGAGATTGTAAGTACACTGCATCAGGGCTTACAGATCCAACATTAATTACAATTTTACTGATTACCGTATTGTAGGTTATCTCATGGCATCAAGTCACGGAAATATGATTCCAGTATCTGAAGCCATGATGAACAGTGCTTGAATGCAATTTCTCTATGGAAATATTAATAGCTCATTTCTGAAATACTACTGGGTTTCGCATCAAAACAGTCAAGATGCTCATTAAAAAGTCTCAGTATACATTTGTTTCAAGCTCTCCATTTACAATCAGCCTACTGGTTAATTGTAATTTTTTTGGTAAATACTTAAGCTACGCTCCCACTCAGTGCCTCCAACCACACAATGCTACTTCAAACTTGCTCAACTCTCATATCCTACTCTCATCACCAAAACAATTTGCTTTTCCATTAACCTCAAAGGAGGAAAAGGAGAGATTGACAAAGATGTCATGAACATAAGGACAAAGGGGTGTTAACTGGCTAAAGGAGGTGCTGATGTTGGTATTAATATCAGGAAGTAGAATGTGGTAATAATAGGACAAGGGTAAGCATTTTGGAAAGAACAACATGAAAGTGACAGATGGCCCTAATGGGGGGTAGGGTGGGGGGAAGGGATGGTGGTGGGAAAAAGGATTGAAAATAGGATAAAAGGTGGGGATAAAACAATGAATACAAATGAAAATACATAAAAATAAATGGATAAAAAATAAAAATGAATATTGAAAAAAGGGGATCAAAAAGGGGTGAGGATGGAGAAGAGAGTTCACGATCTGAAATTGTTGAACTCAATGTTAAGTCTGGAAGGCTGTATTAAGCAGAAGATGAGGTGCTGTTCCTCCAGATTGCGTTGGGCTTCACTGGAGCATCATA
Source organism: Cetorhinus maximus (assembly GCF_964194155.1). Classification (NCBI taxonomy): domain Eukaryota; kingdom Metazoa; phylum Chordata; class Chondrichthyes; order Lamniformes; family Cetorhinidae; genus Cetorhinus; species Cetorhinus maximus. Next base: position 135,130,232 of record NC_135884.1, on the reverse strand, counting down.
ATGCATATTTCACCAGTAGTAATTTGATGTGGCTGCCTTGCTGATAGAAAGGGAGGTACAGCAATCAAGGTGACAGGACAAGAGTGCCAGATGAACACAACAAGTGAGTATTTGACAAAAGTAAATCACAACATTGAGCTAAGTCAACAAAGACAATAACTTCTATTTGTATAGAGCCATTAATAGTAGAACACTCCAAGGTGCTTCGTAGGAATGCTATAAAAAAAATTGACACTGAACCACATAATGAGATATTAGGGCAAACTACTAAAGAGGTAGGTTTTAAGGGACGTCTTCAAAGAGGGATAAGAGCAAAAGAGGGTGTTGGATCCTAGTCGCCAGTTTGTTGGATACTGTTCACACGCTTGTTTTAAGGGGTGGCTAATTTGGCATTAATGATAGAGTTGAGTAGCAGACACTTTGTCGGTAAAAGCTCTATTTATTTACAAAGGTACTAGCAGCAACTAAACAAGTGCTTATTCTTCAAACTCTATCTCTACACTATTCTAACTACTAACTACAGACTACAAGCTCAGAGGTAGCCCGCGCTACTCAGCTTTTAGGTACTAAGATCATGTGATATTCCATTATAACATTCTTCTTAAAGGCATATTACACATCAGATTACCACATAGACAGAGAGGTTTAGGGAAGGAAATTCAGAGTTTAGGGCCTTGGCAGTTGAAGGTACAGCAGCCAATGACAGATTGATTAAAATTGGGATGCTCAAGAGGCCAGAATTAGAGGAGCATAGATATCTCAGAGGTTTGTAGGGCTGGAGGAGATTATTGAGATAGAGAGGGATGAGGACAGCAGTGGATTTGAAAACAAGGATAATAATTTTTTTTAAATCAAAGCTTTGCCTAGCCAGGTAGGTCAGTGAGCAGAAGGGTGATGGGTGAACAGGACTTGGTGCGAGTTAAGATGTGGGCTGTAGAAATTTGAATGACCTTAAGTTTACCTAAAGGAGGTTAGAGCTGAGAGGACAGCCAGCAGTGCATTTGAAAAGTCAAGTCTAGAGGTAAGAAAGGCATAAATGAGGGTTTCAGCAGCTTCCGAGCAGAGACAGGAGTGGAGTAACGTTATAGAGATGGAAATAGGCGGTCTTGGGGACAGCACAAATATGTGGTTATGAGTTCATTTCAGTGTCAGATATGACCATAAAGGCTGCAAACAGAGTGGTTCAGCCTCAGAAAGTTGCCAAGGAGACGGGTGGCATCAGTGGCTAGAGAATGGAGTTTTTGGAAGGGACCAAAAACAAATGGTTTTGGTCTTCCCAATATTTAGTTAGAGGAAATTTCTGCACATCCAGGACTGGATGCTGGACAAGCAGTCCAACAATTTAGAGACAATGGAAGGGTTGAAGGAGTTGTTATTGAGTAAAGCTGGGTGTTATCAATGACTAACTGCAGATCCTTTTAGGACTCTGGAGGCAATGGTGTTGGAGCAAGAAGAGAAGCCATTGCTGGAGAAACACTGGCTACAATCAGTTAAATATGAGTGGAACAAAACAAGGGCTATTCCACTGAGCTGGACAGTGAAGGAAAGGCATCGGAGGAGAATGGTGTGGTCAAATGCCTCTAAAGTATGTCGCTCAAGGATGGATTGTGTACCATGATCACAATCATAAAGAATGCCATTTCTGATTTGTTAAGGCCCTTTCAGTGTTGTACAAATAAAACTTTTGCATATTGAGGTGAACAATAATTCTGTGAGGTCCACGGTAAATCTCAACCTATATCTAAGTTCTTGATTTTCTTGTTATCTCTTTAATGTTAGTAAGTTTGCAACATTCAGACCAGAAACTGATGAATGGAAGAATTTCTGTAAAGTTGGCATTAAGAGTATATGACACACTTCCTGCTGCTGGTCACCAGAATAAACTCAGTAAAGACTTCCCAGTTCATCTGTGATTTGCATATGATTTGCATCAGAAGGCGCACATGCTTTCCCTTTTGTGTTTCAAACACGGTTGGTGCAGTTATCTACAGTTTGCACATCACACCTGCACACAAAGCCGCCACACTTCCTCTACAGGCTTTGACTTCTGTTAACTCTTTGAGGGCGGAAATTGGTTTTATCAGTTTCAGGGAAATCAATGTTGCTTTCCATCACTGCGCTCCAGCCCACCTCCAGAAACGTCAATTGTCCAAAAGGTGAATATTTCAAAAGATAGCAAGAAGAGCACTGCAATGGAACAGTCTGTCAAGAAAATGGAAAATTGTGATCATTTGTTACCTTTGGATGCAATGAGTCGTTACACACAAGTTATCATTCATCATTTGTGAAGCTTGTATCATTTCCATACAGGTGGTGGTTTTTAAATTCACAATTGAGATTGTGTGTTATCCTCCCACCAGCAGATAATTTTTTTCTTGGTTCAACTTCTGTCATTATTTCCTTCCTTTCTTGAAGGCAGTGATTTGTGCTCATTTGCAGGTTTATTGATATCTTACCCAGTGGGTCATGTGTGAGATTTTTGGTAAGTAACTTGACCATGAGGAGGGATCACAGGTAACCTTCACTCATTGTTGATGCACATCCCCAACACCAGACACAACCACCATTTGAATTTATATAGTGCCTTTAACATTGTAAAACACCCAAAGACAGTTCACAGGAGCATCATCAGGCAAAATCTGACATTGAGGCTCACAAAGAGGTAATAGGACAAATGACCAAAAGCTTGGTCAAAGAGATGGGTTTTAAGGAGCAACTTAAAAGAAAAGAGAGAGGTTGAGAGACAAAGAGATTTAAGGAAGGAATTTCAGAGCTTAGGGCCCAAGCAGTTGAAGGCACTGCCGCGATTGATGGAGCGATGGAAATCGGGTATGCTCAAGAACTAATTAATTAAAATAGATTTATTACCAGCCAAAGGACAGCAAGGACAACTGTACAGTCCCCAGCATGTCCAGCTAGTTCTACACAGTGCAGGGGTCTTGCCAGAGACACTTCTGATTTCTATCACTCAGAACCACGCCATATGGCTCATTTACTGATTGAGCTATTAGGGGAGGCTCTTCTACTCATTTCTCTTTATTCTTTTTTGAACTCTTCTGCTCTTAACTTGACCACATTTTTTAATTTGCTTCTACACAGTTTGAAGCAGTTTTTGCAGCTGTTCCTTTTGCTACCAAACAGAATAAAGCTCCCTGGTAGGAAAAAAGCCTTTCTAACTGGACACGGGCCAGCATGTCACATGCATGTTACGTGTGATTACACAAAAGGAAAGAAGCTGATCCAGTTTCGTTCTGCCGGGCAGATGAGCTACAGCATAGCTAGGTTCTCCAAAAAAACTCTTTCAATTGCAGGGTGCTTGGCACCAGAAGGACCCTGTGGCAGACACAATGGCTGGTGTTGGCCATAATTCCTGGCCCCACTGCTTTCTCCTTCTCAGTGATGAAGCCTGTCGAAGAATGAAACTGAGAATGTACAGAACTCATTTCAAAAGCAGCTCTGCACCATAAAATTAATATGAGACCCCAAAGACAAGTGAGCTTTAGTCCAGTTTCTAATGGCAGGAGTCCACAGCAAAAGTTGCCAACACTTTAGTGTTAATTAAATGGCAAACCAATTCAAAGAGGCCATAAGGGCGAGAAATGCAAATACTGCATTATTCGAATAGTTGATGATTTCTTCAGAGGCCCCACTTAATTTCCATTAGTGGGGCAACATATTGGAAGCTTCATCTGCAGCTTAGCAATGATGTAGTCGCTTTGCAATGTTGCAAGCTGTCATTGGGTGAAACGAGAAAAAATGTTCCATTCTACAGCATAATATTCATCAACTTAAGAAACAAATGTTACCCTGCAGATTCCCAATGCTCCTTCCTGGCAAAATGGGAGAAAAAGAGGACAGATTTTTGGACATAAACCATGGCAAAATAAATAGCAGGACTCAGCCATGTCCCATGCCTGAACAGCACTCGGTGCACTTCTGATGGCAAAATGGGTCAGGCGTCTCTGGCTGCTAAACAGTCATTCGGTCCTAGGTGCCTGATTGTTGTAGCATTATGCTGCTCAAAATCCAGCAGTACTGAGCACAGTAAGCACTGGGCATGGTCTGTTCATTTATGTGGGTTCTTCTGTGTCCTAACATTCCTTTAAAGCGAGTGCTGAGAGGCACCAGCCAAACACAATGCCCCTCCTGGCCCAGCAACAATACGTGCCATTGTAGCCGACCGCTCACCAATATTCCATTCACCTAGCAGGCTGTCTCCCAATTCCCAACTAGTGTCTGCAGCTTGCCAGTCACCAGGCACATCCTCATAAGTAAATGGAACTTCAGCTAATCGTCCACCAAAGTAACAGTGAACAATTGGGAGAACTCCCAGAAAAATTCCCCACATACATTTTGGAGGCACAGAGAAATAATTTGTTAGTTTACAGGGGGAGGGGAAATCATGAAAATAAAGTAAGTTCGATCTCGGGCAGGAAGGGGTTGGCGGGGGGGGGAGGGGCGCCTCCATCAGGAGCTCCCTTCTGACAGGGAGCACCCTCCCCTTATGGTCCAGTGACCACCGGACCTACCTCCCCCCGCACTGGTCTATCCCCCTGGACCCGGGTCGCGCGCCCCCCCCCCCCCCCCCCCCCCCCCCCCCCCCCCACCCTCGGAACAAACCCAGGCCTTCCTTACCCTTCCTGCCTTCAGACCCCTGCCACTTACCTGTCCTCCAGTTCCCGTGACTTAGTGTCAGGCAGCTCCCTGCAGTGCCTCTTCTGGCTACTGCAGCGCTGTGCCTGGAGGGACTGGAGAGCTGCCAGCCAATCTGATTGGCCAGCAGCTATCCAGGCGAGACTTCCTCCAAGTGAGGGGCGGAAGTCCCATCATATGCCAATCAACACTTGTTGGAATGTTACTTGCCACTTGTCAGCCCAAGCCTAGATATTGTCCAGGTCTTGCCGAAGCAGTCCATGTCCAAATGCAGCAAGATCTGGACAATATCCAGGCTTGGTCTGACAAGTGGCAAGTAACATTTCTGCCACACAAGTGCCAGAAAATGACCATCTCCAACAAAAGAGAATCTAACACTGACGTTCATTGGCATTACCATCACTGAATTCCCCACTATCAACATCCTGGGGTTACCATTGACCAGAAACTGATCTGGACTAGCCATATAAATAATGTGGCTGCAAGAGCAGGTCAGAGGTTAGGAATCCTGTGACAAGTAACTCACCTCCTGACTCCCCAAAGCTTGCCCACCATCTACAAGGCACAAGTCAGGGGTGTGATGGAATACTTCCCAATGACCAAGATGAGTGCAGCTCCCACAACATTCAAGAGGCATGACACCATCCAGGACAAAGCAGCCTGCTTGATTGGCACCAGATCTACAAACATTCACTCCCTCTATCACCGATGCATAGTAGCAGCAGTGTGTACCATCTACAAGATGCACTGCAGGATTTTACCAAGGCTCCTTCAACAGCACCTTCCAAACCCATGACCATTTCCATCTAGAAGGGCAAGGTCAGCAGATACATGGGAATATCATCACCTGAAAGTTCCTCTCCAAGTCAGTCACCACCCTGACAACACTGTGGGTTACCTACACCACATGTGCTGCAGCAGTTCAAGAAGACAGCTCACCATCACCTTCTCAAGGGCAGCTAGGGATGGACAATAAATGCTGGCCCAGCCAGCGAAACCCACATCCCGTGAATGAATTAAAAATGGCATCAGAGCTGCTGGAGTCAGTGGGGATGTGTTCCCTGACACCCCCGCCATCCTGAAAATTCAGGCCTATGATTCTATGATTGAGAGCAGTCTGGGAGTGCGTCATCTGTTCAGTGATATATGCATCTTGAGGGACTGAAGAAATGGGGAAGGGAAGAAAATAGTTTGAAATCTCAACAGTCTCTCTGTCTTATTGTTCTGAAGTTCAAAGGCAAATATGAATAGATTATGTGGTGAATCCTACCACCATACACCTCTCACAGAATTTGAAATCAGAATTGTTGATTTATTTGGGAAAGGGTCTGGCAAAAACTTTGGGCTGGATTTTAGAGGAGGTGGTGGGAATTGGGAGGTGGGTTCACTTTTGGATTGTGAGTCCACCAACAACGTGAACTGGGGACTGATCACTATTTTGGTCAAAGTCTAATTGGTGGGGGAGGTCGGCAGTGAGGGCCAATTAGTGGAAGTGGGACATCAGGGAAGCAGGCCATGCAGGTATTGGTATGGCTGCCATTTGTGAACGATTTTTAAAAAAAAAAAATCTGCAACTTCAAATTGGCCAGGGCAGATGGAAAACTGGAACACAGGATAGGGTAAGAAAATTTTCGTGCTATTAAAATTGAACCATTGCGCATTAGATTGTTGTCAATTATTGTCTCCTTACTTACATAAATGGAGCCAATTAACGTTGCAAGTGGCTTTACTTTCCCATTCCACCTCCCCACCGTCAAAAGTTGGCAGAGTCAGGAACGAAGGTGGCAGACTGGCATGCAAGCCATTGGCATTTTTTGGTTGCCCGCCTCTGTGTCAACCCGATTCACGCACAAAATCTATCCCTTTCGGTCTGAAGAACTCATTTTCTGAATAATAGAATGATAACACTTGAAACTACCTGTCTGTCCCACATACACTTAAATAAAATTAATTCAAAGGCACTATTTTTAAACTTCAATGAGCTACAGCTGTGTCTTTTACACTTGCTGCCCTGCACTGTCATGAGTAATATAAAAATATGCAAGTTCTTTTGTATTAATCCACTTGGCTGTGTTGAGGAATATCAAATGGGAATTATCAAACATTGGTAACTGAGTGAACAAAAGTTTCATGCCATTACCTCAATGCCTAAATTCTCAATATACAACCCTTCCTACCAGGAGTGCAAACTCAAAAAACCAACTCATAATGATATATTACAAGAAAAATGACTTGTATCTATATAGCATTTCTGACATCAAACAATGTCCGAGGGCATACCACAAAAGTATAAACAGACAAAAATTGATGCTGAACCAAAAAAGGAGATTGGAAGAGTGACCAAAAGCCATGGTCAAGAAGGTGGGGTTTAAGGAGGGTCGTAAAGGGGGAGAGGGAAGGAAAGAGATGGAAAGGTTTTGGGAGGGAATTCCAGAGTGTAGGGCAGCACCATCAATGTTGAGGCAAAGGGATTTCAGGATGCACAAGAGACCAAAGTTGGGAGGAATGCAGAGCTCTCAAAAAGCTGTAGGGCTGGAGAAAGTTACAGAGGAAGAGAAAGGCCTCTATTAATCTAAGGTATTGGGTGTTGGGCGGGGGGCAGTGTTGGATGTGGTGGTAAAGGGAAGCTGACCAGGCAAACTATGGAATAGTCATGTCTAGAGATAATAAAGGTATTGATAGGGGTTTCAGCAACAGACTGCCAAAGCAGGGGCAATAATCAGGGGTATTACAGACGTGGAGGGTCTTTGTTAAGGAGTGGAATTGGGAACAGTACTGCTCAGATTAACATTAGGTCAGACCACAAGTTCTGGTTAAGAAAATAGACAAATTATTTTAGAGGGCTGGAAATGCATATTTTGCTACTAATATTGCATCTATATAAACTTCAATAAAAATTAAATTGAGATCTATTTGTTTTGTCAAAGTTCATCATGGAGGTACACACTGGTGCAGATTCACTGCTAATTAGACAATAAACCTCTATACATGACAGATGCATGTGACCTTAAGCATTTCATTCTGTAGCCAGGTATACAAACCACAAGGCTATTACAAAAGGAAGTGTATACTGATGGACGATTAGCAAAATTTCAGCAGGAGACTTGAGGGCTAACCTTCTTAATCTGACACAACAAAAGGAAGCTTTGTTTCTGATCACTGTACAAAACAAGAAGACAGCACTAAATAGACTAATCTAGTCTACTAGCTACCACTCCATTGTTTACCTATGTAAGTACTTAAGGGAAAAGACAACCGATGGCAAGGATCATTTAAAATAAAGCTCTTATCTTATAGAAGATTTTAAAAATATTTATAATTCACATATTCTTTGTCAAAAAATGAAATACTTTACATTAAAGGAAAAAGTTACGTAATTCAATTATGAAATTTCCACTCCAAGGGTGAGATCTTATGGACGCCCCCACCCTCGTCAGGTGTGTTTTCGGGGGGCGGGGGGGGGCATGTAAAATATGAGGGTTGGCTAGGCCACCACCCCCGAGAAGTCACTCCCCCTTCCTTCTTCGCCACCCGCCCTCCAAAACCTGGCCCCATGCCCTATGCCCCCTCCCTGTTCTCGGATCCCTCCCCACCCTAAAAGCCCAGGACTTAACTTCCTGCAGCAACCACTGGCCCCCTTCATGCTCCTTCCTGCAACTCCAGCAGCCAAACCGATTGACCAGCAGCTCTGGAGGGCAGGACTTCCTCTCACTGAGGGGCAGAAGTCCCACTCTAAGCTAGCTCAGCCTTCCCCAGCGTGCTTTGGCTGCGGGGCAGGCATCATTCCGGCATGTTGGCTGCCAGTCAACTTTCCCTCTGGGGGTGCGAGCAGTTCGCACCCCCATAAAATTCAGCCCCATATTTCTATTGGATGATGATGTCAGAATTTACTTTAAAGAGGAACCATCTTTTCCGCTTTTTAAAAAATTTATTCTTTCATGGGATGGGGGTGTCGCTGGCTAGGCCACTGTACAAAACCCCACCCCCCCCCACCCGAAAACACACCTGGCTGGGGGGAGGGTCCATAAGGTCCCACCCTTGGAGTGGAAATTTCATAAATGAAAAAGTTACGTAATTCAATGTAAAGTATTCCATTTTTTGACAAAGAATGTGAATTATAAATATTTTAAAAATCTTCTATAAGAGCTTTATTTTAAATGATCCTTGCCATCGGTTGTCTTTTCCCTTAAGTACTTACATAGGTAAACAATGGAGTGGTAGCTAGTAGACTAGATTAGTCTATTTTAGTGCAGTCTTCTTGTTTTGTACAATTGCCCATTCCTAATTGCCCTTGGTGCCGAGTGGCCTTCTTGAACCACAGCAATACACGTGGGCATTTTGCTTATGATGAATAAAATTCGCCTGGATAAATGAGTAAATCAAATTGCATCAGCACAAAAAGCAAAATATTGCAGAGGCTGAAAATCCAGAATGTTCAGTTCCCAGGGTGGGTTTACACCTGAAATGTCAACTGATTGTGTTTTCTTGACAGATGATGCTTGACCTGCTAAGTGTCTCCAGTGTTTTCTGTATTTGTATTTGTCGGTAAATAATGCATTAAATATAATGCAAATGTCGGCAGTTAGTCAAAGAGGATCACATTAACGACACACGTGAAATTTTGTCCTACTTGAGGCAATGAGGTGCTCTGGCTTTTAGCACCTTAGCACTCCCAGGTTCCACATTTTAGCTCCTCAGATATCTCTGGTCCATGGTGAATTCTCATGATTTTGGCTCCCAACCCCACCTTAAGTTTGCACTTGACATGAAGTAATGGACAGCCATGTATAGCAGATGAAACAGTGCTGCACCAACGAGGGAGTCTGCTTGTTGTCCAATACATAAGCCACTAACTACATGTGGCTAATTGAGAATTCAGATGGTGCTGACTGCATTTTTGATTGGTAACTACCAACCTCTTTGGGCATGTAATCTAAGTACTCATTCGCATGCTCCATGTATGTGTACTGTAATTCTATTGGGTGTTTGCTGGTAAAATGGGATGAAGAAAAGCAGAATCTGAGTGTTTTTGATCATTGTAAAATGCTTTACTTCCTTGGTTACTGAATGGAGAAAGATGTTAGTTATGTAATTATACATATGCAAACTTTACTTGTATCAGAAGAGCAAACGCATGGAGTTTTCCATGAAATTTTCACATGTGGCTAAAATGATGCTGCCGTAGCCACACCTGTGACAAGTCTACAATTTCTACTGGACAAGATTTGAAACAAAAATAAAAACAAAAAACTACTGCGGACTCGAAACGTCAACTCTTTTCTTCTCCACCGGTGCTGCCAGACCTGCTGAGTTTTTCCAGGTAATTCTGTTTTTGTTTAAGATTTGAAACAACTTGCACTGCACCAGACATGTGTGTGTGTAAGTGCTATAAATGAAGGAACCTGGTGATCTCCTGTGGTCTTTTGTGTAATGTTCCTGTGGTTGGTGTTTTAAAAGTGCTGATCAGAACTAACCTGGGAAAAGACTATTTGGAATTTACTTCCATGGGCACTGTAATTTCCACTCAAACGCCATTGCATACAGCGGCTGAATGCTATAAAGCAGCACATCCATGACTTTACTAAAGCAACACTTAACGAATTCATGAGAGAAGTTCAGCATCAAGTGTGCCTGTTGCTAGTCTCTCAGTGATCAGCCATGCAAAGCATGAATACTAGTGAATGAGCTGCACCAGATATCTCTCCTTTGTTTTGGATAGCATGGCAACCGAGATGAATGTTCTTCCCCTTTAATTAGTTCCAGTATCTCTTTATTTATTTTCTCTCCTGCCCCACCCAGCCAAAGAGCCACCCACCCAGGCCCCAGATGAAATTTCGAAGCTGTGCCTTCACTCACTTTAGAAACCTAAAAAAAAAAATTAGCTCTGATGAAACAACCTTCCCTTTATTGAAACAATAATAGACAAACATGAGTATCTGAAAAACAGAATCCAAAAAAAGACTTTGTTTTGAAATGAGCTCCATTATCGGAATAATACAGATGCTGTCCATATCCAACCTCCACAGTGATTGTTGGGGCAAGAAAAGACACTATTTTCCTGGAGCTTGAAACGTCTATTCTTGTGCTCATTTCATCTATTTTTGTACAAGCGTACATTAAACAAGCGTTGGGCCTGGACTTTCCTCCTGCTGATTTGGGTGGGGTTGCAGGGGAGGGGTGCAGAAAGTGGGGATGGCCAAAGATGTGGTTCTAATGCCTGCCAATGTGGTGCCGCTGCCAAACAGCCATAATTTCTGCCCAGAAGATTCATTAGCCACGGAGAGCTGCTTGGAGTGACATCAGATCCAAGCTTCCACCAAACTCATCACATTCTACTCACATCAATTGTCAGATAAACAGCATTGTCCCAGAAAATATATATATTTAAACTACATGGTAAAAACACCTCAGTCTGCCAATGTGCTTCTTGTGTGAGGCACTAAATTGCTGTCACCACCACCGCCACCTATAACCACCAGGCTGGTATGATAAAATTCAAAGTAGTTTCCGGACACTATCTAGATTTGGATGGTCCAAACCTATGTCTATATTGCAGGACAATTGTATTCACCATTGTAATTTGCAGAAAACCAAGCAACAATATCTAAGTATATGAAAAGCTCCCTATTATTTGAAGTTTCCCATGCCCTTTCATTAAAAACTGGATCGAATGGAATCTTCAGTTAAAAAGTCCTTCAATAGCCAAGCAAATCTGTTTAGTGTCATCTGATGTTTTACCATATGTTCTACCTTCTATCAGAGAACTCTAAACAAACATGCCTTGTCCTATTCATACCAATTAACTAATTTTCTGACACAATTCAATCCATATAGGATATCAAAGCTCCACAGTTTAATAGTGCAAGGTGGCATTTCAAACTATGTAAATCTTTCTATTTCTAGAGCTATAAAATATATTTTAAAAAACCTTTATGTCATTGACATCATGTTCAGGTGCAAGTCAAGACTCATATACTGACCTGAGGCCCAGCTGTCTACATGACCCAGAGTTAAAGGGAACTAGACACTCATCCTGCCCGTTCCACGTATGCCCCCCACCCCCACTTAATTTCAAAACAAAATGCTGGAAAGACCAACCTCATCCTTTGCCCCATCTTGCCTCAGGCCACTGAAATACATCCTCTTCCATCCTGGCATGACTTAAGGGTATCCCTCCTTCATCTTACCATCAGCTCTGTGTTGACTCCGATTCCTGATGGCCTGGCCATACCTTTGCCTAACAACTAGCATCCTGGACTTCAAACCGTCACAACCATTTCTTCTCCTGCCGCCATTTTTGCTCTTTGCGCTGTTTAACCACACTTTTGATTTTACTTGCCACTAAAATTGATCTAATTCCCTCAGTTTCTTGTCAGGAAGGTTAGTTTGAAATTACCCCTGATTATTTTTTTATACGTAAAGGAGTGCCAGCGACAGAGATAGAGAGGGTGAACAGGAAGACCGGGTATGAGAAAAAGAGAGGCAAGTGATTCAGAGAGAGGGGGAGAAGGTGCAGAGAAGCAAATGGGGAATGGGGAGAGAGGGAGGATTGGAGGAATCAGGAGAGCTGGGGATTTGGAAAAAGAACAGGAAGAAAAGACGTTGGAGTGGAGATAGAAGAGTTGGCTGACAGGGAGAGAGAATAAGCTAGAGGAGGAGGAACAGAATGGTAAGGGGTACAAGAAGGGGGCAAGGTTAATTGGGTTATGGTAGGAGATAATGAAAAGGGGAATGCACACGGGCTATGGTTAAAGAAGGCAGTCCATACCACTGATGCTTGTAGCAAAATAGTGGGTTGATAAAAGGAAGCAGTTTGGGTGGAGGGGTGCTAAACAAGAATACGGTATAAGTGGCAAAGATGGACATATCAGTAATGATTGCAGAGTGTGAAATGGAGCAGTTATTTTATCTCTGTGCATCAACATTTTATCTCTGTGCATCAACAATACCTGCCAACTCCTGCATAAAATGATAGAAGACAGGCAGAATTGGAAGGTGCAGAGGTAGAATCAGAACACGAAATGCAGAAAGGAATACGGAGAGTAAGTGAAAAAGAAAGTGAGGGTGCAAGCGAGAGAGATAAAACGAGAAAGCAGAACTGCAGATAAAAGGAGTAACACCAACATATAGATGACAGAGAAAGGCAAGAAAAAGAACACTTCACCAACTTACCCTGAGCAGTGCCAGAGGAGATCTCTGAATATTTAGTAACTAAATTATATTGCTTAAACTGAAGCTTAGGGTTTAAAAAAATGTTAAATTGTGGCTATCCTGTAGCCTTTTCACTAAGAAAACGACTTCATCACAAATAAATATTGTCTGGTGCCTCTGGCCTTTTGCTCTCCTCAAACCGAGGTCTATAAAACACATTTACATTGAGACATTACACTGAGGGACAGGTGGGTGAGGTGGTAGGAGGGTGAGGTGGCCAGCAGGTCTGGGGTGGTAGTCGGGGGACAGGGGGGTAGTCCGACAGTTAGTGGGGTAGTTGGATCGGAGGGTCAGTGTGAGTGAGTGATTGGAGGAACCGCTCTGGCGTTACCAAGGAGTTAGACTAGGTTTAACGTTTCCTGGGTAAATCAGAATTGTCCCAAGTCTCCGACTCTAACTCAGAGTTGGAGACGTTGGGGAAGAGTCCTGGGCAGCAGGGGAATTGCCCATCGGAAATTTAAATTTTCTGGGAAATTTCCATGTAGGTCAGCGCATCAGGACTCACGCAGGGTCCCAATGCGCATTTCCGGTCGTATGTCTGGTCTCCCACGATCCAGAGGTTGGAATATTTGAACCATTGAATAATTATTTTGCCTCAGTATTTACCAGGGAGACTAAAAATGTGGACATGGTATTGGAGGAAAAGATCAAAAAAGATGTAAAGACTGTTAAACTAACAAGGAGGGAGGAGATAGCTGATGTATTAATCAAACATAGAGAGGATAAGATTGCTGGTCAGTTGCATCTATGCACGTTAAGAGAAGTTAGGGAAGGGATAGCAAAGGGACTATTACATACAAGTAAAATTACATACAAGTAAAAAGGAAATAATGCTAGAGGGCCGGTAGTCGGATAATATTTCGGAGCTGTAAGTTTTATGTAACACTATGCAAAATTTGACAAACTTACTTATCTTTTGATAAACCTTGTAGATGTTTTCCTAGAATTGCAATTCTAAGACAATGTTGAAGTGTGTTGCTACCTTTTGTTAAATATTACTGTAGTTAGATGACAGCTTTTCATTTAAAATTAGTTGAAAGTGAATCCATTTTCCTAGTAACAAAACTACCTAACACTGAAAAAATGACTTAGTATTGGATATTTCATTTTCTCTGTAGTTACGTCCAACTTTTGCCCTCCAGATGTTACAACAGCCATTTTTAGTTTTGTTGGCAAGAAGTTAGCAACACAATGTTAAATTTCTCTCTGTTGAGATAGAATACGGTAAAATAGAGCATTATGTGGTTGTTCCTTGCGGGTTTTCTCATCACCTCTGAAACTGTGTGGTTTAAAATTATTTCTCTCCATTCTTCACTTAGTTAAGTACAGCATCCCAACAACACTTACATGGAGGCCACAAGGGAGGCAGAATACTAAGATCACTGGTGGCAAAGGCGAGGGGCAGGGCAAGGGTGTCATGTGTTCTTTGTAGTTATTGTGAGGAGATCATTATCATTAGGGTCACATATATAAATCATTCAAAAACAGGTTACTTGTGTATATCATTCAAAAGCTGAACGGTGTGAGTGCGGTTGCCTGCTCAAGACAGGAGGAGATAACATCACAGACGAACAGGCACCTGAACGGTGACCTTGTTGAGATATACCAAATAGTAAAGGGGAAGTTACATACAGCAAACTTCAGACAAAGTTGCTGTAGATTTAGGACACGGAAACACAAGTTCAAACCAGGAAAAAGCAAACTTTGGACTGATATAAGAACTTTCTTACACATAGTGCAAATCTGGGATGATTCTACCCTAAGTGTGGTAATGGGCGGGTAAAACAATGCTTCACCTGCCGGCCGCAATGGCGGCTTCTCAAGCCGTATCATCCCAAACCCACTGCATTAATTATGCATTCCCGGGAAACACGCCGTTTCCATGGCGGGTGGGCTCCAATTCGCCTGTCACATCGTCACTTCGCCGCTTCATCACGTCGGGCGCCGCATTTAAAATACAGCCACGCGCGCACACCTCTCAGTGCTTCCAGCCCATGACTGCTGCAAATAAGATATGGCCCCAAAAGGCAAGAAGACTGCAGCCCCCAGGTTTAGTGACGCGTCCCTCGAGTGCCTTTTGGATGCAGTGGAGGCCCACTGTGATCTCCTCTATCCCTGCTCTGGCTGCAGGACGGGCAGCAACATTACCACTCTGGCTTGGTAGGCGATGGCAGTGGTGATCAGTGCCAATGCTGCACAGAAGAGGTTGGCCATCCAATGCAGATAGAGGATGAATGATCTCATGTCAGGGTAAGTCAACTATCTCATCACTCTAAACTCACACACTCAAGCCCATCACACATCCACTGGCATCTCACTCACTGCCAGCTCAAGGGACATCACCACTCATTCCCTCATACAAACCCTCACATGTCCATCTGGCCTCATCTGCTCTGGAGACTGCCTCCTCAGCCCTCACCCTCTTGAGACCACTTTCACAGATCAACTTGTGCCCCCACCCTCACCCTGGGATACCCTCCTTCCACAATATAGCCCTCACCCTGCAGCCTCTTCCCTTTCCTGAAGCCACTTCTCCCCCTTCCCCAAGCAAACCCTAATCCTGCAGCCATACAAAGCCTCCCCCACCTTATGGCAGGTCTAGTAAGTAGAGACCTGCCCGTGAGCCCCACTAAAAGTGACGTGGTGCTGCCTGCGAAGCCTGGCGCTGATGACTGCGAGTGCTGACCGAAGCAAGGTAGGCAAACAAACTTCGAAGTCCCGAGCGAAATGCAGCTCACTAGGTGCAGTTGTGAAACACCTCAGCGTGCAATCACACCTGCGTGGGCAGATGATCCAGTGTGGGGAGATAAGTCCAGCAGGCCAGCATTATAATGATATGCAGATGTATTACAATGAAGTTCCTGATGTCCGATGGTGGGGAACGCGGCCCGCCATCGACGGGCTGAGCGGATGATCGCAAACTGGCTTCACGACGTCATGAAAGCGATTTTTGGCCTTCTAGCCATAACGTCCACTCACGCCGCCAATCACACCCGACGGCAGCGGCACGGACGATTCCGCCTATAGAGTGATTATGGAATTCTGGATAGACTAACGGAAGTGAAAACCCCAAATTCATTAATGAAACAGCTGGCTGCGTCAATGAGAAAAGACTTTCGGCTGGATGAACTCGAGAGTGCCAAGTGGCCTTACACATCTTTAAATATCTGTGACCTTGTGGATAACTTGTTGATTCTCATGGTCTTGGCTCATTGCTTGGGACAGGTACAAATGAGCTTCCAGCACCCACAGGACAGCAAGAATTCATTATCTCCAAGAGGAGTAGAGTGGAGGGAGGAAGAGAATAAAAGCAGTAGAAGATTGACAGAAATAGCAGGAAAAAGACAACGCCCCCTTAAAATCAAACGGAGTTGTCTGGATTAAACCTGAGCTTCAATACGGTCACACCCCTACCAACTGAGATCTCAAACTCGAATCACCCAGTTAATCTATTGTTTCTTTATTACCGTGAGGATGAGCAATGTAAATATCAAATAATTAATGCCATTGCAAATTATGTAGCATTATGTCAGGAAATCCTTCGCAGTGAAAACAAGGTCATTGTGCCTATTGCAATATTTTGTTGAAATGATAGAATTTTATATAATTACCCAAAATACAGTTTATTTTGTAAAATAAGAATTACTGACTGCTCCGCCGACCCTCTTCAATGAGACCAACTGGATACACATATGTCTCCTACGTTAAAATGAACCTGTGAATAGCATCAATTGCTTTGAGCAAAGGTTTTCAAGCTGTTCACTTCAACCGCACCCCCCCCAGGGGTTCGTAGAGACTTTCCAGGGAATCTGCATAATAAGGTGAATGGGATTCGTTGCTGCGAAGGTGCAAGTCAGTTACTGACGGTGAAGCATTCTTATCTGCCCAACGGCAGAAATGCTGCACACGAGCAGTGTGGCAGCAATATTCCAACACAGAGTGATAAATAGCAGAGGGGAGGAAAAAAATCCCAAAACACTCTGTAGCTCTGCAGTGAGCAGGCAGGCGGTGAGAGGTTATATCTGAAAGGGTGCCAGTGTTCTCAACAGGAGCCACTGAACCCCTAACCCTACTCCATGAACAGCAGGGGGGTATGCGGCGAAGTATTCAACAGGCAGGTTGCTGAACCTGTAGGGTTACCTTTCGGATGAAAGGAAGATGAAAGTTTTCACACCACCAGTCACATCAGTATTTGCTGTATCAGGCAAGCCCTGACAAAATTTCATGCAAGTCTATTTAACAGGAGATTGATGAATTTTACACTCAGAAATGTATACGTGTGGGAAGGTTAAGATATTACAATTTATTACTAATTAATTTGAAAAGGGGTTCTTCACCTACAAAAGATTTGAGAGCCAACTGGTTTGGGGATTTCCAGGCGCTTAGACCCTGCACAATATGGCTCTGCAGTCTGACCAGTCACACTTCCTGTGAAAGATAACTTCTTATGTCGTAGTTGATAGGAAACAGGGGCAGAATTTTACTGGGCCCCCCAGTGGCAGGAGGGGGGACGGGGGGGGACGGGGGACGGGACCCGGGGGGGGGGGGGGGGGCGGTAAAATAGCATCAAGACAGCTCCTCAATGCAGTCCCGCTGCCAGAGCATTTTTCTAGGGGTGGGCTGTAATAAGGTCGGGTGGGCAGCCGATTTGCATAATTAAAAATCCAATTAAACCCCATTTTATGGGGGGTTGCCAACATTTTTGCCGATGGTGGGGTACCCCGCCCTCCACCATGCTCAAGCAGGCATCCGACCTGCGACAGCCCAGGGAGTCAGAGGCCCAATGGCTCAAAGAGGGGGAAGACAACCCCCAAGACCCCAACAAACTCTCTGGAGGGGAACATCCTCTGACCCTCGCCCACCTAAATTTTTTTTTTTGTACTTACCTAGCTGAGGTGATCAACCTGCTTCAGCAGTGACCATCTCGACCGCTGGTGCTGCTGAGGTTTCAGAGCTGCCGGCAAATTAGGAGGCCATCCGTGGTAAAATTGCTGAGTCAGTCCCACTGCTGGCAAGCATGGGCCCAGGACTCGCATTTCACCGCGACTTTGAGGTCTCAATGCCCACATTAAAATTCAGGCCCAAGTGTTGGGAGTCAGTTTGTAAAATTCAGTAATCTGTATAACACCATCTATGACTAACAAAATTCTCAGTAAACCAAGCACTTGCATTCAGCGGTGCTGTAAAGGCCTTTGACTATTTTTGTATTCTCAGCCTGGTAAAATAGTGAGGAGAAAGACATAACGGGTGGAACTTTAACTAGAAGTGAATATAAGAAGTACAGTGTTAGAGCCTCCATCTCTGACCGTATAACCTTATACAGTTACCTCTGAATTGTTTATGTTACTTCAGTCCTGAAAGACAGGACATGTGAGACAGGCGTTAGTTCTGGTACTTACACAATTCCTGTAACTGGCAAAAACAGGATGCTCAAAGGGCGATTGAGAATTAAGAAGGATAGTGGAAGTGAGCCCAAGCTTCACACTCTTGACTGCCAGTCAGCAACTCATTCCATCCATCTTTAGATTCCAGGAGATGAAAACAAAGTTGGTTCTGGACATGATGCTGAAACTAACTGCATATTCACACATAAATGACAATTGCCTAGCTGAGGTATTGACAATGTTACAGCGCTTCTAACTGAATTGTAATATTGCTCAGGCCCTTGAAGAAATGGAAACTAAATTAAATGAAACTAAATGGAATACAGACATTGGGAAATAGCAGGAGAATAGGATTTGAGTAAATAACTCCAGTTAAAAAAGCTGGCACTGTCACAATGGCTTCTTTCTGCGCTGTAATTTTGATCACTCTGTGGGAAAGCAAACTTGCCTTCAAATGTATAAGGTTTTTCCTGTTTATGTCGACAGCGCTAAAGGCTCTATGGTTTCATATATGAACAATATTGTTTTTATTTCAAGTGTAGCCCAGTGATCTAAAGTCTGCCCAGACTGAATTTGACCCAATGGCTTTTTTCACCTGGCTCTTTAATCGCTGCTGATTTACAGTGTTCAAGAGCTGATTTAATAATGGCCCCTGGAGACCAGGCAAGCTATTTACTCTGGCCTGCCATGTGTTCTCTTTTCTGAATTGAGTAGAGCTGGTTCAGCAGTGCTCCTCAAAGATCAAGCAGGAGGAAAAATGTGGAATCAGAAGCCCATTCATGAAGCGAAAATGTCCAGTTTAAAAATAGCCTGGGGTACGGTAAAATCCTTTGCCTTCACTCGGTGTTACTGTTTTTGAATGATGAAGTGTTCAGTATCTGGTTGATGGAGAAAGGCGCTCCCCCTCACCTGTGCAGACTTTTGTGTTCGCCCTCCTCCCACCCCCACCCTGGCAGCACGCCTTTCACGCTGGCTGGCCGCTAATTGGCCATCCAGCGTGAATTAGCGGTCAGGGGCGGAGGGCCATTTCCCGGTCACTCCCGGGCCCGCCCTCCACGCCCGCCCGATGACCCAGGAAATCCTGCTATAGACCATACCTACTTGGGGGACTACCCAATCTCATTTCATCTCAGATCAGGTAGAGCAAACTTCCACCCCATCATTATGGGCTAGACTGGAACTCAGAGATAAAGAATCAATGCCTAAGTCATTTTATTACGAGGTACCCTCCCTGAAACTTCAATGCGATGGTGACATTTTCGTACAAGCATCTATTTTTAAAATAGAAGTTGTTGTTAACTGAAATTTCCCAGAATGAAGAACAAAGTTACCCATTGCAAGTGGTTAAGTAATCTTAAAATCCTTATCTTTGATTTTAAAATTCTTCAGCTCCCCACCTTCAGGAAGCTTTCAGTGTGCGCTCCCCCGCACCTGTGCTTGCTCTCTATAGCACAAAAATTACCCGAATTTGGCATTAATTGAAAACGTCACTGAGACAAGCCTTGGGATAGTTGTCATGGTAAATGGCAAGAATGCCCATACTGGCTAAATAGCTCTTCTGAGATTGGGGCTAAGGCCCATTGTTGGGGTAGAGTAGACCTGGCCCTTTATAGCCACTATGCCAACTTAGAGCCAACTCATGCCAACTGTGCACCTAAAGGTTACCTGATATAGGAGTGCTCCATGGAAATGTGGGTGTACCTACACCACATGGATTGCAGTGGTTCAAGAAGGCAGCTCACCACCACCTTCTCAGGGCAATTAGAGATGGGCAATAAATGCTGGCTTTGCCAGTAGCATCCACATGTCTTGAGCAAATAAAATATATCCCCACGAGTAACAACCCCCCCCACTCGATAAACCAAAACAATTAAAATTTTAAAAACATCAGACAGATTTTACAGTGCTTCACACCATTTTGCTAGTTTATAATATACCTTGCATTCAATGAGATCATTATGACATTTTACCAGGTCCTGAATTTTCAGTCAAGTAAGGAGTGCATATTCAGGAAAAGCCCCGACTCTGCAAACCCGGTTCGCAAGAAACTGCCCCAGAGGCAGCCACAGGGGTTGCCAGGTGCATAGGCGGGCTGTGTGAAAGGCCCAGGACTGGTAAGAAACAAAAAACAGCCCTCTAGTCAGCACCCCCTCACACCCCCCCACACTCTCCATGCATCATCCATGCCAACTCGTGCCACCTCATGCCCCCACCCAACCCCCATGGCCCCTCATACACCCCTATGCCAACCTATACCTTACCCATTTCCCATAGCTTCTCATACCCCCATGCAAAACTATGCCCTTCTACTCACCCCCCCATATCTCTTCGTACCCTTCATGACCTAACCACCTCTACCCACCCCTATATCTTTAGCCACTATGCTAACATAGTGCCAACTCATGCCAGCCCTTACCAACCACCCATCACCCTCTATCCTTATACCCTCCATGCCAACTCACCCAGCATCCACCATGGGCAGATTCTCAGGAGCCATGCTGATACTAAATAAACTAAATTTCTAAGTGTCTACTCATTACTTCACTATTAAAAACCACTCTCATTGATAAAAAACCCATGGACTACATTTAAATTTCTTCAACTTAATCCCTAATAAAAACAAGCATTTGTATTCATAACCCTCTATCAAAAATGTTATAACCACTTGGAGCTGTCAATCAAACTGTGAACTGGCACTACACTGTGATAATGATAGGTTGTGAAATCAGTCATGCAGCACAAATGCTATAATGATGGCCCTCAGGCTTATGTCAACAGAGTGAAATGGCAAGCACTGATTTTTTAAACTTCAGGTTTTTTTTTTAATTTAAAGCGCAAGAGATTTAAATATTCTGACAGATTGACAGTTCCAATGGGATTTAAGTGCCTTGAGAGTTCCAAATAATTTATCAATTTTTAAACACACATTCATGTCCATACTTAACAATCCCAAAGAGCACCTTACCTCTCCCAAAACGCATTTGACCTCTAGCAAAGGGAACCTTATCTCTCCCAAAGGGATCACTGGGCCTATCCAAAAGGGTCCTTTACCTCTCCAAAAGGGTACCCTACCTCTCCAAAGAACTCTGGTAAGTTTAGACCTTCACCTGAAAAGGTTAAAGTCGATGAGCCGTATTTCAGAAGCCTGGGTGAGGAAAATCGCATCTGACAGAAGGTAGCCGCACTTTTACATGTACAGCTGCCTCTGTGAACCACGGACGTGCAAACCACAACCCGCCCCTGTTCCCCATTCCACACCCCCCCCAGCAAAAATTGTGGGGGCCAGGTTCAGAGGTGGGACCTCCGGAATCAGGACTCCACCACCACTTTGGATAAGCTAAAGACCCTCTCCATCCCCACAAAAAAGATCAGGTCCAGGATTTGTACATTACCATTCTTGCCAATGTGCACTGTGACCTGCAGAATGCGGAACAAAATTTTCAATGGCACGATTGTTAGCAAATGACGGGGGCTAGCCTAAGTAATATAAGTTAAGTTATCACCTCAATAAACAGGCTTCTCCTGTGTTCAGCTGCAGTACAGAGAGAATAGTTCATCCCTGTAGAAGTTCAGTAAGAATGCATCACCAGTCTTTTAAGATATGTTATATACCTTAAAAAATATGTTTAAAAATGATAATTCATAGAATCATAGAATAGTTGCAGCACAGAAGGAGGTCATTCTACTTGTTGTGTCTGTGTTGGCTCTGTGCAAGAGCAAATCACCTACTCCCACTCCCTGCCCTTTTCCCTGTAGACCTGCAATTTTTTTCTCTTCGGATAATTATCCAATTCTCTTGAAAACCACGGTTGAATCTGTCTCCACCAGGCTCTCAGGCAGTGCATTCCAGATCCCAACTACTCACAGTGTAAAAATGCTCCTCCTCATATCACCGTTGCTTCTTTTGCTAATCACCTTAAATCAGTGCCCTCTGGTTCTTGATCCTTCCACCAATGGGAACAGGTTCCCTCCATCTACTCAGTCCAGACCCCTCATGATTTTGAGCACCCCTGTCAATTCTCTTCCCAACCTTCTCCAAGAAGAACAGCCTCAGTTTCTACAATCTATCCATGTAACCGAAGTTCCCCATCCCTGAAACCATTCTTGTGAATCTTTTCTGCACCCTCTCTAATGCCTCCACATCCTTCCTAAAGTGGGGTGCTCAGAACCATACATGATCAGTTGAGGCCAAATCAGTGTTTTATACAGGTTTATCATAATTGCCCTTAAGGAAGTTATGAAAAATTGAAAAAGTTATGGCCTGAAATGTATACTACTTCACCCCTCAGCATTACTAAGAAATCTATTTAAACTTGCATTAAACTTTATTTCTAGAATAAATCCACTCATTTTGCTTGGAATACACAATCCCTGCTATTTAAAATGAATTCATCATTCACTATAGCTGTATGACTTTGGCTTGACACGCTCGATTTTTAGAAACTGCAATGCTCAGTAACAGCGGATTTAACCCCACTGTTCATTTCCTTTATCTTGACTTTGACATTCTGTTCCTTCAGCTTCCTTACTTTCTTACATCTATTTATGTTTTTTATGTGCTCATCAAAGTGAACAATGTTACGACTGAAGAATGGACACTTCCCTACATTAACATATTCAGGTGTAGCACAAGTTAGACACACAGCATCTTCATCAGCAATCCCTCATGCTGAGGGTGATTCTTCCTTGTGGATTGTTGGGTTTTCAGATGGCTTATGAGCCCCATATTAGACTAACAGGTTCTCCCATAGTGAGGACATTGGCTGTGGGCCGGTAGAGATCAAGGCAGATTATTGGCTCGAGCAGCTGCCCTCTCTTTCCATCTCTCTCACCATTCTTTCTTGGTGGCTGCTCTTGTTGATTGGAAGGATTAAAAATCTGACCCTGATGAAGGAGTACAGCACTGAATCCTATTGTGCGGGCTCAGCCTACGCACTCAAGTTTTTGAGAATTGTGATATCAGACCCAACACTAAACTTAAAGACTACTGGGCAGTGCTTCTCCCTATGTTTCTCTACAGTGCTGAAGCTTGGACAACTTACAAGCACCATATCAAGGTCTTAGAACAAAATCATCAACACTGTCTTAGAAGGATCTTGCGAATAAAGTGTGAGGCCAAATGAACAAATATGAACATTGTCCAAGACTCAGACATGCCAAGTGTGGAGGCCATGACAATCACACATCAACTGAGATGGATGGGACATGTCAGAATGCTCAATTCAAGGCTGCCAAAACAGATGCTCTATTCTGAGCTATGCCAGTAAGCCTGTTCACACAGGGACCAAAGGAAATGTTTCAATGACAATCTCAAAGCTTCCATGAAGGTCTGTTCTATTAACACCAACACATGGGAAGGTGATGCTGAATCGTGACCAAAAATGGTGATCCATCATAAATAGTATAAAGCTCTCTCTGTTCAACTCTAAGCCAAGCCTCAGAGCAAAATGTGCTACCTGTAATATTTTCATACCAGCCATCTTTGTAGTCTTGGGGTGGAATTTTACGGCCCTGTCCGAAGAATTAAAGACAGTCATGCTTTTCAGTCATTTGCTGCCATTTATAGCTCCTTTGGACCTACATTTTGTTTCTTTACTTGTTTCATTACCACCTCACATCATCATCACATTTATTATTTGACCATTCCTGCATTCCACTCTACCTCAGAGCTTCCCTTTGTTCTTTCATCTCTTCCCTGTTTTCCCTGTCTCCATATTTGCTTAAACTACCTTTAACTTTTTCAGTTCCAATGAAAGGTCAATGGCCTGAAATGCTAAATCTGTTTCTCTCTTCACAGCTTCTGCCTGTCCTGCTGAGTATTTCCATTTTCCGCAGTATTTTGTTTTTGTTTTTACTTTGCTGTGCACTTATGTTTGTTAAGAAACGGGTTGAGTTTTTCCAATGAAGACCTATTTAGCTGCCAGAGAACAGAGACAGTGATCATACAAAAACACATAAGAACATACAAACTAGGAGCACTAAGCCATTTGGCCTGAGTCTGCTCTGCCTTCAATAAGATCATGGCTTATCTGATTGTCCTCAACGTCATATTCCCACCTATCCCCAATAACCTATCACCCCTTTGCTTATCAAGAATTTATCTACTACTGCCTTAAAAATATTTAAAGACTCTGCTTCCACTGCCTTTTGAAGAAGAGAGTCCCAAAGACTCACAACCCTTTGAGAGAAAAACTTTCTCCTCATCTCTGCCTTAAATGGGTGACCCCTTATTTTTAAATAGTGACCCCTAGTTCTAGGTTCTGCCACAAGGGGAAGCATCCTTTCTACATCCACCCTTTCAAGACCCCTTATATGTTTCAATCAAGTTGCCTCTTACTCTTCTAAACTCCAGTAGATACAAGCCTAGCCTGCCCAGCCTTTCCTCATAAGACAATAGGCAGAATTCAGACCATGTCGGGCGGGTTTGGTGGGGGCGGGCAGAAGCTGACCACCGCCCACAACCAGAGCTGGACCGCGATTTCACCCTGGCGGGCCACTTAAGTCTCGCCCAGCCTGAAACACGAGTGGCACGGTCAGCGCTGCCTGTTGTTGGGGGCGGGGGAGGAGGGTGGGCGAGTGGGGCACAGAGCTGCCTCAGGGAGATGAAGCATTTTAAAAAGCATAATAAAGATTTGAAAAATGTAATGAAACATGTCCCCTCATGATTCTCTGTCACATGAGCAGGTACATGTTATTAATTAAATTTTAAAACTTTTATTTTATATTTATTCGCTTTTGGAAACCTCATCCCACCTGTGGATGAGGTGTCCAAAAAAAATGCAAAGGCCGCTTGGCCTTTTCGCTTGCCCGCCAACTGTAAGGTTGGATGGGCAGCGACAAATTTAAGTTAATTTATTCTTTAATGACCTTAACAGGCCTTTTAATTGACCGAAGTATTGTGCGACTACGCGTTGAAGTCAGCATGCTTGGCCAACGCCGACACACGTCATTTCACACTCAAGCGGGTCGGGAGCGCGCCCGCCGAGATAAAAATTTTGCCCAGTCCGTCCATTCCTTCTCTGAAACCTTCAAACCAAACCTTCTCTGAACTGCTTCCAATGCATTTACATCCTTCCTCAAGTAAGGAGATCAATACTGTATACAGTCCTCCAGATGTGGTCTCACCAATGCCCTGTATAAGTGAAATACAACCTCTCTACTTTTGTATTCAATTTCCCTCACAATAGATGATAGCATTCTTTAAGTTTTCCTAATTATTTGCTCAGATTATCAGATTAGTCAACGGCTGTCTTCAAACTCAGGTCCTAGAAGAAGAATGAATGTGTTAATGAACCAAATAGTAATACAACCTCCGCTTTTGCTGTTTCAAATTTGCTGACATTCTCAATTAAAATTACAAGCTACCAGTGAAAAACAGAGCTCCAGATTTCAAACAAGCGAAAGTTTCTGTTGTACATGTTATCAATCACCATAAAAGCTTCAACCAAATTTTCCTTTAAAGCAAACAATGTTGGAAACCAACATTGTAAATGTGTGACACAAAATATTGCAGCACAAGGCATGTGGGGGAGGGGACTTTCAATCAAAAAGCCAACAGCTAATATTCATTCAATGTGCAATAATCATATAGATGCATTAAGGAACTCTGACCTGTTTTCATACTACTTTTGAATATTCTAGAAAGAAAATGCATTCCACCACCCCCCCCTCTGCCATAATCTTTCTATGGTTTACAGCCCCAACTCAAGATCATAATTATAATAAGAGTGCAGCTGGCTTGAATTGGCTTAGCTCTTAAACTGAATAAACCAAACCAATTCATGGCTGCTGACTACTAATTGGAATCAGGCCCAGATCAAAAAACACAGAATTCCTATGGAAATTATGTCTGTGTTGTCTTTTGCTATTGCAGTAAAACTTGACAATTTTGCCAATATAGCTCTTTCTTAATGGGGAAGACTGGCATTCTATCATACAATGGGACTCTACAGTTCACCTTCGAAACGATCACCTTATTTGCTCCTGTCTCTACACAATCCCCTCAGGCCAGGTCTCATTTCCTTAGATCTGGATTGTTCAAACATGAGTGAGATGCTGCCTCTGAACAACAGCAATTCAGCTTTCAAAAGCCAGCAATTCATTTGGGAGGTAGATTTTATGGATTAATCAGCCCGACCTATAACCCAGAGCTTTTGGCAACAAGCACATTCATTAGGAATTCAGGCATTTAGATCAACATTCCCTGCATGATATTAAACCCATGAATTAATGACCAAGTTCCCAATATGCAATCCCACCACAAGAAGCACTGTTACATGAATGCTAAAATCTAGCCCTATATTTCTTTACTAAAAATATTTTGTGCTTATCAATGTGTGCGATGGTGTTGGTGGGACTGGAACTTGCCCCAATTTTTCCCTTTTTTTTTGGAGTTTCCACACAGGTTTCGGGGTCCTGCTGTTGCGATCAAACAGGAGCCAGAAGCCCACACTGTGTGGGGAACAGTCACCTAGCTGTGATTTTCCCCAAATTCTCTAATGAATAGCCAGAGGGTGGGCTCACCATTCAATTAAAGGCAGTGGGTAGATACACGAAGCGAAGCAAGAGGGCCAGTAGAAGGCCCTCCAGCACAGAAGCAGCAGCAGGATGCCTTTACAGGTAGTGAGACAGAGGGCACCCAAGATGGAGACACTCTCTCTCCAATTTTTTTTAACTTTAAATAAAAAAGGCCCTTAGCAGCTGGACCACTATTGTAGAGGAGTTTCCTCTCCACAGGTTGCCTGTGGCGACAGCTGAAGGCCTCAGAACCTACCTGGAGTGCTGGCCCCTCCATTTGCCACTGGGAGGCTGCATCCAGGCAGCTACACTGATACCTAACAACCCCAGGGACTGGGAAATTTCAGCCAGCCTCTGATATTAGGCTTTAGAACTGCTTCAATTGGCTACCCATTCCCTGTGGGAAGATATCCCTGCTGCCACCTCTTCTACCCATCCTACCTCAGGGAATTGGCCTGGGCGCAAGAATGGTGCCAGGAATTTTTGAGCCCACCTCCCTCTGTGCTTGCCCTCATCGGAAGCTAAAAATTGAGCCCAATTTGTTTCAACCCCACTGCTGCAGAACCTGCCACCCTGGCTGATGATCCAGGATCCTGTGGCATTTATGGATTAGATGAATCTTTGAACACTGCCCCAGGGGTATTAGGCAAAGTTGATTGTTATTCTATCACCAGACTGCCACTGATTATTCCCCTCCTTCAAGCTAGGATTTTAAAAGTATTTAAATTTAGAAGAGGCACCAACTCACCTGATCTGTATTAAGATCGTGGTAATCATGGAAGCTGAAGTATGTGGGAAAATACAACACTAAATGTAACAAAAACCTCTATTTTAAATCTCTCTTCTTACCACCACCACAAAAAGGCAAGAAAGGGTGAGGTGAGAGGTTAAAATCTTGAAAATTAAAATCCTGCCTTCAACACATCACATTCCCAGCTGCCACGATATTAACTTTGGTGATTCAGGCCCTCGATGGGACTCCCGTGAAAAGCAAGCAGGACCTTAACTAAGATGTAAAACTCATGATTTGATGACACCATCGGCACCGCGGTGTAATTATAATGGCAAGTTGGGGGAGTCAAGCAGCAGAAACATGGTAAGAGGAGCTGACTGGCCAGAAGAGGACAAATAAGTTTCAAAAGAGTACATTCTCTTTGAACTCTTTGTGGGCCAGGAGAAGCAGGCGTGCACCCCCATGGGGGACCTGAGGAGTCCTTGGGCATCCGCATTCCTAATTTACATCCATTCATGCACTGAAAGAGAATCCCAATCCTCCCTGATTGCATGTGGTGATTGCACAGGTACCCCCCGTCTTCCAGTGCAACCAAGCTCCCACTGCCACCCATTGGCCAGGTTTTGTACCTGGCTGGCACGAAAGCAAAATCCTACACATGCTGAAAGCCTGAAATAAAAACAGAATGTTCTAGAAACACTCAGGTCTGGCAGCCTCTGAGGAGAGAGAAACAGAGTTAACCTTTCAGGTTGATAACCGTCTGATGAAAGATCGTCGACCTGAAATACCAACTTTGTCTCTCCACCGATGCTGCCTGATTGAATCTCTCAGGGAAGTCCTATTTTGGTGATCTTAACAACAGAGTCTCCATGTTCCTGACCTGAGTGGGTGAGGAGCCCGCTACCAGGCTCGTGCCCATGCTCCCTGCCCGTACCCCACCCCACCCCACCCCACACAACCTCTCCCCTGTAAAAACCAAGGCCAAAATTCCCATCATTATGCAAAAGTTATTTTTTTTGCAAAGTAAATTGACAAGCACCAAATGCACTGCAACTTACGCATTGCTCTCTACAATAATCTGACAAACATCAGTGTTATATAAACTCAATTATTGATCCTCCTTGCAGGATAATATTAGTAAAGCAAGCCAATGTTTTCAAAAATGATCATACATGATCCTGTATTTTTTAGATTTGCTATGGGAACTCATAGCTTGACGTGCTGGTTATTTCCCCGAACGTCTGTCTGCATTGTTATTTTTGTAATTCTACTAATGAACTACATGCTCACTGACTCATAAACAAGTGCCTTTTCAAAGCAGGATGAGGCAAGGTGAATTAATAAGTGTTGCAAATGATTGTTAATGGTGGTGGTCAGCCCACCAGGGAGAAAGCAACCATTCTTTGTACCAGAGCTGTCTTGTTTAATGGGTGCAAACATTAAATCTGGCTGTTCCCGTGTGTCTTTGAACTCTAGTTTTGATTGACAGCTTCATTTAATTGTGGAATATAATGATTTCCTTTTTTCTCAGTTCAAATTCAAAGTTGGCTGATATCGAGGCTCTTTAGGGAATTTTTGCTTCAGCAGGCAGTTGATGAATTGTGGCCAGTTCCTTCACTGTCGTTGGATCAGAACCCTGGAACTCCCTTCCTAACAGCACTGTGGGTGTACTTACACCACATGGACTGCAGCAGTTCAAGAAGACAGCTCACCACCACCTTCTCAAGGGCAACCAGGGATGGGTAATAAATGCTGGCCTAGCCAGAGAAGACCACATCCCATGAATGAATTAAAAAAAACTGCAAAATGTCCAATTTCACTTATGAACTTTGCATCACAGATGTAAGCCCAAACTAAAAGCCGAACCAAAGAAATTTATGAAAATTTCAGTAAGTTTTATTGTTGTGGATCGGGACTGTAGGGATGAAATTGGTCTTGAACTATAGCTTGAAGCAGGTGATGGGGAATTGACAGCTTGTTTTACACCCTGTCAATTTCTTTTTCATTGAAGTAATATGATTGCCAACTTGTTAAATTCATTTTGTTCTGAAGACCAATTTCACCCCTGAAAGTTTAAGTAAAGATGATTCAAGGTCGCTTTGCTGTTGCTACAATTGCTACAATTGCCTGATCTCATCAATAAAGTTGATGTTGAATGGACATATTGTAACAATAACTACTTGCATTTGTATAACACCTTTGATGTGGTAAAATGTCCCAAGGTGCTTCACAGGAATGATTATCAGACAAATTTTGATACTGAGCAACATAGAGAGATATTAGGACAGGTAAACTTGACATGCCCTAATATTTCCTTATGTGATGGGTCAAATTTTATTTGATAATCATTGTAAATAGCATCAAGAAGATCAATTGAAGTTACTTTGAAATATGATACTGCTGGAATTGAAGTCATACAACAATGTTTTCCTACATGGCCTATGTATCAAATTCAATGTCCCGTTAGACTTTGTTCTATTGTAATATGCCTTTAAGGGATAGCAGCATGCCATCACTCGAAGGGAGGTGTGCCATGTGATCCAGTCTCAGTTTCACTCTAGCTTGTGAGCAAAACACAGCACACACAGCTCTGCTGCTGATGGTTTCAAGTTTTCTACCTTTGTATACCTGTTCTAATGTGCCTTGTCTAAATAAATGAGCCCATAACATGTTTACCCAATCCCTTATGACTGATTGGTGCCGTAAGATCATTATAAAAACACAACATGTTCCATACCCAATTACATAGTCATATGCAGTTTGGTTATTTTTATGGTTTCAACCAGGGACAATCTACTCTTGCTTTAAAAAAAATCAACTAGTTCAATATTTATACAAAATGAATGAAAAATTATGAATTAATTGCCTCGCTGAGGTTCAATCATGGAAGCCAAATAAGAAATCAATGAGGAATTAGTAGTTCTGAGCCATATTTTGGTAAGAGGATTTTAAATCCTTGCTTTTCTAATACAACAAATTATTTGTTAAACACTTTTTCAGGAGGATGAACTCCTTTTTTTAAAAAAACTCAAATCTAATGGAAATAATGAATAAGAGGATGGATATCAATGATTACCTCATAACAAAAGGCAGTATAAATCCATGTAGGCATTTACAATGAACTGTAAATATCATAAAACTGCTGTTCAGAGCCTTGTATGGAATGTGATAAATATCCTGTCAAGAGATCTTAAAAGCAGCCTCGGGACACTGGAGCCAACATTGGTGTGATGAGTTGGTACCCATGGTCAATGATGTAATTCCTCCAATTTATTCCTGACAGGATTGGCTTCTCAGCCAATACTACCAGGGAAGTGCTGGACAAAGGCCAGTGTTTCTCCAGAGAGAAGCTGAACCAACCACCCAACATACAGACAGGCAAGAAGCAATCTGGTGGTAACCTGTCCTTCCTTGAGTTATAAGCAATATGCATGTGGCTTAGGTAGAGCAAAAGAGGGGTAAAAGCAAAATGTTTAAAGAGAGAAAATGATTTTTATAGAGGTTCAATGTATGAAGTTGTAGAAAGTATTTGCAAATTTCTACTGAATAACTGTATTATTAGCACATTTTCAACGCATTCAAATGTGCACTATTGTCCTCCACCTCTCCAAGTTATCATTACATAAACATTCTATGTTTGAATCATGTCCATGATGTACTTGAGGTTGCATACAGAGTCAGGACAAACAAACTTGAGATAAATTTTGTAATGCAATATTTCTTAACCCAAAAGAGTCTTGGATTTCCTGGAAATCTGGTGCACTATAACCGACTTGACATAGGGTTCCCAACCGTGATTAAATGTATTCCTGGAAATTTCCTTATATGAATTGCCCCCACACGCCAGCATTAGTCAGCCAACACATCCATCCTAGTGGTGCACTCCCGTCCTACGTCAACTGGAAAACAAAAAGGCTCAATATGCAACAAAGACAAAAATTGCTGGAAAAACTCAGCAGATCTGGCAGCATCTGTAGAGGGAAAGACAGAGTTAACGTTTCAAGTACGTATGACTAAAAGTCATATGGACTCAAAACGTTAACTCTGTCTTTCTCTCCATAGATGCTGTCAGACCTGCTGAGCTTTTCCAGCAATTTTTGCTCTTGTTTCAGGTTTCAAGATTCCGCAGTATTTTGCTTTTAGACTCATTACCCATTTGGATGATGCCTGACTGTCAGATTAACAACCTTTTTCCCCACACGTTTTCAATATTTTTATATGTGATAAAGAGAAATGTTCCAAGAAAATGACAAAAAAGAAACAATACTTTTTAATGCCCTGATGATTTTTCTCCAAGATTGCACACAGCAGTGTCCTGGAGATTGATCTTCAATTCCTGGAGAATCCAGGACATTCCTGCAAGGTTGGCAACCCTCGCTTGGCATGTCCTGCATGGCACTACAACAAAATAAATGAGACTCACACAATCTCTAATTTCCTCTAGCACTGTGTGAATCCAACTGCAGGGCAAAATTTTCCTTTATGTACAACCCTTTATTAGCCAAGGCGTAGAAGCAGGGAGGTTATGCTGGAACTGTATAAAATGCTGGTTAGGCCACAACTAGAGTATTGCATGCAGTTCTGGAATCCGCATTAAAGGAAGGATGTTATTGCACTAGAGAGAGTTCAGAGGAGATTTGCCAGGATGTTGCCTGGGCTGGAGAGTTTTAGTTATGAGGAGAGATTGGATAGACTGGGGTTATTTTCCCTGGAGCAGAGGAGATTGAGGGGGGACATGATTGAGGTGTATAAAATTATGAGGGGCATAGACAGGATAGACAGGAAAAAACTTTTCTCCTTGGTGGAGGGATCAATAACCAATGGGCATAGATTTAAGGTAAGGGACAGGAGGGGATGTGAGGAAGAATTTTTTCACCCAGGGGGTGGTGGGAATCTGGAACTCACTGCCCGAAAGGGTGGTAGAGGCAGACACCCTCATAACATTTAAGAAGTATTTTGATGTGCACTTGCAATGTCCATGGCATACAAGGCTATGGGCCTAGTGCTGGAAAATGGGATTAGAATAGTTAGGTACTTGTTTGACCGGCACAGACTCGATGGGCCAAAGGGCCTTTTTCTGTGCTGTAGACCTCTATGACTCAATGAGTATTCAGTGATATGTACCATCTGTCTCATTGTTGCACAATGTGTTTGGGATGGCCTGTATGTGCATCTTAAAAGTTGAACAATATTTATTGGGTCCAGAATAGTTGCCATGAATCCTCTTAAGTGGATCTTAGTAATATGCAAGTTTTTGTTGCTGTTAAACTATTACATTCCCAGAAAATATGACCAAAACGAAACAGAAATAAATTCCAATTACATAAATATGGAAATGTTAACGTGGCTCAATTGAAGGCATTTGTGCCTCTGAGTCAGGGGTCATGGGTTTAAGATCCATTCCAGAATCTGAGCACAAATTCAATTCTAACATTTCAAAGTAGCACTGTGAACAAATGTTGCATTGTCAGATGACAATTAAACCAAAGGCTCATCCGCTTGCTAAGGTGGATGTAAAAGATCTAGTGCAACTGTGCAAAAAAGATCAGGGGAGTCCTCCTGTTGTGGTGGCGAACATTTATCCCTCAACCAAGCAGACTAACTGATAAAATCCCTCATGTTGTTTATAGGACTTCCTGTGCACAAGTTGTCTGCTGTATTTTTCTGCACAACAGTGACTACACCTCAAAACTAATTAATTGCCTTTACAGTGCTTTGGAATATCCTGATATAAAGCTCTATGTAAATGCAAATTATTACTTTCTTCATTTATACGACTTCCAGAGTAGCAATAGTACAGCAGGACACTTTAGCATCAAACATGTCCAGGCATTGTCACACATCTTCATGACCACAGTATAGAAACAGATCGTCTCTGATCAAATGAAGACTCTACTAGCAGAGCTTCAGTAGCAGCTAGCTGCCTATCTGCAACCCAATCAAGTTAAACTCAGAGGCCTGAATAAATGCTCATACCTAGCCTCCATATAATTGCTTCATTAGTTGAATGGAAGACATGTTGCTTCACAATGATAGAAGAATTTACACAGGACAGCCATGCAAGCCAGCTTGTGGATTCCAAGTACAATGCCACCAACAGACGTATTTATTAAACTATTAAATCATAATGTAAGGGGCTTGGGGAAAGAGCAATACTGGTTGTGAGGCTTACTCACCCCTCCAAGGTGCCGAGTGACAGATCAGTATCAGCCATTGCCCTCCCTCTCAGAAATTATTTCCTTTTTTTGTGGCACAAATCACCCTCATAATTTGTTCTAGATATCAGACAAGGACCATAGGATGTTCAACCATTTCATACACTAGAGCTGCAAATTGTGAACTAGAACTGTAGCACATACAACAAGTTTAACACATACTGGATAATAACTGTCCAGAAGAAAGAGTTCCACAGGCAGGAGAAACATTATGTAAATACCAGTAATATTTTCTGCTGTTTTTTTAAGTCATTGAGAAATACTGACAGCAAGTCACATTTCTCTGATCATAGAATTATGAAATGATATAGCATCAAAAGAAGCCATTTGATCCATTGTGCCTGTGCTGGCTCTTTGAAAGAGCCATCCAATAAGTTCTGCTTCAGTGTTCTTTCCCCATAGCCTAACAAATACTTCCAATTCAATTATTTATCTCATTCCTTTTTGTAAGTTATCATTGAACCTGCTGCCATCACCCTTTCAGGCAGTACCTTCCATATCATAACACCTCCCTGCATTAAAAAAATTCTCATGTTGCCTCTCGTTCTTTTGCCAATTGTGTCAAATCTGTATCCTCAGGTTACCAACACTTCTGCCACTGAAAACAGTTCCATCTTATTCATTCTATCAAACCCTGCATGATTTTGAATACCCTGATCAAAACTCTAATTAACCTGATCTGTATTAAGGAAAACAACCTTAGTTTCTCTAGTCTTCCACATAACTGAAGGCTTTCATCCCTGGTACAATTCTAGTATATCTTCCCTGCACCCTCCCTAAGGTCTTCACAACCTTCCTAAAATGTGCGGCCAGAATTGGGCACAATACTCCAGCTAAGGTCCATCCAGCATTTTATAAAAGTTTATCATAACTTCCTTGCTTTTGTACTCAATGTCTTTCTTTATAAAGCCAAGGGTTATATATGCCTTTTAACAACTTTCTCAACTTGTTCTACCACTTTCAAAGCATTCTGTATGTGCACCCCGGGCTCTTGGTTCCTGCACCCCCTTTAAAATTGTACCATTAGGTTCATATTGCCCTTCCTTATTCGCCCTACCAAAATGAATTACCTCATACTTCGCTGCATTAAATTTCATTTGTCACGTGTCTGCGTTTCACCACTTTGTCTATATCCTCCTGAAGTTTATTATCCTCAACGCTGTTTTCTACATTTCAGAGTTTTGTGTCATTTGCAGACTTTGAAATTATGTGCTGCATAGCCAGATCCATGTAATTAATATGCCTCAAAAAGAGCAATAATTCAAACACAAACCCATCGGGAGCACCACCGTGACTTCCCTCCATTCTGAAAAACCAACCGCGCACCATTCGTTTCTGTCCCTTTAACCAATTTTGTTTCTGTGCAGTCACTGACCCTTTAATCACATTGGCTTTAATTTTGCTAACAAATTATTATGTGGCACTTCATCAAATGCCTCTTGAAACTCCATGTATACAACATCAGCCACAGCACCCTCATCAACCTCTCCAATGCTTCCTCAAAGAACTCAATCAAGTGGTTAAACACGATTTGCCTTTAACAAATCTATGTTGGCTTTCATTTATTGATGCATATTCTTCCAAATACTAATTAGTTTTGTCCCAAATTATTGATTTTGATTTGCAGTGGTAATGACGGTAAAACTGTCGATGCTCGCTGTCATTACTTCACTGAAACCAATAGCAAATTCTGGAGTCCACACATGCACTGAGTAGTGCAAAAATGCAGAAGTTGCTGTCAGTAATTGTAAGCTTCTCTGGTGGATGCTTTATTGAGGTTCCCCCAGACTGGCATCAATGGGAAATCTATGAATTGATGAGAATCTTCAATCTTACTTTGTTAGTCTCACTGTAAAAGCCTTTGAAAACATTACATCTGGTTGAATGAGGTGTAACCAAGTTTTTAAACAATCTAACTTCATAATTACATCTTTCGCAGTCCCTGAAAAGCTAATTTTATATTTGTCAAATTTCTCCATTATGATAAAAAAAAAATTCACCTATTTTTCAAGCAATTTTTTATTTGTTTATCTTTACTTCAGCTTCAACCTTAATCCAATTATAATTTTTTTTGCTATCTGAAATTTTAAATTAGAAGTAAAGGGATTTAGTGCTTTTAACTTCCTGGCCTGCAGTCAATGAGAATACTTCAATGTGATCGGCTTCTTACTCTGCTTGCTGACATTACTGTTGTTACCCAGATTTGAACTGCTGCCAGGAAAGGAGAATTTGCAGCACAGAGATTGCTGAATCTTTTTGGGCATCTTTCTTCAAGGTGGCTTCATTGGCTATCCTTTATTACGAGAGGAATTGAACATAAAAGTAAGGGTGTTATGCTTCAGTTATACAGGGCATTAGTGAGGCCACATCTTGAATATTGTGTGCAGCTTTGGTCTCCTTATTTAAGGAAGGATGTAAATGCATTGGAGGCGGTTCAGAGGAGGTTTACTAGATTGATACCTGGAATGAGCAGGTTGTCTTATGAGGAAAGGTTAGACAGACTGGGCTTGTTTCCACTGGAGTTTACAAGAGTGAGGGGTGACTTGACTGAAGTATGTAAGATCCTGAATGGTCTTGACAAGGTGGACGTGGAAAAGATGTTTCCTCTTGTGGGCAAGCTCGGAACTAGGGGGCACTGTATTAAAATTAGGGGTTGCCCGGTTAGGAGAGAGATGAGGAGAAATTATTTCTCTCAGAGGGTTGTGCGACTTTGGAACTCTCTGCCTCAGAAGGCAGTGGAGGCGGGGTCACTGAATATTTTTAAGGCAGCGGTACATAGATTCTTATTAGGCATGGAAATCAAAGTTTATCGGGGGTAGATGGAAATGTGAAATTCGAACACAAACAGATCAGCCATGATCTTAATGAGTGGCAGAGCAGGCTCGAGTGGCTGAATGGCCTAGTTCCGCTCCTATTTCATATGTTGCTTCACCATTGGCTGCAAAATGTAGGTCACCGGATGGAATTTAATGGAGCCTGCCAAAGCGGCATGATGGTGGCAGGGGATCTGGGGTGGAGAGGGATCTGGGAGAATCGTGCGAGAGTATCCATATTGAATTCCCAGAGTCGGGAAAACTTTCCCCAATTAAGTAGGGGCCAGGAAGAGCCCGCCTGCCAGTGGTGCGATGTGAATTAGACCCGTAAATGGGCCACTTAAGAGCAATTATCCGAGCCCAGCAGATTTTAGTGGTGGTTCAGAGATTTAATGGGACTCGTATATTTCCCAAAGACACTATTGGGTTTGCCTGTGACCTTGTAGGATCGGTCCCTCGTTGTCAGGCACTCAGTGCCCTATCGAGGGACTTGGCCTCAGGAAGCAGAGAAACCACCCACTCCCCTTGCCTCCAACCCCCACTCTGCCCCCTCTCTCCAGTGACCCCACCTCCCCGCAACCCCCGCTCACCTGTGTCCAGAGACCCAGTGGTGATCCTCAGGTTGGGCAATTAAAAGCTGTCAGCCTCTGATCGGCCGGCAGCTCTCGGTAATGGGATTTCTGGAACACTGGGGGCTTGATTATGTGGAAGGCCCAATGCTGGCCAGTTAAGAGTCTGCGGGCACTTAAATCACATCGCACCTCCCCCATGGAAGTGATGTGGGGGTCCTACCAGTTCTCCAACTGGTGGTGTGGGGGTGGTTCTCCTGTTGCTAGAACTGAATCCCAGCCACTATCTCCAAATGCTTTCTCATCATTGACATTAAGCTGTCTGACCTGTAGTTGCCAGACTTATGCTTCTCCCCCTTTTTGAACAGGGGACCTTTCCAACCCTGTGACACCATTCACATATCTAAGGAGGATTGGAAGATTGTGGCCAGTGCTTCCTCAATTTCCACTTTTATTCTCTTAGCAACCTAGGACGTATCACATGTAGACCAGGTGACTTTCCTAGTCTTAGTGCTGCCAGCTTTTTAATCGCCACCTTTGTATTTTTATCCAATATAATTTCTCTATTATTCTTTCATTTACTGTCCATTGGCAACATTCTCAAAGTACTCATTTCATGCCTCAGACTATTTTTCTACCTCCATAAGATGATCTTTATAGTCCCAAATTTTCCCCATTCTTCCTTTGACTGGCCTTTTACTATTTGTGTTTATAAAAGACTTTCGGGTTCCTTTTATGTTACCACTAACCCATTTTCATACTCTTTCTTTGCCCCTTTCATTTCCTTTGTTAGTTCCCCCTTATTTTTTGTGTTGAGTTTGGTTCTATACTGAATTATGAGCCCAACATTTATTATAAATTTAATTTTTATGTTCCATTTTAATCTGTACATCTTTAGTCATCCAGGGAGTTCTAACTTTGGATGCTCTTCCTTTCCCCCTCATTGGAATGTGTCTAGACTATACCCAAACCATCTCCTCTTTGAAGACCTCCCATTGCTCGTTTATTGCTTTCCTCACCAGTCTGTGATTCCAATCGACCGCAGCCAGATCACCATTCCAACTCATTGAAACTGACCCTCCTCCAGTTGAATATTTTCGTATTTGATTTTTCCTTCTCCCTTTTCATAACTACTGATGATATTGTGATTTCTATTTCCCAAATTTCTCCCACTGCAATATATTCCACTGGTCCCACTTCATTTCCCAGAACTAGATCTTGCTTCTTTCCTCCTTGGGTTAGAAACATACTGATCAAAAAAGTTGTCTTGTACATATCTCAGAAAATTCTCCAGTTCTTTGTCCCATATACTGTTATTTTCCTAGTCTACCTTAGGACAACTGAAGCTGTCCATTATCACTGCTCATCTTCCAGGGCCACTCAGCTTATGAACTCATTACAGTCTTGGGCCAAACATGGACAAAAGAGCTGAAACACAAGAGGGGAGGTGAGAGTGATTGCCCTTGACAATAAGGCAGCATTTGACCAAGTGTGGCATCAAGAAGCTCTAGCAAAATTGAAATCAATGGGAATCAGGAGGGAAACTCCCCACTGATTGGAGTCAGACCTCGCACAAAGGAAGGTGCTTGTGGTTGTTGGATGCCAATAATCTCAGTCCCAGGACATTGATGCAGGTGTTCCTCAAGGCAGTGTCTTAGGCCCAACCATCTCCAGCTGCTTCATCAATGACCTTACCTCCATCATAAGGTCAGAAGTGGGGATGTTCGCTAATGATTGCACAATGTTCAGCACCATTCACACCTCCTCAGATACTGAGACAGTTTGTGTCAATATGCAGCAAAACCTAGACAATATTCAGGCTTGGGCTGATAAGTGTCAAGTAACATTCGTGCCACAAAAGTGCCAGGAAATGACCATCTCCACCTGGAATGGGTGGGTTGTCTTATGAGGAAAGGTTGAACAGATGAGGCTTGTATCCATTAGAGTTTAGAAGAGTAAGAGGAGTCTTGATTGAAACATATAAGATCCTGAGTGGTCTTGAGAGGGTGGATGTGGAGAGGATGTTTCCTCTTATGGGAGAATCTAGACCTGGAGGTCACTGTTTAAAAATAAGGGGTCACCCATTTAGAACAGAGATGAGGTGAAATTTTTTCACTCAGAGGGTCGTGAGACTTTAGAACTTTCTTCCTGAAAAGGTGAAGGAAGTAGGCTCTTTGAATATTTTTAAGGCAGAGGTGGATAGATTCTTGGTAAGCAAGGGGGTGATAGGTTACTGGGGGTAGGTGGGATGCAGATTTCAGGTTACTATCAGATCAATTATGATCCTGTTAAATGACGGAGCAGGCTTGAGAGGCTGAATGGCCTACTCCTCCTTGTTCGTATGTTTGTATGTATGTTCGTAAAAGAGATTCTAAACATCTCCCCTTAACACTTGATGGCATTGCCATTGCTGAATCTCCCACTGTCAACATCCTGGGGGTTACCATTGACCAGAAACTGAACTGGACTAGCCATATAAATACTGTGGCTACAAGAGCAGGTCAGAGGCTGGGAATCTTGTGGCAAGTAACTCACCTCCTGACTCCCCAAAGCCTGCCCACCATCTACAAGGCACAAAGTCAGGAGTGTGATGAAATACCCTCCACTTGCCTGGATGAGTGCAGCTCCAACAGCACTCAAGAAGCGTAACACCATCCAGGACAAAGCAGCCTGCTAAATCGGCAACCCATCCCCCACCTTCAACATTCACTCCCTCCACCGATACACTCTGTACTATATACAAGATGCACTGCTGCAACCCACCAACACTCCTCACCATGACCTCTACCACCTAGAAGGACAAGAGCAGACACATGGAAACAGCACCACCTGGAAGTTCCCCTGCAAGCCACTCACCATCCTGACTTGGAAATATATCGCCGTTCCTTCACTGTCGCTGGGTCAAAATCCTGGAACTCCCTGCTTAACAGCACTTCGCCACATGGACTGCAGCGGTTCAAGAAGGCAGCTCACCACCACCTTCTCAAGGACAATTAGGGATGGGCAACTAATGCTGGCCCAGTCAGCGAAGTCCACATCCCATGAAGGGAAAAAAAAACTTTCTGCTATTTGCCTGCAAATTTGCTCCTTCATTTCCTTCCCACTATTTAGTGGTACTCCCAGCAGTATAATATCTTTTCTTTTGTGTTACATACTAGTGAGTATTGGAGCAATAAAATGAAACAGGTTAATGAGTGATGAGAGAAATGGTGCAAGAGGGTGGGCTCCAGATTGCTGGAACATTTGAACCAGTTTTTGGGAAAGAAAAGAACTGAACAGTATTGATTGTTTGCACCTCAACAGGCAATGGGAATAATCCAGAGTTTAATACCTTTGAGGTTCTGCTCTTTAACTTCCTCCCTCGTTCCTGAAACTCTGTCTATTGGACTCTTCCTACCTTTGTCATTGGTTCCAACACAGACCATGACTTCTGGTTGCTCCCCTTTTCCTTGCAGAATGCCCTGCAGTTGTTCAATGATATCCTTTACCATGGCTCTTCACCACTGCATCTCTGTACATCGTTGAGACCGTCTGTGTTGTGCATATGCTCTAGATTCCACTTCCCCAAGGTGTTTTCACAGTCATTGGTGTTTAGCCCTGAAAACCGGTTTGGAATTGCCTTACTCTTGAAGTACGCCAGCATTGCCTACCTCTTCCTACCCTTGCAACTGGCCTCCCACTTACTATCCTCCTGAACTCTCTGTAGCTGAAGGGTGAACACCTCTGGGAACTTGCAATCTTGGGAACTTGCAATCTTGGAAAATTCTCAGTCTCCTGTATGCCCTGCAGTGACTTGAACTGCTTCTCATGCTTAGATGCCCTGAGCTGGAGTTCAACCAATTTCCTGCATATGCCAAACGTCCTGAAGTTCTCACATGGCACGGAATTGCAGCAATGGGTCTCAGCTGTCCCATCACTTTGCTTACAAGTTCATCTACTCACATTTTTTATATATATGTCTCTTACGTTCTATATATGTTATATATGTGTATGTGCATATATATTATATATTACTTTCATTTCATATCCCCTTACTCCTATTCATTGTTTATGTTATCCAGATTTTTGTTTTATGTCATTCTGATCCATTTAATGTTGGTACCCTATTCTTAATTTAAATGTATCCCCGATTACTTATATCATTACTTATTTACTGATTCTCCTTAGTTTAAATGATAGAGAAGTAATCACAGGAAAAGATTGAGAAAACTGATGACCTCATTCAACTGTTGGGGAAGGAGGATTGGGGGTGGTGAGGGGGGGGGGAATGTCACCTCCATTTTTTTTCCTGCCATGGGCTATATCCCCATTCCTCCACATTCCAAAATCCCAGAGCTGTCCGAATGACAGACCCAGCCCCCGCCCCGCAACACATGGTTAAACCTGCCTTGAAGTCCCTGGGGTGCCGGGTCCACAGTTCACCTTAAAAAAAAGCAGCAAGTTCCATTATTGCGGCTTTAAATGGTAAGGATTTAATGAGAAACATGCAACTGCCTTTTTATTTTCAAAAAGCCCGCCTCCTAATGAATTCTGAGCACGGAATGATGATTCAACATCTTTGTTCAACCAACTCAGCCTGAAACTGACAGCTCGGCGGGAGTCCCGCAACGATTCACTGAGCGGCACTAGAGCCCGCCTCAAATGGATACTCACGGACACCCTCGATCTTGTCTGCGGTCCTGTTCCAGGACAGTTGCTGGGTTTCCATGATCACCTGCAGGGTTCGCCTCTCCGGCTGTGACTTTTTCAGGCTAAACACTGTCATAACGGCTCCCAACTCCAAGGTCCTTTTCAGTTGACTTTTCTCCGGCTCCGGCATACAATCCAGACCGTCTCTATTCCAAGACATCTTTTTTGCTCTCTCTCTCTCACTCCCTCCCACCTCTCGTCCTTTTTATTTTTTAAGCTTCACAAGACTAAAGGAAACACGGTGGGTTATCCAGCTCCCTCCGCCACTGCCGCAGATCGCACAGCAGAGCACGGTGCAGACTCGGCTCAGGCAATTGCAATCATCTGGAAACTTCAGCAGGGACCAAGGAATGTCAGAACTGACTTTTTTTGGATCACTTAGCACACACAAAACATGGCCAAAACTAGTGGGTTTTTTTTCATGGCTACAAAACAAACATCTTGCATGTTCCGCAATTTAACTGCATGAGGAAGTTGGCTGAAATTTCTGAAAAAAAAAACCCTTAGTCCGGAAGCGCTGTTGATGCGATCTATGCAAAACTATGAAGCTGCCCAAAGGTACGTGAGTTACACTGAGCAGAGGGTGAGATTTGCCTGTGACATTTATATAGCGCCATCTGGCGCAGACCTGATCCTTGCCGCAACAGCCAAACATCTTTTTTATATATCCAAACCCCAAGTGATCGATATTCATATTGAAATAGGTGCCAATATCTCCTTTCATTATTTTTTTAAAATGAGTTTTAATCTGTTAAATGCACATATTCAAACGAAGACAGATCCTAATCGGAGAATTGTGGTAAAGTACATAAACGTTGTCTAGAGTAAAATGCTGAAAATAATGCTCACAGCTCAAGTTCAAGTAGGCTAAAGTTTGTTCC
The DNA here is from genome assembly GCF_964194155.1 of Cetorhinus maximus. NCBI lineage: Eukaryota > Metazoa > Chordata > Chondrichthyes > Lamniformes > Cetorhinidae > Cetorhinus > Cetorhinus maximus. Next base: position 135,087,567 of record NC_135884.1, on the reverse strand, counting down.
ATTTTTTTTTCATTCATTGGTCTTCCCTCTATAGTTTCAATCGTTACAGTGTTGGGATCAGAATATTTGTGATGATAACTCTAGTACTCACTATGCAGCATCATGACACATTAATGGAAGCCTTCTCAGAGTAAAGTCAAACTAACCTTGTCCATAATAAAAACAGAAAATATTGGGAAAAAAATCACATCACTGTATAGCGGTTTCTCTACTTCTTTCCCATCCCTAATTTGTTCTAGTCCCTCTATATTTTTCCTACTCTTTCCTTCCCTATTTTGCTCTAGTTTTGTAGGAGTCCAGTGTGCAGTGGGTAGTGTCCCTGCCTCTGAACCAGGAGCTCAGGGTTTGAGTCCCACCCCAGGACTTGGTGGCCACGGAAAGTGTGTTCATAGCACAGCCAAGCAGGTTGATTATAAACCTGTAAATCCTTTCAATGCGCCTATGAAGAGTGGGGGAGTCTCCTGGTCAGCCGTGCTTGATGTGGAGTGGCCCCCTCAAGCTATAGCCTCTGGCAATAGTGACCTGTTCCAAGATAAACTAGCTATGGAAGCAGACATCTGCATGTGCTTCATATGTCTCTAGGCATGGGGATGGAGTGAAGAAGAAGTTGTCTTTGCCTGATTGTTTGACTCTCTCGTTCTTTCTCTCTTCCTCTTTCCGTATTAAAAATAGGAAGACATTTCCTTTTGAATTAAGCTATATGGCTTTGCTCTGACCCACTGAAATGTGTTACCTCAACAACTGTGAGCATTATTATGAAATTTTTCTTTTGGTTAATACCCATAGATAGGTGCACAAATGTTCCTAGACATTGCTCCTGGATATGTTTGCTGCTAATTACAGGGGTGGGATTGGGGTTTGCATCCTAATGAGCCAACAGGAAGTTGATATTTACATTTTTCGCATTTGTGAAATAAATGTTCTGAGGGTTGAACTAAACACCTGTGATAGTTCATGTCACTGATCAAGATGGACTGAACTGTCGCTGCCGCTCACTGCTTTCCCCTTTTCATCCATTGAGGATCTGCCCACTCTCTAAAGGTTGATAACATGAGGATTTTTTTTTCTGATCGTGCTTTTCATTTGCCATTTCATTTCAAAATACTTAACCTTAATTCAAAGGGCTGCAACCACTAACACAAGCTGTCGATTCCTCTCACAAAACTCCCTGTCAGCTTGAATACAGGATTATGCACGCTTGACATAATACGTGTGAAGTCATTCCTTCTCAGCTCATTTTATCTTCCAGAATACAGGACAACTGATTAAATATGCTTCTTCAGTATCATAATGGATGATGTACATTGGATAGCAAGGATAACACCTTGAAAACAATAACAAATAATGTTAATTTTAGAGATCTAGAAGCTGATTGAAAGTGCAGATCTTTGATGGATAAAAGGGTTAGGAATCCTGCAGCAAACATGATAACATTAGATGGTGTTCACTCTCCTAGTCCTGCTTTGCTTTGGTATATGTATAATGTAGTATTGTAAAATTATATTACTTTAAGCATGGTGCCATGGTCTTTAAACCCACAACGGGCTGAAATAACTTATTAAAGTTATCGTTCTGCAATTGCATGTCTGGGAGAATATTTGAGCAGATGGTCTTTGTATGGGGGGAAATGGATAAGGAAGCAAAATCTGTGGTTAGAAGATGATGAGTATTGAGGTTTGGGAAACAAGGGTATGTCTTTCTGAATATATACTACACGATGGGATGAGCCAGACAGACTTGGGGGTTGATAAGTTTCCAATGATGAATAGAAACCAGGCTGATGGTTAACCACTTGGTTAAATAATAATTGACTGCAAGAGAAAGGTGCTGTGTAATAGGGTAACTGGCACTTACTGATACAAGCCCCTTTATAAGCACAAACGGAGCACCTTTCATGACCTCAGCATGTCCCAAAGTGTCTCGCAGCCAATGAAGTGCTTTAAAAATATAAATGTAATCACTGTTGTAATGTAGGAAATTTGTACACAGCCATCTCCTACAATAAGCAATGTGATAATGACCAGCTAACCTGTTCTTGTGATGTTGGTTGAGGAATAAGTATTGGCCAAGGCATCAAGGATAACTCCTCTGCTCTTCTTCGAAATAGTGCCATGTGATCCTTTACATCCACCTGAGAGGGCAAATAGGGTCTTGATTTAACATCTCATCAAAATAAAAGGCACCTCCAACAATGCAGTACTCCCTCCGCATTGTACTTGTACAGGTTCCCCTGTTCCCTCAGAGACCCACCCCACACTCAAGTTCGTGACACCAGATTCGCAAGTATATGGCTTGAACAGAATGACCTGTGAGTTTCTTCTGATAATTCACAATTGCTTTATTGCAATTATTGTTTTTTGTAAGTTTAAACTGAGTTGTGGGGGCTTTGTGTGGGGTTAGCATTTTTGTAAGTATAAGCTAGAGTCATGGTGACTTCATGTTGGGTGCTGGGAACGGGTTGTTGGACTGCAGCGGTTCAAGAAGGCAGCTCACCACCACCTTCTCAAGGGCAACTAGGGATGGGCAATAAATGCTGGCCCGGCCAGCGAAGCCCACATCCCATGAATGAATTTTTTTTTAAATCACCCACAATCCCACAGTACAAAACCCCAAAATTTAAAACAACCTGTTCCCAGTCCCCGACACAAAGTCACCACGACTCAAGCTTAAACTTACAAAAATACTAACTCCACACAAAATCCCCACAACTCGGTTTAAACTTACAAAAAGCACAGGCAAAACACCACGTCTTGTCCTGAAACATTAAGAAAAAAAACTCAGACCAATGTGGCTGAAACAAGTTACAAGGTAAAACACCAAGGTTTCACCCCAAACTTTCACAAAACCCTCAGACCAATTTCACTATGATTTGGCTGAAACTTACAATCCCCAATAGGGCTGGTCTATCCAGTGTTGACTGTGGGCCTGAATCAAGGTGACCAAACTCGAACCGTCTTCCGGCCGCAGCCCAGATATTCAGATCTGCTTTTCTTTTATAATAATTTAACTCAGACATGTCAAAACATATTTCCTGTTGTTCCAATGTCCAGTTAGTTGATTCCACGCAAAGTCCAGGCAAATGTCATCAGCTCCTACTGGTTGAAGCAATACGGGGTTTTGCATGGAAGATATATCCGGATGAATATTATCAGTTCTCATTGTATGAGCAATTCTCCTTGTGTTTGAGGTGGCACAGTAAAAGCACCTTGCTCCAAAGTTAATGAGGGTTTGGATGACCCTATTCTAGTACTATTGTCTGTGATGCAGACATTAGTTGCATAATTCCTTGAGTTTATTGTATTAATGATATGTCCTTTGTGCCATTGTATTGGGTAATCAGGCTCCTTGATTGCATTATTTGATGGCAGGTAATTGCCTTTGATGAGTCACTTTTTTCTATTAAATGTCCGAATAAACCCATTGCTGCTCTGCCCTGTACTGCTGACTGCACCTTATCTTTTTTAGTAATTATGTTCTAATCATGAGGTCAAAACATGTCCACAGGTTTGAAATTATGTTCCACACATTTCCCAGTTGGAGGGGATTCCAATACTACATCTCCTTCCTTTAATACCTTAAATGAGACATTACTTTGCTGTGAATCTTCCACTGAATTGAGGTATTGCAGGTCCCAGCCAAACCTTACTTTTCTTTCAGAATCTATACATTTAAATCCATCAGCCCAAATCCCCCTTTAAATAATCCCTCAAATTTTATCTGTTTTGTCTTACGTTTTAATTTAATGATAGTGTAAGTAGGTATAACGCCATAACTAACTGTATAATTACTAATACGTGTGATAAAATTCAAATCCAAGGGGGGTTGGGCTTCGATATTGTGAACAATATCCCACTAAGGCAGGGTAGTTATCTCCCTGATCTCCTGTTGGAGCGTATAATAATGTTTTTGTGAAAGCTCCACACATTTTACCAGTTTCGTTAAATGCTCGGGTAATGGCAGGATATCATACCCAAAAATGAGATATTACTGTTTGGTCACATGCCCTTTGTCAATCATGGGTAACTAAGTGTTTCCTCCCCCTTAACTAACTAAGTTACGTACATATTTATCTAAACAGTTACCCATTTTACAACACCCCTTCTCTTTTGAGATTGCATGTAATCATACAAACGCCTGGCTTTCTTATGTCTACGTCTTCACTGATCATACAGGAAATATAATACAATAATGAATTGCACAATAACGTACAATGAGGACCAATACAGATCCAGGGATGAATCTGAATATCAATGCCAAAATCCATCCCTAGTACAACTGATCTCTCTGGAGTGAAACAGGTTACCCATTGTAACTTGACTGTGATCTCTGAATAACATCAGCTTAGATTGATACCCCTTTTGGTATGACACTCCCGACCTGCAAATCATCTCACTCAATATCATTAAAATTACATCATGCACGGACATAAAAGATTCTCCAGCTCTCCCTTCATCTGAATCCATCTCGTGGTTTCCCACTCAGGGGTCTTGCAATTCCTGTGCTTTTCACATCTCAAAATTGTCCTAAATCCAAGTAACAGTGTTGTTGGGCAGACAGATTTCTTGTAATATATAATTCACTTTTTCCTCATGAGAAATCCCTTTTTTTATATATCTGTAGAAACCACCTAGACTGTCTGTGTACGCCTTTTTGTTTTCCTAGAATCCCATTAAATTTCAGATAATTTTCCCTCAAAATGTTTAGAGTTATGAATTAAAATGAATTCATCAATTCCAATTTCTTGTGCCCAGACTTAATGGTTTTGAAAAGTCTGATACTCATTGGTCAGTGTTTACATCAGATTTTCCACATTCAAGCACTTTGTTTGGGAAATAACCAATGGCCTGAATGGGTTAAGGCCAAATTCCTCTTAGTTTTCTTTTTTAAAAAAAAACAAAGTCTTTAGTTCATGACTATTTCTGTGACGTTGAGAATCTGCAGATGAATTCTCAAATTCATCTGTCGAAGCTACTGTCGATCTTGTTACTTGCAGTTTACCTGTAAGAAAAACGCAAAAGATCCATTTTGCTTGTGGCAAAATGGGTTCATTTGTCCAAGCATATCTCACAATTGAGAAACTTAAAAATTTTGTAATGCCCCATACAAATAAATTTAAAGAACAGAAACTGTTTCTATATTTTGAATTCTCATGATATCTTTTCCAATCTTTTCCACACTTCCTCAGATTTCCTCACATTCTCCTCAGACGGTATTATAAATCACCCTTCCAATTGTTTAAATTTCCAAGCATTCTTTTTTATTTCCCCTACTTTTGGCAGTCTGAGCTCAAGTTCCAATTAGCAGTATCCGATCTCAAAATTTCCCCTTTTCTATGGACAAGTTCCCAAGCCCTTAAACTTTGTAACAAGTTTCTAACCCAAAACCAATCCAATTAGGATTAGCCGTGATCACTTCAAATTTCCCAGATTCCAATCAACCCTACCAAACATGAAAACTACCTCGCTCTTACATATGTGAATTGGTATCTTGATTAAAATTCCCACATGTTTATCAAAATACCCTGGAATTGTGATTCTGGCCAGTAACCATGACTCCAGGTTCAAACCTTGAAGATTTTACTTCACTAATTACACGCCCCTTTTAAGATGTCACAGTTTCAGGAGAAATTTTAAAACATACTCATCCATGCAAAATCTTTATCACACACACATTCTCTCACAATATTATAGCTTTGAACACACATTAAACAACCAGCTGTTTGAAAACCAGATACGAAAACAGACCACAAAGGGTTAAGTAACTTTCAAGTGACACAGACAATAGCTTACAGACATACAGGGGAATCAAAGAACCAAAAGACCGACTCACTCAGCACAAGTGTACAACACAATTGGATCTAACACTTCCAACATCCACTCACTGACATACACTGAACCCTGGAGCACAGACACACAAAGCCGAACAGGGTACTGTATTAAAACACACAGAGAGAAACTGAATCCACTCACATACACACAAGGTTTATTTTACCATTCCCACAGCATTTTAACTATACTGTGGGCATATCAACTTAATTTCTTACTTTCCCCTAACCATTTTCCATGACCCCAAAGTTTCTCTTATATCTCAACCTTCAAGATGTAGCTTGGATGGTGATGAGAAAGGCCCTCCCTGTCAGATCCTTCCAACACGCCAGGAGTCTCTCCCCCTCTGCACATTGCCCTCGAAGTGGCTATGGTGGGGACGAGACTGTTGTCCACGTCCTTTCGGAATGTGCTTTTGCAAAGAAGGTCTGGAGAGAGATGCAGTGGTTTCTGTTGAGGTTCATCCCGAGCAGTTCTGTGACACAGGACTCTGTGCTCTACGGCCTGTTCCCAGGGACACACACCGAGACAAACATCAACTGCAGCTGGAGGATCATCAACGCGGTGAAAGATGCTCTTTGGTCTGCCCGAAGCTTGTTGGTCTTCCAGTTCAAAGAGTTGTCCCCGACCGAGTGTTGCAGACTGGCACATTCCAAGGTCCAGGACTAGGTGCTGAGGGACGCACTAAAGTTTGGGGCAGCTGCTGCAAAGGCGCAATGGGGAAAGGTCGCTGTCTAAGAACTTTCTACCATAGTGCACCGAGGGGCTGGGAAAGGTATAGACCCCTCGGGCTGTACGGCCCACAATGAATGTATGCATTGAATACTAATTATATTATAATTGTATTGAAGCACCTCAGAGTGCAATATGATGTATGATTGATAACTCCAATACCATTGCACTGTCTGACTGTCTGTAATGACCAAATTGAAATGATTGTAATGTTCATCGATTGTATTGAAGCACCTCATGATCCATGTGTAAAAGTTGAATCTGATTTCACATTGGCGATTTGACATGTTATGTAATGTTCTTCCAGATATTTAATGAATAAAGCATAATTTTCAAAAAAAAAAACAGCTGGACCATGGTCTCTTTGACAGAGGAGCTCATCCCTTCTCATCTCAGCAGGGACCAGTACCTGTTGCCTGTCCATTTTCCCTTTTAAGTTCCAAATTCCTTTGTGTGTTCTGCATCTTACATTTTCTGACCCCTGAAAAACCTCGCCACATTTCTCAGCACAATAAACTATTCGAACCAAAAGATCTGTTACTTTTTCAGCTCTTAGCTTTTTCTCCACCATCCATTCTTAAACGAACATAACTTCTGCAAAAGGGGCCCTGTCCCCCGTCTCCGGGCACTCAGTGAGCAGTGTCTGGACCTGTTTATTAGGCAACCTCTCTACTTCAAAAAGGGACCTTGTCCCTTTGCTGTTCCTTTACCAAATGGTAAGTTGCCTTCATACCCTCACTGTGATGAAAGTATAATAATTTTCAAAATATTTTTCTGGTTTATTGTGAAGTAGATTTATGGGGGCAAGTATAGTTGGGTCTTTGTGTGACTTAATTACATTTGGAGTGAAGTAGACTGCAAGTTAAAATCACAGAATTACAGTGCAGAAGAGGCCCTTCGGCCCATCGAGTCTGCACCGACACGTGAGAAACACCTGACCTACCTACCTAATCCCATTTACCAGTACTTGGCCCATAGTCCTGAATGTTATGACATGGCAAGTGCTCAACCAGGTACTTTTTAAAGGATGTGAGGCAACCCGCCTCACCACCCTCCGAGGCATTGCATTCCAGATCGTCACCACCCTCTGGGTAAAAAAGCTTTTCCTCACATCCCCCCTAAACCTCCTGCCCCTCACCTTGAACTTATGCCCCCTTGTGACTGACCCTTCAACTAAGGGGAACAGCTGCTCCCTATCCACCCTGTCCATGCCCCTTATAATCTTGTATACCTCGATCAGGTCGCCCCTCAGGCTTCTCTGCTCCAACGAAAACAATCCAAGTCTATCCAACCTCTCTTCATAACTTAAATGCTTCATCCCAGGCAACATCCTGGTGAATCTCCTCTGTACCCTCTCCAGTGCAATCACATCCTTGCTATAATGTGGCGACCAGAACTGCACACAGTACTCCAGCTGTGGCCTCACCAAGGTTCTATACAACTCCAACATGACTTCCCTACTTTTGTAATCTATGCCTCGATTGATAAAGGCAAGTGTCCCACATGCCTTTTTCACCACCCTACTAACGTGGTCCTCTGCCTTCAGAGGTCTATGGACACACACGCTAAGGTCCCTTTGTTCCTCAGAACTTCCTAGTGCCATGCCATTCATTAAATACTTCCTGGTCAAATTACTCCTTCCAAAGTGTATCACCTCACACTTTTCAGGGTTAAATTCCACCTGCCACTTATCTGCCCATTTGACCATCCCGTCTATATTTTCCTTTAGCCCAAGACACTCAACCTCACTGTTGATTTAACCAACCAGCCAATCTTTGTGTCATCCGCAAACTTACTAATCCTACCCCCCACATAGTCATCTATGGTGTTTAAATAAACGACAAATAATAGGGAACCCAGCACAGATCCCTGTGGTACGCCTCTGGACACTGTCTTCCAGTCATTAAAGCATCCTTCTGTCATCACCCTCTGCCTCCTACAACTAAGCCAATTTTGAATCCACCTTATCAAATTACCCTGTATCCCATGTGCATTTGCCTTCTCTATAAGTCTCCCATGCGGGACCTTGTCAAAGGCTTTGCTGAAATCCATATAAACTACATCAACTACACTACCCTCATCTACACACCTAGTCGCCTCCTCAAAAAATTCAGTCAAATTTGTTAGGCGTGACCTCCCTCTGACAAAGCCATGCTGACTATCCCTGACCAAACCTTGCCTCTCCAAGTGGAGATAGATACTCTACTTCAGAACTTTCTCCAATAGTTTCCCTACCACTGACATGAGACTCATTGGCCTATAGTTCCCTGGCTTATCTCTACAACCCTTCTTAAATAGTGGAACCACATTAGCTGTTCTCCAGTTCTTTGGCACCTCCCCCATGGCCAGAGAGGAATTAAAAATTTGGGTCAGAGCCCCTGCGATCTCCTCCCTTGCCTCCCTCAGCAGTGTAGGACACAAATCATCTGGACCTGGAGATTTGTCCACTTTTAAGCCTGCCAACACCTCCAATACCTTGTCACTCCCTATGTCAATTTGCTTAAGAACCTCACAGTCTCTTCCCCAAGTTCGATACCTTCATCCTTATTCTCTTGGGTGAAGACGGACGTGAAGTATTCATTCAACACTCTAGCGATGTCCTGTGACTCCACCCATAGATTGGTCCCTTATGGGCCCTACTCTTTCCCTGGTTATCCTCTTCCCATTGATATACTTAGAGAATATCTTGGGATTTTCCCTACTTTTACCAGCCAGAGCTTTCTCATATCCCCTCTTTGCTCTCCTAATTGCTTTCTTAAGTTCCGCCCTGCACTTTCTGTACTCCACTAATGCCTCTGCTGATTTGCTTCCCTTGTACCTGCTTTTCCTTCTCATTGTAACCTGAATATCTCTGGTCATCCATGGTTCTCTGGGCTTGTTACTCCTTCCTATCACCCTAGAGGGAACATGTTGAGCCTGTACCCTCCCCATTTCCTTTTTGAACACCCCCCACTATTCCTCTGTAGATTTCCCCATATATAACTGTTCCCAGTCTACCTTGGCCAGATCCTGCCTTATTTTACTAAAATCCACTCTCCCCCAATCCAAAACATTTTTTTGCAACTTGTCTATTTCTTTGTCCATAACAAACTTAAACTGTACCATGTTGTGGCCGCTATCGCTAAAATGCTCGCCCACCACCACCTCAGCCACCTGTCTGGCTTCATTCCCCAGAATTAGGTCCAGCAATGTACCGTTCCTTGTTGGACCCTCTGCATATTGACCTAAAAAGATCTCCTGTACACATTTCAAGAAATCCACTCCATCCAAGCCCTTAACACTATGTCTATCCCAATTAATGTTGGGAAAGTTGAAATCACCTAATATAATTAGCCTATTGTTATTGGTTTTACACACCTCCACAAATTGTGCACATATTTGCTCCTCAATTTCCAGCTGACTATCTGGGGCTCTATAATAAACACCTAACAATGTGGTTGCCCCTTTTTTATTTCTAAACTCTACCCACAAAGCTTCATTTGATGCCCCCTCCAAGATACTGCAGTAACTGACTCCTTAACTAATAATGCAAAGCCTCCTCCTCTTTTACCCCCTCCTCTGCCTTGCCTGAAGATTCTATATCCCGGAAAGTTGAGCTGCCAATCCTGCCCTTCCCTCAACCACGTCTCATGATTGCTACTATATCACAATTCCACGTGTCAATCCTCACCCTTAACTCATCCGTTTTACCTGTAATGCTCCTGGCATTAAAGTAGAGGCCATCCAGCCTTGCCTTACTTCCTTGAAGCCGGTACCTTGTAACTTGTTTCAGCCGTACCCTTGATGATGTTGGTCTGAGGGTTTTTTTCCTTAAGGTTTCAGGACAAGACAAGTTTTGTCTTGTTGTGGGGACTTTGTGTGGAGTTAGTATCTTTGTAAGTTTAAGCCATGAGGTCAAAACATGTCCATGGGTTTGAAATTATGTTCCATACATTTCCCAGTTGGAGGGGATTCCAAACCTGCACACTGGAATTTCAGCCTAAATTTTGTGCTAAAGTTTCCTGGTACTTTACTTAAAGTTGCTTGAAGCATAGAAATTACAAATAAGCAATCCCTTAGTAAGAATAATTACTCCCAGCAGCACATTGTAACTTCCTATTCTAAGATATGGTTATGGCACAGTGGATGGTAAATGCTAAGCTACTTAAATCCCAAAGGGAAACTTGAAACAACTGCCACAACTGTTTTGCAATTTGAATTTTTATTTTGAGATGTGTGCCTTGAATTCAGTAGTAATTAGTCCACCGAGCCTTGAGGTTTTTTTCACAAAACTGAATTAAACTTTTATCAATAAAATAAATAATTTTATGCACATACATAGGTCTACAAATTACTACTATGATAACTCCTAGCTCCCCTAATTAATGTGACTCCCAGTTACATCCTCGTTAAGGCACCAGTAAAAACAAAATAGATTTTAACAGACCCAGGCAAAGCATACACAATACCCTGGACAGGGATATTCACAGTGAATTCTCTTAGCTTCTTTTCCTATAGGAAGCATCTTGGTACATAGAGGCTGGAGGATTTTCACACTTGTTAGAACTTAGAATTTCTTCTCCTTATGCACAACCTCATCTCCTTTATACATGCTTCTCCCCTTTTAATGTAGTCCTATTGTTTCAATATGTCTTTGGACTTTACCTTTCTAATAATAAAAAGCTTTCATAGTACTAATTTTATCAGTAAGCTTTGGGAAAAATGAACACACTGTTTGGCTTCTTCTGGCTAGTGTAACATTTCACCCTCTCTTTGAAATTCACGACTACTCTGGTTTATTTCAAAATACAAATTTTCCTTTTATACCTCACATTCTAAAACTTCAGCCATGTTTACTTATTTAGAATTTCAAACCTAGTTTCTCTTCTGATACATCAAAGCCTTCAGACCAGCTGTCTTTAATTCAATGAAGTCCCACCACCCCCACACACACTATCCAGACCCCACTATTCCTACTTTACAATAAATCTCAATAACCTTATAAAAATTATTATATTTTCATGACACACTGCACATCGTGAATACAAGATTGAGGTTGATGATCTAGTGAACTGCTGACAGTGTATTGCATTCTAAGCGGTGACATCTTTCAAATGAGATGTCAAACTGAGACCATGTTCAGGTGGATGCAAAAGATCTTAAATGCACTATTCAAAGCAGGGTACAGATTTCTTCTGGTATTCTGGCCAACTGCACAAGCAGCTGGTTAATCATCTGATTGCCATTTGTTAGAAATTTGTGAGCTGTCGTGTTTTTTTTTGTTTATCTATTCATTCATGGGATGTGGGTGTTGCTGGCAAGGTCAGCATTTATTGACCGCTCCTAATTATTCTTCATAAAGTAGTGTTGAGCTGCCTTCTGGAACTGCTGCAGTCCATGTGGTGAAGATACTCCTTCAATGCTGTTAAGAAAGGAGTTCCAGTATTTTGACTCAGCACAGTGAAGGAACAGTGATTTATTGCCAAGTCAACGTGGTGTGTGACTTGGAAGAGAACGTGTATATGGTTGTGTTCCCATACGCCCTGTCCTAGGTGATAGAATTTGCCGGTTTGAAAGGTGCTGCCAAACGAGCTCTGGCAAATTGCTGGGGTGAATCTTGTAGATGGTATACACTTCACCCTCCAGTGATGGAGGGAGTGAATATTTCAAGTGGTAGATGGGATGTTGTTTAAGTGGGCTGCTTTGTCCTGAACGATGTAGAGCTTCTTGAATGTTGTTAGAGCTGCACTCACCCACGCAAGTGGAGGGTATTCCATCACACTCCTGACTTGTGTCTTGTAGATGTTAGAAAGGCTTTGGAGAGTCAGGGGCGAGTTACTCACTATGGAATTCCCAGCCTCTGACCTGCTCTTGTGGCCACAGTATTTATGTAGTTAGTCTAGTCAAGTTTCTGGTCAATGGTTACCTCCAGGATGTTGATGGTGGGGGATTTGATGATGGAAATGCTTTGGATGTCAAGGGTAAGTGGTTAGACTCTCTCTTCTTCAAGATGGTCATTGCCTGGCATTTGAGAGGCATGAATGCTACTTGCTCAATGTCAGATGTTGTCCAGGTCTTTCTGCATGCAAGCACAGGCTCCTTCATTAACAGAGGAGTTGAGGATGGTACTGAAAACTGTACAATCATCAGCAAGCATCCCCACTTCTGACCTTATGATGGAAGGAAGGTTATCGATGAAACAACTGAAGGTGGATGGGTCTAGGACACTACCCTGAGGAACTCCTGCAGTGATGTCCTGGAACTGACATGATTGACCTCCAACAACCACAAACATCTTCCTTTGTGCTCGGTATGACTCTAATAAGCGGAAAGTTTCCCCAATTCCCATTGACTCCAGTTTTGCTAGGTCTCCTTGATGCCACACTCGGTCAAATGCTGTTTTGATGTCAAGGGCAGTCACTCTCACCTTACCTCTGACATCCAGTTCTTTTATCAATGTTTGGACCAAGGCTTTAATGAGGGCTGCAGCTGAGTAACCTTGGCGAAACCCAAACTAAGCATCAGTGAAGTTTGATTGGTAAGTGCCACTTGATAACATTGGGAATGACACCCTCCATCACTTTACTAATGATTGAGCATAGGCTGATGGGGAAGTAATTGGCTGGATTTAATTGGTCCTGCTTTAGGCGGACAGGACATAACTGGGTAATTTTGCACCCTGTCAGATGGATGCCAGTGTTGTAACTGCACTGGAACAGCTTGGCTGGAGAGATGGCTAGTTCTGGAGCATAAGACTTGAGCACAATAGTGGGGTTGCGGTCTGGGCCCATAGCCTTTGCTGTATCCAGTGTTATCATGTGGAGTGAATGGACCTGGCTGAAGACTGGCATCTACCATGGTGTGGATGTCAGGAAGAGGCTGGGATGGATCATGCACTTGGCACTACTGGCTCTGCTATTCTGAGGATATTCATGGAGGAAAACCCCCCCATCTCCTGTCAGTTACAAATATACAAACAGTCTTGGACAGTAAGGACACTCCGGTCCATTGAGCCTGTCCCACACAATTGCGATACCTTCACTTGAAAGGAATGTTTGGGCCCCTGGACGGTGAGGAGGGGGGAAGTAAAGGGGCAGGTGTTGCACCTTCTGCGATTGCATGGGAAGGTGCCGTGGGAGGGGGTTGAGGTGTTGGGGACGATGGAGGAGTGGACCAGGGTGTCCCGGAGGGAACGGTCCCTACGGAATGCTGACGGGGGTGGGTGAAGGGAAGATGTGTTTGGTGGTGGCATCATGCTGGAGTTGGCGGAAATGGCGGCGGATGATCCTTTGAATGCGGAGGCTGGTGGGGTGAAAAATGAGGACAAGGGGGGCCCTATCATGGTTCTGAGGGGTGGAGGAAGGTGTGAGGGCAGAGGTGCGGGTGATGGGTCAGACACGGTTGAGGGCCCTGTCAACCACCGTGGATGGGAAACCTTGGCTAAGGAAGACGGAAGACATGTCAGAAGCACTGTTTTGGAAATTGGCATCATCGGAACAGATGCGACGGAGGTGAAGGAATTCCGTAGGGACAGTACCCTCCGGGACACCCTGGTCCACTCCTCCATCACCCCCAACACCCCAACCCCCTTCCACGGCATCTTCCCATGCAACCGCAGAAGGTGTAACACCTGCCCCTTTACTTACCCCCTCCTCACCGTCCAAGGGCCCAAACACTCCTTTCAAGTGAAGCAGTGCTTCACTTGCACTTCCTTCAATTTGGTCTACTGCATTCTCTGCTCCCAATGCGGTCTCCTCTACATTGGAGAGACAAAACACAGACTGGGTGACTGCTTTGCGAAACACCTTTGGTCTGTCCGCAAGCATGATCCAGACCTTCCTGTCGCTTGCCATTTCAACACACCATCCTGCTCTCATGCCCACTTGTCCATCCTTGGCCTGCTGCAATGTGCCAGTGAAGTTCAATGCAAATTGGAGGAACAACACCTCATTTTCCGACTAGGCACTTTACAGCCTTCCGGGCGTAACATTGAGTTCAACAACTTCAGATCATGAACTCTCTCCTCCATCTTCACCTCTTTTTGATCCCCTTTTTCAAATATTTATATAAATTTATATAATATTATTATTATTTTTCAAATTTATTTCCAATCATTGTTTTATCCCCACCTTTTAGCCTATTTCGATCTTTTCTCCCATACCGTCCCCTCCCCTCACTCCACCCCCACTGGGGCCATCTGTCACTTGCTCATCCTGCTTTCTACTCTTAATGTCACCATTAGCACCTCCTTTAGCCAGTATCACTGCCATCAACACCCCTTCAACCTTTTGTTTATGACATCTTTTGCAATCTCTCCTTTGCCTCCACCTATCATTGGCCCTCTATCCAGCTTCACCTGTCCCACCCCCCCTTAAACAGTATATATTTCACCACATTTTTACTTCTCTTTAGTTCTGAAGAAGAGTCATACGGACTCGAAATGTTAACCCTGTCTTTCTCTCCACAGATGCTGTCAGACCTGCTGAGCTTTTCCAGCAATTTTTGTTTTTGTTTCAGACTTGCAGCATCCGCAGTATTTTGCTTTTACACAAGAGTAAAATCTGTTCCAGAGATCCTCTATTGTCTGGAAAAAGAATAACTTTCTGACATCTAACCTAGACCAGCCTTACACAACCAGATCCCTGGCCCTCTCTAACCAGTTTAATTGGAGCAAACCGTCCGAGGTGAAAAAGAAATCTTGTGGAGAAAACAGGCTGATACAGTCGAGTTTATAGCACAAGAAATTTACAGCCCACCTAACTCCAAACAGAGAAAAAGAGAGGAGGGCACAGTAGCTGCCATTATTCAGTGTTCTCATTGAGGCAGGAAAAGGCTGCATCTGTGTGAAGGTTGCCCAGCCAAAAAAATACGGAGTGCCGGTCATGCAAGAAGAGAGGCCATTTTAAATCAGTTATCTGTAGCAAACAGCTTTTAACCAAACAATTAAAAGTGAAACAGCTAAGAATGTGTACCATTCAGGAAATTGAAGACATTCAAGAAATTGAAGGAGAAAAAGAACCAGAAGGACCATTCTTGGGAGAAGTTATGGGATCAAATGGAACCTATTGGAGTGTAGATATTATGGTCAAAAGCTATTAAAAATAACTTCAAGTTAGACACTGGAACAGGAGTTTCAATTCTGCCAGATACAGAAGAGTGGTTAAATCCAGAAGTATTCCAGCCATCGACCATAAAACTCCATGGCCCAGGAGGCATTCAGCTGAAGGTTGGCTGCTCAACTCCAACAAAAAGGAAGAGAAATCACAGAAACCTTGACTGTGGTTCACAATCAAGAATGCTCATTGTTAAGCCGGAAAGCTTGTACAGATTTACAACTTCTTTTTAAAAGGCGATGAATGGGGAAACCAGAGGAGAAAAAAATCTAGAGGAAACCAGGCGGACGATTTCCTTGAAGCAGCAGGTAAAGGAACCAGATGAATACGTACGAGGCAAACTGCAAACAGCAGATGCATTGCCATGCATCCTTGTTGGGAAGCCAGAACAGAAGGACATAAATCTTGTTGAGGAAGTAGAGTCACACAGCTCACTCATAACAAAATTCTCACCAGCAACCACACAGACGCTGAACACAATACACCAGGCACAGAAATCAGATGAATAATGTGCTAAAATTAGAGAATACTGCGAAAATGGATGGCCAGAATATTGTTCCTAACAATATCATCCTAAAACAGTACCTTGAGCAACGCAGAGATCACAATATTGTGGATGACATATTAGTCCATGATGGGAGGTTAGTCATACCAAGAGTACTCAGACTCAAAATCCTTCAAAGAATACACCAGGGACACCTAGGCATTACAAAGTGCCATACTAGGGCACAAAATTCAGTTTGGTGGCTAGGAATTTCAAAATGGCTAGAGGACATGATTTTGAGCTGCATCACCTGTGCAATCCATCACCAAGAGCAGAAGGAACCTTTTATGGTGTTATCATTTCCATCTAGACCCTGGGAACATCTCAGAATGGACCTATTTGAGCTCAAGGGGACGATATTCTCCATAGTTGTTGACTATTATACCAGGTGGATTCAGCTTGAACATTTCCATGATACAGCCTCAGAAACATTCATCAATTCAAAAGAAATTTTTGCCACACATGGCATTTCAGATCTTGTCATTTCAGACAATGGACCACAGTTTGTGAATGAAACATTCAAGAAATTTACAGAAGACTATGGATTTGCCCACACAACTCAGGTACCCAAAAGCAAATAGTGATGTCGAGCAAGGAGTAAAAATGGTCAAAGCTTTGTTGAAAAAGAATGATGACCTCAATTTAAGACTGTTGAGCTACCATTCTACACCACTACAGATTAGGTTAACTCCTTCAGAACTACTGGTGGGAAGAAGATTACACACAGAACTTCCTGTTCTTCCCAATATGCTACCACCGTGTCTGAAAAACCACTGACATTGAGAGAGAAAGGGAGAAGAAGGATGAATATTGTGTAAATCAGACAAAGAATTACAACTACTGCTATAGAGTGTAGGAGGTACCAGAACTCCAACCAGGTGAAACAGTCTGGATTAGAGACCAGAATAGCGAAGGCCAAGCGCTGGAAAAGACACAAAATCCGAGCTCTTATCTGATTGAAACAGAGAATGGGATAGTAAGTAAGAAATAGAAGCACACTCAAATCAACAAGGAGATGACCATCAATTGAATGGACTAAATATCCTTTTGGTCAGGAAGACAACTTGAGCAGAGAACCAATAGTCTCTGAAGATTCACAAGCTACTCAACAAAGTCCATGAGAGAACAGGAAAAACCTGAATCTTACGCAACC
Organism: Cetorhinus maximus; assembly: GCF_964194155.1. Taxonomy (NCBI): domain Eukaryota; kingdom Metazoa; phylum Chordata; class Chondrichthyes; order Lamniformes; family Cetorhinidae; genus Cetorhinus; species Cetorhinus maximus. The sequence goes on along the minus strand of NC_135884.1, from coordinate 135,070,221 downwards.
CCAGAGAGAGATCCGAACAAGGTCAGGGAGATTGGTGAAATCGCTGCATGCTTATCTCTGTGAACCAGAGATGTAGGCAGAGACTTTGGGGGAGATGTAGTATGAAGGGTGAATATTCAAACATATAGTCTACATCATCAGTGACATAAGAACACATGATAACAGAGCATGGAGAGAGATAGTTCCCTGCAGAGATTACCTTGTAAATAATTAGCATAATATTGAATAAAGAATGGGGTTTGCTATTAGTGTTGCCTCCAGCCTTATCTGTAAGTCCAGGGCCACTACTACCACATAGCTACCAAACACAACAATAACAGAGCAATTATACGACCTGAAAGAATATTTGGACAACCTTTCTCACTGTTAGTTAAAAATGATTGATTAATAGCATAAATTGTCGAAAGGTATCATTATAACAGTTGTGAAGGACCTCTCATTAGAGAAAAGAAGTTTGCCGACACTTTTCCAGGAAGGCTGATTCCCTTTAAATAACCATCACAATTTTCTGTAGTTCCTCATTCTGCTGAATGAGGGAGCTAAGCTGATGCTTCAGGACCTGAATGTGTCCTGTTCACCCCTTCAGCTCGCATTTCGGATTATTCAGTGTGCTGACATTCAAGCAGTAAAGCTTAACAACAATTTGATTTAAGAAATCTACTTTCACAAAGGTACCAGGTTTAGTCACAAACGAAAGCTTGAAAAAAACTCCATAACTTTCACAATGATTCGACTCACTTTTAAACAATGCAAAATGATCCGAATAACCCCTGTTTTATGCTCAGACCCAGGTTTCATATCCAGGCCTGAGTATTTGAATAAACCTCCAGATTTGGCGATCATCCTGGGGAGGTAGTGGCCTAATGGTATTGTCACTGGACTAGTAATCCAGGGTTCAGATCCCACCATGGCAGATGGTGGAATTTGAATTCAAACAATAATGAAACCATCTGGTTCACTAACGCCCTTTAGGGAAGTGGTTGACTCTGAAATGGCCTAGCAAGCCACTCAATCCTATCAATTTAGAAAGGAAGGCAGCTCATCAGCACCATCTAAAGGGCAATTAGGGATGGGCAGCGAATGCTGGCCTAGCCAGCGACGCTCACATACCATGAACAAATGTAAAAATATATCATTTCATGAAGAAGAAGAAGCATTAGAACTTCAGGATTGCCTTTGTCTTGCCTACATGTGGGGCGTCTACTAGGCTCTAAAGGGATGTCTTATCCAAAATCAGATGGTGAGAGTTACATTCAGCCTAATAGGGATACAATTGAAGGAAATCTTGGCTTGGACCAGGAGCTCGCACACACATGCCCCTAAAGGTGGGCCCTGTGTGAAAGATGTAACCACTTTCCCAGCTTGAATTTTGCAAGCGTACCAAAAGAGTGGCAAGACATCTGGGTCCTATTCAAACATCTAATTTTTTAACGACTCTTCTGTCTGAATTATGTCCTAACACTGCTTTAGGAGTTTTACAGACAGATGGACATGCAACATCAAAGATATTGATAGAGAACATGAATATATAAGACATTCTGATTGATGAAAATTGACTAGTTTGCATTTAATCAATACATTAAGAGAAACAACTACCATCAAATCACAAGCTCGGTGGATAAATTGTAAATCAGATATTTTGCGGTCCCAGTATTCATGAAGAAAGCCATCTATTTCTACAAAAAATTCTGGAAAAAACTCAGCAGGTCTGGCATCATCTGTGCAGAGAGAAACAGAGTTAACGTTTCGAGTCCATACGAGTCTTCTTCAGAACAGCATCATACAGACTTGAAATGTTAACTTTGTTTCTCTCTATGGATGCTGCCAGACCTGCCGAGTTTTTCCAGCATTTTTTGTTTTTATTTCAGATTTCCAGCATCCGCACTATTTTGCTTTCAACCATCTATTTCTAGTTTTTTTATATTTGTTCATGGGGTGTGAGTGATGGTAAGAGCATCATTTGTTGCCAATCTCTAAGTGCCCTTGAGAAGATGGTGGTCAGCTGCCTTCTTGAATCGTTGCAGTCTATTTGATGTAGGTACATCCACAGTGCTTTTAGGAAGGGATTTCCAGGTGTTTGACGTTGTGAGAGTGAAGGGACAGCAATATAGTTCCAATTCAAGATGGCATGTAGCTTGGAGGGGAACTTGCAGGTGGTGGTGGTCCCCTGTACCTGCTGCCCTTGTCCTCGGAGGTTGGGGTTTGAAAGTGCTGTCGAAGGAGCCTTGGTGAGTTGCTGCAATGCATCTTGTAGATGGTACACACTAATGCCACGGTGACGAAGACAGTGATTGTTTAAGGTGGATAGAGTAGCTGCTTTGTACTGGACAGTGTCGAGCCTCTTGAGTGTTTTTGGAGCTGCTGTCATCCAGGTAAATGGAAGGTATTCCATCACATTTCCAATATGCTTTGTAGATGGTGAATGGGCTTTGGAGAACCAGGAGGTGATTTACTTGCCGCAGAACTCCCAACCATGACCTGTGATTGTAGGCTACAGTATTTATATGGCTAGCCCATTTGAGTTTTTGGTCAATGGTAACCCCCCCCCCAGGATCTTGATGGTGGTGGGGGGATTACCCTTGGACAAGCCTGATCCCTGAATGGAAACCAGCTCGATAGATCCTAACTTTTATTTGTTTGTTTAGATACATGGAGAGGGGCGACTGAACAGGGTCAATGGAGTCAGCTAATGAACTTTAACAAAAGAATAAGACATTTATTAAACAAGAAAAGATGAACTATATTGCAATACTCCTTTACCCATAACTATACCTTTACAGATATATTCAGATTTGTAAGGAATACACAAGTTACAAAAGCTATCTTATACTCTAATATTCACAGTAAGTACACAGTTCGTGTAAACCAATAGGCACTCTATAGTCAGACACACCACACTCTGAAACCAAGTGACAGATACCACTTTAATCAGATGCTACAGATCTCTCCTCTACTCCCCCCAGACACTTGTCCCACCATGAGCCAACTGGTCTCACTGAATTCTGTCTTTCACACGAGAGTTTCCAAACGCCACTCTCTGAGGCCGCGCCTTCTACCAACCAACACTTTCTCTCAGACGCCTTCCGCAAGGGTTCACCTCCAGGGCTTCGAACTCTCCTTCCGATGTTCCTTTTCCCTCGGTCACCACATGCATTCAAGCTGTCTTCCACACATTCTCTCTCACTGTACACCACTTTTTCACATGCCCATAGCAAAGAGTTACAGACCTTCAGCCGTCTCTTTGGACCTCTTGCCTCTTGTAAGCTGTTCTCACTTTAAATCTGCTTTCTTCAGCTTTTGTTTCTTTAAATCTGAAGCTTGGAGCCTTTCTCTCTGCCCCTCACTCTTAACTTAACAGGACCTTTTGGTTCTTTTGGGAAAGCTGCAGCTCCCTCTCCCAGTGTTCAGTCTCTCTGGGGTCCAGGCTTCAAACTGAACTTAAAGCTGCTGTTTCTTTAGTTTTTCTGTGTGTGTTTGTGGGAGGGACCTGTGTCTCTAGACCCCTGTTGCTAGGGAACAGCCCAATTCCTTCACCCTTGTATGTTTACCTTAGCTGCAACAGTTGTAAAAGCCTCATTAGAAATGCAAATACCTTTTAAAAGTGAAACTAAAACTCAAGTTGACCTTTACTTAACACACAAATATAGAAATACAAATCAAACTTAAACTTTAAGGCTAAAACATTCCTAACACCTTCAAATACCAATATAACTTATTTAAACCATCTCTGTTTCCTAAATTTAATCTTTGAACAAAACCAAAGTAGTACAGATGCTGGTAATCTAAAATAAAAACAGAATATGCTGGAAGTACTCATCATTGTAACATCATTGGGGAGAGAAGCAGAGTTGATTGATTGAATTTTTCGAGGATGTGACTAGTTGTGAAGATGAGGGTAGTGCAGGTAATGTCATCGACATGGACTTCAGTAAGGCTTTTGACAAGGTCCTGCATGGCAGAATGGTCAGGAAGGCAAGAGCCCATGGGATATAGGGCAATTTGGCAAACTGGATCCAAAATTGGCTTAGTGGCAGGAGGCAAGGGGTGATGGTCGAAGGTTGTTTTTGCAAGCCTGTGACAAGTGGCGTACCACAGGGATCAGTACTGGGACCCTTGCTGTTTGCAGTGTACATTCATGATTTAGATGTGAATATAGGAGGCCTGATCAGTATGTTCGCAGATCACATGTGTCGTAAATAGTGAGGAGGAAAACCTTAGATTATAGAATGATATAGATGGGCTGGTAAGGTGGGCAGAGCAGTGGCAAATGGAATTTAATCCTGAGAATTGTGAGGCGATGCATTTTGGGAGGACTAACATGGCAAGGGAATACACAATGAATGGTGGAACCCTTGGGAGTACAGAGGGTCAGAGGGACCTTGGTATACATGTCCATAGATCCCTGAAGGCAGCAGCACGGGTAGATAAGGTGGTTAAGAAGGCATACGGGATACTTGCCTTTATTAGCCGAGGTGCAGAATATAACAGCAGGGAGGTTATGTTGGAGCTGTATAAAACGCTAGTTAGGCCACCGCTGGAGTACTGTGCCGTTCTGGTTGCCACACAATAGGAAGGATGTGATTGCACTGGAAAGGCTGCAGAGGAGATTCACCATGACGTTGCCTGGGCTAAAGCGTTTCAGCTATGAAAAGAGACTGGATAGGATAGGGTTGTTTTCCTTAGAGCAAAGAAGGCTGAGGAGGGACCTGATAGAGGTATACAAAGTTATGAGGGGCATAGATAGGGTAGATAGGAAGAAACTTTTCTCCTTGGCGAAGGTGACAATAACCAGGTGGCATAGATTTAAGGTAAGGGGCAGGAGGTTTAGAGGGGATTTGAGGAAAGATTTTTTCACCCAGATGCTGGTTGGAACCTGGAACACACTGCCTGAGGGGGTGGTGAAGGCAGGAACCCTCACAACATTTAAGTATTAAGCACTTGAAATGCCATAGCATACAGGGCTACGGGCCAAGTGCTGGAAAATGGGATTAGAATAGATAGGCGCTTGATGGCTGGCATGGGCACGATGGGCCGAATGGGCCTGTTTCGTGCTGTATAAATCTATGACTCTATGACTAACATTTCAGAATGATGACTTTTCAACAGAACTGAGAAAAGGAAAAGACAGGCCATTTGAAGGCAAGGGAGAAATGGTTTCTGGCTCTTCAGTTTGTCTATTCCACTGATTTTAATTTACCATTTCCTTTTAAATTTTCTCCCTCATTTCCTATCCTCCTTTGTGTCTTTGCCTTTTGAATCATTGGGATAGGCAAATGGTTGTATTCAGAGACAAAAGTCACATGCAGTAAATGCGCCCACAAAATAACACAGAGCAAGAGGTGTGGGGAGCACTGGTAAGGTCAATGAGAAGGGAGAAATAAAACTGAATACTTAATCTGCTTCTCAACTTTTTACCTAAAACAAATTTACACCGATTTGAAGTGACCATTGTTAAAACTGAAAAACTGGTGTCAAGCACTCAGAATACTTTTACCATTTCCTCACTGACATATAAAGGTTTCAACATGGCCTTCAGGGCCTGGCACACCTGAAAGACCTGCCCCTTCAGTTTAGACCCTGCCAAGGTGCAGGTCTTTCTCAAAGAGTGTACCTGACCAGGTGGCTGACTGGTGCCAGAAACCCCATTATTCTCATCCAATGCAATGATGTGGCAATTTGATAGAAGGGCTGCAGTGCACCAGGGATATAAGTGAAGTAGAAATAGGATTGATTACCTCTTAGTGTCTTCTGCAGAAAAATGTTCAACTTTCTTCCCAGGAGACCAGATGGAACCCTCCTGCGAAGGTGCTCTAAACCATGAAATTATAAGCTTTTGGGCAGAATTTTACGCATCGCAGGCGGGCGCATGCCCGACCCAATCGGGCGAAGACGTCAGGCGAGTATTGCAACGTCATGCCGCATGCGCGCAATCTTCAGGTGGGCGGAAACGCGCAGGTGTCGAAGCTGCACCCGCCATCAATTAAGAAGCCGCTTTAGGCCATTAAAAACCCAACTGAACGCTGGTTTACATTGCCCATGCGATTTCGCACTCGTCACATGGGCAAAACAGGCCAGCGGGCAGCCCAAATTTTGCAAAACCTCATTCAAGGGTGTGATGAAAAGGGTCAGCAGCATTGCCATTGTGAATACTGAGGAGTTTAGGGGATAGTTCGCTGCTGGTTGCTTATTTGAACTTGACAGCTTCATCTCAGTTCTGAGCTTCATTCTTAGCGTTTCTAGGCTTCATTTCAGGACTCATTGGTGTCTCCAAGGCCCCCAGAGGATTTTGACCATGTGGACCCTCCTAGGTATCAGACAGCCTTCTGTTACTCTGGTGATGGGGATTGACATCTCCGCTGGTGGCACCACCTCTGAGGAGGAAGAGAGGAGCAGAAGGGAGAGGAGGCCAGGTGTCATAATGCAGCTTCCAGGGGAGGGACCTGCGGGTGGAGGGGCTCAGGCACAGTGGGCACAGGGTCTGCAGGTAGTCCAAGGCAGACGACACCACAATCCTGCTGCCAGGGTTTACAGGCGGCGAAGCAGCTACCTCAATATGTCCGCGGTGCAATGTCGAAAGAGGCTCCGCCTCTCCAGGGAATCTATGACCTCCAATTGTCAGATAATTGGGCCTGAGATCACCTCCAACTGTGTGGGTGAACACCCCATGCCAATGGCTCTGAAGGTCATAGTGGCCCTCAACTTCTGTGCCTCCAGCTCTTCCCAGGAGTCAGTGGGGGATCTGTGTGGAGTCTCCCAATCAGCTGTCCACAGTTGCATCAGGCTGGTGACTGATGCTCTGTTCAGGCGGGTAATGACATTTATTCACTTCCATACAGACAAGGCCAGCCAGGCTGAGTGAGCCAGAGGGTTTGCAATAATTTCTGGATTCCCCTGTATCCAGGGTGCCATTGACTGCACGCATGAGGCCATCAAGGCGCCAGTGGGCCAGTCAGGTGCCTTCATCAACAGGAAGGGATTCCACTTGATGAACGTGCAGATAGTCTGTGACCATAGGATGCAGATTCTACAAGTCTGTACCCTGGCAGCTCCCATGATGCTTATATCCTCAGGCATCCCAGGCGCTGAGGCTCTTCAGTGCTCCAGCCCAACTGGATGGATGGCTGCTCAGTGACAAGGGCTATCCATTGAAGAGGTGGCTCATGACCCCTCTCCGCTACCCAAGAACAGAAGCAGAGAAGAGTTACAATGTGAGTCATACTTCCACAAGGGCGGTGATAGAGAGGGCCATAGGTCATCTGAAGGTGCGCTTCTGATGCCTGGACCGTTCAGGGGGAGCACTACAATACACACCAGAGCGGATGTCACTGATAGTGGTTGCATGCTGTGCTCTCCACAATCTGGCACTGGCAAGGAAAAGGATCTTGATGCAGCTCCACAGGCCACAGAGGATGAATCCAGTAGTGAGTCAGAAAAGTAACAAGGTGAGGAGAATGCTGAGGGTGTGGAGGCACAACTCTGTACCCTTCAAGGAGGCAGGGACACCAGGGACGCCTTAATCCAATGCTCCTTCAGCTAGTCTTCCAAATATCTGCTTCCACCTCATGCCAGGGCTGCCGCCTCCATCAGATATCTGAAATGACCCTTTCATTTGAACCCAAAGTCCATTCAGTGCCTGTGCAATAAAGCTTAGAGCCATGCACATCCAGCATTACACACTGGTGTACCCCACACCAAAAAAAAAGGTGAAGCAAACTCAGGCCATTACAACAAAAATAAAATTTATCTCATTTTGACAATCCAAACAAATTAACATAACTTTCTCTGGTCTTCATTCCCAAACCATTAATATAAATAAAACATTACAGAACAGAAGATCACCCATGACCAGTCTCTCTTGTGCACATGGTGCATTAACCTTACCTTTATGAGTGCTACGTCTTTGTGCCCCCAACCCCCTCACTGACATTGGAGGCAGCTGCTGACTCTGCTGTCTTGTTGGCCTTGATGACCTTGGCGGTCGTCCTCAGGCCGGTAGAGCCTGTGCTGGCCCCACCTGGAATGGAGTGGCCAGTGCCATGGCTGGCATCTCCTTAGTCATCGCAGCCTCATCAGATGCAACGGTCACTGGCAGAGGGGCGGAGGAGCTGCTGCCATCATCAAGAGCACCTGAGAGGAGCCCAGGGAGACAACAAGCAGCTCAGGTGCCAACGTGAGGTTGCTCTGGACCTCCCTGCTCGCCATTGATGGACGGGCACCTAGCTGGGATACGGGGTGCCTTGTCCATCTCCCACACTGGCACTGACCACCTGAGGTCATTGCCTGTGTGGGGATTTGCAGGTCTGAGCGCAACTCCAGGAACCCCTGATTCCGTCTCTGGAGCTGACTCTCCATGAGAGTCGCCACTCTCTCAATGGAGGAGGCAGTGCACTCAGCCATGTGGGTCAATGCAGTGCTTATGCTCCATATGGACTCCTCCACAACAGAGAACATGACACGCATACCCTCATGGATCTCCGCCAGATCCACCCGCACATCACACCGCATATCCAGCATCTGCTGCCTAATGGATGGCTCCAGAGACTCATCATCTGCCTTCGACTCAGCATTGTCCTGGTCTCCAGCAGTTTTCCAACTTCCGGTGCCCTGAGCATTCTCTGCCTCCACCTGCTCCTCAAGCGAGTGTAAAGTGCTCTCACCACTGTTCTTCAACACTCTAGCCAAATATCTAATGCCCACCGAGGCGCTGGTATCTGTGCTGGTGCCTGGTTCAGAGAGTGGGTGTGACTCAGGTGCATGTGAAGCCTGGCGGTCCTGTGATGTCAGAGGTGGCTCTTTGGAGTCCTGCAGTTGAGTACATGTTGGCGAATCTAAGGGGAAAATCAACGTGTCATTAGTTTAAGTCGTCACACTGTCACTGTGCATGCCAGGCACCCTGGTGAGACAATGGAGATCTGCATCATTGTGCCATCATCTCTCAATGACCAATGGGGAATCAAGTTTTGAGGCTCCCATCAATGATAAGGCTACACAAGAATGTTTGCACCATCTGAACCTCTCACCTCTGTTCACTCTACAATGCCCTTTGTCTGACACCCCAGCCTCTCCGCGGCCGGGTGACTGAGGTGCGTGGCCCCTCTCCAACTCCAAGGCATCCTGCTCGAATCTGGTTAGGATTAGGATGTTTGGGGGCCCTCCACCTGTGCGTGACCTTTCAATGTTGTGATGGGTCATCTTCTCCTCTGAAAGGACAGAGGAGCATTGATTAGTCCACTCTCTACCTGCAGCACCATTGCAGTCTGGCCAACTCCACCTGAGGAACATCTCACAGGGCACATCCGAGTCGCGGCCCTCAAGCCACAAGGCACTCAGTCCAAGCAGCCAGGGCTCACCCCCTTGGCCAGCTCCGGCGTCATTGACAGTTGGCACTCAGACTCTAACACCCCTGAGCTCCACAGGGGGACGGCCAGACCTTAACTCTTCCCCACACTGATCCATGCCAACATGGTACTCACCCTTCCCGAACACAGCAGGATGTTGAACCTTTTGCGCCACTGCACCCAAGTGCGCCACGCAACGTCATGGCTGCTGACCTGCACTGCCACCACCTCCCAAGCTCTTTTTATTGGGTGCGGTGGCCTTCTCCTTCCATCTCTGGGGACGAGGGTGTCCCTCCTTGCAGTCACCTCCTCCAGGAGGACCGTGAGGCACTCGTCCGAAAAGCGGGGGGGCCGAGTGCCCACCTGACTTGCCTTCCTGCCTGGTGTCTCCAGCTGCACTTGAGGCCATAGCTTCGCTCTTCGGAACGCTGCAAATATGTCCTTCCCTGGCAGCCTCTAAGGAGCTGCCTGGGCCATTTTTAAACAGGCCGCCGCGTCGCCATTTGACCCGGCTGCCAACAGGCTCCCGCCCCTGCCCTGCCCTTCCTGACCATTGGGAAGATGCATTTCATGCTGGGCATGCCTTAGTTGGCCAGCCAGCGTGAAATTGTGTTCGGGGGCCAAGCGTGGACAGCAGCCCATTTCGTGACCGGTCATGGGCCAGCTAAACGCATGTGCGCACCAAGGGTAAAATTCAGGCCTTTGTGTTCTTTCATTATGATGCAATCCTTAAGGCATTTTAAGTAAGAGTTGGTCTTGAAAAAGCACAACTGTAGTGATAACAGTATGTGACGAATTGTCTGATAGGGCGCTTAGTGTCATACTTATGTGCAATATTTGGGGGAGGTGCCGTACTTCAGATAAAAGGTTAGATCAAGCAGAAGAGTTCTCCCCAAAGTCCTGGCCAGCATTCTTACTCAAGCAAGATCATAAAACAGATATCAGGTCATTATCACATTGCTACTTGCGGGAATCTTGCTATGTACAAACTGACTCTTGTCTTTCCTACACAGCAGGGAAAATATCAGTCAAGACACCAGGAGAATTCCCATATTTTCCCATGGAAATTTATATATCCATCTGAGAGGGCAGACAGGGCCCTTGGCTTACAGCCTTCTACTTTTGCCTTAGTTGTGTCGGAATCACAGATTAATATCCATATTCCACCAACATTTATATGGGTAGTGCAGCGAAATCAGACATGACCCACTGAAATGGTAGTCCTGATAGTGAAAACCTACAAATGGAAATAATCTAAAGATGGGTCTTGAAGATTTCCAGCGGTGGGGCTGTGACTATTTCCTTTGGCAGCTGGTTCTCCTGTGAGATTGTCCTTGGGAGGAAAGATTGTTGGTACATTGTCTTGGAAACAAATGGTCTATGTAGTCTGTGTGGATGGCTACCTTGTGTTTTATCATTGCTGGAGAGAACTAGGGTTTCTGTCAATTCCCACCAGTCCATTCCATAATTAATTGAACACGGTCAGTCTATTTCTTTCCCTCCTTTGCTGTTGTGATTCTCTTTCCAAATCTTTGATCAAGGATGTGACACTGGTCACATTTCCCATGCTGATTCATGCAGAATCATGCAGGACATCTTTGGATCACTTCAATCTTACTTATATCAAACACATGAACATACAGATTAGGAGCAGGAGTAGGCCACTCGGCCCTTCAGCCTACTCCACCATTCAAAAAGATAATGGCTGATCTGATTGTAACCTCAACTCCACATTACCACCTACCCTTGATAACCTTTCACCCACTTGTTTATCAAGAATCCATCTACCTTCACCTTAAAAATACTCAAAGACTCTGCTTCCACCACCTTTTGAGGAAGTGAGTTCCAAAGACTCACAACCCTCTGAGAGAAAAAATTTCCCCTCATCTCTGTCCTAAATGGGCAGCCCCTTACTTTTAAACAGTGACCCCTAGTACTAGATTCTCCCACAAGATGAAACATCTCACATCGACCCTGTCGAGACCCCTCAAGGCATTATATGTTTCAATCAAGTCACCTCTTACTCTTCTAAACTCCAGCGGATACAAGCCTAGCCTGTCCAACCTTTCCTCATAAGACAGTCGAGGTATTATTTTAGTAAACCTTCTCTAAACTGCTTCCAATGCATCCTTCCTTAAATAAGGAGACCAATACTGTACACATATGTGGTCTCACCCATTCCCTGTAAAACTGAAGCATAACCTCCCTACTTTTGTATTCAATTCCCCTAGCAATATATGATAACATTCTATTAGTTTTCCAGATTACTTGCTGTACCTGCGGACTAACCTTTTATAATTCATGCACCAGGACAGCCAGATACCTGCGCATCTCAGAGCTTTTCAATCTTTCACCATTTAGATAATATGCCTCTTTTTTTATTTTTCCTGCCAAAGTGGATAATTTCACATTTTCCCACATTATCTTCCCACTCACTTAACCTATCTACATCTCTTTGTAGCTTCCTTATGTCCTCTTCACACCTTACTATCCTACCTTATTTTGTGTCATCAGCAAATTTAGCAACCATGCCTTCGGTCCTTTCATCAAAGTCATTTATATAAATTGTAAAAAGTTGAGGCCCCAGCACTGATCCCTGTGGCACACCACTCATTACATCTTACCAACCAAAAAAAGACCCTTTTATGCCTATCCTCTGTTTCCTGTTAACTAGCCAATCTTCTATCAACGCCAATATGTTATCCCCTACATCATGAGCTTTTATTTTTCACAATAACCTTTGATGTGGCACCAAATAAAATGCCTTCTGGAAATCTGAATACAGTACATTCACCAGTTCCTGTTTATCCACAGCACATCTTCTGCAAAGAACTCCAATAAATTGGTTCAACATGATTACCCTTTCACAAAACCATGTTGACTCTGCCTGATTACTTTGAATTTTTCCAAGTCCCCAGCTATAATGTCTTTAATAATAGCTTCTAATATTTTCCCCTTGACAGATGTTAAGTGAACTGGCCTGTAGTTACCAGCTTTCTGTCTCCCTCCCTTTTTGAATAAAGGAGTTACATTCTCTATTTTCCAATCTAATGGAACCTTGCCCGAACCTAGAGAAATATGGAAAATTAAAACCAACGGATCAATTATCTCACTAGCCACTTCTTTTAAGATCCTAGGATGAAGTTCACCAGCACCCTCTCACCATTTAAAGATCCCATAGATAACTTACATACTCCTGGATTGGATGAATAAATGTTCGGTAAGCTACAACTCTGATATTTTTGTTGCAATACCAAAGATTCTTCCTCAGACCCTGTTTGCTTTTGATGTTACCTGCTGATTGTGGAATCCCCTTTGAAGATTTTTTAAGATGAATCCCCAGTTTGTGTATCCAACTGAAAGATGATCTTCTGTGCTAATGCAGCACTCCCTCTGTCCTGCACTGGAATGTCAGCCTATACTTTTGTGCTCAAGTTTGTGGAGTGGGATTTGAGCCTACAACCTTCTGGATCAGGGGCAAGAGTGCTTGTTACCAGCTGAGTCACAACTACTACCTGATATCAGGGTTTTAAGAGTTAAATTATGAAGGCAGATGGCAGAAACTTGATTTGTATTTCCTTTAACTTAGAAGCTTAAGGGATGATCTAACTGAAGACTTTAAAATAACAAAGGCATACCCTTCATTCCAGAAAATCATGGGCTGGTGGGAAAACTCGGAACTATAAATCCAATCAAAAATGCATCGGTCGGATAGATGTTTGAGAAGGGAAGTAATGTCAGTCTCCGTGTCTCTACTTCACATTTGTTTTCACTTGAAATCAAAAACCAGGCCACTGCAGACCACAAAATATAAATTAACCTTTCCCAGTGCTAACAGTATACTATTGGCACAAGCTTTGGCTAGTATAAGCAACAAGTGTATATTAAAAATGAAGGAGATCGCAGTGACTGCAACTATTATCGAGACATCTCCTTGTTAAGTATTGCGGGGAAGATCTTTGCTCGAGTTGCACTGACCAGATTGCAGACCCTGGCAGCACACATCTACCCTGAGTCTCTGTGCAGCTTCAGAGCTGGTAGATCAACAGTTCACGTGATTTTCTCACTTTGGAAGTCACAGGAGAAGTGTGGCGAAGTATTGCAGACCACTCTACATTGCCTTCATAGACCTCACCAAGGCCTTTCATCTCGTCAGCAGAGACGGACTCATTAAACTGCTGTAGAAAATAGTCTCCTTTATACTCCTTTGTCTTGTGTCCATGGTATCTTTGTCAATCTCATCTGAGCTCCCACCTATCCCTGACCTTCTATCTTGTTCCACCTGCTCCACCCTGTCTTAAACACTATAAAATCCATCACATTTCTACTTCTCTTTAGCTCTGAAGAAGAGTCATACAGACTCAAAACATTAACTGTTTCTCTCTCCACAGATGGTGCCAGACTTGCTGAGTTTTTCCAGCGTTTTCTGTTCTTATTTCAGATTTCCAGCACCCGCAGTATTTTGCCTTTATCTTGGTGGAAAATAGGCTACCCTCCTGGACTCCTGGACATCACTTCTTCTTTTCACATGAACATGCCCAGTTCCATCAGTTACAATGGAGCTAATCAGTTGCTTTCAAGATCAGCAGCGGAGTAAAGTAGTACTGGGTCCTGGTGCCAATTCTCTTTGGTATGTTTTTCATCATGCTGCTATTGCACACTTTCAGCAACTCAAATGAGGATGTCTACCTGCATGCCAGAACTGAAGGCAAACTGTTGAACTTGGCAAGCCTGCACGCCAAGACCAATGTGCGTAATGTCTTAGTCTATGAGGTGCTGTTTGCAGATGACGCAGTGCTGGCATCCCATACTGAATTTCACTTGCAACAGCTTGCAGATCGGTTCTCTCAGGCCTGCCAATGGTTCGAACTGACAATCAGTGCCAGGAAGACCAAAGTAATGAGCCAAGATGTAGACACTCCACTTTCTATCAACATCGACAACCTTGAATCAACAATTAGCAGCAACCTGTCCATTGCTGCCAAAATCAGCACCAGGATGGGCAAGGCTGCAGCTAGCATGTCAAAGTTGAAAAGCTGAGTGTGGACCAACAGCAAACTAATCAAAAATACAAAGCTCCGTGTCTCCCAGGCTTGGGTTCTCAGCACCTTCCTTTACAGTAGCCAAGCACGGACAACTTATGCAAGCCAAGAAAAGCAGCTGAATAGCTTCCAGCTTCGCTGCCTCAGACAAACTTTGGGCACCTCCTGGCAAGACAGAGTGCCGACTATGAAGTACACCAGCATGCAGGGATCCCGAGCATGTTTTCCCTCTTGAGTCAGCGGCGACTCTGTTGGCTGGGTCATGTGAGCCGAGTGGATGACAGCCGCATCCCCAAAGACATGCTCTGCGGTGAGCTTGCTACTGGCACGCGGCCAACAGGTTGCCCACATCTGCGATACGAAGACAACAGTAAGCGAGCCCTCAAGTTGACCAGGATCGGAGTCAATGCATGGGAATTCCTCATTGCTGACTGGAGTGCCTGGAGACAAGCAGTCAGGAATGGCATGGAAAAAGCAGGAAAAAAGTATCTGTCGACCTCGGGCCAATGCTGTTCATCTGTGCCAGTTGTGGAAGGGACTGCCACTCACAAATTGGCCTCTACAGCCTCAAGAGACAATGTTCAGTGCAGATGTGACATACACCCCAGACTCAGTCCATCGTCCCCCAAGATGGATGGATGCCATTCACTGTCTAGTATAAGAGGCAAAGGTATATTGAAAAGTCTACCTGTTAGGCCAATTGGGATTTATTGCTAATAGGTTTTTAGCTGATAATAGAAGGCTGTTTGCTATCCTCATTATCCACTTGACAAGCAACTGAAACAATCTAATCCTGGAGTAAAATGGAAATTTCTGCTCTATTTGTGTTGATTGTCCTTGGGCATTCATTTGTTAGTTTATTATTTTATTTTGTATTATTTGTTTTACTTTACAGTGGTCAAATTTCCAAGGTAGTTAAGACATAGGTCATGACCTAACAGGGATACTCCTGACAAATCTGCTGTGTGGTTATCTATTTCGATTTACACACAACTAGGCATTTGCTTCTAAGACACCTGGAGAATAAAGCTTAAGCTTTAAACAAATACAACTGGCAGAGAGCATAAATAAATAAAGCAACATTATTAAGTTTATTTTTCCAGAAAGTAGTGGCCACAAAGACAACAGTTAATTATTAGTGGCCCAGGGTAGCACCAGCAAGCCTATTGGATCTAGAAAAGCCTTTTCCTTTTAGGCTTGCTGAAAGAAAATTACATTTCCCTGTATTCCCAACAGTATTATGTAACACTGCAGCATCTGGTTCTGGTATGAGCCAACAACATCAGATTTTGAAAATATGTAGCCTGCAATTAATCAATCCCAATCAACGAAGGATAATTTGCTATTCAGATTATATTTTGGGATCAGTTCACACAAGGTGAAAATATTGAGAAATTCCCAGGATAATTTATATATGAAACGTTATTCAGCTTCACTTGACATCTTTTAAAATTATTTCTCATAAGATTAAGCTCGTCATGTTAATTTGGCACCTGCAAGACCCTCAATCTGGATAAAGGTATGGAACATTCTGTTCTCTATATTTGCCCAACATTTATAATGTTATTATTCAACAGCTGTATGCAGATGGAAGTTTACTAAGCTGTTGCTTTTGGGAAGGGTATTTGGTCCTGAAAAACTGTCCCAACATGGTTGATGAATGAAATATCCTCAATAAGATTGAAAAAGCGACTAAAGATAATACTTTAAATCCCCATGGATCAATCCAACTGTGCAAATTGAGAAAAGAGTACAGGAGCTGTTTTGCTGAAATGGTTGAAGGGGATATTGTCAAGTACAAGATTAACAAGGTTTTAAAAATTCCCCTCTCGCTCAAATAATAAATACATGAAAGACTCCCACCAAAGACAACTAATGCTGAGTTAATTGGCGTTTTTAGAAAAGAACTGGATAAATATCTGGCTAGGAACAGGACTTTTTTTATTCAGATTTTTTATTTAGATTAAATAATTTGCAAAAAGTGATTATTTATTATGCAAACACCATATTAAGTGTCTCCAATTCTTCCTCAATACAAGCATATTATTTGTACCAATGATAAATGTCCATTTCTGGGTGGGGGAATAGATTGTTCCCAGATTCTAAGGAGAGAAATTTGGAGAAGGCCCAAAAACAGGCACAAGAGTTGTAACCTGTGATTAACTCACATGCATTGATCGCGATGCAGGCAGTAGGCAAACTACATGATCCCTGCTCATCATAGCGATTACAACAGGCAGCCTGGTGCTAATCACACTGCTGAGCGGCTACATGCCTTGGCAGAGGGCTCAAGTTTGTCCATACTCTAGGGCTCCCTGATACAGCACTGGATGCCTTGAGGCAGGAGGCAGACAGGAGGAGAGAGGTCCTTTTTCCATAAGGAACCAAGATACCTTCCGGACAAACTCTCAGAAGACAATGGGAGCAGATCACCATGCATCTGATTGGAAGTAGTCTAGGCCAAGGGCTTTTATATGGTGCAGAAAGCAGTTTAATGATCTCACACAAGTTATCAAGGTCTGTCGATGCATATTTACACCGTTATATCCTTTCACAAATGAACCATTAGCTTCCAATCACTGCCTTCCCTTCAATTTCACTCATCTACAAAAAATTGCCCACCAACCATGACTAATACCTAACATCCATGGCCTCACCTCAGCCTCCCACACTCAACATTGCTGCAAGTCTCACGATCACATCTCCCACACACTGCCAGCTACTCAACCATGAGAGGCTCAACACCTAAAGACAATGCAACACACTCACTGACCATACTTCCATTTCTCTTGCAGGACATGGTGCTGCATACCAATAGACAGCAGCACTTAGCTGGCAGGGTACAGACTGGCTCCATACCCTCACCCCGTGGAGAGGACAATGCTCATCATCATTGGAGGGGACACAACTGAGGCCATGGCCAGCAGCAGGACTGAAACCATTGAGAAGAGAGTATGTTCCTGCCTAATCCACCTTCACACATCCCACTCGCTTTGCCCCCTTCCCTCATCGCAATCCTACCCTCTGTCTTTCTCACCTTTCAAAGGCCTAAGAACTGCCACCTAGCCAAGCACTGTGGTGGGAGCATGAAGTTCAAGAGGCGCAGGACACTAATGCTGAAGAAACAATGTCACTTGATCTGACATTCACAACCACCAGCTCAGAACAGGCACTGCACAAACTTTAGAGGGTAGCATAGAGGTGGGATCTGCATGTGGCAAGTCACTGGGCACAAGTGGGCTGCAGAAAGAGCAGGGGAAAAGGGTAGCACAGGTGCCAGCTCTTTGGCGGGCAAGATCGCACATGGACTTCTGCTGCAGGAGATTCAGATGAGAAGTTTGATGGGGTGCGAAGAGAAAAAGGTTGATGAGCGTGCACAATGAAATGCTTGGTTCATCGGTAGGCCTGCCAGAAAGCCTGTTGTTACAGTCAAGGAGCACGGAGCATCCGGTACCAATTTGGCATAGGGCCTTGCACAGAGCTTGCAACCAATCCTTTCCAGAGTGGTAGAGTTGGCCAACTACATGACAGCGCTTGTAGCCCCACCCATGATGCAGCGTCTGATGGCTGATGTCTCTGCTTCCATTGCAGCACAATCAGAAGCTGCCCAACATTGGAGTGCTGCAGTGGAAGCTCAGACTGAGGCCACGAAATACCAACTTGTTGCCTTACAAGCACAAGCTCTCATAACACAGCAATCTGTCCTCCAGCAGTTTACTAGGATTGCTGAGGTGCTGTCACGAGGGAGTGGCAGTGGTTCTGTGGAGCACAAACCTTCCGCCCTCACTCAGGATGACAGCATTCAACCTCCTACCCCCACCTCTCTGCCAGTGCCCTTTGCTGTTGTCTGTCAGCCAAGCAGCCCAGGCTGCTGCCGCCCATGCCGAGGTGATGCAGTCTGAAGCTGGGCTGTCTATGCCCAGAGTTATTCGAGGTCATCCCGCAAGGCCACCTGAACCTCCTCCACTATCCTTCCACTAGCCACTGGGGTAGCACTGCATAGGAGCATGAGGACAGGCAAAGGCATCCACAGGACAGGCATTAAGGGAAAGTACAAGGATGATTAGTTGACTTTTGTGTGGAATATTGGATGTTTTGCTTGATAAAGTTGATTTGGAATTGTTGATTTGTGGTGGCTTTTATTTCATCATTGTGGCCAAGCGGGTGCTGTGATGGTCAGTTACAGAGGGAAGCTAAGGTGTGTGGCTGTTATGGAATCGGGATTTGGGCTTGTGTTCAGTGCAACTGTAGTCAAATGAGGTGGTCAAGGACAGTCCATCTAGAAAGGGAATGTGTTGGTTGCCTCCACCCTCTCTCTTGCTTCCCAGCTTCCTCCTTCTGAGCTGCTCACTATATCCATGGTGCCAGTGGCAATCCCATTATAAAGGTGAGGTTATGCACAACACAATAAATCACAAAGAATCAAGCCACACAACTCTGGCAAGTACTGCAGGGTTCCTCCAGAGGTCAGTCCAGGCAGCAGACCTATTGCTTGAGCAGCCCAGTGGGCTGTTCTGTGGTGTTTCTTACAGCAGCATGACTCTCATTATACACATGCCAGCTATATGTGAGGTACACAGCAGAGTCATGAGCCAGATATTAAGCGCCCAGCAGCCACCCTCTGTTTCCATGTGGTGGACTCAAGACTGAGGGAGCAGGAATATAGAATAAATGGATCATTAGCACAGCCAGGAGAGCAGGCATTCACCAACGTGATATGCTGAGCATGGTCGTACACCAAGTGCACATTCAAGGATTGGAACCCTTTGCGTTTGCAGTTACATTTTGGCATTTAGATGTGATGGCTGCAAAGCCATGTTTACAATTGATGGCACCCTGTACCATGGGCAGCCTGCTGTCCTGGCAAAGCCACATATACTGATCAGAAAAATCAAACTCCTTTCCTTTGGCATAAAGAGCAACAATCACTTCCCTCATGCAGTAGTGGATGGCAAACTGGGAGATGTTACAGATGTCGCCTGCTCCAGCTCTGAACTATCCCGATGGCAGGAATTTCATTGCCACAGCACCTTCACAGTCACTGGCAGCATCATCCTTGCCCTGCACTGAGGCTGCAGGTCTGCCTGCAAGAGGTGGCAGACATCCATGAGCACATCATGAATGGAGTTGGTGCACCTGTTGCAGCTAGCTTCGGCTGAGGTAGCAAACATGTTGCTGGACTGTGACCCTGCTGAAAACTGTGGGTAAATAAGGCCTCCTGCTGAGGAGATGCTTTCCTTCCCCTCCCTCTGTGAACAGCTTGTCCCCTTCCGTGCTACCTCTTCTGCATCTCTCTCTCATGCTGCAGGCTGGAGTCGGTTACGACATAAGGCAAAGGTCTGACTCCAAACCAGGGCCTCCTTCATGTGCACGACCGCTTCCTGTTGACCTCAATAACTTTAAACAGCTCTGAAAACCATGAAGCATTTCTGCAAACTCAGACAAAGCTGGTTGAAATTAACCTGCAACTAACCTGAGAGGGGTTGATTATCTCTTTAAGTAGCGCTGGTGGAGGGATCCTTCCTGCTGCTCAATGGATGTTTGGCTGTGCATGTTTAAGAGAAGGCGTTTGGAGCAGTGAGTTCAAAAATAGCAGTGCTAACATCAAATACCGTTACACACCGACTAATATCACAATCCACCTAATCTTCATACTTTTGGCACTAATTCCTAGTACCTGAGCGGGTCAGAGTCAGCGCGGTCCAGGCCGGAAGTGTGCACGTGTGGTACAGCTGCCATTTTGGGACTGAACCTCAGGCACCACGGAGCCAAATTTAGTGGCTTAAATGTTTTAGGTCACCTGATTCTATGAATCATCAAGGCAAGCAAGGAATACAGTGATATAATTAGTGTTAGGGCCACTGAAAAATAGTCATTTTTCCTGTTTGACACTTAGAGCAATTAATTGGGTGGGGATTATAAATGTTGGAGCTGAGTGCCAAGAGGAGTTGCATTAAAACGAGATATGTTGCTGTGCCAAATCAGATATAATTTAGTTAAAATTTTAATTGAGTACATTCAAGAATTTGCGATTTCACAACCTCAAATTGTTACAGTTAACCTTACTCGGTGACCCATTACAACGTTTAAAAAGATAAATCTATCTGATTCTCACCCAGCATTTGTTGACAAAGTGCAAAAATTCTACAACAGTGTGATAATTAATGCCTAATCCCCACTTTACAAAGAATGGAGAGTTTGGTGTATGGGCAAAGCAGAATGTAATTATACTGGCCCAGATTTTCCAGTCTCCGGATAGTCGGAAACCAGATGTACCGCCCAAGATACGCTACAGGACAGCTTAAAAGTCCAAGCACAATGACTTTGTGGGAATTGCCCAGGAAGTTTGAACTTCTGATAACAATTTCCTTGCTCCCCAGGCCCTTCTGAAGAGGTCTTCAACTCTGAGTTAGAGTAGGAGATTTCGGACAGTTTCAACTCACCTACCAGAATAGTTACCAAGGAAATGTTACACAGATTAAAACCTGGTCTGAAACTTGTGTAAATCTACAAATGACACACCCCCCCCAAACATTCACACAGACCCCCCTAAAACTCCCCCCTCGATCTGCCTACCCACACTCCCCTGACTGACTCACCTCCTGTTTGTATTTTCTCTCGAGAGTCGTGCACTTTGGAACTCTGCCTCCGAAGGCGGTGGAGGCAGGGTCATTGAATATTTTTAAGGTGTAGGTAGATAGATTCTAGTTAGACAAGAGAATCAAAGGTTATTGGGGGCAATGGGAATGTGGAATTCAAAACACAAACAGATCAGCCATGAACTTATACCTCCTCACCCACCCCGCTCACTTATCCATCCTACCCCTCCCTCACCCACTCTACTCCCTTACCCACTCTACCCCCTTACCCACATTGTCTACCCACCCTACTCCCTCAACCACCCACCACCTTACCCAGCCTACCCCCTCACCCGCCCTATCCCTCACCTACCCAAGCCCCCTTCACCCACTTACCTTCTCTCTGCAGTATTCAAAGAAGCTTTGGGACATTCAAACTCTTTGCTTACAGAATACGGCAGCTAGTACCGTAAAAAAGGGGACGTGGTTTCTGCCCGGATTCTCTCCACTGCTTCCTCCAATGTTTTCTGCACTGAGTCAGTTCTGCAGGATCCTCCATTGGAAAACTGCCCAGAAATATCGAAGGAAAGTAAATCTGTGCTTTTTTGTCTGTCCAGGGGTCAAAAATAGGGTCTTCAACCCTGAACGGAAGATTTGGATCATTCTCTTCAAATGGCAAGGACAATCAGAGTATGAATGTGCAGAATCACTACTTTTATACACAAAGTGGTGTGAAACATAAAAGATTCTATTAAATTAATACAAAAACCTGGTTTTTTATGAATTGACCGGATTAGCAAGGTAACCTAGACAACTGTAGAAATGGTTTCCACTGGCAGGAGGTTTGGTAACCAGGGGATAGGCAATAGGCAAAAGAACCAAAGGGGAAGTGAGGACAAATTATTTTATGTAGCGCATTGTTATGATCGACGAGGCATTGTCTGAAAGCAGTTTCAACGGTAAAAACTTTCGAAAGGGAATTAAATATACATTAGAAAAGGAAAAATTGGCCAACCTGTGGGGGAGTAAACAGGGGAGTGGGATTAATTGGATAGTTCTTTCAAAAAATGGCCTGCTTCAATGCTGCGTAATTCTATGATCCTATGACATGTAACCCTAATCCTAAAGTTGTAATACCATCAAAATTTGTTAGGATATTGTTACGATCTGGTGAGGAGAGGTAGAATGGCTGCCCTCTTTTCCCCCTGACTGCAACAGGCTTTTTTTATAAAGGGTATGCTTGCCAATTTGGTGAGTGTTTAACTGTTTAAGTGCTGTGACTGAAAAAGACACACACAGACAGGTTTACTTGAGTTTTTCAAGAAGAAAAGAGGATAGTGTTTATAGTACTTAACCCGGTCTATGTAAAAATAATAAAAAACGCTCCAACTTTCATGCACACACACACTGGAAGTTCAAATGCACACACAAACACACACGCGCCGATAAGTTACAAAGTGGAAGGATGGGTTAAACAGGTTTTTTAGGGACTGATAAATGTTAAAGATATACAGGTCTTGTAGATTGATGACTGGGATGGTTTCAGGTTGAGCTCGGTAGTCCTTCTGGATCCGCTCGTCTAGACAATTTAAATATGTTGACAGACAATTTATCTTTTCTTCTGGAGACAGCAGCTGCTGCGTTGATTTTTTAGAAATCTCTGTCTGCATAGATAGCCAAAGAGCAGACAGGGCTCAAATTTGCAAGTTGGATGGGGTGATGGAGAGAGAGAGAGAGGGAAAGAGATAGAGGTCCACACAGGGGTTTTGCCACTTTGGCACCTTCTCTACTTCCTGTGTGGAGAAAACACTTTAATACTTCCTGGGGAAAACACATCCTTTAAACACAAAAGAGGATTCGCTTGCTTGTTACATGATCCTCTCTCTCCAACTGACCAGTGACCCAAATATGGTTATGATCCCATGTGTAACTTGATTAGATTATAGCTGAGTGAATTCCTCTCTCAACCAGAGACCTTTGTCTGAAGTGATCATGTCTAATGCTTGTTCCCCACCCAGTTGAGTCTGGATGTCCTACAAGTGGTTCAGGAGATGTGGTTCATTCACATTCTTCTCAGGAGATTATCTTGGATGGGCCCCTGCAGACAGGTTGGCTCCACATAATGGCTTTGGAATTTGTCATGTACAGTAATGCATCTAAATGCCAAAATGTAACTGTGATTGCATGGGTTCCACTCCTTGAATGTGCAATTGGCGTGCGACCATGCTCAGCATATCATGTTGGTGAATGAGTCTTCAGGAAGTGTTGGGCCAGAAAACAGATGTTAAATCAGTAGCGCTGGTGCAAGTGTTAGAAATTTCCACAGGGAAAGCTGCACCAGAAAGTGAATATCGTGAGAAACTCATCGCATCTAATGTTTTTACCTGGGGAATAGATAGGGATGCAAAGGATTATACAGTGTTTATATTTGTAGGGGAAATCACTCCACTTGTGTCCAAAAAAGATCCTAGAAAGATTATTATCCTGAGAGATACTGCCTTAGCAAAGGATTTAGACTTGTCTTCAGAAAGTGCATCAAATCAGGATGTATTAACACAGGTTATTGATGGGGACTGCAGTTTCATGTCACTGGAATGCTGCCTTAATCTTTTTAAAATTCAATCAGTGGTTTTCAGCCAGTAAATATGTAGTCATTTTTGATATAAAGCATGGCTTCACTATTCTGCCTGTGCAAAAGCATTAGGGCAGAATCTCCACTCGTCCTCATATGAGGCTGTAAATCCTATTACTGCATAGCAGGAATGGTCCATTAGCATTTACAAAGGTACAGAAGTAAAATTGTCAATTGGATGGGAGTTGAATTACAGAGAGTAGGGATATAGAGAATGTATTCTGATTAGTGGAATGTAACAAATGGTGTTCCCCAGGGATCTGTGGCCTCAGCTTTTCACCATATATCATTAACTTGGACAAAAGAATAGAGATAAAAGCAAAAAACTGCAGATGCTGGAAATCCAAAACAAAAACAAAAACAAAAATACCTGGAAAACTCAGCAGGTCTGGCAGCATCTGCGGAGAGGAGCACAATTAATGTTTCGAGTCGAATGACCCTTCAACAGAACTAAGTAAAAATAGAAAATAGGTGAAATATAAGCTGGTTTAAGGGGGGGACAAGAAGAGCTGGATAGAGGGCCAATGATAGGTGGAGATAACCAAAAGATGTCATAGACAAAAGGACAAAGAGGTGTTGAAGGTGGTGATATTATCTAAGGAATGTGCTAACTAAGGGTAGAAAGCAGGATGAGCAAGGTACAGATAGCCCTAGTGGGGGTGAGGTGGGGGGAAGGGATCGAAATAGGCTAAAAGGTAGAGATAAAACAATGGATGGAATCGACTCCCACAGCTACCTCGACTACAGCTCCTCACACCCCGCTTCCTGTAAGGACTCCATCTCATTCTCTCAGTTCCTTCGTTTCCGTCTCATCTGTTCTGATGATGCCACTTTCAAAAACAGTTCCTCTGACATGTCTTCCTTCTTCCTTAACCGAGGTTTTCTACGCACGGTGGTTGACAGGGCCCTCAATCGTGTCCGGCCCATCTCCCACGCATCTGCCCTCACACCTTCCTCTCCCTCCCAGAACCATGATAGGGTCCCCCTTGTCCTCACTTATCACCTACCAGCCTCCGCATTCAGGGGATCATCCTCCGCCATTTCCGGCAACTCCAGCATGATGCCACTACCAAACACATCTTCCCTTCACCCCCCCTGGCGGCATTCCACAGGGATCGTTCCCTCCGGGACACCCTGGTCCACTCCTCCATCACCCCCTACACCTCAACCCCCTCCCACGTCACCTTTCCATGCAACCGCAGAAGGTGCAACACCTGCCCCCTTACTTCCCCTCTCCTCACCGTCCAAGGGCCCAAACACTCCTTTCAAGTGAAGCAGCATTTCACTTGCACTTCCCTCAACTTAGTCTACTGCATTCGTTGCTCCCAATACAGTCTCCTCTACATTGGAGAGACCAAATGCAGACTGGGTGACCGCTTTGCAGAACGCCTTCGGTCTGTCCGCAAGCATTACCCAGACCTCCCTGTTGCTTGCCATTTCAACATTCCACCCTGCTCTCATGCCCTCATGTCTGTCCTTGGCTTGCTGCATTGTTCCAGTGAAGCTCAACGGAAACTGGAGGAACAGCACCTCATCTTCCGACTAGGCACTTTACAGCCTTCCAGACTGAATATTGAGTTCAACAATTTTAGATCATGAACTGTCTCCTCTATCCCCACCCCCTTTCTGATTTTCCCCCTCCTTTTTGTTTTTTCCAATAATTTATATAGATTTTTCTTTTCCCACCTATTTCCATTATTTTTAAGTTTATTTCCATCCATTGTTTTATCTCTACCTTTTAGCCTATTTCGATCCCTTCCCCCCACCCCACCCCCACTAGGGCTATCTGTACCTTGCTTGTCCCGCTTTCTACCCTTAATTAGCACATTCCTTTAGATAATATCACCAGCTTCAACACCTCTTTGTCCTTTTGTCTGTGACATCTTTTGGTTATCTCCACCTATCACTGGCCCTCTATCCAGCTCTTCTTGTCTCACCCCCCGCCCCCCCCCCCCCAAACCAACTTATATTTCACCTCTGTTGAAGGGTCATTCGGACTCGAAATGTTAACTGTGCTCCTCTCCACAGATGCTGCCAGACCTGCTGAGTTTTTTCAGTTATTTTTGTTTTTGCAAAAGAATAGAGAGTTGGATACCCGAGTTTTCAGATAATACTAAGTTAGGGGGCACAGGAAGCTGTGTAGCTGGGAGCAGGAAGTTATGGAAGGGACAGATTAATTGAGTGGGCCAAATTATGGCAGATGAAGTTCAATGCTGGGAACTGTGAGTAAGAAAGACATATCAGAATATTTTTGAAGTATTGGGAGACTACAAACAGTGAAGGAGCAAAGCGATATGGTATTCAGGTAAACAAATCACGAAAAGCTAGATCAGAGGTACAACAAATAATCAAAGACTAAATGAAATGTTGGCCTTTATCTCAAAAGTAGATAAAGTTGAAATCCCAGTTATCCACTAGGAGAATAAAGCCACAAGATTCCATAATTTTAAATAAACAAAATAAACTTTACTATACAAAGTCAGAAAAGTAAAGCAATCTACAATATCCATCTTACACTCTAACATTCAGGATTAACATGAGGTAAAAATGAATTAACAAGTAAACTGTGATTGAACACACTGCACTACACGTTAAATGGCAGATGCAACCAAGACAGATTCCACCGATTTTTCAACAACCCACCCAGATATCATTAACCACTGTGAGTCACAAAATCTTGCTAAAACTCTGCCTCCCTCATGAGGTATTTTAATGCTTTTGATCTTTTGAAGATCTAGCCTCTAAATACCCTCAAAAGTCACTCTGACTCAGACTAGACTGCCTCAATAACTGTTTACCTCCCAATGATTCAATCTCTCTTCCTGAGATTGCATTCCATGGGATTCACAAAGCTGCAATCCCACCTCTAATTACCAGCACTCTTTTTCACTAAACTGGCACTGTGCATGGGTTTCTCCGAAACCCAGTCTCCTGACTGTACCAAGCTACAAATGGCTCCCAGGTCTTTTCTGAGCACTAATTGCCTCCAGCACAGAACTGGCAACCTTCCACCGCCTTCTCAGCTCCTCAGGACTTCTCCTGAGCCTTAACTGCACTGAATATCTCCCAGGGCTTCTCTGTGAGCTGCAAATCACACAAGGTCCAAACTGCAACCAAACAACACCCCCGCCCCCAACCCCACCCCCCAACAAACACAGATAAATTGAAATCCTTCCAGAGAACATTCTTAAGGTCCACCCATCTCCATTACAACAGAGCCTGCTCTTGTCCACTGAAGGCTTTTAAACTAATTTAGCTCTAACTCCCAAAATAAAACATCTCTCTGGAATGTAGTGTGGACATCACTTCTCCAGTTCTCCAGCTAAGTAAATCCACCTGCTGTTTTATGGCTCTGTCTCTTCTATTCTGATTCTATTAAACAAACAAGGGTAACATTCTGAACTGCCATTTTCTTTTAGGTGTTCTGACAATCTCTAAAGTCCATCATTTTAGTTACCTTCACAATAATAATCTGTCCAGAACTAAACATTAACTCTAAAATATTAACATGAACCATGAACTGGATATTCATCATAGAAATTACACTATAGTCGTACAGAGCCATTATCAGATTCCAACTGGAGTACTGTGTCCAATTGTGGCCCCTGCATCTCAGGAAACGTATATTGGTCAGGGAAGGAGTACACCACAGAATGGTGCCAGGGCTTAAAGAGTTAAATTAAGGGGACAGGCTGTATAAATTTCACTTTTATTCCCATGAGTTTGAAGGCTGAGAGCTGATCTCGTGGAGGTCCTTAAAGTGATAAAAGGATTCAATAGAGTGGACACTGAGAAGTTGTTTCCTCTGGTTGGGGAGTCCAGAACAAGGGAGTACAAGGTTAAAATGAGTAAGGCCATTCATCAGTGAAATCAGGAGGCATTTATCACACAAATGGGATGCTAGATCAAACCCTCTTCAGGTTTAACACTGACTTATGTCTGTCCCAGCCCCAGGAATTCGAGGACAAATGACCACACGACTGACCCAAGAATAGGACCTCCCAACTTTACTTCTACAATCTTTAAAATGTCAAATTGAAGCCAGGTGCGAGAATAAAGGTGCACTGAAATCCTAAGTATCTGATAGCAACGTTGAAATAAGGCTTCAATTTCAGCAAGGATAGTTAGTTCTTGGTGCAAATATAAACATACTTCACCCTAATCAACAAGCATTTACAGATCTATGAGAAATGGAAACATCTTTGAGTGTTAAGACAACAGTTTTCACCCCCTTTTCTCAAATATATTGAGTCAACATTGGTTGAGAGGGATAATGCCATTTAAGCTACTGAAACTATGCAGCCACTCCCCACAACCCCTCCCATCAAAAGATAGCATCAAAATAATTGACATCAAGTCAGCATTTGACCGAGTGTGGCATCAAGGAGCCCGAGCAAAACTGGAGTCAATGGGAATCAGGGGGGAAACTCTCCACTGGTTGAAGGCATACCAAGTACAAAGGGAGATGGCTGTGGAGGTCAAACATCCCAGTTCCAGGACATCACTGCAGGAGTTCCTCAGGGTAGTGTCATGGGCCGAACCATCTTCAGCTGCTTCATCAATGATC
The DNA here is from genome assembly GCF_964194155.1 of Cetorhinus maximus. Taxonomy (NCBI): domain Eukaryota; kingdom Metazoa; phylum Chordata; class Chondrichthyes; order Lamniformes; family Cetorhinidae; genus Cetorhinus; species Cetorhinus maximus. The sequence goes on along the minus strand of NC_135884.1, from coordinate 135,042,064 downwards.
TTCTTTCCATCATAATGTCAGAAGTGGGGATGTTTGCTGATGATTGCACAATGTTCAGCACTATTCGCGACTCCTCAGATACTGAAGCAGCCCATGTCCAAATGCAGCAAGACCTGGACAATATCCAGGTTTGAGCTAACAAATGGCAAGTAACATCTGTGCCACACAACTGCCAGGCAATGACCATCTCCACCAAGAGAAAATCCAACCATCGCCCCTTGACGTTCAATTGCTGAATCCCCCACTATCAACATCCTGGGGGTTACTATTGACCAGAAACTAAACTGGACTAGCCATATATATACTGTGGCTACAAGAGCAGGTCAGAGGCTAGGAATCCTGCAGTGAGTAACTCACCTTCTGACTCCCCAAAGCCTGTCCGCCATCTACAAGTCAGGAGTGTGATGGAATACTCTCCACTTGCCTGGATGAGTGCAGCTCCAACAATACTCAAGAAGCTTCACACCATCCAGGACAAAGCAGCCCACTTGATTGGCACCCCATCCACAAACATTCACTCCATCCACCACTGACGCACAGTGGCAGAGTGTGTACCATCTACAAGATGCACTGCAGGAACTCACCAAGGCTCTTTAAACAGCACCTTCCAAACCCACAACCACTGCCATATAAAAGGACAAGGGTAGCAGATAGATGGGAACATCATCACCTGGAAGTTCCCCTCCAAGACACTCACCATCCTGTTATGACCGATGCAGTTGGTAAAGTGGAATTATTTAAAAATCCCAGAGGGAAACTTTAAGTAACTGTCATAATCTATAATTTTAAATGTTATGTTTGAGATCCAACTCTACATTCAGGAATCAGACCATCAATTCTCGAGGTTTTACATTAAACTAAATGAAACACTTCATTAATTTACACAGGTTAAAATATATATACACATGGCTACAAATATATATACACATGGCTACTATCATAACTTTTAACAAATTCCCAAACTAATCTCCAATAAGGCAACAACAACCCATAGACTTAACCAGACACCAGGCAAAGCATTTTCACCTTATGAATTCAAGATGTGGTTCTTTTCCGTTAGTTCCTGTGGAGTCAGTTGAAGGCTTACAGCTGCCTTTTGATCTCACATTACCTCTGCTCTGCACACCCGAAAACTACTGAAGTTATACCGACCGCCACTTATTGAATTTAAATTTTCATTGTCTCACCAGCCTCTTTGAATTTCACCTTTTAACAATGAAACCCCTTTCATTGTACCAGTTTTATTAGTAATACAAACATATTGCATGGTGGCTGATAGATTGGCATCAATTTTCACCCTACTTCTTGAATGCTCTATTCAAAAAATGCAAATGTACACTATCTCTCTTACGTATCAAAACTAGTACCCATCAAAGTACCCAGGCTAGCTGGCTTTAATCCAATTAAGACACACCCACAGACTAAACCGCTATTTTAAATGAAAAATATTTTCCAAAGTCTTATATACATTAATAGTTTCATGACAATCCTGACTTGGAAATATATCGCCATTCCTTCAAGGTCACTGGGTCAAAATCCTGGAACTCCCTTCCTAACAGCACTGTGGGTGTACCTACACCACATGGACTGCAGCGGGTTCAAGAAGGCAGCTCACCACCACCTTCTCAAAGGCAATTAGGGATGGGTAATAAATGTTGGTCTAGCCAGTGATACCCACATCCCATAAATGAAAAGTAAAAGAAACAATGGGATTTTGGTTTACAATTTTTTAAAACAAATGTAATAGTTGCCACAGTGGCCATGGCACTGTGCAAATTCTGCTGAAAATTTTCTTCCAAATCATTTTACAGTAATACTGATGTTGGTTTTGAGGAGTCCAAAGTCAACAGAATGCTCCTTTCAATGAATTGGACGTCTCCCTATTGTGAAGAGAATGAGTTCTTTCACCACTAGATGGCAGTACATGCTTGCAAAAGGCCAGGAATTAAAATCAAATTAGAAATGGGGAAAATCGCAAACTTTGAGAACTGTACATAGAGCATTTCCCCACTAAAATAAAAATGGACTTTACAAGATAGCAGAGGGTAGTTCTGGATTGATTTCAGTCCCGCTATTTGTGCACATACCATAGAATCATAGAACAACACAGAAGATGGCCATTCAGCCCATCACATCCATGTTGGCTCTCTGCAAGATCAACTCACCTACAGCCATGACCTGCCATTTCCCTTCTAGATCTGCATTCTTTTTTCTTTCCAGGTACTGATCCAATTTGTATTTGAAAGCCACAATTGAATCTGTCCCCGATACACTCGCATGTAAAAGATTTTTCCTCAAGTCTTTTGCCAATTACCTTAAATTGGGGTCCTCTGGTTCTTGACCCTTCTGCCATTGGGAACAATTTATCTACTCTGCCCAGGCCCCTCATGATTTTGAACACCTCTATCAAAGCTCTCTTCAAGCTCAGCTTCTCCAATCAGTCCACCTAACTGAGGTACCTGGAACCATTCTTGTAAATCTTTTCTGCACCCTCTCTAAAGCTTTCACATCCTTCCTAAAATGTGGTGCCCAGAATTGGACACAGTACTCCAGTTGAGGTCAAACCAGTGTTTTATAAAGGTTCACTATATCTTCTTTACTTTTGAACTCTGTGCCCCTAAGCCCAGCATTCCGTGTGTCGTTTTAACCACTTTATCAACCAACCTTTGATGATTAGTGCGTGTATGCTCCCAGGTCTCTCTGTTCTTGCATCCTCTTTGTTTTATATTGCCTCTCCTTATTCTTCCTGCCAAGATGTACCACTTCACACTTGTTAAATTTCACCTGCCCATTCCACCAGCCTGCCTATGTCCTCGTGGAGTCAACACTCTCCTCCTCACAGTTCACAACACTTCCAAGTTTTGTGTCATCTGCAAATTTTGAAACTGTGCCCTCTCCATCTGTGTCTAAATCATTAATATATATCAGGAAAAGCAGCGGTCCTACTACCAAAGCCTGGGAACCCCACTGCATACCTTCCTCTAGTCAAGGAAACAACCATTCACCCCTATCCACCGGTTCCTGTCACTCAGACAACTTTGTATCCGTGCTCCCACTGCCCCTTTTTTTTCCCCAAGGACATCAACTTAGCTGGAAGCCTGTTATGTGGCACTTACTCAAACACCTTTTGGAAGACTATGTGCACCACATCAACCATATTATCCTCATCAGCCCTCTCTGTTACCTCATAAAAAAACTCACTCAAGTGATTTTTAACTGTATTCCCACACAATTGCAGTTTATTAAGATGTCAGAATAGAAGGGGATAAAACATGTTCTTCTTAATTTTCTTAATTCCAAAGATAAGGTTCAACATGAATTAAAGATTCTGTATTTTCCTTGTCAGGCTAATTCATCATCCTGCTTGGTATGCTCTGGGAAAAAAAATTACAGGTTTCAAAAGTTGGCAAATATGCAACACAAGCTGCTTTAGTATTTCTAAGTACTTCACTTATCACCCAGTTTCTCCGAAGAATTGGTTTTCAAATCTGTGTGTGCACGGGTGAGGTAATAGGCATTGCAAACATTGACACATGCCTGGACATTTAAAGGCTAGTACTGGCTACCCAAAGAAAGGTGGCATTTTCAATGCACCAAATCAGCATGCTGAGGAGGCGTTGATTTTGCGGTCAGTGGTGAAGGAAGGGTGCTTGCTGTTCATTATAATTACAGCTGCCCACAGATCTTTCACAGGCGTTTGAACAGAGGCTTATGGTTTTTGGAAGTCCTTCTGAGGGCAGTGCCCTCTACTGCGGGTCTGTGGCAGGTGTTAACAGGGCAAGCATTGGCATATCTCTTCAGCCAATCAGATTGAAGAATCCTCACTGATATGCAGGCCCGGGGTTTAGCTTGGAGGCAAGCTCTGTACGGATGGGAAGTGGAAGCAATGGGGGTGGGGCGGGGGGGAGGGGGGGAAGTGCGGTGGGGCTTGCAAACAAGGATGTTGCTGTTGTGAGGCGAGGAATCCCAAACCACAGAATTTAACTGCAGGTCTCCTTTAAGTAGGGATCCAACATGCAGGAAGCCTTCGTTGGGGGTTGGAGGGGTGGGGTGGTGAAGGGGGGCTGGGGGGGAGGGGGTGTTGTCAAAGAGTTCATGGCGGGGTCCTGATCCCAACGGTGGGATAGGCCAGAGAAGCACAGGTTGTGGGATGTGGAGGGGGACCTGATTTGCCGGGGTGGAGGCTCTGGATCATGGGGTGGGGAGTCTGATGGTGGTCTGGGGGGTGGGGAGTCTGATGGTGGTCCGGGGGGAATGATATTGGTCCAAAGGATGGATGGTGTTTGGGAGGAGGCTCCTCTGGTTCTCTGCGGCTTTGATGATGATCTAGGAGGGGCTGATGGTGGTCTGGGTTCTGATGGCAATACTCGGTTCTGATGGTAATATGGGAATGGGGATGCCTGCTCTGCAGCCTCTATTCTACCTCCCTGTTGTGCTGCAGACCCAGAGGCACTGTCACCGGTCCCCCCATACCTGTTCTAGCCTTTGTGTGGACTGGTCACCTACTCCTCAGCCATCCCAGTAAGGATGCAGCAGCACTCTCTGGAAAATCCAGGTACTCATCGTAACATCTCCAAAAAACATTCCAGAGTATTTCCAGACAATTCGCAACAGCAGCAGTTCCTAAAACCTATGTTACCTGTAACTTGGATGCCTTTAAGGAAAACCAGGGCCAATTTTGGAGCTTGACACTTGTTATCAATAGAGTGATGTACAAATACATTGCCAGGACCTGCATGGTTCAAATTAGATATCTTGGCATCGCATCAGATAGTTGGGCTGTGTGACATCAGAATAATGCTCCTTTACAGTTTTTCAGTGGGGGTTGGGGGTATCAACGTGGTTACCATTCCCAAGCGGGTGTGCCCTGCAGGCTGCACCAGAAGTGGCTGGTAGCACTGCATGCCCCGGCACGATGACACCACCATGTCTACCTACACCATTACATATTGGCTCTTATTGTGCTTAAGGCCATACACCCATGGATCATTTAAAAATCATTATCTGGAAATATTTGCCACTATTGTGCCTTGGTCCTTTCAGGAAGTGAATCGCTTTGTAAATTGGCCTCTAGCTATTTCTGCTTGTGGCTTTGGCTACCAATATGTGGGTCTTGTCCAATATAAAAGCAGCTGTAGAAACCCAAAGTAAACTTGTGATTCACGAAGGCCAGCGGAGTTCAGTGGAAATTAAAATCACATAAGGCATAATACAGGTGACCTGCCTATTACTGCCCAGTCCAGCCCTGATCTCCTGCTGTCTGTAGAAGTGAAAATTCAACCCAAAGGATTCCATGAGGTCTCCGCATTGGGTATCCAGGAGCTTCAGCAGTTTATAAAATACCGCCAGACAGCAAGAAATTCTTTGGAATGTCAATCTGGATACCTGGAGAAGGCTGCGAGGTGATGTGGCTGCTGTTTTTAGGGTACTAGATGGACTAGATAATGTTGACCATGACGATTTTTTTCTCTCTAGAACAGTCAAGCCAGAGATCACAGACTGTGCTTGAAGTGGGGAGGGAATGGGATATATTCAAAACAAATCTACAGGGACAATTTTTCATTGAGAGAGTGGTTAACTCTGGAACAGGCTCCCCAGGGAGACGATGAACGAAATTAGTATTGATCCACTCAAGTACGAATTAAACACATTTCTTTCAGGAAATATTTTTTCGCAGTATATGTGTAAGTGAGACATTGGGAGGAATTTTCCAAGCCTGCTGGCATGTGCAGAAAATATGGCGGGACCCACTTCACGACAGCGTGAAGGCAGGTCACAATCTTCCCCTCAGCCTGCCATCGGCGGGCTGTCTTTCCCGCCATCGGTTGGCCGGGAACTAATTGTAATACATTAGCACATAATTAAAAGGCCATCCCGCCAGGCTCTTGGAACCCCGTCGTATCGTCCGCCCACGTCGGTGGGAAAGCACGCCGACGTGTTTCGCAACAGCACGCAGGCAACGTGCACTTGGCGGCTTCACTTTGGGGTAACTGAGGTGAGTGTGCAGCAGCGTTCTCCACAGCTCACCCATTGTTTACAGGCCTCAGGGGCGCCAGGTGGCAGGGGAAACTGATGCCTGGCCCTACAGACGACTGCTGAGGGGGGTGGGGGAGTCCGGGGGCAAGTGCTGGCCAGCCTCGGAGGCGACTACTGAGAGGGGGTTGTCAACAGCGAGCTGTGGCTGCTCGGCGCCTAGCCTGGGTCTATAGACGCCACCTGCCATTCCTACAGATGACTGAGAACGAGTGTCGCCGATGACTGCGCATGGCTAGAGACCTGGTGGCTCACATATGCCATTTATTGCAGGACTTGGTGCCAAGGGGACATGGAGGGCATCCACTGCCAGTGGCTGTGAAAGTGACCGTGACACTCAATTTCTATGCCAGTGACTCCTTTCAGGACTCCACAGGTGACCTTTTCACAATTCGCCACCCATAAATGCATCCATGAGGTCACAGATGCCATCTTCTCCATGGCACACAACTTTGTGCATTTCACCTGGGACCAGGACAGCCAGGATACAAGAACCTTTGGATTCTCCCTAATCTCGGGATTCCCACAGGTGCAGGGTGTGATTGACTGCACTCATGTGGCGCTCAGATCTCCATCACTACACTGGGTGGACTTCATCAATCGCAGGGACATCCACTCATTGAACGTGCAGCTGGTATGCGACCACCAGAAACGCATCCTGCAGGTATGCTCACGGTTTCCAGGGAATGTGCACGACACCTATATCCTGAGTCGCTCGCAGATCCCTGCAGCCTTCCAAGGTCCACAGAGGCTGCAGGGTTGGCTCCTTGGGGACAAGGGCTACCTGCAGAGGCCGTGGCTGATGACACCCGTGTGGCGGCCTCAGACAGCAGCAGAGCGACGCTATAATGAGGCTCATTCTGCAGCTCACAACCTGGTGGAGCAGACCATCGGGATGCTGAAGATGATGTTCCGGTGCCTGGACCGGTCTGGTGGAACCCTGCAATACAGTCCACAGAGGGTGTCATGCATCATTGTCATCTGCTGCGCCCTTTACAACCTGGCACTGCAACGGGGAGAGGAGCTGGCTGAGGGAGGAACTGGAGGTCTCCTCCGATGAGGAGGATGCCAATGGGGATGAGGGTGAGGGGATCCTCAGTGGTGACGATGACAGGGATGTAGCTCTCGCACTGGCTAGACAAGGCAGGTGTGCTCGAGAGGCCCTCATAGCTGCCAGATTTGTGGAGGATGATGACAGTGAGGTGTCCCTGTAGATCCTCACGTTGCTGTTGTGAATGTTTGACTCCAGTCGCAGCACCAATACCCTCTGTGAGAATGCTACTGTCATGGAGATGCAATGGAGGCCCTAATAGTCGCTCGATCACTGGAGGATGATGACAACATGCAGTGAGGACACTCCATAGATCTTCACATGGCCTCTGAGAATGTCTGACTCCTGTCTGGCCGAGGGCAGCTCGGGGCCATCTCAGAGATGCAGCCATGAAACTTTAGAAGCGTCTGATGCTGTGTCAGCCTTCAGCACCTCAGCCCTTCAGGAGCTGGCGCACAGCATCACTGGTCACAGATGCTGGTGTGATGGGGACCAGCCCCAGCTTAAAGGTGCTGAGAGCACACAGAGAGTATGAGAGAACTCTGTGGCACCTGCCCACTACATTCTGGCGACAATGATGAGCACTGCTGAGGTGCAGGCATCAGTAATGTTTCCAGGGAGTGTGAGGCTGGACCATCACTGTGGTCTGAAGGCCGCACAGAGCACAGGGAAGAGGCCCTGGACTGAGACACCTGCCTTTATCTTGTGCAGAAAGGTTTCACATCTGAGTGACAAGAACACTGCTCATCAGGACAAGGAGCCACAGGAAGGGTGACATACTTAGGAGTTTATTGACAACACTGAACAGCATGTACAAGTGATCAATGCCTATGGTCAAGCTGTGCAACTACTTTTACCTAGCTTTCCTAATCCTGCCGTTATGTCTTGGTGTTCCCTGGACACCTACAGGCAGAAGTGAAGACAGCCTGCTGACTGTGACACCCTGTCTGTGATAACTTTGGCGGACGTCCTCTGGAGGGCCAAGACTTGGAGAACCCCGGCCTGCTTTCGGGGTCCTGCTGTGTGGCAGTGGCACCCTCCTTGGCCTGTGAAGCTGGATCTGCGGAGGTCACAGGAAGAGGGGAGTCAGATGGGCCGGTCACTCCCAGAGTCACCTGGGTGGATGGCTCCACAGCGTACACCTGCTGATCCTCCTCCCTATGGGTGCCGAGGGCCCCTTGGTGACTCAATGAGTGGAAGGGGTAGCTCGAATGAGATCGAGTTGCCCAGCATCCCTCTCACATACACACTGTTGAAGGCCAACTATGGCATCAGCGATGGAGTTGAGCCCATGCAGCAGAGCAGGATTAACGTCCTGGACCAAGATCTCCATGGCGACCGCCATCCTGCCAGCGTTGACCTCAGTGCATTGCAATGCTGGCGCTATCATCACAGCCTGAAGACAGATGGACTCCTCCATTGTGTCTTGTAATCTGAAGAGTGCAGTGGACATCCCTTCCTGATGTTCCCGAGCTTGCCTTTGCAGCTCCAGCAACTGTGACATGACCAAGTCCAGAGGCTCATCACCTGACTTGAACTCAGCAATGTCCTGGCCTCCAGCAGCCCTTCGAGTGTCGGGGGCCTGGGAAGTCCCTGCCTCCGCCTGCTGTGGATCAGATAGTGCAATGTGTTCCACCAGATTGTGATCCCGAGGCTACTCTAAAGCTAGGTCCCACCGAGGTGTGCCTCTCTGTGCTGGTGGAGGGTGTGGGTGAGCGCTGTGACTGAACTTCAGGGAGGGTGCCTCCAGATTCCTCTTCAGAGGTTTCTTCATGCTTGATTGGAGGCCCTGGGTCATGGACTCTGTCGGCTGTTTAGCAGATGTGCCTGCGGAAGCAAGAGGAGATAATTAGTGCATGGCAGTGGCCTGTGAAAGAGGACACATCACTCATGGCATGGTTGTCTGATGGATATTGCACTGGTGGATCCTCACTTGGTAGAGCAGCGCCGACCTCACTGTCAGCACAGGAACGGTCCCGGTCATCGCCGGCCAGCTGGATGGCTCAGTTTTCAAATTGTGTGAGAACTTTGAATTCCAGCATCCCTCCACCTGTCTGCGACCTTCCCCTTCTGTTGTGAGCCAGTTTGTCCTGCATGGATAGAGATGGGGAGAGTGTATCAGGACACCTGCCGGGCCAGATGATAAGTATGCCTGGCCTGTGTGGGCGGTGAGTAGTCCCATCGATGGGATGAGGACAATGACGGTGTGTGTGAAAGAGTGAATGATGATATCCCTTGCACTGGCAGTGAGTGAGGGCCCTGTGGATGTGTGATGGGTGTGTGGGTGTGTGAGTTGGAAGTGATGAAAAGAGTGACTTACCCTGATGGAACGGAGGAGATCATTCATCCTTTTGCGGCACTGGGTGGCTGTCCTCCTCTGCAGGGCGTTCACGCTGACCACCACTGCCACCGCCTCCCAAGCCGGGTTGGTGACATTGCTGCCCATCCTGCAGCCAGAACAGGGGTAAAGCACATCCCGATGGGCCTCCGCGGTATCCAGCAGTCGCTCGAGGGACTCGCCGTTGAAGCGGGGGGGGGCTGCAGTCTTTTTGCCTTTGCTGGCCATGTCTCCCAGGCAGCGGTGGTGAGTTGCTGGCAATGAATACTTTGCTGGCGGCTGCCTTTTAAAGATGGCGGCCGGCGTGATGCAACAGTGGGGTGATGGCGAGTAGGCGAATGAGAGCCCATCCGCCATGGAAACGACGTGTTTCGTGGGAATGCATATATAATGAGGCGGGCTCAGGAAGAAACAACATGGAAAGCCGTCATCGGCGGGTAGGATTCCATTTTACCCGCCCGCTACTGCTCTTAGTGCAATTCTGGGAAAATTCAGCCCATTATGTGGTAGGTAGAGCATGACTTAGACAAACAGGTGAATTGGACCTTTGCTTCCCAAGGCTCCCCAAGTCTAGATTTTGTGTAGTGTAATTGATAGAAATTGATACTATGATTAGTCAACAAACTCCATTATTATTGCATCATGCAACTACCTGGATGGAAGGAGGTGAACTAGATAGATCTTGGTCTTTTTCCATCTTGCAAATCCTATGTGTTGATGTAGATGCCTAGCATATCTGGCAGGGCAAACTGAAGTGTGGATTGGGAAACTAATATGGGTGGGAATGAAAATCGGATGCTACCTTCAAGAGAACGGAATATCCTTGAGTATTCAAGGAATTCTTGAGGAAGATTTTCCTCCAGTCATTGCAGGCCAGGTTTTTTTTATTCATTCACAGGAATGAACTGTGGGCTTCACTGGCTGGACCAGCATTTATTGTCCATCCCTGGTTACCTTTGAGAAGGTAGTAGTGAGCTGCCTTCTTGAACCGCTGCAATCCATGTGGTATAGGTACACCCACAGTGCTGTTAGGATGGGAATTCCAGGATTTTGACCCAGCGTTAGTGAAGGAATGACGATATATTTCTAAGTCAGGATGGTGAGTGACTTGGAGGGGAACTTCCAGGTGATGCTGTTCCCATCTCTCTGCTGCCCTTGTCCTTCTAGATGGCAGTGGCCGAGGGTTTGGAAGGTGCTGTCAAAGAAGCCTTGGTGAATTCCTGCAGTACATCTTGTAGATGGTACATACACACTGTTGCTACCATGTGTCAGTGGTGGAGGGAGTGAATGTTTGTGGATGTGGTGTCAATCAAGTGGGCTGCTTTGTCCTGGATGGTGTCAAGCTTCTTGAGTGTTGTGGGAGCTGCACTCACCCAGGCAAGTGGGGAGTATCCCATCACGCTCCAGGTTGGAGCTAAAGGAAGTTGTCATTGTTTTCTAGGCAATTGCACATATGCATGCATCCGGTGTTTAAAAATGATTTTTTTTATATATATCTTTCATAATTTATGGTGAAGTTCTTTTCCAGGACATTCCTGGAAAAAGTTGCACACATGTTAATGGTTCCAAAGCCTGCTGGTGATAGGTTTTTTCCCCCAGTTTACATTTAAATTGACATGAAAAACCAAAAGGCAAGACTGCAGCAGTTACCTTCATAATTCAGAAACCCACTCAGGGAAGTAGGTTTTCAATAATCACAATTTGTCATTCATTGAAGCAAAGGGAGAAGAGGCAATTGATTTTTTTTAGTCGTTCATGGAACGTGAGTATTACTGGTTCGGCCAATGTTTATTACCCATCCCTAATTGCCCTTGTTCAGAGGGCATTTCAGAGTCAATCACATTGCTGTGGGTCTGGAGTCACATGTAGTCCAGACCAGGCAAGCACAGCAGATTTCCTTCCCTAAAGGACATTAGTGAACTAAATGCGTTTTTACAACAATCATCAATGGTTTCATGGTCATCATCAGATTTTTAATTCCAGATTTCTACTGAACTTAAATTCCAGGATCTGCTGTGGTGGGATTCAAACACAGTTCCTCAGAGCATTACCCTGGGTCTCTGGAGTATCGGTCCAGTGACAATACCACTATGCCACTGCCTCCTCATAGCTGATCTAAAAGAGGAAGGGGAGGTGATACAGGATCTCAAAATTATATGGAGTTTTGATAAGGTGCATAGGAAGAAACTATCAGTAACCAGAAGGCAAAAATTTAAGTTATCACAAAAGAACAAAGGTTAGGATAATTTTTTCCAATACCAAGATTTGTTAGGATGAGACATGTTCAAACAAAACAACGGTGTAAGCAGAATCCATAATATCGATAATTTTTAAAAGGGAATTGGAAAGATATTTGGAAAAAAGAAAGGCCATGGGAACAGACTGAGTAATGGAACTAAGTGAATAGGTCTTCAAGAAGACAGCACAGATGCAATGTACTGAATGGCAGCCTTTTGTGCTGTAAAATTCTACCATTATAAACATTCATGTTCAAGAAAAATATTTGTAACTTATTGTAGCCTGAGTATAGATTTTCACTTCAATAAATATTGGTAATGCATGTCTAACATACACTGTGGCTACTTAATCTGATATTTTTTCCCATTTGGGATAAATTCCCCTCTTGTGATTCACATAAAATATGACTATAGTGATGACGCTTTTAATGAAGCAATTTAAGCTTCACTTTTAACTGTATCAGCTTCCAATCATTGGGGTTGTGATGTATCTGATGTATTGTGTATTGTGATGTAAATGGATCCATGGCAGATTAGTCAAAATGGCTTTAATCAAGGGGTTTCAGTAATGTGCATAAACCATCAGTTCTCCCAGTTTATTAATTCATTGAAATTTATTAACTTTATTATTATTTGAACTCCAGCTTTATTCTCACGCTCAGGCTACTTGCAATCAGCAATGTGTGCACTCCAGTATCAGAGAAACAACAGAAGCCCTTGAGTTCAGCAAAACTGCCCTGTTAGAAACTGTGGATGTGTTCACCACTTAGTCTGCTGCCTGGAGGAGTGTCGATGGTAACTCAAAAGCTATTTGAAGGGAACTGAACAAGTTAGATATTGATAAAGAAAATTCCATGCATCTCCATGAGACTAACTTATTTTTATTGGGAAAGCAAAAATGAAATAGCTGCTCCCAACCTCTGCAAATAAAAAACAACGACTAAGATAACCGATAAGCAAATTTAATCCTGAGAAGTGTGAGGTGGTGCATTTTGGGAGGACTAACACGTCAAGGGAATACACAACAAATGGTAGGACTCTAAGAAGTACAGAGGAACAGAAGGACCTTGGTGTACATGTCCATAGATCCCTGAAGGCAGCAGCACAGGTCGATAAGGTGGTTAAGAAGGCACATGGGATACTTGCCTTTATTAGCCGAGGCATAGAATATAAGAGCTGGGAGGTTATGTTGGAGCTGTATGAAACTCTAGTTAGGACACAGCTGGAGTACTGTGTGCATTTCTGGTCGCCACACTATAGGAAGGGTGTGATTGCACTGGAGAAGGTGCAGAGGGGATTCACCAGGATGTTGCCTGGGCTGGAGCGTTTCAGCTATGAAGAGAGACTGGATAGGCTGGGGTTGTCTTCCCTAGAGCAGAGAAGGCTGAGGGGGGACCTGATAGGGGTATACAAAATTATGAAGGGCATAGATAGAATAGATAGGAAGAGACCTTTCCCCTTAGCGGAGGTATCAATAACCAGGGAGCACAGATTTAATGTAGGGGGCAGGAGGTTTAGAGGGGAATTGAGGAAATTTTTTTCACTCAGAGGGTGGTTGGAATCTGGAACACACTGCATGAGGGGGTGGTAGAGGCAGGAACGCTCACAACATTATTTAAATGAGCACTTGAAACAACATAGCATACAGGGCTACGGGCCAAGTGCTGGAAAATGAAATTAGAATAGATAGGTTCTTGATGGCTGACATGGACACGATGGGCTGAAGGGCCTGTTTCTGTGCTGTATAACTCTATGACTCTATGATATAAGCTATTATAAAATAAAAGATGATCCCTCTCCTAATGATGCCTTTTGACGCTGATTACCTATTTTCCCACAGACTCTGTGTTGTGGAACCTTAATGCTGAATCCTCCTGAGTTTTGGTGAGCAGGCCCGTGACGCATACGAAAGAATTTTGGAGATCCTAGTGGTACATCCTAAGCGTTAGTTGGAGTACTCTTCACAGTTCTTACTGCTGCACCAGCCAAAAGATATTGGCTTCACAACTTGTTTCCCTTTCTTGAAAGTTAAATACCACAAAGAGAAGGATTTTACATTTACTATGAGACAATTTGAGCTGAAAACATCAATATAAGAAAGGTATATAACTAAAGAACAATCTTCAATTCATAGCCCCAAATCTAGTACACTCCAAACAAAAGCCCCAATAATAGTGATAAACAGAACCATTTGATATGGGAAGGTTCCACTTGCCAGACATCAGATTGTGTTTGCTTTGTTTATAACAGCAGTACACTGATCCCATATTGTATTATTTTTCAATTCATAAATTATATGTCATAGACACCACTATTTTAACCTATTTCTTCCCACATACACATTCCTATTTATCATTTTGGTGGTTTTCTTCTTCCCCACCTGCTCTTTTCAAAACTCCTTCAGAAAAGCAGGGTACTTACAGACTTACAACCATCTGGATGGAAAGAATCTTTGTGTTTTCACTTGCCTCGTTCTAAACATAGCATACAGAAATCTTTCGTACTGCTGCTGGCTATTAGATTACACTTCACTCTGGGAACAAACCCTGGATGAAATATGCAATGTTACCTTTGTTAAACTACTGAAGTTGATAACATCAAATATTGCAAAATTAGTACCACAAAAACAAAGAAAACTATTCTCGTCACTAAACCAATGGACATTTGCTGCTAAATCCACACTCTGTAATTTTCAGTTGATCTAAAGCTCTACTGTCAACATCCTATTGAATGGCCAAGTTCAGCTTGACCATTATTCCTGTTTTTGCTGATGTACATTGAGTCCTTGTCTGCCAACATCTCCAATTTCCTTCTCTCATTCTTGTATTCAAATCCCTTCAGAGCCCTTGTTGTTCTTTATATTTGCAATCTTCCCAAGCCCTTAAAACTCCCCAGAACTCTCTTCTCCCAAGCCCTTGTGCGTTTCCCTTCCTTTCACCTCACAACATCCTTCAGCCGTTTAGGCTCCACAATCTGGAAATCCCTCTCTAAACCTACCTGCCATGCCCTATTCTTCTTTAAGGCCTTTTTAAGTCCCCTTATTTGGTCAGCTTTAGGTAATCCCTCTACTTTCTTCCTCTTTGGCTCAGCCTCTATTATCGTCTGATTACACCTCCATGAAAGCCTCTTGGAACATTTTTTTGACATTATGGATGCAATATAATGCAAGTTGATGTTGTTTAAACCCTCATCAATCAGAAGTTAATAGTGCAGGTAGCAGTTCATAATGAAAACTATGTTCTCAAGCTTTTCATCCAAATATATATATTCTACATTTCAATCCAGGAGTACAACAATTTGGAGTGTTCTGTAAATGAATAAAAAGTACACAAATAAACTTTTGTTCCAGCGATGAGAGAGAAATTAATTTGAAAAATACTTATAAAAATAATCTATGCAATACAATATTTTTCATCTCTTAAGCCATCTTGCAATCACTTGAACTTCTCATAAATCTTTACAACATTAATTATCATGAAAGCTTCAACCTAGAAAAAGACTCGGGGTAGAATTTTCTCCTTGTCAAGTGGGTTATGCGGGGGCGGGAGCGGGTCCGGTCGGTGCCCCCGATTGGGTCCGCGCCGCCATTTTACATGGGCGGGCCAATTAAGGCCCGCCCAGCGTGACGTGCACCCAGAAGTGCTGTGCGCTCCCTGTGCGGGCGGTGGTTTCCCTGAGTCGGGAGTGCGCTCTTTCACGCATGGGCGCAAAAGAGCGCAGAAGTCTCCCTGAGGCACAGAGGTGCCTCAGGGAGATAAGTTTTAAGTTAAAAAAAATTTAATAAGCAAAAAGAAATTTAAGACAGGTCCCCTCTTGTGACAGTGTCACATGAGCTGGGACATGTCAATGAACTTTAATGAAAAAATGTTTTTAATTTATAAACCCTTCATGAAACCTCATCCCGCCCGTGAATGAGGTTTCATGAAAAATGCGAAGGCCGCCTGGGCTCTTCGCCTGCCCACCAACGCACGCCCGATGTCACGCCGCGTCATTTTACACCTCGGCGAGCAGACCCCGCCCCAACTCGCCGAGCCGAAGATTCAGCTCTCTGTGTACCTTTGCAATTGATTGCCTAATCCCCTTTTGTCCTTGAATAACTCATTTATATTGCAATAGGCGTAACTGCGATAGCAATCAGAAAATCTATACTCTAAACATGGTGATGTTGTTGCCTTTGACATGTATGCGCAAACTGTTGTGCTTGAAACAAAACACACACAACAGGTCGGTCAGCTGCTTGTTTCCAGTATTTTCAATTTCATATTTCCAACATCGGCAATATTTTGCTGATCACCTGCATTAACTCTAGAGTCCTGACTTTGGTAGTGGATCCACTTCAATAAAAGCAGTGCTGCTCTCAAGAAGAGATGGCAGAAAGCTGTGAATATGAGTGGCCACAGTTTTCATTGACCTCTCAGAGAAATTTGGCTCACTCTTTGTTTTCCTCCATATGCTAATTCACTATGCTGGCTCTCCTCAAACTCCAAAAGAAAATGGGCAGTTGGTATGAGCTGTGTAAGTGCTGTAAACATGAAATCCACATACCTGCAACTGTTTACTCAACTAATTTCAATCTGCTTCGAGCATATCTACAGCAAGAAAAGAGAGCTGCATATCTGTGTTAGCAACATTTTCTTAACATGAGGGTACTTAACAGTGCATCAAAAGGATGCTCACTTGATGTTGGGAATGGAGGCGACTTGTTAGGGTAGTGCAGATGTAGCTGTGCCTAATATCAAACTTATTTAATTGGTGACCTGGGCATGCTCAACACTGGCCTTGGAAGCAGACCTTTCCTCCAACATAAGGTCAGAAGTGTCCGCAGTTGATTGCACAGTGTTCAGTACCACTCACAATTCTTCAGATACTGAAGCAGTCCATGCCTGTGTGCAGTAAGACTTGGACAACATTTAGGCTTAGGCTTGTAAAGTGACAAGTAGCATTCACGCCACAGAATTGCCATGCAATGACTATCTTGAACAAAAGTGAGACTAACCATCTCCCCTTGACATTCATCAGCATCACAATCACTGAATCCCCCACCATCAAGGTCATGGGGATAACCAATGACCAGAAACTTAAAAGAGCCAGCCATGTGAATGTGGCTACAAGAGCAGAATTCTGGGGAAAGTAACTCATCTCCTGACTCCCCAAAGCCTGTCCAACATCTACAAGTCAGGAGTGCGATGGAATGTCTTCCACTTGCTTAGTTGAGTGTAGCCCCAAAAACACTCAAAGCTTAATATCATCCATGATAAAGCAGCTCACTTGATCTGCATTTCACCCACTCGCCTGAGCAGCGTGTGCTTTCTACAAAATGCAACACAGCAATTTGGCAAGGCATCTTCAGCAGCACCTTCCAAACCTGTGACCTCCACTACCTGCCTGGGCAAGGAAACCATCACCTCCAAGTTCCAGCACCACCCCCCGACCCCGCAAACCCCCAGCCAAATCACAAACATCCTTCTTGGAAATAAATCACTGTTCCTTCTTCATTGCTGGAATCCTAGAACTCCCTACCTAACTGCATTGTAGAAAAATCTTCCCAAAGCAGTTCAAGTAATATGACCATCATCACATGCTTACATCAAAGATGGACAATAAATGCCAGTTTTGCCATTAATGCCCACATCCTGTGAATGAATAAAGCGAAAGTAGGAAGCCAGTGCAATGGCAGAGCAAGGAAAGACCAGGAAAAAAGTGACAAAAGAAAAAATGTGATGACAGAAATAAAAAGATGCCAAGTTCTCATGCCCATGTTTTACTCTGCATGTGATTTTTCCTGAAATTGGAAATATCAACTCCCATTAAAAGATTCCCTTTCAATATTTCCTGAGTTTAAAAAAGTAGATTGGTCAGTTGATTATATTGCAAAGGTTTATCTTAATAATTATGTTTGAAAGAATGCATAAATCAGGCTCTCAGTTATGTGGTCACTACCTCTAAAACACAACAGTTTATTTCATGATGGGTGTGACGTTGGCATTTGAAAAGAATTGTCAATTTCTGTTGATTTTCCCCTTCTCAGATACACCACATCATCCAAAGTAGTCCTAAATGAAGGATAGCTTTCTTTAATAGTAACAATCCCCCTACACTAAACTTTCAACACGTTTAGCTGGGAGGAGGAGAGTTATCGATAGAAGCTGGTTGGGCCTCCATCCAAGAAAGAAGCAAGGATTCTCAGACCATCCTGGTGGGGGAGTAAAGGTGTAGAGAGATTGGAGGTCTTTTGTTTCTTTGTTTCTTTTCTTGCCCTATCACTATTCCCTTTGGCTCCTTCTGTCATTCAGTCTCTCATGTCTTCCGCCCTATCACAAACTTTACTTTTGCCCTTGTCCCACCCAACCCTATGCTCAAAACCTATCACATCCCTAACTTCCCCCAGATCTGATGAAAGGTCATGGCCTGAAATGTCAACTCAGGTTTTCCACAGACTCTGCCTGACCTGCTCCGTATTTCCAGCATTTTCTGTTTTTGTTTCAGATTTCCAGCATCTGCAGTGTTCTGCTTTTCAATTAGGTTAACTCGTAGTCAAGCCATGGTCATAAAACCTACTCAGGAGCCAAGAATATGAAAGCACAGTTTGATTGTACTAAGGGGAAAAAGACTTGTCTCTGGCATCACTATTACATATGAGAGAGTCATCTTCTGAGAAATCATAAGCATTAAAATAGAAGAGACGGAATGTTCTACTTAGACTTCTTTCGCACAATTTCTTACAGTAAAATAAATGTCCTTGTGGCAAAGTTCCCGATAGATTTCTCGTACATAATAACATCGTATTCAACCACCCAATAGTAATCCATTAATCAGTTATCACACTGTCCCACAAGGTTGAATGATTTAAACAAATTGCGCTGAGCAGTGCAAAAGCTACTGGTATTAATGCGATCGACTCATTGCCTATTTGTAGGATTAATATTTGTCAGAAGAATCATACCCAGGTATCAGGATTACTTCAGCAATAATATGTCAGCATGAATGATAATATTGTCATTGGTGGCTGATACGGAATATATAAAATAGAAAAGCATGGTCATGGCCTGAAATGTCAACTCAGTTTTTCCACAGACACTGCCTGACCTGCTCTGTATTTCCAGCATTTTCTGTTTTTTGTTTCAGATTTCCAGCATCTGCAGTATTCTGCTTTTCAATTAGGTTAACTCGTAGTCAAGCCATGGTCATAAAACTTACTCAGGAGCCAAGAATATGAAAGCACAGTTTGATTGTACTAAGGGGAAAAAGACTTGTCTCTGGCATCACTATTACATACTGGAGGTCTTGGAGCAGGTGATGGAGAGGAGGAGAGATGTCATCCATCATGGCCAGCAGCAGGACTGAACGCATTGAAGATGGCAGTATGCTTATACCTAACCTTCCTTCACACAGCCCACTTTTCCTTCATCACACAATCTTTTCCGATTTATAAGTAGCAGGTAATGAAAGCATGCACCCCTTAATCCTGGATGGATAGTGGGGGAGAAATCCCATCTGAGGGGCTCCAATCCCTAACACCCAAATGGGGGAGGTTTCAATCTGGGCGTGTCCAGCTTGTGTTGAGGGGGCCCTATCCCATGGGTGGGTGTTGTATGGTAGGCTGGGGGAAAGGATTTGATGGTTGCAGAGCCTGGACAGATGGAAGAGAGCACCTTTGTTCCTCTTGGCCCATAAGGAGTGCTCACCAAGCCTGTCTTTGCCTCGCTGCAGTTGCCGGTTTTCCTGAGGCCTGGGAAAGCCTGCCAATCAAAGCAAAACTTGAGGCTTGCAGCCTTAACATACTTAAAATGCCAACTCGCCTCCTCAGAACAGATTGGCTGTCCACTCCTTGTCCCTACTGAGTAAAACCTGGAAGTCAGCAGGTTGTAGCCGAGTTCCCGACACATTTCCATTTCTTTCACCATTTAACCAACCGCTTCACCCAATCCCGTCCACTCACCAATGTCAAAATTCCCACAATAGTGAATATTATAGTGGCAGACTTCAGGAGGCCACAAATTGGGCAGGCACGTGGCAGATGCAATTTAATGCAGACATTTGTGAAATGATGCACTTTGGGAGAGACAATATGGAGAGGCAGTATAATCTATGTCATATTAAACTAAATGCAAGGGCAGAGACCTGGGATGCAAATTCACAAATCCTTAAAGGTGACAGGGCAAGTTAATAAGGTGGTTAAGAAAGTATATGGTTATGTACCTTTGCAAATAAAGGCACTGAATATAAAAGAAACCAAGGAAGTAACACTAAACATTTGCAAATATCTGGTTAGGCCTCAGCTGGAGTATTGTGTACAATTCGGGGCAACACACTTAAGGAAGAATGTCAAGGTCTTGGAGAGCACTTATCCAACATCCAGGGCTGGATGAGCAGAAACCTCCTCCAACTAAATATTGGGATGACTAAAGTCATTGTTTTCGGTCCCAGTCTGTTCGGTCACTACTGACTCCATCCATCTCCCTGGAAACAATCTGAGATTAAGCCAATCTGTTTGCAACCTTGGTGTCATTTTTGACCCCTTGATGTGCTTTCAGCTACATCATTAAGATGGCTTATTTCTACCTCCGTAACATTGCCCGACTTCGCCCCTGCTTTTCATCTGCTGCCATAACCCTTATTCATGCCTTTGTTACTTGTAGGCATAATTGCTCCAATGAACTTCTGACTGATTCTCACATTCTATCCTCCATAAACTTGAGGTCATCAAAAACTCTGCTTTGTTTCCTTAATCGCACCAAGTCCCATTCACCTATCACCCCTCTGCTCGCTGACCTATGTTGGCGTAGTAACACCTTAATTTTAAAATTTTCATTCTTGTTTTCAAATCCTTCCATGACCTCGCTCTTGACCTACAACCAAATGAGATATCTGCACTCATATTTCTTGGCTTTTGAGCCTCTCTTAAAGCCTACTTCTTTGACCAAGCTTTTGACCCTAATGTCACCTTATGTGGCTCTGTGTTTAATCTTGCTTTGTATCACTCCTGTAAAACAATATAGGAAATTCTATTACATCAAAGGCACTATATAAATGTAAGTTGTGCTTTTGTTGTTGTTGGGTGTACTGAGGAAACTTAAGAGGGTGATACCAAGGTTGAGGGACTTCAGTTATGTATAGAGATTGGATAAACTAGGATTGGGTTTAGAACATAGACTTAAAGTGGAACTTAACAGTGGTATTCAAAGACATCTGAAAGAGAAAGTAGGAAGAAATACAAGAAGAAACTACTTCCTCTGGCAAAGTGGGTCAGTAAACAGACCATAGATTTAAAATAATTGAATCAGGAAGGAGGAAGAAATTTCTTCACAAAGAGGATTGTAAATATTTAGAACATGTTATCTTAAAGTGAGGTAGACTTAGATTCCATGGCAACCTTCTGTCTTGTAAGACAATGTTTTGTGCTGTGGAGGTCAACTCTATGTTAAGCATCGCCTGGTATGGCTTAGGAACACCACTTTGGCTTGACAGCCTCTACTGTATTTATTACAGAGGAAGGCAGTGGGTTGAGAAGGTGCACAATTCATTGGCCTTTGTATTCTCTGAGCCCTCTTATTGGCCAGCTGGGCTTTTCATTTCTGCTTGCTTCTTTCAATGTCGTTCCAAACAGTCAGCCTCCAGACGTCATGGCTGCCGGTGACTGTCCCCCCAGTTGACAGTGTCAATGTCCACCATCTTCATATCTCACTTGCAGCTGTCCTAGTTGAGGTATGGATGCCCAGGAGGCCATGACCCAATAGCAAGTTCACCTTACAGAAGGTCTTTGGCTAAATGGCAGTCATCCATCCAAAGATTGTGGCCAAGCCAGTGCAGACATCATTGGCTTAGCAATGAGTGTATGCTGACAGAATTAGCATGCTCCAGGACCTCTAACTTGGTGATTTTGTCCTGCCAAGAGATGCCGAGGATACGCCTGAGACGGCAGAGGTGGAAACTGCTCAGCCTTTTTTCCTGCCTAGCACATGTTGTCCAGGTCTCCCCACTGTAGAGGAGTGCACTGAGAATGCAGGCTAGGGAGGCTTGCGGTTTGTTGTTTTCAGTCAGGTTATTGTTCCACATTCTCTTACTCAGCTTGGATGTAACAGCTGCAACTTTTGCAATGTGTGCGTTGATTTCAGCATCAAATGATAGATTGCTGGTGATCGTGGAGCCTAGAAATGTGAAGCTATCAACAACCTCCAGCATCACATTGTCAATGCTAATAGATGGCAGTATTGCAACATCCTGGACCGTGACATTTGTCTTCCTGATGCTGATGATGAAGCCAAACTCTTTACAGACATGAGAGAGCTGTCCATTTACTGCTGAAGGTGTTCCTTGGTATGGAATGCTAGTGCAGCATCATCAGTGTAGAGCAACTCTCTGATGAGGACTTGGCGCACTTTGTCTTTTATCTTAGGCGACCGAGGCTGAATAGCTTTCCGTCAGTTCTGGTATGTAAGTAGACACCGTCTGTAGATGACCTGATGGCACTGGCAGCAGCAAAGAGAAGAATATGCCAAAGAATGCCAGTGCTAGAACACAGCTCTGACTGACCCCATTGCAGAGCTCATAGGGTTCTGATGTTGCCCTGTCATAGCTGACCTTACCCATCCTGTTGTCATGGAAAGAGGAGATCACTTTGAGCAGTTTCGGTGGGCAGCCAATTTTCTACAGTAGCTTCAAAGACCGCCTCTGCTTATATGGTCGAGTGCCTTGGTGAGATCGATGAAGTTATTTATAGCATTCTCCTTTGTTCACGGCATTTCTCTTGCAGCTGCTGGACTGAGAAGATCATGTCAATTGTAGTTCTTCCAGTTCTGAAACCACACTGGCCAGAGTCAGATTCCACAGAAACTTCCAGAAGGCTCTGGACATGTACTTGAAAGGGCTTCAGTTGCAGGTTATGGGGTAAAAGCTGTGGTGTGGGACTAAACTGGATGGTCCTTTCAAAGAGCTGACACAGGTCTGATGGGCCATATGCCTCCTTCTGTGCTGTAGGATTCTATGATTCTATGTAACAGTTGCTTCTACTGGGTTAATATGAATTGCTGTTCTGGTCTTGCCTTTTCTATAATATTTGTTGCCATGCATCTCTCTAAGGACCTCATTTTAAGGCTGAAAAGTCTAAGTTTCTCAATTCTTTTTTCATAACTCAGTCCTTTAATATTAGGTTCACTCTCAAAGAGATGACAACCAATACAAACCTTTTTGACATTGAACTGTTACCAAAGGCTATTTATTTTCCTTTCTTAAAACAGGAAAACAATTTTGAAGAGTGGGCTGGAATGATGCCATTGCTCCCACTTTGAACACCCAACGAAAGCTCCACCAGCTTCATTGAGTACAGAAGATCAGAAAGAACCTTTTGAATGATGTGTTCTCATTAGTGTTATAAAAAATGGGCAGAAATTAAATCTGCAACAGATGAAAAGATTATCTGATATAAAATTTCAGCAGTGATCTTGTAGTGATAAATGAATAGTTTGGTTATTCATCTCTTTGTTACAGGCCATTGATTAGATGAAAACTGTATTTAGAATATCATTAGGAAGTAACATTCACAGAACTAGATTAGTCCTATGTACAAGGATAGATTTCCTAATTACTAAAGGGGAAGATTTTCTCTGGTTGCCATTTCTAGTGAATTGCTTAACAAGTTATTTTAGAATGCATTTGCGGGAAATAGTAAACATACAAAATCTTCCCAAAATGTTAACAATTTTTCTAACACATAGCAATCAAAGAAAATCTCCTCACACCTTGACTTCCCAGTATAACAAGTGATAGGATCCTCATTGGAAATAGTTCCTGGGTGGTACATGGGAAAGTTATTCCTCACTTGGTCAAAGTCATGGCAAAAGCTACAAGATAAACATGAATAAAGGAGACTATTTGACCAACTTAGTTTATCCTCTTAGGAATACCTTACTGTCCCACATCATCCCATCCAACAGAATGTTAAGTGATTCCAGCATTTTTATCTAAACTACTGTACGTGAAAGCTCATTCCATACGTTGATTACTCTTTAAGTGTATAACTTTCTTAATGTTCACACAAAATATGTTTTTGCACCAATTGTACAAGATTCATTTGTAACAGTGATAAGATAGGTATATTTTCATCCAGAAAGCAATATTAGCACAACATTTTTGTATAAGGAGAACACATAATGCATTATTTTCTGAGCCTGTGCTCCAAACAAGAAGCCCTGGCCTCCATCATCACAAGCTTAGTAAATTCATGGGCGGAATTTCGCCCTGATCGGGCGGGCTCGGCTGGGATGGATGGGGACGGTCGGGAAGCTGCGATCGGGGCTGGATGGCGATTTCATGCTGGCTGGCCAATTTAGGCCCGTCTAGTGTGAAACGCGAGCGGCACAAAGCTGCCTCAGGGAGATGAAGAGTTTTAAGAATTAGAAATAAAGATTTAAAAAATTTTATAAAATATGTCACGTTATAAATGAAATTTTAAAAATTTTATTTTATTTTTATTTGATGTTGGAAACCTCATCCCGCCCCTGGATGAGGTTTCCAAAAAACCTGGCCTTTTCGCCTGCCTGCTAACCGTAAGGGAAAACTTTAAGTTAATTAATACTTTAATGGCCTTAATAGGCCGTGTAATTGTCGACGGGCCTGCTGCCAATTCCCGCGTGCGCCCGCTGACCAAGCTATCGTGCGACTGCACATTGCCATCATCACACCCAACGTCATCACGCATCATTTCACGCTCGAGCGGGTCAGGCACGGGCACGCCCACCGAGGTGAAAATTCTGCCCCATCTCTATAAAGATAAGGTCTCCTAAAGAGATCAGTTTGAGAACTATGCATTTCAAATATTTGTATGCTTCCTGAGAAGATGAAGAAGTGAATTGGAATGATTTGTGATGTCTTTATTTCTAAAAGATGCAAAAGTTGTCAGTCATTTTTTGCTTTGCTTCATCTTCAAACTTCCTCATTGTTTCCATTTAATAAATATTACCTTAAGGGGAAAAAGCACTTGCGCTTCACCCTTTATTTTGCCTTCATTGAGATACCCTGGGCCAGATTTTCGTGTGAGCTTAGGAAAACCCAACCTGCACACTGCTGCACCTTCCAAAATTCACACCTGACCTGTGTGTGACTCTGCCCAGGACCTTTGTCTTTTCACAAGGGTTCAGGTTCACAGTGCATTTTGTGAGTTTTGATCGGGTGCATGTGCAGAGGCCGGCCAGTTAGATGGCTCACCTCCGTTCTCCAACACAGCAGACCAGCCCCCAACAGCATTTTAATGGCTCCCTAAATCTCGCCCCTCACCCCCCTCCCACCCCTATAGCACCCCATGCCCCCTCAGATCACCCTTGCCACCTTCGTGCCCCCTCACCCCTCACTCACTCATGCCTCCAGATCATCCATGCCACCCCATATGCCCTCAGGCTGCTCATGCCATCCCACCCAGCCCTCAAAGCCCCCCATGCCCCACCAGATCACCCATGCCACTTCCATTCGCCCTCAGATCCTCCATGCCACCTGTGCATAAACACACACACACACACAAACACACACAAGCATAGATAAACATTCAGGAACACACAGACAAACACCCCGAAGAGACGCACACACACTCACACTCGAGATTGCCTGTGCCACCCATTGATACCTCCATGCCCCCACATATATTCTCCATAGTCACTCACCCAGTATATACACTATGTGCAGTCCTAAGGAGCCATGTAACAGCAATGAGAATTATTTTAAAATCATTCGGAAAAATGTAAACCTCTAACAACCTAATAAAACCCTGAATTCAAGAACACTATCGTTGATACTGGAAAGAAAATAACTACTACAATTTAAAAAAAACTATAATCCTTTAAATGATTATTAGATTTGTAAACAAACAAGAAACCACATCAAAAGCATATTCTGTTATTAGAACCACTTGAAACTGTCAATCATTCTTTGGTCAATAGACCACCTGCTGAGCTGAAGCCATTATCAGATTTTGAAACCCAGCCAAGCATTTATAATGTCTACAGATGTCACAACAAAAGCTTCCAGCTACATCATCTGAAACTGACAGAACAGATGGTGCCCCATTTCCATTTCAAAGCAAAGTGCATGTCAATCAATGGAGGGGAGTGGGTGCTGAGATTTTTAACTTTCCAAAGCAGGATTGTTTTAACAGCCAGAGCTGTCAGTTGATTTAAATCGCCGTTAAAGAAAAACATGACAGCAGAGCCTGACAGGACTCATTTTTACATTTTTTAATACATTATGGCTCTTTTCACAATTGTAAAAGTATTATAATGCATGCCAACAATTACACAATCCTAAACATGTAAGGGTCAACTTACTTCTGCAGGATAGATCTCTTTGATGAATTACTGCATTAAAACACATCTGCACAGCATCTAGTCATGACATTTGAAGCTGTTCAAATATTTTACACTTATCTGTCAGAATGTTCCTGAATCCTCAGCAGGCTACCCCAGAGGTCATGAACTCTCCAAGGAGACGTGCTTCTTAGGGTTTCCAAAACCCTGCATCACTACGTGAAAATGGTGTGCAGGAGAAAATATAATTTTCCTGTGGTCCTCACAATGGGGACTCCGACCTTGTGCGTTTTGCATGCAAGACCTTCCCGAGCTTCAATAAGGCCACATGAAAATGGCATGGGGTCGGGAAGGCAGAAGAAAATTGTTTTCTCTCTGATAAAATGCAGCATTTTGCACCCTGATTCCCACCTCTATTTGGAGACAAAAACCCAGCCCACAAAACCTTACTATTTGTGGGTTTCTTCTCAACTTCTGGCTTCACCTCAGCTCCATGCTCCTGATACTAACATTACTATGCATCTTTAGTCACATATGGACCAACTAAGGGTGGCAGACTTCTTTCTCTAAAGGGCACCTGTGAAACACATAGGTTTGTTACAGCAATCAGGTAGTTTCCTGGACACCGTTATTGAGACTTGCTTTTTATTCCAGATATATTAATTAATTGAGTTTAAATTCCACCATTTACCATGGTGGGATTTGAACTCATGCTTCCAGAGAATTAGCCTGGGGCTCTGGGTTACTAATCCGGTAACATTACCACTAAGCGACCATTCCCCAAATTTTAAAATTTAGTTTACTGTATTTGCTGAACACGATGCTATCTGCTATGCATTGGGGAGACCAAACAAAGATTGGCTGACAGCTTTGAGGAACAACTCCATTCAGTCTGCAAATGTGACCCCTAGCTTCCCTAGCCTGTCAGTTTAATTCTCCACCTTGCTCTCACACTGACCTCTCTGTCCTCGGCCTGCTGCAGTGGTCCAATGAAGCTCAATGCAAGCTTGAGGAACAGGACCTCATTTTTCGATTAGGCAACTTTACAGCCTTACAGACCCAACATTAAGTTCAACAATTTCAGGCTGTAACCTCTACCCCCATTTTGTTTTCTTTCTCTTTGCACGTTTTGGTTTAGCTCTTGTTTTCTCTTGTTTTTACTGTCAGATGGTAGCTGTTCCTCATTCTGCCATTCACACCCCCTCTAGTTACACCTTTTGTTTCTTTACTTGCCCCAGTACCACCCCCTTTGGCCTTGCACCAGGAAATCCCTGTCATTTAATATCACCTTCTACCCTATCACACTCCTTCCCATTTGTTCTTTTTCCTACCATCCCACCATTCGCTTGCTCTAACTCTCCCCAGTTATGATGAAAGATCAACGACTTGAAACATTCGGTAGAATCACCCCAGAATTGCACTAAGTGCGGGAGTGGGCGTGAAAGACACGTTTTACCCACCGGTTGCAATGGCGGATTTTCGTGCCATATCGCCCCCTTCCCGGTGTGTCCCACCTCACTAGTAATGCATTCACAGGAAACACACCAGATCGCTAGCGGGTGGGCTCGGATTTGCCCGCCACACTGTGACCTCAGTGTTTCCTCGCTCCAAACGCCATATTGAAAGTGCACCAGAGCACAATCTACTTCATGTCTACAGACCAGGACTGCTCCAGGCGACAGATGGCCCCAAAGGAAAGGTGACGGCAGCCCTCAAATTTAGTGATGCCTCTCTGGGATGCCTGCTGAATACAGTGGAAGGCTGCCGCAAACTCCTCTACCCCCACTCTGGCTGCAAGAGGTCCACCAGAGTCAACAACCTGGCCTGGGAGGTGGTGGCAGCGGTGGTCAATGCCAAAGGAGCACAGAGGAGGTCAGCCATCCAATGCAGGAAGAGGATGAATGCTCTCATCCGTTCCACCAGGGTAAGACAACCACCTCATCACTCTCACCACACACTTCCAAACCCATCACATATCCACAGGGATCTCACATCTCAAGGGATAACACCACTAACTCTCACACGCACCCTCACATCTCAATCAGGGTCATATCCTCTGGAGTTCATGTCTTCATCCCATCCATGGCCCCCCTCACCACACAAACATTCCACGAATCCTTCTCATCTGCCGTGCCATGTGTCCTGCTCGAACTCTCTCCAACTGTTTTCATGCAGGAAACTGGCTCACAACAGGAGGGAAAGGTCCCAGACTGGAGGTGGAGTGGTCTACATTAGGCCCTTCACTCACTTTGAGGAGCGTGCCACTGCTTTGACTGGTGAGGACGTGGATTGTGCCTGTGGTGATGGTGAGGTTGGTGGTGAACATCCATGTGAGGATCCTGCACCACATCATCCTCTCTCAAAGCAACTGTGAGTGTTCTCTCTCCTGCTTTTGACTCTGCTGCCATGCACTAATTATCTCTACCTGGAAGACCTGTCACAGTGTTTACCCACACCCTGCACCAGTGCCTAGACACACACCTCGGTGGGACCTAGATCTGAAGCAGGCTCGGTGGTGGTCAATCTGGTGGTCACCGCATGGACACATGTCTGCAACAGGAGAAGGCAGGTTCAGCCAAGCTACCCAGCACTTGGAGGACTGCTGGGGAAGAGACATCTGTCAGGTCAGATTCAGATGATGAGCCTCTGGATTCGGCCTTCCAACTCATCGTAGAGTCAGCAGAAGGCAGGAGAACATCACGCAGAGCTGTTGGAAGCCCTCAACAGAGTGGCACGCAAGTCAGAGGAGTGCATCTGCCCGCTCTCTGATGATGCATTCCCACACATGCACATTTGGAGGTCTCCATGGTTAGGATGGCAGACGTCGTGGAGACCCTAGTTCAGCAGAATGTGGAGATGCGCACAGATCTGCACTCCATCACGGTAACCATGGGTGAATTCCTGCAGTGGCAACGCGAGGCAGAAATGGGGCACCTCGACATCCCTCCAGGTGCTCCTTCCCCTCAAGGAGTCAGACCAAGGCCCTCAGGCACCCGAAGGGAGGAGGAGCAGCAGCTGGACACCCCTGGGTCATCCACTCAGGAATCTCAGAGGCTGTCTGCTCCATCCCAGTCTCCTTTGCCTGTGACCCCCTCAACCTCGTCCTTTGTCATCACAGAGGGGGCAGCTGGCTCACAGGAGGACAGCCAAAGCAAACCGGGGCCCTCAAGGCCTCGGCTCTCCAGAGGACGCAGGCCGAAGTCACCAGAGGTAACAGGGCCAACCAATGCACACATTGTCAGGGCAGCACCTAGAAGAAGTGGTTGCTGGAAAAGTTAATAAATTCTGATCACAAGTGGTTGTGCAGGTGAACAAATTCTGTCCCTTTATAATCCGAAAATATATTCAATTTCACTGAACAATGTGTAATGTTGTCTTGCAGCGAGTCCTCCCTCTGCATCCCCCCCGCCCCAATAGCTGTTCAGCTGCACATAGCCAGACCACAAGTGATTCTGAGTGTATGTGGCAGGGCCTTTCGGAGCCTCGTGCAAGCATTCTCCCATGCGTGCGGAGCCTTCATCCATCACACTCATCTCACTGTCCCGGGCGTTTTCAATGCTGTCTGCTGGGGTTCTGTTTCAGTTGTCCATCTGAGCTGACCTGCATCTCCACCCACCCACTGACTGCAATCCCAATGCTTCATCTGTGCCCATCCAACACGAGGCTCCGCTCACTTTCCATTTCAAAAGGATGCTAGTGGTCAAATTCCTCATGAGCTCCCCCATCCTTTCTCCTCCCCCAGTCACCCATGTCCTTTCCCCCCATAACCATAGACCACCCCGCCCTCGGCATAACCTTTGGCCTCCCCACTGTAACCTTCCAGCCTGAGCCCTTGTCATTCCAGGATGTCCAGGTGAAGGTACACGTTCCCTAACTTCCTGAAAATCCCAACCCCATCCACATTGACCTCCCCGACCTCCTCCTTCCCACCCCCCATGTCGTGTTTACCTCTGTGTACACACCAACCACCATCGCTGCCCCTTCTACCAATACTGTCACACCCTCACTCTCGCACCCTACCAGCTCTCTCTGCTCCCTCTAGTCATCCCCTCATACCACGCCAACCCTGGGTTCACTCCCCAGAAGGCAATTGTCGACTCCACAGACCCCTCCCTTGCATGTTCACCTGGACATTCCACCCTCCCAACACCTTCCTCCCCCTTACACCTTCCTCACCCTCCTTACTCCTTCTTCCATCCTTACTCCTTCCTCCCCGAAAGCACCTCCCTCCTTCAGGCTCCCTCCTTCCCCCAGGCACATTCCCCCCCCCGAAACTTTCTCCTTGCCCTGGACACCCTATCCTCTCTGAACTCCCCCCTCCTTAAACCTTCCTCCCCCCCTTTACACCCACCTCCCCACTTGCACCATTCCCCCCCATTATACCTCCACCCCCCAACCTCACGCCCCTTGACATCTTCGCCACCCACCCCTTCCAACCTCACCTCCCCCTCCCCTCAGCACACCTTCCTCTCCCACTCACACCTAGGTCTTCCTCTTCCCGCCCCCACCTTCGCTGATTATCCGTAGCAGCCCATGGTGAAGTCTGTCAGGTTCCAAAGCAGGTCTGAAGCATCAACAGAGACCACGGAAGATAGTGTGAGCCCACGGCAAAGTACGTGAAGTTCCGAAGCCTCAGTGAAGTTGAAGCGTGAAGACCTCCCACCTTCCGAGAGCTGCTTTGAGGCGGAGCCACGTGCATGAGGATCCGCCCAGCATGTGATGCACGTGTTCCTCCAGGGCCCAGTAGCTGTAGGGGGTCCAGCATCATTTTCTCCTCGGATGTCCGCGATCTGAGCAAGGCCCTAAAGCCCCGACTTCTTCTTGTCCAGACGTTTCTGGGCCAGCCTGTTTTCCCACCGCTGTAATGGTAAATTGGGCAATGGGGGGACGATTCTGGTCGGACCTTACTTTGCATCCCACTAGCGTGACGCAAATCGGGTTCGCGATCCGCCGTGGCGGACACCATCAGATGATCCCGCTGTGGTTTCACGCCAATACGAAACCAATTTATGCCCCTCCTGCCGAATTCTACCACCCACCCACCATGATGCCCACTGCCAACGGGAGCTGAAAATTCTGTCCATTAACTTTGTTTCTCTCTCCACAGATGTTGCCAGATTGTTACCTGCTGAGTAATTCCAGCATTTTCTATTTCAGTTCCTTACCCCTGATCTCTGGCCACCTGGTATGGAATGGGATGGAGGAGCAGTGGTCGGGATGGGTGCAGTTGGGGGTTTGATTTGGTTGGGCAGGTCAGAGGAGCTCTTTATGGGTCTGTTCCTGTGCCTGGACAAAGTGCTCATCAAGGGGTCAAAGCAAATTTTCTTACAGGGTCTCTTTTTAAGTATTTCTTGAGTACTACCTTTTAATTTTCAGGGGTTACTTATTGATTTTTGAGGGCTATTTTCTGGTTTTCAGGGGCTCCTCAGATCTAAAGATTTAAGTTGGAAACCAAACTGTTCTCAAAGCAGGAATTTTCAAACTCGCTCCATGCTTCTGTTAAAGGGTATTAAAGAAACAAGAGACTCAATGCTGGGCAGATAGCCAAGAATCCCACAACAATTAAGCATTTTTTCTTCATTCAACCCCACCCCCCACCCCCCCCCACCCCAATCACCCTCCTCCAGTGGCTGATATTAAAGCAAACTCAAAGCCTTGAAGGTCAGGGTCTTCTGGATTGGCTCGACTCCCAACTTCTTCTACACAATAAAACTTTCCTTCAAAAAAGGAAAATAAATGCACAATGACAGCCAAAATAATTTGTATTCAGACAGACACTCCTATAACAGAAACATTTAAAGCAAAACCTCAAAGGGAAACAAAAAAAGAAGGATTTCCCCTGCAATGTTTTTTTACTCACTCCACCCCAGATCTCTCTTTTAAAATGTATTCATAAAGTAATTTATTAGACAAATATAAAAGAGGAAGAAAACCACTGGAAAGGATTTGTTATATGTTGTTGTATTATCTGTAAATGTCTGTAAAGAGCTAGGAACTAATTAGTTAGGAACTAATTGTGAGGGGTAAGTGTTCCATGGGACCACTTTTCATGGCTGCACTAGAGAGTCATGTGATGTGTAACAGAACCAGTTCAAACCAGCCCTTCTATTGTACAAGGCAGCATGGCAAATATTAAACCTAAAGAGCTCTCATCTTTCCAAATTTAGAGTGTGATTATTACCAACATCAGGGATCCAAAAGGCAACAGGAACACATGGCAGCATTTAACTGTTTCCTCTTTTGTTTGGTTATTGTTGTTCCGACAGTAATTTGTAAGTTTGAAAGCCAAGTACAGGGGGAGGGATTTAGAATGAAAAAAATAAAGATTTTTAAAATATATATATACATAAATAAAATAAACAATAAAATGAAAGCGAGAAATGTTGCCTGTTGTCCATACCCTCTCGCTCTGTCTCTTTCCCTCCCTCACCCTGAGAGACCTCCTTCTCCCCCCAATCCTGCCTCTTCTTCCTTAGTGTCTCTCTCTCTCTTCCTCCCCTCTCCCTTTCCCCCTCCCTCTCACAGGCACAGGCAGAGCTGCTTTACCTGAACTAGATCCGTCACCGTCATGACCTCCCTCTCTGCTCCAGTGCTGCCGATGGTAGTGCCGAGATCCCAATTCTCTTTCATGTTGAAACAGGAGGGCTGTTGTAACCGGGAGAGGAGTCAGGGGGCTGTTAATTTATAAATCGTTTTTAAAAAGACTCACCTAAGTGCATCCTCACCAGCAGCTACCAGCAACAGCCCCCTCCCCTTTCACCCTTCAACCCTAAACAGATTGTAAAAATAATTAATTCCAAAGGGACTCCCAAATTCTGATGTTCTGCTCTGAAGAGAATTGTTTTCATCTCTTTCTCGCTTCAACTCAGGGAAAAGTTTTTTTTGGTTTCAGCTCTTTTGTCTTACCCAAGTCTAACCCTTCCTCCAATCATAGATTTCCTTTCTGGAGCAGCAGCAAGAATGGGAGGGAGGGAACCTCTGATTGGAGGAGCTGGAGCAGCCAGCATGGGAAAGACAGGATCTGCGATTGGAGGAGCAACTCCTCACAGATTCCATATCTCCCACGTTCGTTGTTCCTCCAATCAAATTCTGCATTGCTTTCCCGCTCTCAACAAGACTCCTGCACCTGCAATTGTTCAGCCCCAGACATGGAGGAGCCATAATGTATGGGGGCGACCTTTCTTGAATTTTTTGTCCCTGTCTTTGCTTTCTTGTGGGCTACTCGTGACCTTTTGAGGGTGAACTCGCCTGCCATCCCTGTGTATTTTGAACCCTGGGGTCATCCCCACACCCATGTTGGATGTGACCCATAAGGATGGTTGCCTTGGTTACCTGCCACTTTTCTGGGGCGCTGTCTGCGACTGGGTGGTCCTGGAGAAAAACCGTAAGGTGTCCACCAGTATGCTTGACACTCACATGTGTGATTCATGGACACTGCAAGGGCTGGAGGGCATATTGGACACAGATGATAATATTATTGTTTATAAAATAATGTGGATGCTGGAAATGTAAAATAAAAACAGAAAATGCTGGAAATTCTCAGCAGGTCAAGCAGCATCTGTGGAGAGAGAAACAGAGTCAATGTTCCAGGTCAGCGATCATTTATTAGCCAATTTGATAAGTTTCCTTTTTTATGTTTTAGTTTTCTATTGGTTGTAGGCCTCTAAAAAGGGGGCACATCTGTTGGCTTTTTATTGTTGACACTGGACAGACCAGTGTCTCCTTATGGCAAATGGTGTTATTGAATGTGTCAGTTCAGATGCATTGTCAATAGTCAAGTGGAGGATGCAGTAAGTTAGAACTTCACGAAAGGCCTTTCATGAGTGAGCTACCCAAGGGCATAATTAACCCAAAACTCAAATATAATTCTTCCATGTATACCATAATTGCAGGTGAAGGATGTTGATAATTAAAACATTTAAGAATTGCATTTGGCCCATGTTTTCTCTCCAGTTCCTAACAAAATCCTCTGAATCAATAGAACAATGACTATCCTGTTAGTTCTTTAATGCTGCTGAATCCTTTAACTCACTCAAAACATCTTTACCCCTGGCAGGACAAAATCATGATTGCGGCAGTCCTCTCAAAAACAGGGCTCCCAAATTCGTTTGTACTCATCAAACCGAGGCGGCTTCTCTGGTTTGATCACGTCGGCAAGATGGAAGATGGTTTCATACCCAAGTGTTTTCTAACTGGTGAGGTAACCAGGGCCAGACAACAGGCATAAAGCCCTGCTTTAAGAATGTTTGCAAGCATGTCATGAAGGTCCTAGACATCAATTATCGCACCTGGGAGTCACGAGCTGATGACAGAGGAAAATGGCGACACCTGCTGTGGGCTGGCGTGCATGACCACGATGGACCAGTGGCTACAGCAACTTGGCAACAGTCACCGACGTCGAAAAAACAACCCACAGTGACACTTGGTAGCTTCATGTGCAGCTTGGGGCAGAATTTGCCTCCCAAGGATTGGCCTTTTCAGACATCAGCAAAGGTGCGCCATTGAAGATGCCCCATCTGAAATGGATTTGTTTGCTGCGTGTCCATCACCTTTCATAGATGGAAGGATGTCAGAAAAATAGCCATTCACTTACCCACTGTTAAAATTAGGCTCAACTTCGTCTTTGCACCAGTTAACTTTGTATTAATCACTATCTCAGCCTCATTACTTCTAAGTGCCCCAATTAGCTTCCTTGTTTTTGTACAAACCACTGTGTACCTGTGAAACCATTCACACTGGTTGCCAAGGAAATCAGATCGTTAACAGCATTGGCTGTGCCCAGGGGGAAATGAGATCCCTGTGGTGATGCTTATGTCACACTCTGGTAACCTCAAGTACTTTTTTGCTGCTTTGAGAAACTGGGTGTATTGAAGTGCTCAACTAATGGATGCAAGATAGTACCTTTGTTTACTGTCTACTTTCTGGGCTTTGACATTTTAGTGAATTCTTTGTTCACTTTAGAGTACTTTACCTTGAAAAGTAGGTATAATTAGGCTGGCTGACCTTTCTTTAGTAATGCAAGGGTTTCCTTTAAATTAGTCAATCAAGTCTTGGGCATCATTTGGGTTGGTAAAGTCTGTTGTATAACTGTGGTAGTAATGTAATTACATAACCAATGGATTTAGCTAAAATATAAATATATCAAATTCCTCATCTTAAATTTTAATTGGACATATAAGTTCTTGTCTTCTTGAAGAGTAAGTTGTAAACATTTTATTTCTGATAGTTTTTAAATGTTTGCTCATCAATGCTCAAACATATCTTTTTGTTACTGCCCCACAAATGAGATAGCACACTCAAGAGTTAAGGGTTAATGTATGTAAATAAAATGTTAATATTTCCATATGATACAATCTGGTTGGAAATTAAATATTTGCAAGCATAGAGCTTTCATTGTGGGTGGAGTGTAGGTGGGAGAGTGCTGGGTTTGGGGTGAAAAAGTAAGTTTCGCTGTTTCTTCATTAACCGGTTGTTATTTTACGAAGTTTCTAAAATCACAATGCTGTTGTGTATCTTTTTACCTTGTCACTTTTTTTCTTCCTGGTTATGTAACCACTTACAGGGCAGAATTTTGCCTCTGGCGGGCGGGCCTCGGCAGGAGCGGGCGGAGGTGATCGGGAAGCTGCCCGCCACCCGCGATTGGGGCTGGTCCACGATTTCATGCTGGTGCCCAGCATGAAACGCGAGCAGCAGCACTCAGCGCTGCTGGTGTAAAGGGGGCGGGGGGGGGTAGGAGGGAAAGGGGGGCTAGCACAAACTTGGCGCATGCACGTTAGTGCACACTTCATAATCTCTCTGAGGCACAAAGCTGACTCAGGGAGATGCAGCGTGTAAAAAAAAGAAAATTGAAAAATGCAATAAAACATGTCCCCTCATGTGTCTCTGTCACATAAGCACGGACATGTTATTAATTAAATTTTAAAACTTTTATTTGCTTTTGGAAATCTCATCTCGCCCATGGGTGCATATAAAAATATATATCTTCAGTTCACAAGTCAGACAGTTTGCCAAGAAACATTCTGAATGTCAGGCTTTATTTTTCTGAAATTCGAGTGAACAAATTCAAGTCAAGGACAAAATCAGTTCAACGCAGATCCACACATTTTCAGGTCAAATATAAAATGCAGCAGGGGGTTTGGAATCAGAAAAGCTGCAAGCCTAATTGGCCAATTCTGTCAGGAACAAGTAAAACACTTTAAGCAAATAAGAAATGCAGCACATTAGCTTCATAAAGGAAAATGTCAGCAGAGTGAATGTACATTATTACCTGCATTCTCAGCACTTCCGCATTCATGGAACTTTACACAACCATCTGCATATGATGCGTATGTATGACTGGAGGTGGGTGTAAGGGGTGTCTCAGAGAAACTTGAGAGTCACCTGTGTACAGTGAAAATGGACACCCACTGCATTGAGGATGACTGGGTGATCTTCAGGGATATAGTGTATTCCAGGGCTCCAGAGACCACTGGTCCTACCTCTTGTAAGCATCAAGATTGGTTTGATGAAAACAATGAGGTAATCCAGAAACTAGAGGAGGAGAAATATCCCCTTTACAGGGTTTTTACCTCAATGACAAGTCATCACCTCCCAATCACGATGCCTACTGCAGAATTGTCCAATGCAAGCTCAGAGAGATGCAAGACACACTTGGCTGAATCAGAAAGCAGATGAACTTCTGTCATACGCAGGCCACAAAGACTGGAAGAGATTCTACAAATCTCTGAAATCTGTCTACGGGCGTCAGTCTACTGATTCATCACCAATCCTCAGTGTTAAGGTCACTGCTCACAGAAAAAGCCCAAAGCTGGGCAGAGCACTTTGACCACTTCTTCAACTGGTCTTCATCCATCAATTAAGAAGCAAATCCCGCTGCCACAGGTTGCCACCAACTGCTCTCCTGATGACCCTCAAATGCCATTAGTAACAATGAACACAATCAATCTCCTTCTAGCGACAAAGCTCCAAGGGCTAATGCTATCCCAGCTGAGGTCTACAAGGCTGGAGGTCAGTGCCTGGTCAAGAAGCTCACTGAACTCTTTCAGTCTATGTGGGAACAAAGAACCATCCTACAAAAATACAAAGCTGCCTCCATTGTGCACCTCTACAAGCAGAAAGGAACTCACCAATCTTGCAACAATCATAGAGGAATCTCACTCCTTTCCATCACCAACAAAATCTTCACCAAAATCCTTCTTGACCACTTGTTGCAAGATCTCAACTAGGACTCGCTGCCAGAGAGTCAGTGCGGTTTCAGAAAAGGTCGAGGCACCATTGATTTGGTGTTTGCAGTTAGACAACTCCAGGAGAAATGCCAAGAACAGAACTTCTCTTATTCATTTATGGGATGTGGGCTTCACTGGCTGGGCCAGCATTTATTGCCCATCCCTAGTTGCCCTTGAGAAGGTGGTGGTGAGCTGCCTTCTTGAACCGCTGCAGACCGTGTGATGTAGGTACACCCACGGTGCTGTTAAGGGGGGAGTTCCAGGATTCTGACCCAGCAACGGTGAAGGAACAGTAATATATTTCCAGGTCAGGATGGTGAGTAGCTTGGAGGGGAATTTGCATGTGCTGGTGTTCCCATGTGTCTGCTGCTCTTATCCTTCTAGATGGTCACAGGCGTGAGTTTGGAAGGTGCTGTCTAAGGAGTCTTTGTGAGTTCCTGCAGTGCATCTTGTAGATGGTACACACAGCTGCTGCTGTGCGTTGGTGGTGGAGGGAGTGAATGTTTGTGGATGGGGTGTCAATCAAGTGGGCTGCTTTGTCCTGGATGGTGTCAAGCTTCTTGAGTGTTGTTGGAGCTGCACTCACCCAGGCAAGTGGAGAGTATTCCATCACAGTTCTAACCGCTACACCATGTTTGTTGACCTGACCAAGGTCTTTGACAAAGTCATACCTTTGGAAGCTAATGGAGAAATTTGGCTGCCCTGAGAAATTCATCACAATGTTTGACAGTTCCATGATGGCATGATCACATGTGTCCTGGATGATGGTGAGTGTTCTGATCCATTCCCAGGCACTAATGGAGTTAAACAGGGCTGCACGCCAACTCTCTTCAGCATGTTTCTCTCCACTATGCTCTCCTTTGCCTTCCAAGAAGGTGATCCTGGCATTGAAATCAGAGTTTTCCTGGACAGGAAGCTGCTCAATTGGGCAAAGAGCAAGGTCTCCAAGGACATAGTTTGCAATTTCCTGTTGTGTGCTAACTGTCAGAGCTCATCATGCAATGTAGCATTAACCTGTTCTTCAATGCATGTGACAACTCTGGTCTTATGATCAGTGTGAAAAGAACTGAAGTAATCCACCAGCCTGCTCAAGAAAAGCTCCAGGTTTCAGTCCATGACCAGAACCGGTCAGCAGTGGATAGGCTGGGTATCTGTGAATATCTGGGCAGCACACTCTCTCTCGAGTTGCCTAAATTGACGACAAGACACATGTAAGAATTGCTAAAGCAAGTGTAACCTTCAACAGACTTTGAACAACACATTGGGAATGAAGAGGAGTAAGTCTGCCTACCAAACTGAAAGTCTATAGAGCAATAGCCCTGCCCACTCTGCTCTACACATGCAAGACTTGGACTGTGAACCAGCCTCATGCCAAGAAGCTCAACCGTTTTCACATGAGCTGCCGTTGGAAGCTCCTTCAGATGGCAGGACAAAATACCAAACACTGAGGTGCTCACCTGAGCTGGCATGCCAAGCATCCACGCCATATTGAGAAAGTCACACTTGAGTTGAATGTAGCCAGAATGCTTGACATGCTTATCAAAGCAAATCTTCGATGGAGATTTTGAGTCTGCAGTGCGCTCTCATGACGGTCAAGGGAAGTGCTACAAGGACACACTGAAGACTACACTTAGGAATTTTAATGTCAACTTTGAGTCCTGGGAGAAGCTTGCCCATGATCGCTGCAACTGGCACAACCAAATAAAAAAAAGTGCAGCCTCCTTCGAAAGCAAGCGCACATCAGAGGCAGACAGAAAACACAAGGAGAGGAAATCCCAAGCCAGCAACTCATCCAAAACTTAATCGTCTGTGGTATCCTGTCCTATTTGCAGCTGAGACCTTCCGGGCACAGATCTGAGCCGTCACCTACATACCCACCAGAACCCTACCAAACACCCCAGATGATGAATATGGTCCTATTTGCCTCCAAACACGATGACTGAAGGTGCACTTGACATCAAATCTATCTGTCGGCACGAAGAGAAGATTAAATATTTCCTGTGCCAAAGGTGTGGCTATGGGCAATAACCTAGAACTGCTGTGTGCAGTTATTGTCAATGTTTCCTCAGCTTCAATCCTAGTTTTTTTTAGTTTAGTCAAAGGCACTATATAGATGCAAATTGCTATTATTGTTGTTACTTAAGTTAATTGTGTTTATCCCTAAAGTAAGATCAATTGACCATGTTGGTACCACAAAACTGAATTTGATTATGAAGTGCTTTAGTGACAAATTTCAAGCAATTATCATTAAGTTCATTCATTGGTTATAAAATTATCCCAGATAATTGCTTACATGAAATAAAATAAATCATGAAATAACCTTAAAACATTTTATAAACATATTGAGTGTACAAGGTTAGCTAGATAAAATATTGGACCTATTAAGAGCACAAAGAGAAATCTTCATGTAAATCACTTGATCAGGATAGAATGCATTATAGGTTGCTGAAAGAAGCAGAGGTAGAAACATCAGAGACATTGGTCACAATCTTGCATTCCTCATTGAATGCAGTGTAAAGAACATATTTTTATTTTTTTTCCTGGGCTGTAGCTTTAAGATTGGACTGTGGCTTTAAAAACTACCATGGCTGCAGTTTAAAAGAGATGATCACTAGAGCAGGAAGAAGAAAATCTACAATGTTGCTATCTCCTGTGTCAGGTTGGACAGAATAGTGCTGGAATTGAGATCTGGCTTAAGAGGGAACTGCCCAAGTGGCCAGGTTCTGTGTAAGGGTAGTGCAGTAGATCAGCTCCTAGCCTGAAAAGAGGAAAGACCTGAAACCTCTCTCTCCTGTTTTTTGTAAGACTCCAGTAATCCTGCCATAGTAGCTAGCTGGCTATCCCTCACATCGCTGTATCCTGCTTTCTTTGAGAAAACCCAGTCAGGAGGAAAAGGGGAAAAATCACCAGTCGAGACATTAAAAGCAAGTTTCAACCTGAGAACCACAGACTGCAAATGCTGGGAGATCACTTCATGTCAACCACAACAACCTGCAAGAAATTTGGAAGAAAGCAATCAAAGTCAACCCGTTTAATCCTGAACCCCGGATTGGTATTGTTGAACTGTTCTGTCTCACCCTTAAAATCCATGTTTTGTGTGTCTTATGTATATATGTGTGTGTTTGTGTATAGGGGTTTAAGAAGGGGTAGAGTTTAAGTTATAGAGTTTAAAGTTAGCAGTTCATATTTCTTTATTTTGCCTCTGGTTACAGGCAACTTGTTTAATAAACAGTTATTTACTTGTTAAGTTTACAAACCTGATGCTCGTATTTTTTTCACCTAAATTAAACAGTTAGGTAGAATTGGGGCAACTTGGTGGCCTGATTAAACTTCTCACATTTTTCATGGCTCGGGGAGCAGTGGGGCTTGATGCTACAGTGCACTATCTCCAGTGAGTCATGACAACAGGAATAGTGCTGGAGCACTGGGCCTTTGGGAATGTTATACCACTCATCGAGAAAAGGGCGAGGGATAAACCAGGAAACCTAATGCCAGTCAGCCTAACATCAGTGGTGGAGAGGTTATGGAAACCATCATCAGGGACAAAATAAACTTTCAT
This sequence comes from Cetorhinus maximus, assembly GCF_964194155.1. Classification (NCBI taxonomy): domain Eukaryota; kingdom Metazoa; phylum Chordata; class Chondrichthyes; order Lamniformes; family Cetorhinidae; genus Cetorhinus; species Cetorhinus maximus. Next base: position 135,001,330 of record NC_135884.1, on the reverse strand, counting down.
TTGGAAAAATATGGGTTAATCAAGGAGAACCAGCAAAGATTTGTTAAAGGCAAATCATGTCTGACTAACATACTGAATTAGCTAGAGTTAGCAGAGGAGGTTAAGGTACTCAGTAGGTCTTGTATATATGGACTTTTGGCAGGCATTCAACAAAATTCCACATTGGAATCTTGTTAAGAAAATGGAAGGCCTTGGAATCAAAGATAAAATGAATATGGAATTGGCTCAGTGACAGGAAGAGAAGGATGGTGAATGGATGTTTTTCAGACTGAGAGGTGATTTGCAGTCATTATTCCAAGAGCCCATGACTTTTTTTCATTTTTTAAGTAACAACCTAGGCTCTGGTTTAGGGAGCAGCATGATTATGTTTGTAGATGATGTGAAACTTGACAACATAACAATGATTAAATGGGCAGAAACATAGACGATGGCATTCACTGTGGAAAAGGATGGAGTGATTTGGAGGAATTAATATGGAAAGATGGTATACTATATGAATAGCACAATTTTGGAAAGGGCAGATGAGTATGGAGACTTTGGTATCCATATATACAAGCCCTTAAAGATCACAGCACTGTTGATGAGGTGTTTAAAAAAGCATTTGTGTTACTTGGCTTATAAGTAGAGGCATTCAATATAGAAACAAAGAGATTATGCTAGAACTTCATAACACATTGTTTAGGACTCTTCTGGAATATTCTGGCCACACTTCACCAGGGTGTTACCAGGGGCTTCAATTATGAGGAGAGGTTCAAAAAAGTCAGGGCTGCTTTCCTTAGAACAGAGAAGGTTAAGATGTGATCTAATAGAGGTTTTTGAGATGATGAGCAATTTCGATAGAGGAGGTTGAGAACAATTATTCTCTCTGGCCAGTAGGTCAACAACCAGAAGTCAAGGATTCAAGTCATGGAGATGAGGAGAAATTTATTTACTCAGAGGTTTGTTGGTATTTGGAACAGTCTATCTGAAAAGATGGTGGAAACCGATTCCACAAATAATTTTAAAAGGGAATTGGAAAGGTGCTTGAAGATGAAGAACTTAAAGAGTTATGGGCATAAATGTGGGTGTGGGACGAAGAATAACTGCACTTTCAAACTGTCACAATGGGCTGAATGGTCTCCTTCTGTGCTGTACGTTTCTGTGATTCTGTGATCTTTCCCAATATCATTGGACTCTGTTTATAAGATGTGGACTATGCTTCTGAAATATGATGTATGGAGTTTGATAGTTATTCCATTGGATTTCCATTAGTGGTGGTGAGCTGTCAAATTCATTCAGAATTACACTCAGCTTTATGTATTGAAGACAATCTGATTTGTGATGCTACATTTTTTGAGAGATGTTGACATTCTTTGCTCATTCAGAAGTTAACTCAAGGACTGAAGTATGTAATGGAATTCTTACCACCTTCAGCTGGGTATTATATGTGTATGTATTTTGAAATTTTCTACATTTTTACGGAGCCATCATGCACAAACTTTACCAATTCCACAACTGGCTCCATATGCTTTCAACTATTAAACACTTAACTGACAATTTTGCTGATTTAAGAGTTTGTAAGTAGCGTTGTTAGAGGTGCTTCATGATTGGCCAATTTTTGTGCTTGTCGAATTAAAAATCACAGAAAAATCATTGCTAGCTGCTATTTTGATTGGCAGGTATTTAAAGCTACAATAAGTAACATAAGATAATATTTCTAATGGAAAGAGAAAAATACATCCCACAATGTATGAATTGCTTTGGTAGAAACACCGGCTATGTGGAAAATTGCACAGGTCATGTACATAAAAAGCAGGACAAATCCAACCCAGCCAATTACCGCCCCATTAGTCTACTCTCAATCATCAGTAAAGTAATGGAAGGGGTCATCAACAGTGCTATCAAGCAGCACTTGCTTAGCAATAACCTGCTCACTGATGCCCAGTTTGCATTCCGCCAGAGCCACTCAGCTGCTGACCTCATTACAGCCATGGTTCAAATGTGGACAAAAGAGCTGAACTCCCAAGGTGAGGTGAGAGTGACTGCCTTTGACATTAAAACAGCATTTGATTGAATGTGGCATCAAGGAACCCTAGCAAAACTGGAGTCAATGGGAATTGGGGGAAAACTCTCTGCTGGCTGGAGTCATTCCTAGCACAAAGGAAGATGGCTGTGGTTGTTGGAGCTCAGTCATCTCAGTTCCAGGACATCACTGCAGGAGTTCCTCAGGGTAGTGTCCTAGGCCCAACTATCTCCAGCTGCTTCATCAATGACCTTCCTTCCATCATAAGGTCAGAAGTCGGGATGTTCGTTGATGATTGCACAATGTTCAGCACCATTTGCGACTCCTCAGATACTGAAGCAGTCCATGTTCAAATGCAGCAAGACCTGGACAATATCCAGGCCTGGGCTGACAAGTGGCAAGTAACATGCGCGCCACACAAGTGTCAGGCAATGACCATCTCCAATAAGAGAGAATCCAACCATCGCCCCTTGATGTTCAATGGCATTACCATCACTGAATTCCCCATTATCAACATCCTGGGGATTACCATTGACCAGAAACTAAACTGGACTAGCCATATAAATACTGTGGCTACAAGAGCAGGTCAGAGGTTAGGAATCATGCGACGAGTAACCCACCTCCTGACTCCCCAAAGCCTGTCCACCATCTACAAGGCACAAGTCAGGAGTGTGATGGAATACTCCCCACTTGTCTGGATGAGTGCAGCTCCTACAACACTCAAGAAGCTTGACACCGCCCAAAATAAAGCAGTCCACTTGATTGGCACCACATCCACAAGCATTCGCTCCCTCCACCACCGATGCACAGTGGCAGCAGTGTGTACCATCTACAAAATGCACTGCAGGAATTCACCAAGGCTCCTTAGACAGCATCTTCCAAACCCACAACCACTACCACCTAGAAGGACAAGGGCAGCAGATAGATGGGAACACCACCACCTGGAAGTTCCCCTCCAAGTCATTCACCATCCTGACTTGGAAATATATCGCCATTCCTTCACTGTCACTGGGTCAAAATCCTGGAACTCCCTTCCTAGCAGCACTGTGGGTGTACCTACATCACATGGACTGCAGTGGTTCAAGAAGGCAGCTCATCACCACCTTCTCAAGGGCAACTAAAAATGGGCAATAAATGCTGGCCCAGCCAGCGAAGCCCACATCCCGTGAATGAATAAAAAAAACACCCATAGTTACGTTGGTGGCTCAGTCATTGAGTATGTTCAAGACCAAAATTGATACATTTCTAGATATTAAGGATATCAAGGAATATGGGGATAGTGTGGGAAAATAGCGTTGAGGTAGATCAGCCTCAATTTAGTTGAATTGGCAGAGCAGGCTCGAGGGGCCGAATGGCTGACTTCAGCTCCTACTTCCTATGATACAGAAAATCAGAAAGGACATTCCCGAGAGCCCATATTCTTTAACTTGTTCTGTGCCTACTGTAATCTACAGGAGCAGTTATTCTACTGAATTTGCTGAAGTATTTAGGAGAACAAAGGCAACAAGTTTAACAACATAACTTTCCATTTTAAGTAGTTATATTCAATAATACCAACATACATCTGTCCTCTCCTGGGGATCAAGGACAACGAGAAGATTCAGGGACCTGACCTGACGTCCTACCCTCTGTATCTGGCCTGTTGTTAAAAGCATCACGTATTCTTGCCTAATTTTGTCCTCTATTGTTGTGTTATGCTGAAAGAGAATGTTCCTATTTAAGTATGAATCTAGGCAGTTGGCTTTATGCATTCCTTCAAAAATCTCCACATGAACAGGTCTACCCTCAGGTCGCAAATTCTTAAAAGCACTCTATCAAGTGTAATTTCAAACTCACAACCTCCACCACCAAGATGGACAAGGGAAGCAGAAGGGAACACTATCACTTCCAAATTCCCTTCCAAATCACACAACATCCAGACTTGCTGAATCCAAACCCTGCAACTCCCCAGCCAACATGTGGGAGCGCCTTCACCACATGGTCCGCAGCAGTTCAAGAAGAAAGCCCATCACCAGCTTCTCAAAGGCAACTTTGGATGGACAATAAATACTAGCCTTTGCCAGCAATGGCCACATCCCAAGAATTAATTAATTTTTAAAAAAACCCAGTGTGTCTTTTTATCACTAAGTCTTTTATTTTTTCTATATCTCTGTTTGTCTCTTTCTCTCTCTCATACACACACACGCACATGTACACACATATGATTGTCTCTATGCCTCTCCCATATTTTCATTGCCACCACTCATACCTATTATTTCACTTTGACTCTCTTCCTCATTCTCTCCCCCTTTGAGTGTTTATTTAAATTAGATTATCTAAATCCAATTTTGCTGAAAAGTATTTTGATGAAAAGCATTTCGAACTTGTATTGCCACAAACTCTTGACTACTTTTTCAGGCACTGCAGCAGCTCTAAGAAGAAACAAGCATTAAATGACTGTCTTTTCCTTTTACTCTTTTGACGCTTTGAAGTGTATAGGGAGTTTCCATCCGGTAAAGCAATTTGGCAGAAAATGATGAGCGGGGGAGCACATAAGAAGAAATTTACAACAGTGATGCACAACTTTTATATGTATATCGCAGATGTCCAACAGGCTTTTGTAACAAGTGAAAGATTTTAATTGAATTTGGAGCCACAAAGAAATGGGAGGAGGTTTCCTGTAATTGAGTTGTGCCCTGATTTCCCCAGGGCCATGGATCACAGGGGAAGTGGGAAGATCCCAAAATGTCACCAGTGGGATCAGGTCTCATTTTAGTGATTGATCACTTTCCCCATAGAGTTTCTGGTGGGCCCCCTGAATCCTATTTAAAATGGGAATGTTGCCCTTAAAGCGAAGTTGCATTCTCTGCTTTCAGTTTTCACTGGCTGTAGGGAAGGAAGTCTCAGAAATGAGTTGGAGGACTCCTTTCCGGATGCCTCCCTGATGATCCTGATGGAGGAGCATCAGGGCAAAGAGAGAGGTACTCTTCCCCAGCACATTCAGGGGCCTCCCCAGGGCCACTATCCATTAGGCCTGGACAGAAGTGGTTGGTGGTGTCATTGTCAACAGATCACACCCAGGATCTGGCTTCAGTGTAGGAGGAGGTTCAGTGCCTGCAAAAGGGCAGAATATGTGAGTCCAGTGCTTCATTTCTCCATATGTCTCAAAAAAACCTGACAACATTCCTTGCAACACCCTTCCCCTCCCGCCCCCATGAGCATTCCGGGCAGAATTTTCTGTTCCGGAGATTAAGTGTGGTGGTGGGTGGGAAATTTGGCGTGATTCCAACTAGGCGGCGGTTCAGATTAATCTGATCTGTTCTGTTGTCGCTACCCGTGATGTGTACTGCTTGGACACCATGAAGCAGTGTTGGTTACAAAGAAGTCTTTATTAACATTACTGAACTATGTACATATTACAGTAGAAAGTAAAGGTATAGAGAGGATGCAATATTAGATCCTTACACGTTGCTACCTATCTCTAGACTGACCTTAGCTCTAGGTCTTGTGCCTTCCTACATCATCGTGTGGGAAATACTTTATTCAGCCCCATGTTAACTGTTTAGGTACCAGATCCTTATCCCCTGGATATAGACTGACATTAGTTTACTTCCAGTTTGCTTCAAGACATACATCGCGATAAGTGTTCTGTACTTAACTTTAGCGTTGCAACTATAACCTATTCTAACTCTGAGCTACTTCATGATTAACATTACAACATTGACAGCATGCGTTAACAATGTTCTTATCACCCCTTCTCCCCTCTTCAAGTCTTTGAAATTGGAGATTGGGTCAGTCTGGAGATCTTGTACCCCTGCCATGTCTCATTTACCATCCTGTTAGGAGTGTGGTAGGCTCTAGAGGTTCTTGATCTTGATGGTGGTTTCGATGTTGTACCTGGATGTAGGGATGGCATCGTGTGCTTCTTCCATTGATTAATACTGCCCCATGCCTGGTCAGTCTGGTTGATGTGGCAGTGATTTGTCGTGGTGAGCGATGATCGTTTCTTTGTGGGTGGACAAAAGTGGTATTCGTCAAGTTACCAGTGATGTTTCTTCTTCTTCTTCTGCCTTTTCCTGGAAGTCTGGAAGCTCTCTGCGGTTGAGGGAGAGCAGTCCTGTGGTTGGAAGAAGAGTAGGGAGGTTGCTCACCTTTGTGCCATTGTGTTTGCATGAGGCTGCCATCTGGTTCCAGCTGATGCAGTGGCTTTGGCACGCTGGTTGGCAGTTGTTGGGGCTGTGCATTGGTTGGTGAAAGGTCCGAGGAATACGCTGGTACAAAATTTCAACACTCGGAATCCAGGTGCAATATTCAAGTGGTTCCTTTATTACGCACGTGGGGAGCAAACACTGGGCAATCCAGGTGCTTCTCCACCGAGGTTCAAATGAGCACAGTTTATATATTTTTTACTATCAGCTACAACTTAATGGTATTAGTTAGACAAAGGCCACAGCACAATGACCCCCTGATGGGCTGATAATTGTGTTCTTGTACAGTAATTGCAGTGCAGAGACTAAGCATTGTCCTTTCGAAGATAGCAAAGAATGTATGTTTGTTCTATATAAATGGTTAACGAGGGCTGAGTGAAGTGGCTCGAGGCTATCAGTCGGTGTTAAATGGCCTTCCCCATTTCTTGATCGTGTCATCCCGTGTCCCATCCCGTGTGTGTCTCCCATTTCCTAATTGCAAATTTACAGCAGAGCCCTTTGTAGAAGTTTTTAGCTTCCATGTAAGACTGTGATTGTCTGTGTATGCTTTGGCACCCTGGCTGCTGGTCCTGGCTGGCACTTTAAAATAAATCCAAATTTTCTGCACCTCCAGTCCCCCCTTTTGGGTGCGTAACTATTAGGTTAAGCTAGCCAATTAATCTGCGTCCGATGGTTCTGTCATGGCTCTGATGGTACCGATCTGAGCAAGTCCTATGGGCCGTGGCATCACTCGGACCTCTCCCCAAGTTTTTAAGCTTCCTAATGTCCGAGACTCCTGTCTTTCCAGTGGTGCGCGGCCACCAAGACGGGAGGCTGAGACCCTACTACCTTAATATTGTGTCCTCTCCCAGCAGCTGTTGCTACTCCTTTAACATTATTTTTGTCCTATGTCTAAGGGCTTTCTTCTTACAGGTGCGACATGCTGCAATTCCCCACGTCAATGCTAACACTAGCTGCACTGTGACGAGTATATGAGAGATTATTCTTATCCAGGGATGTATATCCACACTCAGCCCCCAGTCCCACACTTGCACCCGCCATGTCGGATTTCTCAATTGCTCATCTGTATCATTGATTAGCCTTTTAAACACCGCCTGTAACACGTAATACTGTTTCATCACCTTTCCTAAGTCACCTTTACTCTTTGTCAGGCTTTCAGGAAGGTGGGGAATTGGGGCCTGCTTAGGTTCTTCATACTGTTCCAGGGTATCATGGAGCGTGTCGGAGGCGGTGACTGAGACCTGACCCTTTTGTTGCACGTACACCACTCGCGTGTGTCCGATAGTAACTGGGAGCCCGGGTTTAAAGCAGAAGTTGGGGGTGGTGATGTTGCAATGTAGGCCCCTGTACGTGTATGACTGCTCAGTAGTTGTCACACAGTATTCCCCCTTTCCTTTGTATCCTGAGCGGGTGTGATGGTTTCATCTGTGGGTAATTTCTAACATACAACCCTCCGTTCGGTTGTACCCGCATTCGTCCAGGCACCCCGCCCCCCCCCTCCACCCCGTTCTGACTGGATGGGGGGAAAACGTGATGCTACCTTCCCTCCTGCACCCGCTCAGTGATACCCCTTGTATGCCCTCATTCTTGTGTATGGTACGCATGTCTATGGGGTGGTTCCGGAGTCATTGTCTCGGATTAACCCAATGTTGGTACTGAGGGTGTGGGTCCGTGTCTGCTGTGACTGAGGGGATTGCCAATACAATGCCTATCATGTGCATTTGGTTTGTGGTGCACTTCTGAATCACCGGATACACCCTGGTCATTCCTTTCAATGTACAGGCGTCAATGATGCCTAGGTTCTTGGCCGTCCCCTGCAACCGGGTACTGGTGATCCAGCCCGGTACCTCCCCACTTTGGATCTGGGTCAGATTGTATCTTAATTGCCCAATCATCCACTGGCTGTAAGCTGGCTTTTTTGGGTGCTGTCCTCTTGTTGTTCCTCCCTTTCTATTAATTGGTTGGTGGTTCTAGTATGGGTCTCTGTAACATGTATACTTTCCAATAGAGATGCCACACTCTTGCCCCCTAAGGCTGCTGCCGTTTCACCGCCCCTCGCTGCTCTTATGAGCAGCTGCCTCGTGATCCCTTTAAGATTCGTGACCTCGGAGTTGATTCCTTGAATGTCGAGAGAGTTTACCAGGGAAGTCCCTGTGTCCACCCCTGTCAGTACATTGTTAACAAACCCTCTCTTCTGGCGGTGGAAAGCAGCATGTCCCCTGAATCTAATGGCGCCCATGGCATTGTCCGCCTGATTAATCACAGCCTTACTCAGTAATTTGTATGGTTTTCGTAGGGGTGTTTGGTTACTGTAATACTCAGGCAGTTGTATACCTGCCAGGTTCACAATTACCGGTACAATTTCATGTTTAACGTTATCATACAATAGTTCTCCATCCGTATACAGTACCAGGCCATTCTGTGGCCCAGGGGTCATGTCTGGGCAAGATAGTCTCTGTGGTGTTGTGTTCTGTGATAGTGGGGTGGTGTCAGTCTGGGGGTCCGCCGTTGTAGTCATCTCTGCGTGTTTGGGCCTCAAGATCCAATGCCAGGTATCCGTCATTCCCAAGCCCTCCTCCCCAGGGCAGTGACCCCAGTTGTTGTTGCCCCGGGGTGTGAAGGTAAATTGCGAAAAATCTCTCACACATTGTAACTGGACCTGTGCTCCCTTCGCACATGTCCAGGGTCCGTCCGAACCATCGCTGATCTGGATGCATGTTGGGCCCTCATTTTTCCATCAGAGTTCCATTCCCATATCCGAGCTCTGCCCTAGGCTCTCTCCATCGCTCATTCCAATGGATAGTTGCATAAGCCCGGTGCCACACTTGAAGAGCATTGCCCTTTCCATTGTGACATTCACACCTCTTTTCACACAATATCCGTCGTTGACATTCTTGCAGTATAAGCCCATACCGGCCACTGCTTCACGGTTTACATTCTGTATGCCAGTGGCTGCTATAGCCAGGGCCCTGGTAATGATTATCGACACCCAACTTTTTTCCATCTTGGCGTGGAGGTTACCCGGTTATTGTTATTTCTGTAATGAAGCATACTGCTGGTGATCACCAGGGGTTAGGTCATATATAAGAGGCAGCTTTCTCCTTATCACCCCTCCTTGTGCACAGCCCACGGTGACCCTCCCCGTAGTTGAGGATTCCCCCTTTGTTTTTCGGATGGCCAGTCCTCCAGATTGGGAATGAATCCTAAACCACTTGGCTAACATAGTATGGATTGCTCGTTGCCCATTTCCCCTCCCCCCCACCGCCACTACCCGGTAATTCAGTCTTTTTTACTTACATCATACCTTTTCAGTTGGGACCAGTGTTTCCACTTACCTTTTCCCCTCATATCGACGCAGGCACATGAATTGCTGGTCAAAATAATTTTGTACGGTCCGGTCCATTTTGGGGCAAAACCTGGTTGGCTCGGGGTGATTTGAACAAACACCATGTCTCCGACCTCAGCCGGTGGCGACAAGGGCCCCCCTTTTGTCCTCTCTTCTAAATCCTTGATAGCTTGTTGGTCCTTCACTTCCTGTTGTAATTCCTTTAGCTGTCCAAAAAATTGCTTAATATAGTTTTTAATTTTATCTCTGATGCGTCGCATATCCTCACTTCTGGTGGCTATGCCCTCTGGCAGGCGCATAGCCCTCCCGGTCATTAACTCAGAAAGGGGTTTGTCTTAAATCCAGCATTTTTCAGTGTTCTTAAGACTATCAAGAGAGCTCCGATGTGGCCCCTTTCTGGTTCTGATGCTATTAGGATATCATCTACATATTGTAAGATTGTACTGTTGTAAGAATCTACATCGCACTGACTCAGCTTCTCACTCGTGACCCGATGGAAGATGTTGGGGCTGTTGTGGAATCCCTGTGGGAGCCTCGCCCAGGTATACTGTCTCCCTTCCACTGTAAAAGCGAATTTATCTTGGGATTCCTGGTCCAGTGGTATCGACCAAAATCTATTGGCTACATCTAAAACTGTAAATATTTTATGTTTGGGTTTTTACAATTAAAGCACACCTCGGGTTTAGGGACGGCTGTCATGGTGGCCACCGTTTCAGTGGGGTCTGTAACCTCCACTGCCAACACCTTTATCTTAGTTTTCCCTATGTGGCTATCTACCCCGGTTGACCCATTTTTCTAGCTCATCATATGTGTTCTTGTCTACTAGCCCGGTGTTTAGGATTGCCTGGTGGGCCAGGCTAAGGCCATCCTTGTACTATTACATAGACTGTACATCGTCTCGGTTCGGCGCAGCACCTACACCCCATGTAGTTACAATATGCCTCAAACTTCCGATTACCATATTCATGGGCACCCTTGCCCTTTTCTTGTTTTACTCCAGTCACTGTATTCCAATTAATTGGGGCTTGGCCTAAGACTTGTGCTATTTCTGCTCTAAAGGCTCGGAAATCGGCTTGCTGCTATGCCTGGTCTGCCTAGTTGTCCGGGCACTGGGGGCACATACTCTATCTTAATTGGGGCCCCGGAATATGGGGGTGGTGATTCCCAACCCGCTTCCCGTTGTTCCCCATATCCTGCCATCTGTTCCACCAGCCTGTTCCAATCTACATTATCTGCGGATTGTGGAGCTACTGGCGGCTGTGTTAAAGCTGGCGAAACTGACGTGAGATTTTTTGCCGGTACCAGCTCTTCATTTTGGAATTTGTTGGCCAACATTCTATTTACTTTCTTACTTAACTCTACATGTTGACTTAACATTAGGATCCATGCTTTATCATCTTTGTCTTTTTTTTGATTATCACACCATTTTTTCTGATCAGTGGGTGAGTCAAATGAGTTCCAATTGCTCTTTATCATTTTTCCTATCAATTTCTTATTTTGTCAGCTAAATGCTATGTCAGGGATACCTCTGGTCCCCACTCGAGTTTGTTACTACTGAGAATCTCTGGGTAAGACGGTCAGGGTGTAGTTTTTGTTAGCAGTATGGTTCTTACCTAGGTCCTTTCTGACCGAATTCGTTACTTGCGACTAATACCGGATGTAATTATAACAATCTATAATACAAGCGTTTCTACCCCACCCTTACCACCCCTTGAACTATTGCCTGGAGCCTAGGTTTTGGATACACGGGGTGCCTGACACTTCCTGGGTCTGGACGGAGTCAGATTTAGTATGAATAAAAACATACTCACACTGTGACTCGTCCCAGTTCCCTGCCGGTGTCCTGCGTCCTTTGTATCCTGCTCGCAGCGCCAATTGAAAGGTCCAAGGAATATTCTGGTACAAAATTTCAACACTCGGAGTCCAGATGCAATATTCAAGTGGTTCCTTTATTACGCATGCAGGGAGCAAACACTGGGCAATCCAGGCGCTTCTCCACCGAGGTTCAAATGAGCACAGTTTATATATCTTTTACTATCAGTTACAACTTAATGGTATTAGTTAGACAAAGGCCACAGCACAATGACCCCCCAGTGGGCTGATAATTGTGTTCTTGTACAGTAATTGCAGTGCAGAGACTGGGTATTGTCCTTTTGAAGATAGCAAAGAATGTATGTTTGTTCTATATAAATGGTTAATGAGGGCTGACTGGATGTGGCTCAAGGCTATCAGACGGTGTTAAATGGCCTTCCCAATTTCTTGATCGTGTCATCCCGTGTCCCATCCCGTGTGTGTCTCCCATTTCCTAATTGCAAATTTACAGCAGAGCCCTTTGTACAAGTTTTTAGTTTTCATGTAAGGCTGTGATTGTCTGTGTATGCTTTGGCGCCCTAGCTGCTGGTCCTGGCTGGCACTTTAAAATAAATCCAAATTTTCTGCATCTTCATTGGCATCTGTACCATCTGCAACGTGGTCGCTATTGGAGGCAGAGACTTCCCTGGAGGTCGTTCCAGCTCTAGCGCCACCTCCACTAGGGGTGATGTGGTAACATCCTGTGCAGTGGGTTGTTCTGGCCCTTGGATAGATTCAGGGGTGTGAAATGATAAAGACCAGGCCTGCTCTACAAACAGAGAAGAGAAGTTACAAATAAAGTCAACATTTGAATGGTGTATAGTGGTTGGCCCTTTGGGAGAATGCCTTTCAGGCTGGGTGGGGGCCATGGTTATCTTTACGTCTTCTGCCAGTTGAAGGAGATCAAGAGCCATATAGCATCTCTGCTGAGGAGCAAAGAGGGTTGATTCCACAATATACATCAGCATCGGAATCAGTTTGTTTGTCACCGTATCTCAGTGGCTCCTGAATCATACCGATGACTATGAGCTGGACTCCCCCTGCGCCATAGGGTGGGGTGTCCATCATTTGGACCTAATGGCCTTGGTTCCTCATCCGATGAGACTGTCACATCAGTCCCGGAATCTAATTTAAAATTAGTCAGATGGCCAATCACTGAGATGTTTGCATTCCAGAAGGAAGAGCCACATCCTCTGATGTCACCCATGAAGAAAGGCTATGTGTCTTCTGGGTTGGTGGCCTCGAGTTCATGGATGGCTTTCAGGTTGCCCGTGAGGCCACGACTGGCACAGATTGCTGAAGTGTCCCTGTCTGTGGCAGTGGAAGCAATTGGCAGCACTCGCAGAGCATTGGGCCTTCGCAACACAGCCCAGGCACGGTCATTCAGCCGGCTGGCTGGGGGATGGCTTACCCTGTCTCGAATGGTCCCAGAACTTGTGTGGCTTGGTGTGGTGGACTGAGCATCTGCCCCCCGCTGGGAATGGTCTTGTATTGGTCTTGCAGCTTGGACAGCTTAACTAGCTGGACAGCCTAGTCGAGGGTAAGGTCATCTTTGGCTTGGAGAAGGTCGGAGTGCGAATTGTCCGTGACACTCACCACGATTCTGTCTCAGATGAGTTCTGATTTCAGATCTTCGTTTTCGCATCCTTCTGCCATGTGGTAAAGTTCATTGATAGAGGAATTGACAGGCTCCCCAGGCTGCTGGACTCTCCTGTTAAATTTGGCACATTCCAAGATCTTGTTAGATTTCAGGTTGAAGAAAAGTTTGAAAGATTTTAAAACACCATCAAATTTAGCAGATGATTCACCTTTGGCTTGCCTGGTGATTACATTGTCTGTATTCAGCCCAATGGAATAAAGTAACGTGCTAACTTGTTCTGCCTCTAACTTTTTATTTAATTCTGCAGCAGTGCAATACCCCAGGAACCTTCTCCTCCAATAACTCCAATTGTGAGATTGGCCAGGGCCATAGGTGAGGCACATTGGAGGTGGAAAGGAAGAATTATGTTCCATCTTTAAAATATTTTAATGCATAGGCGTCCCTTTAAGAGTGAAGGGGGTTTCAGGGTGACGCTGCCGGTATTGATAAAGACGGGATTTTCATGCGCTTCGCAGTTGCAGTGCAAAATTCAAAATGGCGGTGGCTGTCCACTGGGGAAGAAGAAGCCTCAAAATGGCTGAGGGTTGAATTGCTACTGAGAGTTGTTTTAGTCGCAGCGGCGTGCTGTGGGTTGGAGATGGGTCGGAAGGGCAGAATTCTCGCTGACCAAGAGGTCGCAAGGACGAAGAATCGCAAAATACCAGGTTTGTTTTTTTTTAAACTCCTCAGTGGTTTATCTCTTTTTTTGTTTTTTTTTCTCTTATGTTACGTTATGTTCTGTTATGTTCTGGACTTGGGGCATCATGTGGGGAGGCGCTGAGTCGGAGTTTGGGCTAGCGATGAAATGCACAATGGAGTTTCTGCCTGACTGAGTATTTTTTTTAAATGGTCCACAAGACTGGCTTGCCTCGAACTTTAAAAGGATTTTATCTCCCCCTGCAAGCTGCTGGCCCTGCTTTGTTGAAGCTGATCTTCCATGGGGATTTAGTGGAGACTTTTGTTTGAGCTTAACTTCTGCCTTTTTTTTCTGCTGCCGGGCTCTTGTGTCTCTGCAGCCCTCAGGTGAGATCTCTCAGCGTCTTGCTTCTTGAGTGAGGTTGTTCCAGGGCAGAATCGTTGTTGGTGTCCTTTTCTTGAGGTTTGGGTTTTTAGAGGATATGAATTTTTATCCTTGCTGCCAACATGATCTACCTGTTGCTATCTGTTGTGTACTGCTTGGACACCATGAAACAGTCTGTTGAAGTTACAAAGAAGTCTTTATTAACAATACTGAACCATGTACATATTTACAGTAGAGGGTAAAGGTATGGAGAGAACCCCATACTAGGCCCTTAGGTGTTGCTACGGATCTCTAGGCTGACCTTAGCTCTAGTCATATACCTTCTTACATCATCATGTGGGCTGTACTGTACTCAGCCCCACGTTAACATTTTAAGTGCCAGATCCATCTACTACATAATCCATGCGATTTTCTACTTTTCAGCTCATTAATTATGTGCCAACGAGAGCTTGTCGAATCTTGTGGTGAGGTGGGCAGGGAATCCTCTGCCCAGCCATTACCTAATGGGATTGAAGGTGCTGGCGCCATATTGAACTGGCACCCACACAGACATTCACTCACTTCAGGCCAGGTGTGTTGTTTTGTTCTGCTTCTCAGTGGTGCCCAAAAGAACAAAATACTGCGTTCCACAGTTCAGTGAGGCCTTCCTGGGGATTCTCCTCCAGTCCTTCCAGGAAAGGCAGGAGGTCCTCTTTCCTCAGGATAGGAGCAGGAGGTCCTCCCACCTGACCATGCTAGCCTGGGGAGGAGGTCGCAAGGGAGGTCAGTGCCCGTGGCCAACAAAAAATGGGCGCCCTGCAGTTCAGGAAATGAATGAATGATCTGCCATACTCTGCCAGGGTAAGTGATATTTCTCCTCACTACAAACTCACACTCATAAGAGCACCAGGCAGTCTAAGGGCTAGAGTCCACAAGGATGTCACACACTACTAGCAAATGGGACATCAGCACTGAATGTCTGCCAGCCACTTTAAGCTTTCCATCTCCTGTAAGATCCTGCACAAACAGTGCCCTAATCCCTTACTGGGGAGGACTTGGCATACACAAGAGGCACGCATGCTCCTGAACTGCTCTTTCATCCATAGTGTTCATAATCAATCTACCTGTACTTATGCAGGACAAGATCGCCCACAACCTAAGCGAGAGAGCCAAGGCCAGAGGGGGGACCCCAGAGCTGAGGACACTCTCCTCCCACGAGGAGCAGACAGCAGAGCTCGCTGGAGATTGTTCCTGTGCAGAAGGCAAGATCAGCCTCCCCCACAAGCCAGTGAGGCTGCATTCAGTATACATCAGCCACATGCAGACAAAGATTGTGAGTGGACGATAGTGTAGGAGCCTTCCTAATCAATCACTAATTCTCTGGTTCCTCCAAGAACCATCACTACGTTCACCTGCACCCTCCATCAGCCCAGATACACGTACCACGGTAGGACTTAGTTCTAGAGTAGGCGCGGGTTCACAATGGGGTGATCACCTCACTGACACATATCCACTGCAAGCGGGGGCATTGGCAGCCGAAGTCTCTGACACTCGGAGGCCTGCTGGAATCCAGGTCCCTGCTGAGTCCAATGACAAGCCTCTGGAATTGGACCTGAGAGGAATGTTAGAGATACAGAAACAGGCAGGGGAACATCAAGTAGGGGTGTCAGAGGCTGTCACCAGACTGGAACGAAGGATGGAGCAGTCCATCCACATTCTGTCTGATATTGTGGCTCCGGCCTGCAAATGCATCAAAATCTCCATGGGAAGGGTGGCGGCTGTCTGGGAGACACAGGATTTGCGCTCAGACCTGCACACCATCGCTCTAGCCATGCGGGCGTTCCAGCAGTGGCTAGATGAGTGGGGAGCACCTCGACCTCCCTCCAGGAGCCTCTTCTTCTCAAGGGATCAGCGAGAGACCCTCGAGTACCCAAAGGGAGGAACAACACCAGCCGGACACCCTGGGGGCATCCGCCCAGGACACTCCGAGGGTGTCCTGCCACTCCAAATTCCCTCTGCCTGTGACCCAATCAACTCCAGCAGATCAGGTCAAGGAGGGTGCACCTGCTCCAGAGCAGGAGACCTTTAGCAGGTGCTAAAGAGTCACCCAGGGCTTGGGCCACCAAAGGATGCCCGCCAAAGTGATTTCAGACCACGGGGGATAGCAGTCAGCAGACTGCATCCACCTCTGCTGTGGATGTTGGAGCTGCACCCAGATTTAGAGGTGGGGTTAGGAAAACTAAGAAGTTTTGAATGCACACTGATGGCCAGTGTTCATTCACTGTATATAATCTTTACGATTGTAAATATATTTCGCACTTATCCCTCTCCAAGTCTTAGGTATTGAATATGAGGGTAAACTAGCCAGTAATATAAAAGAAGATTGTAAGAGTTTTTTATTAGATATATAAAGGGTAAGAGAGAGGCAAAAGTGGACATTGGGCCTCTGGAAAATGACGCTGGAGAAGAAGTAGTGGGGAACAAAGAAATGGCGGAGGAACTGAATAGGAACTTTGTGTCCGTCTTCACGGTGGAAGACACGAATAACATCCCCAAAGGTCAAGAGAGTCGGGGGGCAGAGGTGAGTATGGTGGCCATTACCAAGGAGAAGGTGCTAGGAAAACTGAAAGGTCTGAAGGTGGATAAATCACCTGGACCAGATGGATTACACCCCAGAGTTCTGAAGGAGATAGCTGAAGAGATAGTAGAGGCGTTAGTGGTGATCTTTCAGGAATCACTGGAGTCAGGGAGGGCCCCAGAGGACTGGAAAATCGCTAATGTAACCCCCTGTTTAAGAAGGGAGTGAGGCAAAAGACGAGAAATTACAGGCCGATTAGCCTGACTTCGGTTGTTGGTAAGATTTTAGAGTCCATTATTAAGGATGAGATTTCAGAATACTTGAAAGTGCATGGTAAAATTGCACAAAGTCAGCATGGTTTCATCAAGGGGAGGTCATGCCTGACAAATCTGTTAGAATTCTTTGAGGAGGTAACGAGTAGGTTAGACAAAGGAGAGCCAATGGATGTTATCTACTTGGACTTCCAGAAGGCCTTTGACAAGGTGCCGCACAGGAGGCTGCTCAGTAAGATAAGAGCCCACGGTGTTAGAGGAAAGGTACTAGCATAGATAGAAGATTGGCTGTCTGGCAGGAGGCAGAGAGTGGGGATAAGGGGGTCCTTCTCAGGATGGCGGCCGGTGGCTAGTGGAGTTCCGCAGGGGTCAGTGTTGGGACCACAACTATTCACTTTATACATTAATGATCTAGATGAAGGAACTGAGGGCATTCTGGCTAAGTTTGCAGATGATACAAAGATAGGTGGAGGGACAGGTAGTATTGAGGAGGCTGGGAGGCTGCAGAAGGATTTGGACAGGTTAGGAGAATGGGCAAAGAAGTGGCAGATGGAATACAATGTGGGTAAGTGTGAGGTCATGCACTTGGGTAGGAAGAATAGAGGCATAGACTATTTTCTAAATGGGGAGAGAATTCAGAAATCTGGAGTGGAAAGGGACTTGGAAGTCCTAGTCCAGGATTCTCTTAAGGTTAACTTGCAGGTTGAGTCAGTAGTTAGGAAGGCAAATGCAATGTTGGCATTTATTTTGAGAGGACTAGACTATAAAAGCAGGGATGTGCTGCTGAGGCTTTATAAGGCTCTGGTCAGACCACATTTAGAATATTGTGAGCAATTTTGGGCCCCATATCTCAGGAAGGATGTGCTGGCCCTGGAGAGGGTCCAGAGGAGGTTCACGAGAACGATCCCAGGAATGAAAGTCTTAACATATGAGGAACATTTGAGGACTCTGGGTTTATACTCGATGGAGTTTAGAAGGATGAGGGGGGATCTGATTGAAACTTACAGAATACAGAAAGGCCTGGATAGTGTGGACGTGGGGAAGATGTTTCCATTAGTAGGAGAGACTAGGACCCGAGGGCACAGCCTCAGAATAAAGGGAAGACCTTTTAGAACAGAGATGAGGAGAAACTCCTTTAGCCAGAGAGTGGTGAATCTTTGGAATTCATTGCCACAGAAGGCTGTGGAGGCCAGGTCATTGAGTGTATTTAAGACCGAGATAGATAGGTTCTTGATTGGTAAGGGGATCAAAGGTTACGGGGAGAAGGCGGGAGAATGGGGTTGAGAAACTTATCAGCCATGATTGAATGGCGGAGCAGACTCGATGGGCTGAATGGCCTAATTTCTGCTCCTATGTCTTATGGTCTTATGGTATTGAATGGCCATAGTCTTTCATGCCTCGCTGCAGTGCGTTTTCATCTCCGCATTTAAGACTGAATGTTATTCCTTTCCTAGTACCCATGCTCCCCATGCATGACACAGAGGGGTGGAAGTAGATTCCACTCGGTGACATTTGAAGCCTGCTAGATGGGAATGAGTGTGTGATGTCAGAGGTGTGTGCTCATCCTGATGAAACCTGTGAGGATCTTTGCTCCTGAACGGCTGCCTAGCCGTGCTTTACGAAATCCTTCTGTAAAGGCACAGTACGCAAATTGATATGGAATTCATTGCAAGACTGTGCACTCAGTGACTTAGAGTAGAGAGAAAGGATTGGCCTTTGTGAGATGGACAATAACAAGGACTGTAATGCTATGAAAGTGATGCTTTGGTATATCTCCTGAGTAATCAGCAGGTTCAATGAAGGGAAGAAGTTTCATTGACTGCTCTGTCAATACTGACTGAAGCACGTCTTTCCCAAATGCCAAGGCAATGCAGGACGTAGACTTGGCAGGCTTCTGACAAATGCAGGGTCATGAGTGTTTGTAAATAATCAAACAATGGTCCTGCTGAGCCACTCTCTGTGTGAACATAACTCACAGCTTTAGGTACATGCTGTAGAATAACAGGTCACTGCGTCCCGATGTCCGAAGGCATATTGGGGATCAGTGGCAAGATGAGGCCTCTGCATTATTCATCCAAGACAGGTGGTGTTTGGAGAGATGGTGCTGTCTAGATGTTACTCCCTCGAGATGATCAAGCGCTAACCATTGATGAATGTTTTTCCTATTAGCGCTGCCTTGCTACAGCGCTGTAATACTGGCATGAGTGCATCCATGTGCGCAATGGTGTTTCAGCCACTGAAGGTTGATATGCCCACTGACTTGTTGACGCCATGGTTGAAAGTACTGCACTATCTGTAGTTGCTTAAGGAGGGGTGCTGCTGGAGTGCACTAATCACACTCCACAGCTGCCACATGTTCCCTAGGCTACTGTGCCTCCCAATGATGACCCCATCAATAGGGATGAAGGTGACTTATGCTGTTTCTGTGATCATTATGAGATTGATGACCTTTCATGATATGTTGATGCTGACGATGAAGGTTTTGTTGCGTCCCCTGCATCGAAACCTGAAGAGAACTTTGATTGTGAAAACTTGTCTTCACCTTGAAGACAAGTTCCTCTTGAAACCTTGGGGGGAATCGTCCGTGCCCACTGGCGTCGGGCATGCTTGGCAATGTGAGCAGACAATATGGCAAGAAGGCCAAAACTCAGTTTCACGATGTCATGAAACCAATTTGTGATCATCCACTCAGCCCATCGATGGTGGGCAGTGTTTCACACCATCGGATGTCGGGAACCTCATTGTAATACATCAGCATACCATTACGAGGCCAGCCTGCCAGATTTATCCACCCCCACCCCCCCACCCAGCTGGATCGTCCGCCCACATCAACGTGTTTCACAACAACATATATAAGGTTTGCTAGGTCTGCTATGGCAAGGGCGATTGAGTTCAGGCCGTGCAGCAGTGCAGGAGTGACATCCTGGACCAAGGTCTCCATGACAGCCGCCATCTTACCAGTGTTGACCTCGGTGTGCTGGCATGCCAGCGCTATCACCTCAGCCTGAAGGCAAATGTTGTCCTCCATCGTGCCTTGCAATCTGGGGAGTGCAGCGGACATCCCTTCCTGGTGTTCCCGAGCTTGCCTTTGCAGCTTCAGCAGCTGTGGCATGACCAAGTCCAGAGGCTCATCATCTGACTCGGACTCTGCAAATTTCTGGCCTCCAGCAGTTCTCTGAGCGTCAGACACCAGGGAAGTCCCTGCTGCCGGCTGCTGTGAATCAGAAAGTGCGATGTGCTCACCAGATTGTGATCCTGAGGTTACTCTAAAGCTATGTCCCACCGAGGTGTGTGTCTCTGCGCTGGTGGAGGGTGCGAGTGAAGGCTCTAATGGGACTTCAGGGAGGGTTTCAGTGGATTCCTCTTCTGAGCTTCCCTCGGGGCTTGGTTGGATGCCCTGGGTCATGGACTCCATCGGCTGTTTGGTAGATGTGCCTGCGGAAGAAAGGGGAGATAAGTTGTACATGGTAGTAGCCTGTGAAACAAGACATCACTCATGGCATGGTTGTCTGATGGATGTTGCACTGCCGGATCCTCACTTGGTAGAGCAGCGCCGACTTCACCGTCAGCACAGGACTGGTCCAGACCCTTGCTGGCCAGCTGGATGGCTCTATTTTCAAAGTCCATGAGGACCTTGATGTCAAGCATTCCTCCACCAGTCTGTGACCTCTTCCTCTTGTTGTGTGCCAGCTTGCCTGCATAAATAGAGATGGAGAGAGTGTAAGCAGGATGCCTGCCAGGTCAGATGATAAGTATGCCTGGCATGTGTGGGTGATGAGTGGTCCCATGGACGGGATGAGGACAATGAAGGTGTGTATGAGAGAGTAAATGGTGATGTTCCTTGAACTGGCAGTGAGTGAGGGCTCTATTGATGTGTGATGGGTTTGTGAGTGTGTGAGTTGAGAGTGATAAGAAGAGTCACTTACCCTAGCTGTCCTCTGTCGCAGGGCGTTGGCACTGACCACTGCTTCCACTGCCTCCCAAGCTGGATTAGTGATGTTGCTGCCCATCCTGCAGCCAGAGCAGGGGTAGAGGATATCGTTGTGAGCCTCCAATGCGCCCAAAAGGCACACGAGGGATGTGTCATTGAACCTGGGGGTTGCATTTCAGGGCCATGTCTTCTGTGCAGCAGTCATGGGCTGGAAGCACTGAGAGGTGTGCATATGGCTGCACTTTAAATATGGCGCCCGGCGTGATGAAGCGGCGAGGTGATGGCCTGCCCGCCATGGAAATGACATGTTTCCCGAGAATGCATAATTAATGCGGCGGGTTTGGTATGATATGGCCTGAAAAGCCGCCATTACAGCCGGCTGGTAAAGGTTAATTTTACCTGCCCGCTACCACACTTAGTACAAATCTGGGATGATTCCGTCCCTTGTAGGATGATTCTGTCCCTATGAGGTTGTCACGGTACGTCTGCCGCATTGTGCCCGTGCAATGGCATCCTCATATGGCTCATCTGAATCCTTGCCCTCTTCAGAATCATCCCTTTCCAAGCCCTCCCCATCCAAGGAGGCGTCTAGCTACTCCATGTCTCCCACTTTGCAGTGCTAGGTTGTGCAGGGCACAGCAAACAATGATTTTTTAAAAAATATTTATTTACAGGATGCGGGCTTCACTGGCTAGACCAGCATTTATTGCCCATCCCTAATTGCCCTTGAGGAGGTGGTGGTGAGCCATCTTTTTGAATCGCTGCAATTCATGTGGTGTAGGTACACCCATGGTACTGTTAGAGAGCGAGTTCCAGGATTTTGACCCAGCAACAGTGAAGGAATGGCAATATATTTCCAAGTCATGATGACAGGTGGCTTGAAGTGCAATTTCCAGATGGTGGTGTTCCCATGTGTCTGCAGCCCTTGTCCTTCTAGATGGTAGCAGTCGTGGGTTTAGAAGGTGCTGCCTAAGAAGCTTTGGTGAGTTGATGCGGAACACTCTCTGTGGTGAGTATTGGAGAGCCTCACTTGACCTGTCTGACCATCTGAAATGCAACTCAAAGAGGCCAATAGTATGCTCTATTAAAGATTTTGTGGCGGAATGTGCAGCATTGTATCTCTCCTTAGATGCACTCTGTAGCCGACAAATGGGTGTCATTAGCCTTGTCTCCTGGTGATACCCCTTATTACCATGGAGCCAAACCTTTAATCGCTAATCTCCCTCAAATATCTCTGGTACCTGCGAGTGTCTCAAGATGTAAGAGTCATGTGAGCTCCCTGGGAACCTAGCACAAACATGCTGAATCTGTTTTCTATAACCACAAATGAGTAGAACATTCAGAGAGTGAAATCCTTTTCTATTAATGAGTCTCACAGGCTGCTGCCAGGGAGCTCTCAAGGCCACATGTGTGCAGTCAGTGGTGCCCTGCACTTGTGGGAAGCCTGAGATCACAGCGAATCCCATAGCCCTGGCAGCCTGGCTTGCTTTATCCAAGCGGAACTGCACATAATGGTGAGCTTTGCTGACAAGGGCATCTGTCACCTCCCTTACACATTCATGTGTCACTGATTGTGAGATTCTGTAAAAGCCACCGAGGAGCCCTGGACGGACCATCTGGCAAAAATGTTCAGTGTAGCGATCACCTTCAAAGCAACTGGCATTTGATGCTCTCCAAGTCCGTGCGGCCTGAGTTCCTCATGGAGAATGTGGCAAATATACCACATCCCTAGACAAGCGAAGGCACGTGCAGCACTGTCTTTCACTCATCTCCCTGGTTGCGCCAAACATCTTCATGGATTTGGCCCCTCCTTATCAGCATCTGGGACTTCCTGGGGCCCTGCTGGCTCTTGTTCCTCAGGGCGATGGTCTTCCCTGAGCTGTGACAATCAGTGATGGGCCCTTTGTATTCTCATTCTAATCACAGCATTGCCTGCAGCCTGCATTCTTCACTCCTCCTTGTAACTGTGAACGGATACAATTGAGCAAATAATGGCAGTTCCTGAATAATGGTCTCCCTGCATATACAAGGCAGGAATTCAGACTCTAGCCCTTGACCTGCCCTCAGTCTGTACATGGCTTACCAAGGCCACACCTTGCAGGATGATATCATCCTGAGGGATGACAGGTGGCTCAAATTTCCCCTCAGACATGACTGCGCATTCACAGCAAGGTCTTAATTAGGGTCAAAAGACCCAAATCCTAGGAGCCACAATCAGGTTTCTGTTGGTTGTCCTCCATTGGCCTTGACAATGACTATCAATACCCAGTCCTTGCATTTATGTCATGACTGCAAGCATGGTGCCTTGAATGTCATGACTAGTACATTGGTAACATGAAGGCTTGTAGGGTCCATGCTCCCTCTGCGCAGCAGCTGTGGCCCTTAATTGTTTGACCTTACAGAGGCATGTCAGAATGGATGTAAGGGTCACATGCCAATTAAGACCATATGCACCCGCAAAACTTAAACTTAATGGATTCTCGCCGAAATGTGCAACATTAATGAAGGAGCCAAGTTTGTTCATTGTGCATTAGACCCACGAGCCCAGCACTCAGCTGAGCCATGCTCTCCATGGTTTGAGCAAGATAGTCCTAGCGTGCCCTTCAATCGGCCAAGAATTGCTGTGCTGAACTGGTCCCAACACCCAGAGGCTCCTCCCCAATCGATATTTTTCTAGCTTGTGTTTCAAACGGCGTCATTTTTAGGTGAATTCGAAAATGGTGCTGCTGACGTTTGTCCGTGAGACCAGCTTCCAAACTCCCCCATCACCCACCATTTCTCCCATCCCCCTCAACACTCACCGCCCCCGAATTCCCATTCCTCCTGTCACTATCAAACCTCCCCCGTTACCCTTGACCCCATCATCGTCCATGTGGATATTCCTGTTCTCCACTGAACTCTTTAATGTTGATGTTCCTATGCAACCACTCCCCCTTCTCAAGGCCACATGCACCCTGACTTTCCAGGACACCACCCCACCATGAGACCATCCAATACCGCCTCCCCAATGACTTTTCAGCTACTGACTTACAGGATCCAGTGTTACTGTCCCCTCTGCCTCACAATACCATGACTTGAACACCCAGGACCAAATGCCTTGGGTGACCGTCCACACCCTGGACACCACACTGTGCATGACCATCACTGTGCAGGGACGCCTTCCCCTGCCCAAGACCAGAACCAAGACATGCATGCCCTGCAGAGCCCTCTAACATTAGCTGCACAGTCCCAGGATGGTCTTTTCAAAATACCCCCAACAATGTGGCCTCAGCCCTAGGACAGTCTCTTCAATATATCCCCAACAGCTTGGCCTCAGCCCCAAGACAGCCTTTGACTCTTCCTTGGACAGTCTTATAACTCTTGTCCCAGGACAGTCTTTCTATAGTCCACTCTGTTCCTTGACCACTCTTTAGTCCTGTCTCTGTCTCCCCACCCTGCTTTCATGTTTCCCACCCCCCGCCCTTTGTTCTGCCTCCGCCTTAAACCCCCACCCCCCACCCCGCTGGTCTTACCTCCCATGACCAGCCTTGGGGCAGCTTGTGCTACAGGCAACAGGCACCCGATATCTCACAGCAATGCTCTTAAAGGTAGGTAAAAGCAGTGTCTACTGATCTCCATGTCATGGATGAACTGAAGCTTGCCAGGTGCGCGCCACTTATGTACAGTCATGAAACAAACCATTCTAATTATCTACTGGCTGGGCACTTAATTTGGAGGGGGACGTAATTCTGGTGAGTTGACTTTTTAATGAACATTTATGAGATGCAAATAAGTGCAAATGTGGTTCCTGCCATAGATCAGGGAGAAATTCGACCTGACTTTAATGTGCCATCAAAGTCAGGAGAACAAAGTTCCAAACTAATTTCCCGCTGGTGAGAACCTGACTTTTTCCATCTTGCCAAATTTAGTGCCCCTGCCTGCCACGATTCCCGCCACTGTGGGAGCGGAAAATTCCACCCTCCGTTTCTTTCTTCACATCCTACATTATACAAGGGCACATTGGAAACACTCTCTATCTCTCTTTTCCAAATACATTCACCTCTTCCTTTGCTGTTTACATAACTCCCAGCAACACCATTCTCTTATCACATCCTAGCACTTGAATAACTTTAAAACACCTCAAAAATAAATTTTCTGTTAGAAGACACCAAAGTTTACATTGTACCATTTTTATAATGAAGAAAGGACGAACCTCAAAACAGGAAATTTTTTGCCAAAACCTCAAGTAATAATTAGAAAAAGAAACATATTTAGCCCAGATGTACTCTGGCCAGTTATGGCATTTGGAAACAATTAATTCAACAATCAACAAACGCTTCTATAATATATTTAATATTTCCAAAGCACACTAATAATTTCAATTCACTAAGGGGATCTGTGTTGCTTGGAACAGCTTTCAGTAGAAGTGAGCCCACAACAGCAGATACATTTTATTCCAATGGTTAGGCCAAATATTATTTGGAGACTGGGTCATTCTAAAAGTTAGCACACATGTCCTTTCAGCTCTTGGAGATGGTATTGAATCCAAGCCTGGCTGAACTCTCTTTCACTCTCATGAGTTTGGTTGGTCTCAATCCAGTTCCCAGTGTTTTTGAACCCACATAATTGGTTGTACTTCGGAAAAAAGTTGGTACAGAAAATGCAGGACTGACTGGCTGCTGTGGAAAATAGAAACAAATTTTCGCACGTGCAGAATGGTTTTCTGCTCTGAGGTTGAGGTAAAGGCACCTTAGGATCAGAGTCTGATTTCCACGTGTATTGGCGCTGATCATATGTTTATGAAGATTTTCTCCAGATCATATTTCAGACCATAGACAGAGCTTACATAAACTGGACTGGTATTCCCTTAAACAAAGGAGGTTAAGGTTTGTAGGATTTTGAAAGGAATTTGATAGGATAGATAGAAAGAGAATCCTTTTCCACTGGTGTAACATTAGCTTAAAATCAGAGCCAGGCTAGTCAGGAGAGAAGTTAGGATACACTTCTTCACACAATGTGTGGTACAAAGTGGGAGCTCTCCCACAAAAAAAAGTAGATGCTAGTACAATTAATAGTTTTAAATCAAAAATTGTTAAATTTTTGTTAGCCAAAGGTAATGAAGGATATGGAGCCAAGGTGGATGAGTAGAGTTAGGAAGCAGTTCAGCCATGATCTAATTGAATGTTGGAATAGCCTTGAGGTGCTGAATGACCTGCTTCTGTTCCTGTGTCCCTTTATTCTAACTGCATCTAAATGGAACATGTTTATAATTTTACTACAAAAAAAATACAAACCACAGAAAATCTTCTGAAATACATGTACTGTCACTCAACACAGCGACCAGAGGCATTCTTAACACCATTGAGACAGAATAGAAGAAGATTCATTTTACAACTGGAGCCTGGAGCTGCTTGACATTGAGACTATTGAGGTAGTTTTAATTGACCCTGTTGTATAGAATAAAATTAACTGCCATTTATATATCAGGTTTAAATTTTCAACAGATCCCAAGGCACTTATAGTTAACTAAATACTTTTGAAGTATGGTCACTGTTGTAATGCGGGACCAGCCAATTTGCACATAGCGAGATCCCACAAATAACACTGAGATAATTAACCAGATAATCGATTTTTATTGGCGTTGGTTCAGGGATAAATGTTGTCCAGGACACCAGCAGAACTCCCCCTGGCTTCTTTCAGAAAGTACCACAATGAGGTCTTACACTCACCTGAGAGGGAATATGGGGCCTGGGTTTAATGTCTCAACTGAGAGATGGTAACTCTGACAGTGCAACACTCCATCAGGACTACACTAGAATGTCAGCCTAGGCTGTGCTCAAGTCAATGCAATGGGATTGCAAACTGCTGACCTTCTGACCCAGAGGCAAGAGTGCTACAAGCCAAGCCTTGGCAGCTTCACACAGACAGTGCACACATAGCTGTAGCCCTGCGTCGCAGATCAGTATTTGCAATGTAAATCTATCCGAATCGAAATGAATACAGTTGTTTTTTTAAAAACACTCAATATTTGAAACCATCACAGTTCTTTCAATTCAGACATTTCATGAATTAAAAGCCTTTAGTGGGGGGAATTTCCTCACAGCCACTCCTGTGCAGCACAAGTGCAAAATAAACCTCATTGTGAGCATAAATAGAGCTCTGCCACTCTTCTGCCACAGGTATGGTGGTGGTGTAGGGGATGCCCTGAGAAAAGGCACCCTTATTGGAGCCTGGCAAGCAAGGTTCAAAATATTAGGGTGTGGCGGGCAAATTCAACCTCAAAATGTCACAAGTAGCCTGTGAGAAAGTAAAAGCAGGGGTGCAAAATTCAAGGTCGATGTTATTGTTGACATTGATACTGTTGAGGTCGTTTTAATTTACCCTGCTCTATAGAATAAAATTAACTTTCATTCATATACCAGCTTTGAAATATTATTCAATCATACAATGTTATTTCACATTTTGTCTCCTCCATGTGTCTGGGCAATTTTGGCTCCTCATGGTCTGAACAATTGCAAGCGCAGGCACAGGCACCCGACTTGTTTGATTGGAAAAGCAGTGAGTGTGGGAGAGACGGAATCTGTAAAATGAGTGGCTTGCTAGGCCATTGCAGAGGGCAGCTAAGGGTCAACCGCATTGCTGTGGATCTGGAGTCACACGTAGGCCAGAGCAAGTAAGGACAGCAGATTTCCTTCCCTAAAGGGCATTAGTGAACCAGATGTTTTTCTTATGGCAATCAATGTGTTTATACCATTACTGATGCTAGCTTTCAATTCCAGATTTTATAAATTGAATTTAAATTCCACCAGCTGCTTTGAACCTATGCCCCTAGAGCACTATTCTGGATTGCTAGTTCAGTGACATTGCCACTACGCCACTGTCTCCCCAAGGTTAAAACTGCTCCTCCAGTCACAGGTTCCATCTTTCCCGTGCTGGCAGCTCCAACTCCACCAATCTCAGGACCCCTTCCTCCTGCAGAAAGAGAATCTACGATTGGAGGAGTAAGGAGAGCGGGAGGGAGGGAATCTATGACTGGAGGAGTTGCAACAGTAAATCCCGGATGACAAGGATGTCATGTTCAATTGTGGAACTTCAGCACCCGCTGGAAGGCCGAGGAGAAGAAACTGGAAAAGAAGAAAGAGGTTGGAGGAGGTGCCTGGAAACCCAGTAATAAGGCCAGGAGCAGGTCCGGGGGTGTTGCCTATCCTGAGAATGTCAGGGCAGCAGCCAGAGGAGAGAAGGTCAATCGCATTTTAATTTCCCTTTTATGCCTGTCATGGTAAAAGATTTAATAATATATATAGACTCTATAGATAAGCATTTGGTTATGATGGAAACTTTCATTTAAATCAAAACTGCTGTTACTCACTGTTAATATGTTTTCTCTGTTCTGTTCTGGTTTTGAACCATGAATGCACAAACCATGTGTTGCCAAAAAAAAAGGCATTACTTTGCGAAATAAGTTTTTAATCTAGAATTAACACATGGTTAGCATACTATTTTGACCTGATTAATCCTTGACTTGTGATTGGATGAGCTGCTATATATTATGCAGCCTTTCTGTTTTGCATTTGCGCTATCTTATCTGTCCAAAGAAGGAAACCCTGAAAAAAAGTTCAAAACAAATACAGAAGGTAATGTAACTGTGTGATTGCATCACCTAATAAAGGAGTTAGTGAGAATGAAAAAGTAGCCCCTGCAAATCAAAAGTAGCCCTCGAGAAAATCTCAAAAAGAGCCCTCAAAAAGAAAACATTTTGACCCCTGCTGGCAACAGCTGGAATGGGTGGGGAAGTGTTCATATGGTTTCCAGGACCTTGATTTGAATCTAGAAATTCTGGGAATGACTGTTCTGCCTCTAGAACAGTAGTTGTGAACTAATGAGTTTGTAGTCTCCATCAGTTACAAGTTCCCACAGCACAAAACTTACCTTAATTTGGTGCAAATTAGTTGTGTAACTAAGATCGACCCTGGCCATAGTTGACAGTCCTCTAATGTTAGGGTTTTGACAAACTGGTTAGGGCGGTGGTGGGGATGGGGGTGTCATTTAACGCCCACTCCAAAAGGACACGAAGTTGGCAAAACAACTGCTGCACTTGATCAATGATGTGAAAAACTGCAAGAATCAAATCCAGATTTGTTCCTCAATCATTTGACTGTTTTAACAGCCTTTAATGGGTCCACATTCTCCTCTCCCATTAACTTATAACTTATAAAACTTTTTGCTGTTTGCATCGATATCTTTTGCAAGGTTTTGTTCATACTTCCTTTCTTCATGTCATTGCTTTCCAATTTGTTTTCATACCAGTTTTCAGCCTGCTGTATGACCGATTTCCTTTGCATTGTGTGATCCTTTCATTTTTATCTTAATATTGCTTCTTATTTGCTGACCATGATATCTTACTTGCACAAGTGGAGCTTTTGCTTTGTCAAGGAACGTATTGGACTTGTATTTTAAAATTCTCATACTTGTTTTTAAGTCCCTCCATGGCCTCACCCCTCCCTATCTCCAATGTCCACCAGCCCATTAATCCTCGGTGTTACCTGCATCTCTCCAATACTGGCCCCTTGAGCACCCCCAATTTTAATTGTTGCACCATTGGCAGCCATGCTTTCAGCAACCAAGGGTCTAAGCTCTGGAATTCCCTCTCTAAACCTCTCTCCTCCTTTAGGAATCTTCTTAAGATCCAGGATCTCCTTACATGGCTCGGTGTCAAATTCAGTTTGATAACAATCCTGTGGAGTGCCTTTAGATATTTTATTGGTGCTATAATAATGGAAGTTGTTGTAAAACTCCCCTGAAAATTTCAAAAAAAATGTTTGTCTATGAACTTTGAGTGTCATGAGCGTGTTACATACTGTCACTGTTGCTGGGTCAAAATCCTGGAACTCCCTTCCTAACAGCACTGTGGATGTTCCTACAACACATGAGGCTGAATTTTTCGAGTCGGCGAGCGGGGGCGGGGCCTGCTTGCCGACGCGTAAAATGACGCGCGTTGACGTCGGGGGGCGGAACTCCCGACGTCACCGCACCTGATTTAAATTTTCAGGAAGGCGGGAGCACAGCAAAATCAGCTGCGCACCCGCCGACCTGTCAATGGCCAATTGAGGCCATTGACAGGGTCAATTCAGCAATTTAAAGACCTGCCCGTCCAACCTTAAGGTTGGTGGGCAGGCCAGGAGCCCCGGCGGGAATTAGAAAAAACATGAAACCTCATCCATGGGCGGGATGAGGTTTCATTAAAGGTTTTAAAAATTTTTAATAAAGATTGTGTAAAAATTATGGACATTGTCACATGAGGGGGCATGTAAGGGAAATTTTATTTTTCTACTTTTATCTTTTTTACATGTAGAGCTGATCCCTGAGGCTGCACTTAGCCTCAGGGAGATGAGTGTGCTATTTTGTGCGCATGCATGGGATTTCCCACCCACCCCACACTGCCTGCACAGGGAGCGCAAAGCGCTTCTGTGCTGACGTCACAATGGGTGGGTCTTAATTGCTTAATTGGCCTGCCCACGTAAAATGGTGCTGTGCCTCCGATCAGGGGCACCGATTGGAAGCATGCCCGTATGCGCCCACCCATCAACATCCCCCGCAACGGGGGGAAAATTCAGCCCATGGACTTCAGCGCTTCAAGAAGGCAGCTCACCACCACCTTCTCAAAGGCAATTAGTGATGGCCAATAAATACTGGCTTAGCCAGCAACGCCCATATCCAAGAACAAATAAATAAAAACATAACCTTCTGTCTTTGCTTCATTTGCAAAGGATTATAGCTTTAAAATTGTCACTACACATATTGGGCAGAATTTAATGCCCTCCCCCGTGGTGAGTTTGGTGGCAGGGTGCATTCAATCAGGCAGCTGTCAGCCTGCTGCTATTCAGCCACTGCCCCGATTAAATCCATGGTGGGAAGACTCTTGGATAGCCTTCCCATCCCACCTTCAACTGAGACCCTTAAGCGGTGATTAATGCCCACTTTAGGGCCTCATTCTGCCTCCACTGGTATTCACCCAGCGGCAGGCAGGGAACTGGTCAGCCAACCGGAAGAGCAAAGCTGTCTTGTTTGCTCAGGGGTTCCGGTGGTCCCTTGTTGTCAGGCAGTCAGTGCCTGATCAAGGGACCCGGCATCAGGAAGGTGGGGCCGCTGAGAACCACCACCCTGCCCTTCCTGCTGACGCCCTCCACGATCCCTACCCTGTGAAACCGCGACCCCCACCCCACCCAGCCCCGCCTCCCCCACCCCCACCCCCGCCATCCCTCACCCCACCCCCACCCCCGCCATCCCTCACCCCACCCACCCACCCCCGCCATCCCTCACCCCACCCACCCACCCCCGCCATCCCTCACCCCACCCACCCACCCCCGCCATCCCTCACCCCACTCACCCACCCCACCCACCCCCACCTGGGCCTGGATCCATGGCAATCCTAGGCCTCAGGTGGTGCATTCCCAGCAACAGCCACCACCTCACCACAGCGGTGCTGTTGAGCAAAGGAGAGCTGCCAGCCTCTGATTGGCCAGCAGCTCTTGGCAAGCAGGTCTTCTGCCCCTGAGGTCCTTTATCCTTTGGGAAGGTGAGCCATTGTCAAATTCAGTGCCTGATTGCATTGAATGCCAACAATCTTTCTTCCCGAAAAGAAAGATGGGGCTCCCGCTGACTCCCCAGTGGGCGGTCCCCGACACCTGCATTAAATACCACCAATTTGATCACAATTTGTTTCTGCGTCACTGATGTAGGGGAAGGTTTGAAACATAACAGCTGGGGTTCCAGTAGTTCATTTGTTCAGTGATTCCACATTGACGCTCAGTGTCATGCTGAGCATTTTTTAAAAGTAATTTCAGACTGAACTTAAATATTTATATAAAAAAAGGCCAGCTTACCTCTTCTTGAAATGTTATTGTATTATGTGACTTAATACTTACAATCCTGTAATGAATTCAAGTATCAAACTCCCACTTTGCTCGAAGCAATATAAGGAAAGCTTTAAAGGCGAATGCAGTAGGCAAATGGGAGAAGGTATTAAGATCTCTGATCCCACATATGATGCAAAGGGAACATATGAATTCCCTTGTGACCTGCGGTTATGTGGCACTCGTTCAGTGCTGCTGTTGAGCGTTTGGAACATCTAGAATAGCAAGTGCTGCAATAACTTGTAATCGGCACATGGCTGAATGATGCAACAAGGATGTAAAAAAGAAAAGGGGCAGAGTTTTCCCATTGGCGAGTGGGGGCAGGTCCCACACGCACGCACGCATGTAAAATGGCTAGTGTCCTGACGTCACCACACGCCATCGCGATATTTTGTTGGGTGGCGCGCAATGATCTCCGATGCGCACCCGCCATTAATTAATGGGCCACTTAAGGCCCTTGAGGCGCCAATCGATTGCGAGTTTTAGGCGTGCGTGCAATCTTCAAGTCGGCGCACGGGTGCAGCGGGTAGGACACATTTGTATAAACCTCCCCAATGTGTGGGATAACAGGGCTCAGTGGGGTCGCAAGTGTGCTCTGTCGAATATTGATGTTTCAAAGTTACTGATACTTGCCTATATGATCTGCAATACTTCAAAACGTATACCAGCTGCTTGGTCTGGACTCACAACCTTCAGGTCAGCACTCTGCAGTGAAGAATCTTTTTTGGGCCTGCATGTTTCAGGAAGCCTTCCCTTAGCCTGGGAACAGGAGCTGAACTCTCCACTAGAGGCACCTCCATGAAGGGAGGGCTAGTAGGGGGAGGAGACCAGGAGTGCACATTCAGCCTCCAGGGGAGCCACCTTTGGGAGGTCAGGCGCAAGCACAAGGGGTGCAGGGCCAAGAGGTAGTCCAAGGCGGAAGGGACCGCAGAAGACACCACTATCCTGCTGCCAGGGTATACAGGCAGCGAAGCAGCTACCTCAATATGTCTGAGGTCCAGTGCCGAAGGAGGCTCCGTCTCTCAAGGGAGACAGTCAACTATATCTGTCAGATGATTGGGCCTGAGATCTCCATGAACTATGTGGGTGGACACCCCATGCCAGTGGCCCTAAAGGTCACAGCTGCACTCAACCTCTGTGCCTCTGGCTCCTTCCAGTGGTCGGTGGGTGATCTTTGCGGTGTCTCCCAATCAGTTGTCCACACTTGTGTCAAGCAGGTTACAGATGCTCTGTTCAGGCGTGCATTGACCTTCATCCTCATAGAGTCATAGAGTCATAGAGGTCTACAGCACAGAAAAAAGCCCTTCGTCCCATCGAGTCTGCACCTGTCAAACAAATACTGAACTATCTAATCCCATTTTCCAGCACTAGGCCCATAGTCTTGTATGCCATGGCATCGCAAGTGCACATCCAAATACTTCTTAAATGTTATGAGGGTTTCTGCCTCTACCACCCTTTCAGGAAGTGAGTTCCAGATTCCCACCACCCTCTGGGTGAAAAAATTCTTCCTCACATCCCCACCAAACATCCTGCCCCTTATATTAAATCTATGCCCCCTGGTTATTGATCCCTCCGCCAAGGGGAAAAGTTCCTTCCTGTCTACCCTATCTATGCCCCTCATAATTTTATACACTTCAATCATGTCCCCCCTCAATCTCCTCTGCTCCAGGGAAAATAACCCCAGTCTATCCAATATCTCCTCATAACTAAAATTCTCCAGCCCAGGCAACATCCTGGTAAATCTCCTCTGCACTCTCTCCAGAGCAATCACATCCTTCCTATAATGCAGATTCCAGAACTGCACACAATACTCTAGCTGTGGCCCAACCAGCGTTTTTTACAGTTCCAGCATAGCCTCCCTGCTCTTATATTTTATGCCTTGGCTAATAAAGGCAAGTGTCCCATATGCCTTCGTAACCACCTTATCTATCTGTCCCGCTACCTTAAGGGACCGGTGGACATGCACACCAAGGTCCCTCTGATCCTCGGTACTTCCCAGGGTCCTACCATTCATCGTGTATTCCCGTGCCTTGTTTGTCCTGCCCAAGTGCATCACCTCTACCGTTGGGACCAGGCAAGCCAGACACAGCAAACCAGAGGCTTTTTGCGGCCATTCCTGGGTTCAGCTGCGTCCAGGGTGCAATAGATTGCACACATGTGGCCATCAAGGCACCCGGTGCCTTCGTCAACAGGAAGGGCTTCCACTCCATGAACGTGCAGATAGTGTGTGATCACAGGATGCTGATTCTTCAAGCCTGTGCTAGGTACCCAGGCAGCTATCACAATACCTACATCCTCAGAGACTCCCAGCTGCCGGGGCTTTTCAGTGCTCCAGCCCGGCTGGATGGATGGCTGCTGGGTGACAAGGGCTATCCCCTCAGAAGGTGGTTCATGACGCCTCTCCGCCATCCAATAACAGAGGCTGAGCAGCAGTACAATAGGAGCCAGGGCACCACAAGGGCTGTGGTGGAGAGAGCCATTGGTCTTCTCAAGATGCACTTCTGATGCCTGGACCACTCAGGGGGTGCACTCCAGTACCCCGCCAGATCGTGTGTTGCTGATAGTGGTTGCATGCTGCGCTCTCCACAACCTGGCGCTGGAAAGGGGGGACGCAGTGGACAATGAAGACATAGCACGATAAGTCCAGAAGTGAGTCCAAGGATGAGCACGTACAGGGAAATGCTGAGGGAGTAGACGCTGACCCGGGCATACTACATGGAGGCAGGGACACCTGGGAGGCTTTAATCCAACAAACCTTCGACTAGCACACCACATATGGACCTCCAGGACAAGCCTAGGCTCCAGGATCCATACTCGATACCTAAGTGCAAAATCTGCCTGGAAAGGAACATTAATTAAGGGCCTTGTTAATAAAGCTGAATGTCCCACAAATCACACATTACATTACTGGAAACCATCCACCTACAGAACAGAAGAGGCAGCCTCAGCCATGGTGACATGTCTGAATTTAATATTGCAACCAAAGAAACTTAATGAAACAAAATGAAAAAGGTGTTAAAAATCACACCAACTCATAAAGACTTCATTGCAGGCTAACAAAAAAGCACCAGTGATAAACCTGTGGTGTGCCTAAGGTGCCTTATGTTTTTGGTTTCGGGTGCTACGTCTTGGTGCTGCCCCCTCGCTAGGACTGGCATCTGAGACAGCCTGCTGGCTCTACTGTCCTGTTGGCCTCGATGACCTTGGCGGTCGTCCTCTGGCCCGCGGAGCCTGTGCTAGCCCTGCCTGGGAGAGAGCTGCCAGTTCCACAGCTGGCATCTCCCCAGTCATCGCAGCCTCAACAGGTGCAATGGTTACTGGCAGAGGGGCAGAGGGGCTGCCTCCCTCAGCCGGAGCGCCCTGAGAGGTGCCCGCAGAGATGCCAGGTAGCTGCTGCGCTGACGTGAGGTTGCTTCAGACCTCCCTGCTCACCGTGGATGGATGGGCAATGAGTTGGGAAACTTGGTTCCCAGACCATCTCCCACACTGGCACTGACCAGATAAGGTCAATGCCGATGTGAGGGCTTGCTGGTCCAAGCGCATCCCCAGGAAGCCCTGATTTGGTCTCCTGGAGGAGCCTCTCCATGAGAGTTGCCACTCTCTCCATAGAGGACGCATGGCGCTCAGACATGAGGCTCATTGCTTCCACGATCGTCCGCGTAGACTCCTCCACCACGGACACCAAGCCAAGCATAGCCTTGTGTATCTCCCCCCAATGCTCCTGCACACCCGACCACATTTCCTGCACCTGCTGCGTCGGGGACGACTCCAGAGGCACATCATCAGGCACCGACTGAGCATGTGCCTGGTACCCTGCAGTCCTCCGACTGCTGGCGCCATGGGCACTCTCTGTCTCTGCCAGCTCCTCCAGCAACTGTGAAGTGCCCTCACCACTGTGCCCCGGGACACTAGCTGATGTTCTAATTCCCACCGAGGTGCTAGTATCTGCGCTGGTGCCTGCTTGGCAGAGATGGTGTGACGCTGGTGACACTTCTGGGCCCTCAGGTGTGAGAGGGGTCCCTGCTGCTCCTCCTCCCGGCCCTGCTCCGCTGATGCTGAAAGAAAGAACAAGGACATTGGATCAGTTAACGTGGAGACAATGTCAATGTGCATCCCTGTCCCCCGAATCATTATGCGCTCATCCTTCCATAAGCAATGGTCAAGCCATGCTGCAAACTTCAATCTCTGAACATTCAACACTGCCATGGCTGTTGGGAGACCAATGGTGACCTCACTGCTGGGCAAACATACCTGCCCGTGGCACCCCAGCCTCACCGACACCGGTGGACCTGGGCGCATGGAGCCTCTCCAGATTGAGGACCTCCTGCTCGAAATGGCTGAGAATCGCCAACTGGGCTGGTCCTCCACCAGTCCTCACCCGCTCGGCTGCATCATGTGCATTCTTCTCCTGAAAAGGAGAGAAGAACATTGATTAGCGCTACTTGTACCTGGACTCTCTTCACGGACGGCCCACCCCAACCAGAGTGAGACATTGCAGGGCTCCAGCGCCTCCTCACCCCACTGCTACCGAACACTCACACAAAGATGCTAGGCCTGTCCCCACTACCCCCCCTTGGCCAAATGCTGCCTGCATCACATTAGGCACCACACGGTCTAACCTTCCATAGCAAGGAGGCACAAGCACGTGGAGCGCAGAGGGCAGCAGATCGATCGGTGCCACTCACCTTGAAGCTCCCCTCCCAGCATGTCATCACCCTGACATTGACATGTGCTGGAGTTCCAGCACTGCGCCTGGGTGCAGCTCCTCCAGGTTGTCCCCATAACAGTCATGTGGGTCTCAGTGTACCACATGCTGCGGGTGCAGAACCCATCTCTTCACCACCCTCTCAGGGTGACCCCGGCATGGGCAATATCTGCTGGCCCACCCAGCAACGGACACATGCTGCCAATGATTCAATGCAGTCACTACACTCAGACTTGGGGAGGGGGGAAAGCCTACCTGCTGGGTTAAGTGACCAATGCCAACATGGTACTCACCCTTCCTGAGCGCAACAGGTTATTGAAGCGCTTGCAACACTGGACCCAGGAGCATCGCACCACGTCACGGGAGCTCACCACCTCCACCACCTCCTCCCAGGCACGTTTGGTCATGTGGGGGGGCCTCCTCCCATCCTGGGGTATGAGGACCTCCCGCCATGCTGCCATCTCGAGGAGGGAAGCAAGGCAATCATCAGGCACAGTGCCCCCCTGCCCTACCCTCCTGTCTGGCCTGCTCACCAGCAGCGCTCTGGGGAGCCCTTCCACTGGCCATGATTCACAGCCTTTGAAAGGCTGCAGGAGCTTTTTAAAACAGGCTACCGGGTCGCCATTGGACCCAGCGGTCATAGCAGTCCCGCTGCCGCCCGCCCACTCCCGCTTTCCTCGAGTGCCGTGATTCACGCTGGGTGGTCCTTAATTGGCCCGCCCGCGTAAAATGGCAGCACAGACCCAATCACCGCGCTTCCCCCCCGCCAACCAGAAAATTCTGCCCAATGAATAAAAGCAGGACCTAAGTGTCAGAAATAAATGTGTTTTCATTACGCTACTTACAAAAAAGATAAAGATGTATTCAAAATAGTTTAAAGAAAGGAAACAGGGATATTATTGATCTTAAACCATTGAGTTATGAAAGAGCAACAGAGGTTGTAATAAATGTTCTTATTTGAATACGAGGACAAAAGTAGTTATGGATGAGGGAGTTCACCCCTTCATGGAAATGAATTGTTCCCTTCTACAAGCATAGGAACATAGGAACATACAAACTAGGAGCAGGAGTAGGCCACTTGCTCCCCACCGGGCCAGCTTCGCCATTCAATAAGATCGTGGCTGATCTGATTGTAACCTCAACCCCACATTCCCACCTATCCCTGCTGACCCTCACCCGCTTGCTTATCAAGAACCCATCCAGCTCTGCCTTAAAAATAATTAAAGACTCTGCTTCCACTGCCTTTTGAGGACGAGAGTTCCAAAGACTCACAACCCTCAGAGAAAAATTTCTCCTCATTTCTGTCTTAAAATGGGCAACCCCTTATTTTTAAATAGTGACCCCTAGTTCTAAATTCTCCCATAAGAGGAAACATCCTTTCCACATCCACCCTGTCAAGACCCTATAGGATCTTATATGTTTCAATCAAGTTGCCTCTTACTTTTCTAAACTCCAGAGGATACAAGTGTAGTCTGTCCACCATTTCCTCATAAGACAACCCGCCCATTCCAGGTTTTAGTTTGGTAAAGCTCCTCTGAACTGCTTCCAATGCACATCCCTCTTTAAATAAGGAGACCAATACTGTACACAGCACTTCAGATGTGGTCTCACCAATGCCCTGTACAACTGAAGCATAACCTCCCTACTTTTGTATTTAAGTCCCCTCACAATAAACGATAACATTCTATTAGCTTTCCTAATTACTTGCTGTACCTGCATACTAACCTTTTGCAATTAATGCACTAGGACACCCAAATCTCCCTGCGTCTCAGAGCTTTGCAATCTCCCACCATTTAGATTATATGTTTCTTTTTAATTCTTCCTGCCAAAATGGACAATATCACATTTTCCCACAATTTAGTCCATTTGCCAGATCTTTGTCCATTCACTTAACCTATCCACTCACTTAACCTATCTATGTCCCTTTCTAGCCTCTTTATGTCCTCTTCACAACTTACTTTCCTATCTTCGTGTCATCAGCAAATTTAGCAACCATGGGCTGAATTTTCCCCCCATCTGGGGGGAGAAGTTAATGGGCGGGCGCGCTTCAGATTGGCACCCCCGATTGGAGGCACGGCGCCATTTTACGTGGGCGGGCCAATTCAGACCCACCCAGCGTGATGTCCACACGGAAACGCTGTGCGCTCCCTGTGCAGGCTGGGGGGGGGATTCCTAAAATCGAGAGTGCGCTCTTTCGCGCATGCGCACGAAAGAGCACATTCAGCTCCCTGAGGCTAAGTGCAGCCTCAGGGATATCAGCTCTCAATGTGAAAAAGTTCAAAATAGAAACATAAAATTTTCCTAACATGTCCCCTCATGTGACAATGTCACATGAGTTGGGACATGTTCATAATTTCCAAAAAAACTTTATTAAAACTTTTAAAACCCTACATGAAACCTCATCCCGCCCGTGGATGAGGTTTCATGTTTTTTCTACTTCACGCCGGGGCTCCTGGCCTGCCCGCCAACCTCAAGGATGGACGGGCAGGTCCTTTAATTACTTAATTGATCCTGTCAATGGCCTCAATTGGCCATTGACAGGTCGGCGGGCGCGCAGCTGATTTCGCTGCACCCCCCGCCCTCCTGAAAATTTAAATGGGGTGCAATGATGTCGGGAGTTCCGCCCAACGTCACCGCGTGTCATTTTACATGTCGGCGAGTGGGCCCCACTCCCGCTCGCCGACGGTAAAGACCAGCCCCATATCTTCGGTCCCTTCATCCAACTCATTCATATAAATTGTAAAGAGTTGAGGCCCCAGCACTGATCCCTGTGGCACATTACTCATTATGTCTTGCCAACCATAAAATGACATATTTATACCTACGCTGTTTCCTGTTAACTAGGCAATCTTCCCCAGCATCTAATTGCCTCAAGAATGACTTGAGCTATTGGTTACAATGCCCTATCCAAAATACCATTCAAGGTATTCATCACTCACCAAATAAAGAGCTGCTTCCTGACATCCTTCCTGAGTTTGCTTTTCATTTTTCTTCTTTTGTTCTGCAGCCAAGATTTAACTTGTAGCATTCCAGATTAATTTTTTCTATTCCACTATCCATATTCTGTAAAAATGCTTCTCTCATTCATTTCTTTTCATCTTGTAACAAATACTTCCCTTCCCCTGCTTCCAATAACCTCCTCTACGTAGGCATTGGTATCCTTCTGGTTTAATAATTTACTTGGAAATCATGGTATGATTACACAGAGTCGACACAGTTTTATTAAAGGGAAATCATACCCAATGGAGTGATTATACTTTTCTTTGAGAATGTAACTAGTGAGGTTGATTAAAGGGAGCCTGAACTTGTAATATATTTGGATTTTCATCAGGCAATCAAGGTGCCACAAAAGGTTAATACTCAAGATAAAGACTTGGGGTTGATGTGATACTGTTAGCAGACAGGAAGCAGAGAGTAAAGGATAAAAGAGGCATTTTCAAGTTGGCAGGCTGTGACGAGTGGAGTGCTGCAAGGTTCAGTGCTGGGACCTCAGCTATTTACAACCTGATATAATGACTCAGATGAAGAGACCAAGAGTAAAGTTTGCTGATGATACAAAGCTAGTTGAGAATGTAAGCTGTGAGGAGGACACAGAGACTGGAATGAGATTTAGACAGGTTAATTAATTGAGGAATATAATGTGGGGAATGTGAGGTTATTCATTTTGGTAATGGGAATAGAAAAGCAGAATATTTTTAAAAGACCTGAAACCATAAAATGCTGATGTTCAGAGAGACTTGGGTATTCTCTTACAAGGAAGACAGAAAGTTAGCATGCAGATACAGCAAGGAATTAGGAAGGCAAATGACATGTTAGCCTTTATTGTACTGGAGTACAAGAACAAGGAAGTCTTGCTACAATTGTATAGAGCTTTGGTGAGACCATACCTGGAGTTTTGATCTCCATATCTAAGGAAGGGTATACTTGCCCTGGAGGTGATTTGGCAAAGGTTCATTAGATTAGTCTCTGGGATGAGAGGGTTGTCCTGTTTTGATGGGATGAGTAAATTGGGCCTATACTCTTTGGAGTTTAAAAGAATGAGAGATGACCTTATTAAAACGTACAAGATTCTGAAGGGGCTTAACAGGGTAGACACAGAGGTTATTTCCTCTGGCTGGAGAATCTAAAACTTGGAAGCACAGCCTCAGTATAAGGGGTCGATCATTTAGGAAAGAAATGAGGAGAAATTTGATCACTCAGAGGGTTATGAATCTTTGGATTTCTCTACACCAGAGGGTTTTGGATGGTCTGTCACTAACTATATTCAAGGTGGGGGGTAGATGGATTTTTGATCTCTCAGGAAATCAGGGGATTTGGGGAGCAGATGGGAAAGTGGATTTGAGGCAGAAGGTCAGCCATAATCATATTGAATGGCGGAGCAGTCTCAATGGGGTCACATGGTCTACTCCTGCTTCTATTTCTTATGCTTCCATCATTATTCCATCATCTCACTTCTATCCCTTGGTCGCCAACTCCAAATTCCTTCAAATTGCATGTTTGGAGTTGATGTTAATTGTTTGAGAAGCTCAGGAATGATATGGTAATACAGTGGCTCAATTAAATAGCTGCTGGCAGACATTCTGCACTGGTTTCTAAGCTTCCAACCTGCTACTGGACCCCCATCACTCCCAGCAAGTCGCGATCTTAACATCCAGTATGGATTCTTCAATCTGACTGGTTGAAGAGGCATACTGGTGATTGTCCAGCTTACATAGATAGGGTATATGTCACCCAGAGTGGGTGAAGGGACTATGGGATGCACTAGGAAAGTGCTTGAACTGAGTG
Source organism: Cetorhinus maximus (assembly GCF_964194155.1). Taxonomy (NCBI): domain Eukaryota; kingdom Metazoa; phylum Chordata; class Chondrichthyes; order Lamniformes; family Cetorhinidae; genus Cetorhinus; species Cetorhinus maximus. The sequence continues at coordinate 134,960,142 of NC_135884.1, read as the reverse complement.
TGGTCAATGTAGCCATTGCCTGTGATGCCCTTCTGGTTGAATGGCTTACTAACACTTATTGCAAAGACTCACACATGATGATTAAATACTTGGATAAGTTAGAAAAATATTGCCAGTGCCTGGAGAACTGTAACCTACCAACAGGCAGTACTTTCAGGAGATAAAGGGAGAGCATTAAAAAATACAATGAAGAAAAAAAAGCAGAATTTAATACCTTAAATATCTCAGTGAAACCACACTAAAGAAGAAACCTTATGGGCTAAAAGTAAATAAATGTGGAGTTCTTTACTAATTACTCAAACAAACCCCTCATTGTAAAATATAAATGGTGAATCTGGATAAATTTCTGGTTTACTCTAGTAGGCTAATTGCTTATTAATTGTGACATGCACCATAGTAATGCATGTTATAGCATCTTGCTGTAAACAAATGTAAAAATTGAATTGAAGAACACTTGAATCAGATGATCAATACCATTAATACAAGAGCAAATTACTGTGGAGGCTGGAAGTACAAAATAAAAACAGAAAATGCTGGAAGTACTCGGCAGGCCTGGCAGTAGCAGTGAAGAAAGAAATAATTAATGTTTCAGGTCGATGATCCTTTGAAGGATCAGCAACCTGAAATGCTGACTCTCTCACTCCACCGATGGTGGCAGATTTTCTGAGTATTTCCAGCATTTTCTGTGTTTAGGTCAATATCATTAACTTGTTCACGTCACAGATCCACTCATTGGTATCAATCCACAGGGAGTGGAAGCAGCTCCAAGCTATGGAAAATCATCAGGATTTAAAACTACATTTATGAATAAAATTCAAATTGTACGCAGCGTATTATCAAAAATAATTGGTAAAAGGGAGTTAACGGTTATATCAGAATCTTGGGACTAATATTTGTGCTAATCTCCAGAATTGCATGCATCACAGAGATTATTAACTACTGAGGTTTACTGGACATAAGGTTGTTCTGACAATTACCTGATGATAACGTGGCAGATTATGCTGCAAGTTGTGAACCTATTTGATCATTGTATCTTGCAGTGTTTCTTACAATAGACCAACATTACTAGCATGAGGGTGCCTGTTCTAGTGAAGGATTCCAATCGAGTGCTAAAACGTAAGCATGTCCTAGGGCATTGCAATCAGAAACCATTGCGGTAAAGTTAAGGAATACAGGGTAGAAGCACAAAATGATGCAATTCTCAGTGTATATTACAGACCACTAAACAGTGGAGATGAGATGGTGGTGAAGATCTGCAAAAAAGGTCAGAGAAACATTGCATGATTTTAATAATTCCAAAATAACCTCAAATTAAGCTAATGCGTGTGCTCAGAGTAGGAGAGATCGCTTTTTAGAATTAATCCAGGGCAGTTTTCTAGATGAGATATGTTTCAAGGGAAGAAGCATTGCGAGATTGAATCCTCAATTGTGCAGTGTGGAAATATTGACAACATAGTTAGGTTCCACGTACAACCAGGAATGGATAAAGATTTCACAGTATAGCTGCTGAACTGGAAAAAGGCAACGTTCAATGAGATAAAAGGAGGTCTGGCCCAAATTAACCAGACAAAAAATTTAGCAAACATAGTCAAGAGTGGAAAACCTTCCAATATCAGATGCACCAAGTACAATATAAACACATTCACATAAGGCAAAAAGGGTGCATTAAAGTATAAAGTTCTGTGGATGAGTAGAAAGATTAAAACTTTACTAAAATTTAAAAGAGAAGCATATGATAAAGATTGGTCTCACAATAGTGAAAATAATCATGAGGATTATAGAAAGTGCAGTAGGGGGGCCGAGAGGAAGATTAGGCAAAGTAACAGAGAATATGAAAAAAACTAATGGAAAACATAAAATAAAATAGCAAGGGCTTTAAAAATATAAGCAGAGCAATTAAAGAGAGGTTAAATCTTTACAGAGGTGAAGGAAGGAATCTGATAGTGGAGGCCGGAGGTGTGATAGAGATGTTAAATAAATATCTCATATCAAGTTTTACAAATGGTGGTGGAAGTGAGATCAGAGGTGCACTGTAGGAAAATTAATCACAAAAAACGGAAAAGGAATTGGTTCTGGTAAAAACATTAACTGAGGATGGATAAGTCATTAGGCCTTGATGGAAAACACTCGAAACTGTGAAACAGAGGCTCTGACCATAATTTATCAATTCTATTTGAATCAGTACATTGTGATATAAGACTGGAGTGCAGTCAATGTAATAGCCTTGTTCAGAAACAGAAATAAACAGGGTAACAATAGATCTGCTGTTTTTTTTATTTCATTCATGGGATGTGGACGTCACTGGCAAGGCCAACGTTTATTGCCCAGCCTTAATTGCCCTTGATACAGTGCTGGTGAGCCACTTTCCTGAGCCACTGCAATCCTTATGATGTAGGTATACCCACGGTGCTTTTAGGGAGGGAGTTTGATGATTTTGATCTAGTGAGAGTAAAGACACGGTGATGTATTTCAAAGTCAGAATGGTGTATGACTTGAAGGGGAGCTTATAAGTGATGGTGTTCCCATTTCCCTGATGCCTTGTTCTCTTAGGTGATGGGAGGTCATGGGTTTGGAAGGTACTATTGAAGGAGCATTGGTAAATTGCTGCATCTTGTAGATGGAACATACGGCACCACTAGTGCACTGCCCAAACTCTTAGGGGAGAATGTTTGTGGGCCAAACTGAGTCGCAGCGGAGGGAAGGTGAATGAAATGGTGCTGAAAGCCTGGGTGCTAGTCTGCTGCTTCCGTTCCTGGGCCCAGGCAACTTTGTGAGGGCTGGACAAGAACGTGGCAGGGGGAGGCTGGACCAGCAAACTTTCCCACAGCAATGATCAGGCCAACTAAGACACCTAGGGATCTCACCTTTGTTTCTTTACAAATTTTCATGGGACAGGTGGCCTTCTGAGAGTGTTCTAGTGCAGACCATCTCAAGGGTGGCGAGAATAGGGTCAGCTACATTTTGAGTGCAGAAGATCAGCTTATAAGTGGCAGTTCATGGTCAAGCAGAGGAGGCCTAATCCATCTCGGGATAAGTCTTAAAATGTTTTCACAAGTTCTCACATCCCTACCCTTTTCTGAGATCCATGGCCATCTACCCTCCAAAATATGAAAAGTCTGCATGTTCCATTTTTTTCTACTTTCAAAGTTATTGTCCAAATATCAGCCACAGCTATGGTGGCCAAAGCAGATCAGAGCCTGGTCTGCATTTCCAGTAACGCACCTCTCTTCCCATCCCCCACCCCCTCCACACCCCCACCTCACCCCAGCCCAGCCATTAACTGACAGGAAGACTTGCCCCTGAACCAACTGACAATTCATCTCCACCAAAATACTAGAAAGTTTCTACCTCCTATTGGTGGTGGGGAGACAAACCTGCCTATCAATTCTCACCTCCACCGTGAAAATCCGGCTCTTGGAATTGATATTTTGAGGTAAAGTTAATGAGCCTTTACAAATGGACAGGTTAATGAAAGACAGCCTGCAGGAATTTATTAAACTGCAAGCTGTCTTGAAGAAGTTACTGATTGGACAGCAAGAGGAAATATGGTGGGTGTCGTGTCTATGGATTTTCAGAATGTGTTTGATACAGGTACCTCATAAGGGTCATGTTAGGTAGTGTAACGTTATGGATGAAATGTTGGTTGACAAACAATGAATTATGGTAAATGTTGCTGATCCTGGAGAAGAGTGGAGGTGTTGTACCTCAGAATCTGTCTTGGGTCCATGTTTGTCCTTGATTTTCACATAGATGATTTGGATTTGGATGTAAGGAAGATAATCTCAAAATTTACAGGCAAAAAAATTTAAGGGTTTGATAAACAGTGCAGGTGGCTACAAAAGACTTCAAGATGATGTACATTAGAGAAATCTATAGACAGTTGATTGACTGTGAATTAATGTGAGGTAATTCATCGTGGGAGAATAGAAAACAAGGAAATGGAATATGCAACACAACCATTTTTGTTCCAATAACACCTTTAATATCCAAAGGCATGTCACAGGGGCATTATCAAACAAAATTTGACACCAAGCCGCCCAAGAAGATATTAGGGCAGATGGCCAAAGGCTTGGTCAAATGGGTAAGCTTTCAGGAATGTCTTAAAGGAGGAAAAAGAGGTAGAGAGACAGAGATGTTTAGATGGAATTCCAGAGCTTATAGGGCCTTGGCAGCTGATGGAACTGCTGTCAATGGCGCAATAATTAAAATCAGGGAGAAACAAGAGACCAGAGCTAGAGGAGATTACAGAGCTGGGAGGGGCGAGACCATGGAGGGATTTCAAAACAAGATGAAAACTTTCAAATTGAAGTGTTACTAAATTGGAAACCAATCTGGATCAGCCAGCACAGGGGTTGATGACTGAGCAGAACTTGGGGCAAGTTAAGAGAAAGGCAGCTATGTTTAGGTGGGGCGGGGGGGGGGGGGCGGTGAAGAAAGGTGCTGAATGGTGTAGATTAACAGAGAAACTAAAGGTTAACATATATAGTTACCAGGAATAGCATGCACAGGAAGATAAAGCAATCAAATATCAAACAGCACTTTTTATAAACATGGGCCTGAATTTTCACCACGACAAAGAGCCTCTCTATCATGGCAAAAATGGCAGCGATGGCTAAAAATCCCAAGCCCTGCCCTAAAGTAGGGTACTTCCCATTTTCCCGGGGTGGGAAGTGAGTGGTTGAGGGGGTGTAGGGGGAAGCGGTTTGCACATGCGTGTTCACAGAGGCAGCTGGTTATTTAAATCAGCAGTTGCCTCCACTCAGTTCGGAGTTTTGTATACTTGTGGTGTGAAATCCAGAGTGCATACCAGATTAAACCAGGCAGGAGCGGGTCTGAATTTCATGGATTCATTTGGATAGTCAGGGTACCCCTTTGGAGAGGTAAGGTGTCCCATCGGATCTGGTCCTGAGACAGCTTCGGGAGAGGTAAGGTGCCCTTTGCTGGAGGTCAGGTGTCCTTCAGAATTTTTAAAAGTGGGCATAAATGTGCATAAACTCATTACTGTCAAGCTCATTGGAACTGTCAGCAGACCTGTCAATATCAACTGTCTAATTGTCAGAAGGACCTGTCAAAGGGACCTGTCAAAGTGAGCCATCAGAACTGTCAAAGGGACCTGCCAAGAGGACCTGTCAAGACTGTAAAGAGGACCTATCAGAACTTTCAAGAGGACCTTTCAAAACTAACGGCCAAAAGGAACTGTCAAGGAATTTAAAAGTCCTGCCCTTTAAATTTTTGGGAAAAAAAATGTCTGGACTGTTAGCTTAGTATGGATACAAGGGGCACAGGTTGACATGTAGGGTATGGGGTCATGAGTTGACATGGATGGGGCATGGGAAGTGAGGGGTCAGGGTTGGAGGGATCTTTTTTGTTTTTTTTAACTTTGACGAAGTTTCAGAGCACAGAGGCAGGCCTTCCGGGCAGCTGCCCCCAAACCCGGCAGCCTCCACGTTCATTATAGGGGCGGCACTGCCCCGCTCCAGAAGGTTCACAGAGCTGAGACTTAAGAACTAATGACAAATTAACACAAAACACTGGGCAGAATTTTTTGGCCCCATTGGCATCAGGCGTGAGCGGACACCATGGCAGGAAAGCCAAAAGTCAGTTTCACGCCGTCGTGAAAGCAGTTTGAAATTGTCTGCTCCGCCCGTCAACATGGGGCCACCTTTCCTGCTGCTGGATTATAGGAACCTCATTTTAATACATATGCATATCAGTATAAGCCCTGCTCGCCGGAATCATCCCCCCCACGCTGGATCATCCAGGCACGTCAGCATGATTGCACTCTAACGTGGTTCACAGCAACATTTATAAAGCGTGCGTCTGGCGAGCTGAACTTCAAGGGGAAGTCGGAGATGAGCGTTCACTAATGTTGCTCAGTGCTTATGAGGGTCGCCTGTTAGACTTCAAGGTTCAGGCGCTGCACATTCAGGTGAGGGCACAGGCAAGTCCCTTTTTCCCGGTTGGCTGACATTGCGGTGCCAAGTCAAGGGCTGCACTGCGTTTGGGGTGAGTTGGGTGTGTAGGAAGGCAGCACCCTGTGAGGACAGTTAGCGGGCGAGCGGGCAAAGGCTGCACTGCATCTGAGGTGAGTTGTGGGGGGGGGGACAAAGGCTGCACTGCATCTGAGGTGAGTTGGGGGGGTGGGCAAGGCAGCCTGGTCTGATGGTAGTGCACAAGCACATGCGGAGTTGAGGCGGGGAGGGAAGCCTTATCTAAAGTGACCATTCCTCCACAGCTGAGGCAGTTCAGGTGCAGCCACATTGACATGCTTGGAGTCAGGCCTCCAGCTTATCTGCCCACTCAAGCAATGCAGAGGCATGGAAGTGCCACCAAATGCTCCAGAGCTTTTCACCCCTCAGGCACAGACTGCAAACTAGTGAACGTTTTAGTGAACTGCAGAACAATTGGATGACGTTGCAATGTCATCATTATGGTTTGGACCAGCCTCCCTCGTAATTCAAGCTAACCGTGCAGCCTTGCAGTGTGGGTTAGGAGAATGCCTGCCCCTGAGCTGAGAGCACAGCATGCAGCCCAGTGGACGAAGCTGCCGCCAATCGGTCGGGTGGAGTGGAGCGGAGGTGGGTGGGGTTTTAGGCAGCCATGCAGTGCATTAAACTCTGGCCATCCAAATGGTGGCCAGCACTCTCTGGCATGTGTTAAGGGGCCTTCAGACTTCACTAAGTGAGGTTCTTAGAACACCCATCCTAACCCACGCATCTCTCTCTTTCATCCTGCAGGAGTACAGCATCAGAAGCATGGAGCCTGGTGACCTAGCTGTATGCTTCATGACTTACAGGGAGCAGAGTCGAAGGAGAAAAGAGCAATGGAGGTGCCTATCTGGACAGAGGAAGGTGTAGTACCCTCAAAGATGAAGGGGCGGCAGAGCTTGCTGCACATGCCATCGCTCGTAGGTGCTTCACTAGACTCAGGGTCTATAGAAGGCGCTTGTCGTTCCTGCAGATGGCTGAGAACCAGTGTCACTGAAGACGGTCACATCTGCCGCCTGCTGCAGGATTTGACGCCACTGGGACATGAAGGGCATCCACTGCCAGTGGCCAAGAAAGTGACAGCGGCACTCAATTTTTACACCAGTGGCTCCTTTCAGGACTCCACCTCTGTGGGATATCGCAAGCCTCCATGCACAAATTAATCAATGAGATTCACGAAGGCACACAAGTTTGTACATTTCTCCTGGGATCAGGTAAGCCAGGAAGCAAGAGCGCTGGGATTTGCCCAGATCTCAGGTTTTCCATAGGAATAGGGTGCAATCAACTGCTCTCACGTGGCGCTCAGATCTCGATGGTAACAAGCGGTCAACGATGTCAACTGCAAGAGCTTCCACTCGCTGAATGTGTTCAGCTGGTTTGCAACCACCACAAACACATCCTATCGGCCTGTGCATGGTTCCCACGGAGTGTCCACGACTCCTACATTCTCAGTAGTCTCAGATTCCTGATGTCTTTTAGGTCCAGAGTGGCTGCAGATTTGGCTCCTCGGGGACAAGGCCATGGCTGATGATGCCCGTGTGGTGGCCTCAGACTGCAGCAAAGCGAAGGTATAACGAGGATCATGCTGCAACTCGCAACTTGGTGGAGCAAACCATCGGGATGCTAAAAATGAGATTCCGGTGCCTGGACTGGTCTATTGGAGCCCTGTAATACAGTCCACAGAAGGTGCTACACATCGTCATCGCCTGCATTCTTGGGAGTTTATTGACAATAGTGAACAGTATGTACAAATGATTAATACCTGTGCCCAGGCTATGCAACTACATCTTAACTTTCCTAACACTGCCGCTACATCTTAGTGCCCCCCGGACATCCACAGTGGAGGTGGAGGCAACCTGCTGACGGCTATGCCCTGTCTGTGATGACTTGGCCCTCTAGAGGACGCCCATCCGAGAACTAGAGGGTCCTGGCCTGCTTTCAGGGTCCTGCTGTGTGGCAGATGCACCCTCCTCGATCTGTGCAGCTGGAGCTGTTGGGGTAAACAAGCAAAGGAAGATGCAAAGTTAAAGGGAAAAAGCAGGACAGATAACTTTGGATTAAATTGGCAAAAGAACTGACACAGTCACAATGGGCCAAAAGACCTTCCATGTTGCAAACATTTATGGTTAATCACAGTAAACCGAGGCATTGAGCATAGGCCAGGAAATAGGTGGGACCAAGTAAATTGAATATATGTTGCGAAATAATGATAAAGCATAACTCTTGTCTGTAATTTTGGATTCAGTTTCCTGGAACTTGGAGTAAAGTTAAAATATAGTTACAAGATGAAAGACAATACCAGGCACTACACTTTAGGGAGGGACGTCAAGGTCTTGGAAAGAGTGCAGAGCAGATTTGCAAAATGCTCCCAGGGATGTGGGATTTCGGCTATGTGAAAAGATTAGACAAGCTGTGTTTGTTCTTTGTAGAGCAGAGAAGGTTAAAGGGATCACTTTTGGGATCTGTCCTGATGAAGGGTCATCATAGGCCCAAAACATTAAGAGTTTTTAACTTGATATATGCTGCCAGACCTACTGAATATTTCCAGCATTTTTTATTTCGTTTCAGATTTCCAGCATCTGCAGTATTTTGCCTTAGTGTTTAATTCACTGCCACTTTCCATCCAGGAACATCCACCTTGAAGAAGTTCTGCTCTTCTCTCAGGCAAGATTTCTATTTGTCTCTTCTACCTTGTTAACCTTCTTCGCTTTCCCTTCTCATTTATGATCAGGTATCTACAAAAAACTCGGTAGCATAGTCACATCTCCTTCCTTAGTACCTCCAAATTATTCTGTGCGGATTCCAACTGAAATTTGACCCTTCGTATTTTGGATCGACCTGAAACATTGGGTTCAATTTAACACTCCCCTGTCGGTGGGCTCAAAGGTTGGGGAGGAAGTTAAATCCAGTAGGCAGCCTGTCCACTGCCAACCCCCATACACATCTTCCGCCACTGCAATTTTACCAGTGGCAGGGGTGGTGTTGGGCACTTCTATTGGGAACTTGGCAGATGGAGTTTCATGTAGGAAAGTGTGAGGTCATGCACTTTGGTAGAAAGAATCAAAAGGCAGACTATTATTTAAATGGAGAGACCTCAAAAAAGTGCAGCAGAGAGGGATCTGGTTGTTCTTCTGCATGAAACACAAAGTTAGCATGCAGGTGCAGCAACCAATTAAGAAGGCAAATGGAATTTTGGCTAGAGGGTTGGAGTTTTAAAAAAGGGAAGTCTTGTTACAACTGTGCAGCATGTTGGTGAGGTCACACCTGGAGTACTGTGTCCAGTTTTGGTCCCTGTATTTAAGAAAGGATATACTGGCATTGTAGGCAGTTCAAAAAAGATTCACTAGGCTGATTCCTGGGATGAAAGGGTTGATTTATCAAGAATGGCTAAACGGGTTAGTCCTGTATTCATTAGAGTTTAGATGAATCTTATTGAAAAGTACAAGGTTCTGAGGGGGCTTGACAGGATAGATGTTGAGAAGATGTTTCCACTAGTGGGGGAATCTCAAACTAGGGGACATAGCTACAGAATGAGGGGGCACTCATTTAAAACCGAGGTGCGATGGAATTTCTTCTCTCAAAGGGTAGTGATGTCCAGAATTCTCTACCCTAGAGAGTTGTGGAGGCTAGATCACTGAAAGTATTTAAAGAGGGGGTAGATAGATTTTTGAAATATCGGGGAGCTGAGGGCTATGAGGAGCTGGCACAAAAGAGGAGTTGAGGCCTGGGGCAGATCAGCCATGATCTAATTGAATAGCGGGGCAGGCTTGAGGGGCTAAATGGCCTACTCCTGCTCCTATTTCTTATGTTTTTGTTGAGGCCATGAAGTGGGCAATTATTGCCTTAATTGTCTCATCCCGCCGCAGTCTGGATTAAACTGGCAGCGGGAGACCCCTATGCTAAGCTGACAGCCTGGAATATTTCTCTGTGGGAGTTGGTGGGCGGCATGCGGCGGGGGGGCGTGTCCCTCTTTAACTGGCCCGATCAGAGGCCTCCTCCCCACTAAGTGTAACCCCCCCCTGCCCCCCACAGGTTCCCCTCCCCACCTATCAAACCCTGGCCCCCACCCCCTCACCAAACACCCCTCCCCGATCCCTGAAACACTTACCATCGCAGCTCGTCTCCTCATCACCCGAGTGCAGCACCAGCAGTGGTCACTGCTCAGGGTGTCACTGCTGATGCTTGAGAGCTGCCAGCCTCTGATTGGCCAGCAGCTCTCTGAGGCAGGACTTCCTGTCCCCGAGGGGAGGAAATCCCACCTGCGTTAAATGGCTGTGGGGCAGCCATTCTTCCCTTGGGTGAGCTCCCCCTTGACTTTTTAGCCATGATGGCGGGGGGTGGTTGGGGAACCTCGCATAATTCAGTCTGCTATTTCTGTTGCTCTCCACAGATGCTGCCTGACCTGAGTATTTCCAATATTTTCTGTTTTTAGTTAAGGTTAAAGAGAGATTTATTTGAGGTCCTCAAAATTAGGAGGGCTTTTGGTAGAGTATAAACTGTTTCCATTGGCTGGTGGGTCAATAACTAGAGAACACAGATTTAAGATAATTGACAAAACACCAGCCATTTATGTGCTGCGGGTACTAGAGCAGGTCAGGGGCTGCAGTGAGTGCAGATAGTTACTCGATTCCTGAATCCCCAATCCACTTCACCACTTACAAAGCACAAGTTCGGAGTGTGATGGGATACTCTACAATTTCTTGGATGGGCGGAGCTCAAACAACACTCAAGATCAACAATATCCAGGGCAAAGCAGTGTGCATGGTCAGCATCCTATCCACTGGTTTATATATCCACACCCTCCATGATCAGCATACCATCTCTGTGATGTGTACTGTAGCAAGTCACCAAGGGCTCTTCAACAGCACCTCACAAACCTCTACTGCCCAGAAGGACAAAGGTAGCAGGTGCATGGGAACAACATCACCTCCCAGTTCACCTCAATGTAATGGTCACACATCATTCTGACTTGATCATAAATCGTTGTTCTTTCATCATCACTGCAGCAAAATTCTGGAACTCCCTGCCTACCAGCATTGTGGGAGCACCTTCATCACATGGACTGCAGCAGTTCAAGAAGGTGGCTCACACTATGTTCTCAAGGGCTGTGAATGATGGGCAATAAAATTGGTGCTCGGCAGGAGGCTATAATGCCATCATCACTAGCAAGGCCAATGTTAGAGCACCATTACCACAAGGACTGAAACATCCCAAGGAGAAGATCACCTCCTTAGGGCAGCTAAGGAAGAGTGAAAATGCAACATGGCCAGCATTATCCCTGTCAAAAAAAACATAAAAGAGGCACAGAGGATTTACCTGGTTCCATTCTCCCAATGCCAGGCAGCTATCCTAACAGAATAATCCAACTACATAAGTAGCAAGAGACTTAACAATAGTCTGTATTGGTAAACTGTAAAACTTTATCTGGATAAACCTGTGCAACATTCACAATTGGGGTCCCTAAACCTTGATCCTCACCGACCCTGTGTTAAAGTTCGCTCAATAAGTGAGGTGTATCACATAGGTAGACATTGCAGTTTTGGAATGAAAACCACTCCCAAATATAGCCAATATTATTCACCCAAGAATCAAGGTTGATGCACAATTTATGCATCTAAGGAGCTCACTGGGAGTTTGAGTACAAGTTAAAATAGCCTGAAATTGGAACATTAAAGCTTAAAGAAAACAGATAACAAATGTGAAATAACTAAAATTTGTTTGCCAATAAACCTTAATAAAATCATTGAAATATTTATAGAGTGAAAAAAAGAAAACTGGTCATTTGATGTTTTATTAAAATCATAAATATCTCTTCAGTACACTAAGAGCCAAGTAATATTCAAGTTATATAAATCAACAATATTGAAACCTTATTATATCCTTGCACAGAATATCATGTTTACGATCTACAAGGATAGGAACTGTCCTGCAGCAATGACTGCCTGTACAATGTTAGTAACAAACATAATGAATTTTTATAATAGAGCATTCTCATAGCTGTTATAAACAAACCCAGTAGAGTTCAACTCTCTAAATGATTGGGGAAAATAGAAAAAAAGCATTATTATTTAAGACAAGTGGATAGCACTGGTGCTGAATGGTCGATTGCATCAACTTAAATAAACTTCTTGGTAACCCACATTTGTATTATTTGATGTCACATCAATAATGTACACTTACTATAAACAAGGAATTCAATCTATCATACAAAAAATTGACAAACTAATATATTGAACAGTCTGCCCAGATGTATTGAATCTTGGTCTAATGCAAATTGCATAGAAACTCAGTCACACTTGGAAAATACAGATTTATTTAGGTTGTTTTCATTCATGGCTGAATTTGAGATTTCAGCCCACTAGAGGAGTATACATTACTGCTGTATTAGAACCAGGTCAGAAACATTTTTACTGTCATTTTTCCAATGGGAACAAATTGATGGTGCTGTGAAATTCAGCCCTCACCCATGAAGTCATATTGCTGAGAGATCAACTGTTTACGTGACAACCACCCAGTATGAAACCTCTGGTGAGTCAGCCATCCCGTGAATCCAACTCATTTGATTACCAGCATCCCTTCATTATGTGCACCTTCAAGCCCAAATTGACTTCCTCAATGACCGACTATTTGACTGACTACGGATAGAGATGTAAGACGTAGTGAAGTGCCCGTAAGGAAATAAACTAATATTTACCTCACTTTACAGCTTCTGCTTTAGTTGTGTCAGCATCACAGACTAATATCTGGATTCCACCAACATTTATATGGGCAACACTAGCTAACCAGGCATGACCTGCTGAGATTGTGGATATGGAGTCTGGGTAAGGGACTAGTGGCCACCATTAACAGTGTCGCTACAGCAGAACCTTTTGGTGTCATTACACCCTGCTGGGATCCTTCCTCAACCAACAACAAATGCAGGAAACAAGAACCAACCGAGACAAGAGAAAATACAGGCTACTCCCCTGCTCTGATAATACAGGATAATGTGAAAGTTCCCATTCTTCCTTTTAATAGTGCTGTTTGTGCTTATATTCATGGCATGTACCATTGGAAGTGGGCTGACTGCAGAAATTAGCCAAGGGTTGTGAAACTACTTTTGAATCAACATTAGTGGTCAGGTACAAGTGTTTGCATGAGAGAGATAGTCACAGTGGGGGGGGGCAGAAATTTATCTCACAAAATCAGGTGGGTTAGGTCTGGGTCAAATGTTAAATATCTGAACACTGAACCCAACTTGCCGACTTCTCGGTTTTATGGAAGTGGGACCATTGGTTTCAAAAACACTCCGAGGAGCTGGTTTGACAATTTAAGTATTTTAATGAAGAAGGCAGCCACTGATTTAACCTGCATCTTCGGTTTTACAGTGGATAGTCAGCTTTCCAAGGCCTTGGGAAAACACAGAAGCTTAAGTGAGGTGAGGACAGCTTCAGGGAGAAGGGAGTTGCCTTTACAGTGCTACCTGTGGGCTAGCAGGAGCAGGACCACCTCCTCCCAATCCCCCAGTCAAACCTCCACTCCCATACAAGAGTCAGGTACCACATTGCAGCCCGTGTCAGGAACCCCTCGCCCACCCCCAGGGTCAGAAATTGTACCCCCTATGGGATCAAACAGCCTCCATCCTGGAGTCGGGGATCAGACCACCACCCCTTGTCTGGGGTCAGGTCCTCATGAGTCGTGGATCAGACCTATCTGATCCTGTGGCTTGCTCCAGTGTGCTCCCCACATGACTGAAAAACCAAACCTGTCACCCAGGCTGAGTGCAGATGGAAAAACTGCGAGGGTTAAAGGGTGTCGGCAGGAGTTAAAACCCAATAGCATGCAAGGAAATCAGGACTCCCATCCAAAACTTCATCCCATCCTATGACCAAACCAAGCTAGCATTTCAGAAGGAAAGTGGAAGCCACAATTCCTTTATTCTACACACTGAAGGAGGTATACTTGTATATAAATAAGAAACTATATACACTTCAACTGAATGAGAGGATTGGATCAATATCACCAACAGATGTCCCAAAATGTTAAAATACACAACAAATGCATTTACAAAACCTAAAATATTGATGCATTTTTTAAATCAAATAAAGGCCTTTGTTCCTTGTACTTGAATACTTTGGTTCTCTGTTATGCAAAATTCTCCTTACATCATTTTGTGTGTTCTACATACATGCAAATTACATACTTGATGGTAAATAGTTGGTTCCTTATACAATAAGCTTAAATAAAGCCTTCTATACAGTTTGTGATCACCAATGAGAGGACCTTGAAATAGCTTGATACAATACAGCTGCTAGCAGTTGCCATAGTAACCAATTGTACTAAAATGCCTAACACATGAGATGAAATGTGTCTTGGCATCAGCGCAAAATGGGCATCAGCAAATCAGCAGCTGTTTTATCACCCACCAAAATTTCTTATTCATTGTAGAAGAAAATCAGGCAGTGCATAACATGGGCTGCAATTGACTATAGCCTGGCTGTTGCCCAAGATGAATTTCACCCCCTACTCTGTGCAGTGTTGTACCAACATCAATTGTTCTACATGCTGCATGTGAACACCATGAAATTACTGAACGCGGTTTTGTTTAAGTGTTTTTTAAAAGCGTCACCAGCAAATCAGAGAGAAAAATGCCAAATGGTATGGTCTGCTCCGTAGAAAATGGCTTTGTTTGTACTAATTTTAGTCAGTTGATGTCATTAAATATCTCACGATAAAACAATAAATTAGACTGATAAACCATAACAACACATCTGTTTGCTTTCAGAGTTGATCCCTGTCAAGTTCAACCAAATATCAGAATAAAAAGACAAACAGAGAAGGTTAGAATTATTATTTAACCTATCAGGGAAAGAAAGACTTTCTTTAGCAAGTATAATCCATACATTTCAGTTCAAAGTCTCATACCAAGGTTAATCCTTCAATTATAAATTAAAGGTCAATGATCTGAAACATTAAATTCTGTTTTCTCCACAGATGCTGCCAAACTACTGAGTATTTCCTGTCTTTTCTGTTTTTAATCATTCACTGGCTTGATAAATGGTGGAGTTTTATTTATTTTTGAATTCAAAAGTGTTGGCCGTGCTATGGCAATTAATCATCATATTGGAATCCAACACCATCTGCATACATTCTCCCTGTGATGGCTATACATTAAGTGATACATCCACTGGAAAAATGACAAGTATGCCTATTGCTGAAAATTTAACTAATTTGCCATCAAGGACCTCAAAGGCAATTTGGCAGGATGCAGACTTAACCAATGAGGCTCCACACAATGAGGCCACAATCCCTAGTATTTGTGCTGCAATATGCAATTGCCAAGCACATCTGATTCATCCAGCAGGAGGCTATTGTCCCGGAGACATCATTTTTATGAGTTCAGTTTGTGTCCAGACATTGTTTTCAAAATAAAAAGTGTTTGAACTCATGATAAAATGATTGGAGAAGGTACAGAAATCTGTTAGTTATGTGAATGCATCTACTAATACATGCATCCAGATTGAACTTGCACCTCAATGTTGGGACACATTCATGAGCAGAAAAGCATTGCACCAATCTGCTGTCGGCAGCTTAGTTGGCATTATCACTTACACAAAAACTAATCTTCTGTTCCCTGCAATTAAAACTGTCAATTTAGTGCCAGCAAATTCTAACCTGCTTTGTACTGTACAGTCAACTCCTTTTAATTCAAAGTTGTCTATTGTTGGAAAGAAATTTGAATTCATTAAGTCAAACTAAGCCATTTCAGTAAAACAGAAGAGGCTTTTCTTGCACAGTTTCAATTTGAAATTCCAAGCGAGTCATCCAGAGACATCCATTTGAATGAACGTTTGAAACTAGCTCAGAATATTCCAACAAATTTCACACAGAAAAAGACTTTATATAATTACTAATCTAGGTTGATGCTTCAGTGCAGCATTGAGGGTGTGGATGAGACATTAAACAAAGGTCCCATCTGCTTGCTTGGATGGGTTTAAAGATTCCATTGCACTATTCAAACCATAGCAGTGATGTTCTCCAGGGTTCCTGGCCAACATTTATCTTTCAACCAAAAGCACCAAAAAAGATAAGATTTTTTGGTCATTTATCTCATTACTGCTTGTGAAACCTTGTTATGTACATATGGGCTCCGTGTTTACCTACAAACCAACAGTTTTTAAAAAGAATTAATTCAATACAGGGCATTTGAGACATACCACAAAAAGTACTGTATAAATGGAAGGTCTTTCATCTTCTTTTCCAATTCACCGGGGCTGGATCCATAACCAGGTAACTGTTGAGACTCACTTATTGTCCAGTCTGAATGTGATACCATGATTAAACGAAACCAACTGCACAAGTGAAAGATATTCACTTACTGTTTATTTTGCCTGAAATTATTTCACATCTCTTTGTACAACAGCTACAGAACAGTAGTAAACCATCTGATAAAAGCAACAGTGCTGATGATAAACAATGGCTGCGTTATTTTTTTTTCAACTTTTTTTTCCATGCCTGCATCATCATGCAGTTTGAGACTCGATGCAGAACTCTGGCACACTAACCTGATTAAGACTTAACCAGTTCAAAACAAAAAGGGAAAGTGAAAAAGCTACCCAGCAACAAGGTATAAAACAAAGAAGCCTGGCCTCCATTCCTGGATAAGTTGCATACAAAACAAATTAAAAAGTACGTGTTACAATCTTTTTTTTGTGTTTTTTTTCTGAGATGCTGTAAAGTTTGCAATGCAGCAACCATGCTAAAAATGACAAAGATAACTTTGCTCTATACAACATAGGCTCATATGAAATAAAGGCAACAGAACAGAAAATAATCAAGGCATTCCATGACCATATGGAACACTCATAGTGGTTGCTATCACAAAGAAAGTGGAGCTATTGGTTTCAACAAGAGGATCACTACTAGGGCCATGCAAATCACACATGCATGTTGGAACTATGCACAAATCGGGTAAAGGAGGGAGGGAAACAAATTTAAATTGGGCAAAACATTTAAGAAAAACAAGAAGTTATAAAGTGTATTTTTTTTAAAACGCTTGGATGCAGTTAACTTTGGTGGAACCTCACCACGACTTCAGAAAAAAGATTGGCAATTTGGTCTTTGTAAAGAAAAGTCTGTCTCTTAATTTCTTTCAAAGTTTCAGTCTCTTGGTCAGTGGTGAAGCAGAAAACCCATCCGTTTTGTTGTTTTCTGAATCTTGTAAAAGTTGCAGTGATCCAACAGGACAGACAAGTTCATAAAGGCAAAGTAAAACCACCTAAAGGAGAGTTTCCAGGCTACCAGACAGCCAAAATAACTAGTTTATACAGTACTATATGCAAAAAAAACAGGTAAAAGAATTACAATCCATAAATAAGAGGCAGGTCCCAGACCTGTTATGTGAACAATTTTTTAAATATGTGTGATGTAAAACTTATGTACAAAACAAAACAAAAAAATCACTTTGCATGTCACTGCAAGGATTTGTGATGGCAAAGGTAATGTATCCATCGAATAATTGATATCTTCAGCCAGAGACAATAGTGCGAACTTCCAAACTGGTTTGACGTTGGTCCGTTCAAGTAGATGAAATGAACAAGAAAGAAAGATATCTTTTTACACACAGCATGAACACAAAGGCAATTAACGACCAGGGAGGTTCCTTTTGTGGCCGGATTGCTGCTACACATTTTTTTTTCATCTTCAGAAATCAAAAAGCATTAAGAATGAAGCAGGGTCCATTACGTGCCCAGCAGTGTACAGGCCTCTGGCGAAAGAACCCGAGCTGGCAATCTCAGCAATCCCTGGCCCAAGGTAAAAATGCTGGAAAAAAGTTTATTTTTCTGATTCTTCCACAAAAGAATGGATTTGTCACTGACCATCAGGCGAGGAATTCACCAGGCTTCCGTGTAACGGACATCCACTTCTTTGAGGTTTGGCAGCTTTGCCTATCAGACATTAGTTGGAGAAAATATAGTTAGTGTTTGATCTGACCTAATGGAATACATCTCTCCGACTAGAACCAGAATTCCCGGAATTTGTCTCAATACCATTAATGATTTTTTCCTTTTCAAATAAATATTCATCCGATTTTCTTTCCAGTAATATAATGGCCACAGGGGACACAGTTGTATTCCTTGTTCACTCAGGTCCCAGGTACGCTGTTCCACCCACTACAACAATATTAGCATGTACTTTCACCACACAGCCATGCAAAAAATTAAGAAGCCTGAACATGCAAGGGCAAGTCCAATTAACAGCACGAAGCCATGCCGTTAGACAGCCTGCTACAGTAAATAATGGCCCATTGATTTCACATTTCCTATCCTTTGGGTAATAGGTTAGATTCACTCTGTGACACTTATTTAGAACTACCCAGCATTGCAGGGTAAGGTTTCAATTATAATCCTCAATACTCTGTTTTTCAATTACCAGGTTAGTAATAATCATAGAGCAAATTAACGATACTGCTTTGAACAGGACAGTTACCTTCAGATCCTCATATGTATCAGCTGACAGTTTGGTGCTGTTCATGTTCAAGCTGCACAGACTTCTCATGGCTAAAAAGAAATATATATATACTTTCATGAGAATTCTCGATAACAAACATCAATTTAAAGCCGCAGTGCCCATAGTTAGATTTTATTGACATGCAGATGTTGTTTAAGAAGCTTTCCTGTCATAAAACCTCTTTTCAAACCAACAGTTTTAAACCCTTTTCTAAAATCATCAATTTACGTTCAGTCCTACATACTGGTTCCTCTTTGCCTCAGGACATTATTAAAAATAAAGGCAAAAGAGTCCTGAAGAAGGGTTAACTCTGTTTCTCTCTCCACAAATGCTGTCAGGCCTGCTGAATTTTTCCAGCATTTTCTGTTTTTATTGCAAAAAGAGTTCCTCTTTACTTTCTCTTCTCCAAGCTACACACCGTCCTCCAAAGAGGGACAAGGTTGGCGATCTGATCTCTGACCCTTTTTCAATGCTATTTTGAAAACAGCCACTAAAAGGCATGTGAGAGAAGCTGGAAGTAACTCCTGGTCCAGCTTTCTCTTCTTTCCTTTGACTATAAATATGTGAAGAGAAAAAGATTAGTGAAAAAAAATGTAGGCCCCTTACAGCCAGAAGTAGGGGAAATTATAATGGGGAACAAATAAATGGCAAAAGAATTGAACACATATTTTGGTTCTATCTTTACAAATGAGGACACAAATAATTTCCCAGAACTGTTAGAAAACCAAGGTTCCAGTGAGGGGGAGGAATTGAAGAAAATCAGTATTAGCAAAAAAAATGGTGCTAGAAAAATGAATGGCGTTAAAGGCTGAAAAATCCCCAGGGCCTGATAATCTACACCCAGAGTACTAAAGGAGGTAGCCCTGGAAATATTGGATGCATTGGTGACCATCTTCCAAAATTCTATAGACTCTGGAGCAGTTCCTACAGATTGGAGGGTGGCAAATGTAACCCCACTATTTAAAAAAGGAGGGAGAGAAAAAACAGAGAATTACATACCAGGTAGCCTAACATCAGTTGAGGGGAAAATGCTAGAGTCTATTACAAAAAGCATGGTAACAGAACACTTGGAAAGCATTAACGGGATTAGACAAAGTCAGCATGGGTTTATGAAAGGGAAATCATGCTTAACTAATCTACTGGAGTTTTTTGGGGATGTAACTAGTAGCATAGATTAGGAAGAACCAGTGGATGTAGTGTATTTAGATTTCAAAAAGGCTTTTGATAAGGTCCCACACAAGAGGCTAGTGGGCAAAATTAAAGCACATGAGGTTGGGGGTAATATACTGGCCTGGATTGAGAATTGGTTGACAGACCGGAAACACAGAGTGGGAATAAATGGGTCTTTTTCCAGGTGGCAGGCGGTGACTAGTGGTGTACCACAGGGATCAGTGCTTGGGCCCCAGCTATTCACGATATACATAAATGACTTGGATGAGGGAACCAAATGCAATATTTCCAAGTTTACTGATGACACAAAACTGGGCGGGGTTGTGAGGAGGATGTGAGGAGACTTCAGGGTGATTTAGACAAGTTGTGCGTGTGGGCAAACACATGGCAGATGCAGTGTGGCATGGATAAATGTGAAGTTATACGTTTTGGTGTGAAAAACAGCAAGCGTTGGTTTGGCAGAATATTCCAAGGCGAGGTATTGGAGAGTGGAGATTGGAAACCCTTGTGTGAAAGACGCAGTTCAGTGAGACTGGTTGGTTCACGGTTTGACAAGCATCTGTGAGAGTTGGATTTGGCGGGGTTGGGGGGGGGTGGGGGGGGTGCGTAGTTGAGGAAAGATCCATGCCGTCTGGTTCAGGTGGCATCTGGCACTTGGTTTCAGAGTGTGGTGTGTTTGACCACAGGATGCCTATTGGTACGTGGCCTGTGTGTCTGTGTACTTACTGTGGACATTAGAGTATAAAATAGCTTTTGTAACTTGTGTTATCCTTACAAATCTGTATATATCTGTAAAGGTATCGTTGTGGGTGTTGGAGTATTGTAATATAGTTCATCTCTACTTGTTTAATAAATGTTTTATTCTTTTGTTAAAAGTTCATCAGCTGGCTCCTGTAACTCTGTTCAGTAGCTACTCTCCAAGTATCTAAACCAACAAATAAAAGTTATGATCAATCAAGTCGGGTTCCACTCTTGGATCAAGCTTGCCCGGGGGGAAACCTCAGTTGGGATCGTAACACTTGCCTGTTATAAATAACAGAAGGGACATGCTGTTTGATATGATCCGCCAGTTTTTGAGATGTACGGCCTACATAACTAACATCACACTGGCACTGAAATTCGTATACCACATTACTCATTTGTGAGACAGGCAGAACATCTTTTTGGCTTGATGGCAGCATCCTGTTAGTTTCAGATTTACTCAAGTTTTGTACTAACAAACGACTGTTTGTTCTATAATGTTTTCACTGTATATAATCAGGTTCCACAGTAGTGAACGATAGACCGTTTACATTATACTCATGGGATGCTTGTTGCAGCTTACACAAGTGATCACCACTCAATCTCTTTTTAAAAAAAACCTCCCAATTTTTTTCACGAGTACAAAATGAAATAGTGACTGCAGTGCCAGGGAGTGATGTAAGGCATGCTTTCATGTATCTTCACGCAGCTTTGTATGTTCATATCACTAGGGTACTTGAACTTTTCCTTACGTTTTAATTTGAAACCTATCAATTGATCGGTTTGACAAAGACTTTGGATTTCCATTCTGAGGTTGAGGATAATATTGGCGGGACAGCACACTATACTTACAGCTAAGTGCCAAGAGGCCCGCGTCAGTGACTGGTGTTTCACAAAGGTTCAGAACTTGCAGTGACGTGAGATGTTCCGAAAGAACCCGCAACCCTGCATCACCAAACTGCAAAGGAGAAACAAGCTCAGTAAACAAAACCACTTCACAACAACAGCCTGACCACATCAAATGTTAGTACATAGACTGCTGATTCAACTTCTTTAGAATTTCCTTTAACACACAGCTCTTCTCTTTAGAGTTACGTGAGGAGTATAGAGACATTTAAAAAATTTACTCCATTGCTGTCAAGGTATTAAATCCCTTCTCCAATATATATTCCTTAAAAATGGAAGAATGGCCCTAAGGACTCGACTGAAGAAGGGTCATAAGGACTCGAAATATTAACCTTTTTTTTTCTCTCCACAGATGCTGTTGGACCTGCTGAGCGTTTCCAGCATTTTCTGCTCTTGTTTCTTTAAAAATGGGTCTGAATTGTGGCACTGTGTTTGCCAAACAGACATTAGATGTGTGAAATACGATATTTCAAAGAATTGACATGTCCTAACTCTTCTCCATTATTCCCCCATAAAAATATTTGCTTACAATTAATTGAGAGGTAGCATGCCATCTTTCCCCAGTGCTGCAGATCGAGCATTTTGGATATGTCATCTTAATGACACATAGGGTTAGCATTTCTCTGAGTCCTGATTGGTGATTAGTGTGCTCCTGGTCAATTCAAAAGATTAGCAGCAGCTGGCACTTGAGCACTAGGTGGGAGGTGTCAGCTGTGGCTCAGTCCATAGCACCCTCGCCTTTGAATCAGAAGGTTGTGGGTTCATGTCCCACTCCCAGAAACCAAGAACTGTGATTGTACTCAAAAGAGTTGCAATCTGTGACTGTTGATAACTCGAAAGAATTTTTTTTTTGAGCACTAGGTGGTACTGAGCAATTGAGTTAGGGCTTTAGCAAGCACAATTTAAAAATTATGGGTTGGAAATTCTGCTCCTGCACTACTAGCACAGGCTGTGAGCACATATTGCAAAATTGTGCACCCCCTTCCCATAATTTTCCATCCATTAATTTCAATTATTGTAAGACTACAGGCTGAGAGTGCACTATTTTGCAACATGTATTCCTATCATCTGCCAGAAGTGTAGAGGCAGAGTATTTAACACTAAATTACTAAAAGCTAAAAATTACTGAAATTTTTTTTTAATTTAAACGTTTTTTTCAAGTCACGGACTGTTCCCTATATTTCTCTTGGATGACACAGTTATCACAGTATGCTCGAGCAAGATTTTTGTCATTTTTATTTTGATCTTCTGCTCATGGGAAATCATTTTTCAGTGCTGTTAACCAGAGCTGATTCCGTCATTTCAATATTTTCACAGAATGCTTCCTTTACACATCCTTTATCTACTGTTCACAGAGTATTCAAGTAACCCTTCTGCAGTTGGGTGGAATATGGGTATCTATTATGAGTTATTGTATAAAGCAGTGCAAATCAAGATGGATAAGCAGTGAGGAGTATATGTTTGTAACCTTGTTACCAACTGACCTTAATGACAGATGTTGCACCAATGATCATAGCCATTATGCCTGACTGTTTACTGACACTGTTTACTGACACTGGAAACACCATGGTCCACAGTCTATTAACGTGCATCAGGATTACAGTCCAGCACATAATGTTACTGTTTTAGAACAATACATGCTCAGTACATTATTTCAAACTGTTTGGACTGCCCCAGCAACCCACTGAAACAAGACATGTTGGACCAACACCCAGACCTAGAGCAATAAGTGTACACAATCTCTCCATCTTCAGGCCTATTCTTCCTTCTGAAGTATTTCACTTTTGCTTTTGTTAATTCAGACAGCTTTTAATTGAAAATAACTAATTAGTTTAAAACTATTGTAAGCTTTAATTCAAAATCGAGTCACAACTCAAACCCGCCCTAAGTTGCCGAGGAAATCCAAGGATTCTAAAATAAAGTGACAGCTCTGAATACTTGCCTTGTTTGAGATAATTGAAACATTTTTGCGTTTTGGCCAGCCTAGCTAATTAACGGAAAACTTGTAAGTTTGAAACTAGGAATACACTTTTAGTCAGCAAAGATAAACTCTTTGTTCGAATGATAAATTGAAGCATTGTGTCGTGGGGTGCATTTTAACTATTAGGCGCCCAACTGGCACAGCAATGCCAAACAGCCACATGATCCTGCCAGCCAAAGGCCCAGTTCATTGCTGGGTCATCAACAACCTGCTGGTGCCAAATGGGCACCCAATTGCAGCTCACTGGCTCTGGATCAGGTTCAATACTGAGTAGTGCTGATGCTAACCTGGCTCACATGAAGCTCCTCCAGAAGGCCATGGGAAAAATGAGGGAGTGGGAACTCAACACCAGTAGGTAAGTCCATCATATCAATTATAAATCCGTTACAATCCCAGAGGGTTAGTGGCCTATTCATAATCCAATAAAATTGCTTCTCCTTCTCAAGTGGCTCATAGATTCTAACATAGATGCATGTTGAATGAATCTGAGCATTAATTAATACTGGACCTCAAAAGAACAGAGGTGAAGAGCAACCAGCTTGCTATATTACTGGGTCCCATGGTTAGAAGTAATGAATGAAACATGTACTACTCTACAACATGATCTCCAAATTAGGAGATACAGTTCCTTATTGAAGCCATCATTATCAGAAAAAACAAGCTGCTCACCTGGGTAGACCACAGGTTTAGCTGTTTAAGAGATGGCAGTTTGATTAATTGTTCTGCACAGGCACTCGTTACATTGGTGAAGGCCAGGCTTAGATTTTCCAGATTTCCAAAAGATCCTGAGCTGAGAAGTCTGGCTAGGTCCGCATCCTAAAAAGAAACCACAGAGAAACATTTTAATGGTCATAACGTTCATATATGTCAAAGAAGTTCATTTCTACATGTATTTTGTTTTGCTCCTAATTAGATTTCAACAGTCACTCCCAGCTAAATTAATCTGGGCTTTTGCTCGAAACGGACTTGAGGAGGAACTAAATTCTTTTTCAGCTCTTGCAGATATTCACAAAACATAAAGAGAAGTCTCTTGTAAAGCAGGGATTCTCATTCTGAAACTCGAATCACAGCTGCTAATGACTTTTATGAGTATCAGGATCTGGAGTGGCACTGATCCACACATTGATGAATGGTAGCCAATATGAAATAATCATTGTAGAATTATTGCTCAAGTTTTCCTTTTCCAGAAGAGCTGACATGTAAATTTACACAAAGGTGTTCTCCAGTGCACAGTCTATTAAAAAACAGAGAAAGGAAAAGACTTGTATCTATATGGCACCTTCGCAACCTTAGGACATCCCAAACACAGCCAATCAAATACTTTTTTCTTTTGAAGTGTAGTCAAGTTTGTAAGTAACTGCAACAGCCAATATGGAAACAACAAGGTCCCACAAACAGCAATGAGGTAAATGTCCAGATAATCTGTTTTAGTAGTGTTAACATTGGCTAGGACATCAGAAGAACTTCCCTGATGGTCTATGAATACTGCCAACCTGCAAGTGCAAGGGCACCTTGGTTTAATGTCTCATCTGAAAGATGGGATCTCAGATTCCCTCAGTATACACTGGAGCGCCAAGCTAGATATGTACTCAAACTTTTGGCCTGAGGATACCCGCCCCCCCCGCAACCTCTGACTTAGAGGCAGGAGTTCTACCAAAGCTGACACCAAGGAATTCCTCTTCTCAGATACAGGGATTTCAGGCTGTGATTATACTTAGACAGTAGTTACAGAGCCAATTCCAGCCTGGCAGTGCCTGATTTATACCATCTTCCCTTGCGTCGGCAACAAGAGAGCTTTTTGTATTCATCCTTTTGCACATGTACAAACTACATTCCCATCTGGGAAGCTTTAACTATCTTGGGAGCAGAAGGTACATTCAAGTGCTCAGCTGCTGCCAGTACTGGTGCAAATGACACATATGGGGCTGCATCTTCTGGTCGGCGAGAGGGGGGCGATGTCACCACGCGTCATTTAGATTTTCAGCTCAGCGGGCGCACAGCCGAATCGGCTCTGCACCTGCCGAACTGTCAATGGCCTATTATGGCCATTAAAAAAGTAATTAAACTGATCAATGGACCTGCCCATCCAACCTTCAGGTTGGTGGGCAGGCGAAGAGCCCAGGCAGCCTTCAGAAAAAACATGAAACCTCATCCACGGGCAGGATGAGGTTTCATGAGGATATTAAAATTTGTATGAAATATCTAAGTAAAGGAAATTGACATGTCCCAGCTCATGTGACAGTGTCACATGAGGAGACAAGACAATTTTTTTTTTCCTCATCTTCATTCAGCGTTTGAAACCTGAGCCGATCTCCCTGAGGCAGCACTTTGCCTCAGGGAGATCTGTGCGCTCTTTCGCGCGCGCGCACAAAAGAGTGCACTCCCGACTCAGGGAATTCCCCCCGCCCGCACAGGGACCGGATAGCGCTTCCTGGTGCACGTCACGCTGGGCGGGCCTTAATTGGCCCACCCAAGTAGAATGGTGGCGCACCCCCGACCAGGGGCGCCGATCGGGAACCTGCCCATTCCCACACAAGCGCCTCCCCCCCCCCAACAGGTGGGAAGATCCTGCCCATGAATATAAATAAAAATAAAGCTATTTCTTCTATTCTGTAATGAAATGAATTGACCTTTTCATTAGGATTGTCTATAACATTGCCTGACTCCACCCCTGCCTCAGCTCATTTTAATGCTGAAACCCTCAACAATGCTTTTATTACCCCTTAGACTTGGATTTACCAACACATTTCTTGCTGCACTCATGCTCTAACCTATGTAAACTTAAGGTCGTGCATCCTAACCCCTGTTCACCCATCACCCCTATGCTCACTCACTTTCATTGGCTTCTGGTTAAATAACCCCTAGGTTTTAAAATTCTCATTCTTGTTTTCAAATCTAACCATTACCTGGCCCCTCTCTATCTCTGCAATCTCCTCCAGTCCCACAACCCTCTGAGATATCTGCGCTCCTCTAATTGTGGATTTTTGAGCATCCCTGATTTTAATCGTTCCACCATTGATGGCCTTATCTTCAGCTGTCAAGGCTCTATGCTTTGGAACTCTCTCCCCAAATCTCTCACCTTTAAGACACTCCTTAAAATCTCTCTCTTTGACCATGTGTTTGGTCATCATCCCTGCTACCTCCTCATGTAGCTTGGTGTCGAGATTTTGTTTTGTAATGCTCCTGTGAAGTATCTTGGAGTGTTTCACTACATTAAAGATGTTAAATAAATGTATGTTACTGCTATTGTAAAACTCCATTGAAATCCTCATCCATGTTTTTAAATCCCTCCATGGTCTCATGGTCACCCCTACCTTTCTCTGTAATCTCCTCCAGCCCCACAACCCTCTGAGATATCTGCACTCTTTAAAATTATGAAGAATTTAAAACAAATTAAAATATTCACTTATGATTTTAGTATACTCTTTTAAAATTGAATGGAGAGGTTTTATGAGACAAATAAATCACAATCTATAGAGTCCTATTCTTGAACATTCCATTGAATAACTAGGGTAGGACAAGTTGACACATCATTGTTTCCAAGCTGGGTGACATTTGGTACCACTGGGCTGTAACATTGGTAAATGCGGATAACCACTAGTTCCCTCAATGCTCAACAACAAACTCTCCTGTTTATGTGAATGTCCATATGGTTAACCAGAGTAAAATTTCGAAAATATCCACTCGATTTTATGAGAGGATAGCTATTAGACCCTCAAACTGGAGCTGAGTTGGGAGCTAGCTTTAAGTAAGGTCTAGATTAAAAATACACCATAAGTATGTCATTCTGACACAACTGATCTGTTGGTGCCCATGCACACATAGGCAAGATTGTGACTTAGCAAAATGCAATTAAAAATAGTTTTTAAAAAATGGAAAGAAATATTAATAAATAATGACAATATCTTACTCTAAGAAACTTTCTTGATGGTTATTAAGCAAATATATGATTCAGTGTGGTACTGAGCATACTAACCTGGAAGCTCCCAGATTTTATCTGTGGATTAAGTCTGTGCTGACTTAGTTAATCACAGATGGTGGGAAAATAGGATGTCTGTGACTGGACACTGAGTCCAATCACAGTGGCCCTACTGCTCTCTGAGCTCAGATCAGCTAATCTATAACAAAACCATTGCTAGGGAGTGAACAGTAAGTCAGAAGTCCCACTTCTGATCGTTCTCCACTCACCACTTCTACCAAGTGGATATCAGCTGAGAAAAGCGCCAGGCTTAGCTGCAATCATCACCAGAGTCAAATAATCTGTCAAAAGTCATTGCTCAAGTTCACATATGAAAGTTGGCCACTTGGGGTAAGCTACCAAAACGAGTCACTCAACATATACCCATGCTTTCAGGAGAGGAGTGAAGACTAAAACTTCCCTGGTCTTAATTCCTCAAACCTTTGCTGCTTGCCCACCACAGTCAGCTGGTAACTCAGGTAACTTCCTGCAACCATAATGATTGCAGGCACACTGGCTGTACAGTTCAGTTAATGCCCTCCTTTTGTTACTGTGTATGTATATATTCAGATCTCTAATTGAAATTGCATTTAGTAGGTAAATCAAAACCATCAATGGCATGTAAGGATGAGCAGTGTGTATTGGAGAAGGATGAAAAATGCAGCAATTACATCAGTGAATCTATAACTCTCACACTTGTTCTGCAGATTACATTGAATGTCACTCCCCATGCGTATTTTATTCCTCAATGTGGCCCTCTTAAACTTATTCAATTGATAGTGCTCAACTATTGTGTGACCAGCCGCATAAACACAAAAGCTTTTTACATGGCAATCATTGCAGGAACCAGTCATGCCTTGTACATATTTAGAATTGATGACCTTTAGAAAGTCAAGGAGGATTTATATCTTCTTGAACATCTTTCCTCAATGTCAGGGTGATCTGCCTGATAGTATAGTGCTTATTTGCTACTGTCAATTCTGCTGCAGCTTTCTAATTTGTAGAGTGCATTCATTTTAATATATAAAAACATTGATTAACTGGGTATCAAATCAAAAGGTAAAATGCTGTAGTTATCTCTTCATTGCTGAATATCTGTAGTTTCGCGAAGTGCGGCTGACTCCAATTAAATCAAAATTAAGAAATCCTTTCAAATATCTACTCAACATTTCCACTTTTGCTATTTTTAGCAGAAAAGCAAGCACGAGTAAAAAGCAATTTATGGTAATTGCCTATGTGTCCATGTTTAATGCTGCCCACAGGATTCAAACTCTTTCAAAAATGAACTCACAAATATTGGGGGGAAATAGCCAATTTTTGATTAAGCTCATTGACTCCAGGTTAGAGCTGGCATTAGTAAGCATAACCAATTTGTACTGCCAAAAACTGTTATTTCTCTGTTCTCTGCAGTTGCCTGCTTAAAAAAAAACCCTTATCCTTACCAAAACCCTTCATAATTTTGAACTCTTCTTAATAGCATGAAAATGGTCCCAGTTTATCTAGTAACTCCCTCATCAGCTTAATCAATCTCTTCTGTACCATCTCCACGGCCTTGATTGTAACAACTTAAAATAGGCAGGCAACAAGAGGATATAACTGAAGCACAGCCTTTATGCACTTACAAGCTTTTATTTAGAGACACATTACATATTGTGCAGCTCTAAACCAACAACCACAATTTCAGTTTGCTCCTCTACAAATGAACACAGAACACACTGAATTCCCAGTTGATGCAAACCACAATTAAACACTCAATTGATGTACAATTAACATTGATATCTTAAAGTAAGATGTCCAAAACCATACACAATATACTAACTGTAACCTAACCAATGATCTCTATAGGTTTAGTGTTACTTCATCTGTTTTGTACTGTACTATATTTATAAAACCCAGGATCACAATTTTGTTCACACTTCTATCTTTAAAGTTTTATGTATCTTTGGAATTTTTTGCACCGCAATTTCATCTCACTGACTTAAATTTCACATTCCTAAAAAGGCAACAAATCAGGGATATATAACTGGGAACTGCGAAGAAAATCTACCAACAAAAAATAAATCAGAAGCTGATGCAAATTATTCAAATATAAATCCCTTTGCAGAGACACACATTACATACTGTGCATCTCT
Source organism: Cetorhinus maximus (assembly GCF_964194155.1). Taxonomy (NCBI): domain Eukaryota; kingdom Metazoa; phylum Chordata; class Chondrichthyes; order Lamniformes; family Cetorhinidae; genus Cetorhinus; species Cetorhinus maximus. The sequence continues at coordinate 134,930,778 of NC_135884.1, read as the reverse complement.
AAACCAACAACCACAATTTCAGTCTGCTCTCAGGGACTAAAATTTATAAGGTGAAAAAATGGTTTGAAATATAAAAAAAATACATATTTCACAACATTATATTTACCTATGCAATTAGCTTTTGAGCCTTAATGTGCCTTGATTGACTCATTTTGACAACAAGATTTTAGCCTCCCCGAGAAGCCTATGCCTGTATAAATATTCTTCTAACATGCATAACTGTCAGCTGGGATGAGGTAACAACACCCGTGCCTACAATTTCTAAGATGCCACAATGTGAGCCTATGCAATGTTGAGAATGTCTCAGCATGCATCAGTCCAATTCACCATGCAACGACTCAAAGGGTATCTTTCCTCAGGCCATCCCAGTCATTTTACTTTTGTTTTTCCATAAGATTTGGAAATAAACTGCGGCGTGAAGTTTCAATTTTTTTTTTTAGGTTAGTTTTTGTGGAAAAACGCTTCAAAGAGGATGGCTGAGAGAGAGAGAAACAAAAAAAGATAGGCAGCAGAGGATAATTAGAGCAGCCACCTCAAAATATGTCAGCCCCGATGACTCAATGCACAATTATACTACATGACATGTGCTGAGTCATATAGACCAAGATGCTCCTAGGCCTATCTCTGAACAATGCTGAACTAGTCAATCTCAGTGAGCAAAGGGGATTCTACAATTCATCTTGCTGTCCCCAGATTATTGAGGAGCATTAGACAGGGGCTCCCGTTCCAAATTACCAAGCACTAGGATTAAATCATTGGATGTTACAACATTGAAACCGGCCAGCATTTATTTCTACACAACCAATCCACTCTACTGCCAGTCTGCTGCTAGCTCCACATGTTGAAAGAATGTATGCTTTTTGCTTCAATATTGTATTTTGGTTAGAGAATTTCACAATCTAACTACCATCTGCTGTAGTTTTTTTTTCCAAATCTCCTTTTTGAGGTGTTAGTTTTAGCTCAGTGGAAGCGCTCTCACCTAATTCAGAAGGTTGTGGTCTCAAGTCCCACTCCACTCCAAAGACTTGAGGACAAAGCCTAGGCTAACACTTCAAAGCAGCACTGAGGGTGTGTTTAACTGCCAGAGGTGCTGTTTTTCAGATTAGGCATCTGGCCTCTCAAGGAGGCATAAGAAGTGAAGAGCAGGGGAGTTCTTCCTAGCCAATATTTATCCCTTAACCACCATCACCAATACAGAAATAAAAACAGAAAGTGCTGGAAATATTCAGCTGGTCTGGAGACAGAAACATGGTTAATGGGCTGAAGTTTCCCAGCCCTGTGGAGGTGGATTTGGAGATGGGGGGGTGGTGCTGAGAAGTAGGGGGTGGCGAGGGAGCTGCATCGGGATGCCTTCCCAATGCATTCCTGTATCCGGGGAATTTTCCTAGGGGTGAATTGGGAACTGGGTCCGCTCCGTGTGGTGGGCAGCCGATTAGCGGAATTAAAGGCCCACTTAGGGGACATTTTGCACTGGGATTTTACCAATGTTGGATTGACCCCCCCAACATCGCCATGAGGCAGCCTCCCAGCAGCAGGTCACAGGTCATCAGAGCCCAAGGGTCCATGCCCCAATACGGGGCTGTGGGAACAAAAGGCTGCAGCTCCATCTGTTAATGGTCCATCAGAGGGTTTTCCCTTCTGACCCAATTTAAATCGATCACCTCTATGTAAGCAGTTGAGGGCATGCCCACATTGAGGTGCTCGTGCACTCAGCTATCCTCCTTGGCAGCGCCACCTCTCCTGATGCCAGTCTGACATCACTGCAAACCCTCTGATTGGGCCTGCAGCCTTGGGAGCCCACCCGCCTCCTTAATAGGATGGCGAACGCAGAGGTGATGATTCAGGAGGCCGCCTCCTGGAAGGTTGTACCAGCGGGCATGTTGCCAATATGGGCAGGCGTGGATCACCCATACGGGTCCGAAATCGGGTTCTTGACTCCAGGAGAAATTTTGATGGAAGGTCAATGACCAGAAACGCTAACCGTTTCCCTCTCCACAGATGCTGCCAGACCCTTTGAGTATTTCCAGCATTTTCTGTATTTTTATTTCAGATTTCCAGCATCTGCAGTATTTTGCTTTTGTATCACTGAAACAGGTTTTCTTGTCATTATCATGTTGCTGTGCTTAAATTTGTTGTCATGTTTCTAACATTGCATCAGTGTCTGTATTCCAAAAGTACTTAATTGGCTGTAAGGTGCTGGGATATGTTGAGGACTTGGAAGGTACTACATAGATGCAAATTATATCTTTTTTCTTAGTTTCTGAGTGACAAAAGAACTGTTATGTTATCTTCTGCATGCTAGTGCTCAATGGGGAAAGTTCAGGCTCTTAAGGGTGCCATTTTATTCTTTTTTATTCATTCATGGGATGGGGGCGGCATTGGCTAGGTCACACTTACTGCCCTTAAGAACTGTCATTTCAGTGTGCACTTAAGATTCAAACACATTGCTGTGAGTCACATGTAGGCCAAACCAGATTTCCCTTCCCTAAAGGACACTAGTGAATCAGACGGGTTTCTACGACAATTGACAATGGTTTCATGGGCATGACTAGGCTTTTAATTCCAGAATTTATTGAATTCAAATTTCACCCTCTGCCGTGGTGGGATTTGAACCCGGGACCACTGGGCATCTGGAATACTAGTCCAGTGTCAATACCAGTCCACCCACCTCCCACGATCTAATCTGCCCAGCAAGGCACTGACAGGATTGTATCAGCCAGCTGTTTTACACCCTGCCTAGTTTTATTTTCCATGGTGGCAGATCTGATCCTGTCATTTCCCCACCAGGCGAGCTACATTAAAAAGCTCCCCTATGTGATTGACTCCTTGTGAGTTCAGAGCTGAAAGTTGCAAACTGCAGTCAACGCCAATCTGGAAGCTACTAAAACAGAATAAGGGAGGGCTTCCTCGTGGCTGTATGATGGTACTGGGCTAAACATAATTATGTGGGGAAAAACGTCAGCTTAAGTCACAACTTACTGTGGATTTGGATGGCAGTGTTAGTCGTGTGGGTCCACCCTTCCTTTGCTGCAAGAAAAATAAGGAATTTCACATGAATGCGGGGCATTTAACCTGTCAGATACAACTTTTAACTCTTTTGAACATGAAAGGAATTTTAGACACTCCGCTGTTAAATTTTCTTCACTCTGTCTCACTATTTGCAGTATCTAACTTTTGCCCTTGACATTAGAGACTGAAAGTGCACTTACTTAAAGCTGAACTTAATTTCGGTGTGGTTAAACAAATGTTGGGGAGGTCTTGTGGTGCAGTGGATAGCATCCCAGTCTCTGGACCAGAAGCTCCGGGTTCAAGTTCCACTCCAGGATTTGATGGCCAAGGAAGATGCATGAGTAATACAGCCCAACAGGTTGAGTGTCAACCTGCAAATCCTTCCAACACATGCTAATGGTAGGCAGTAGGAGCGGGAGAGATTCCTGGTCAGCCATATGACAGAAAGAAAGTTGAGTCTCTACCATCGCTATCTATAGCTCCAGAATACAGCACGAATGTAAAAGTGCATGTTGCCACAGCAACTTGGACTTCCTCAGTGAACTATAACACACCATCACTATCAAGATTAGCAACATCACTGATAAAGAATGACATTTTAGGGTTGGAGCCTCGGCATCAGTTGTATCGATGTCAGGCGCAGAGGAAAGTTCCATCTGCTCGGCCCCACAACTTCAGAAGATTAAATCCGATGCACCATTTCCATTCACCACATCAGTCAGCCTTCCAGACCTTTCAGTCATAATTTAATATTGAATTATAGTCAATAGAGTCCCTCAAAGTTGTAGGAAGAGACCACACACTTCCCCAAATAAAGGGCAGCAAGTCAAGTGCATTTTTAGGCACTTCCCAACAACAAAATTGCTGAGCAGAATGGGAAAAGACAAAGCAGCAATCGATCTGCCTGATGGCTCAGGTTAAGATTTGATAGTGGGGATCATAAACATAAATAGAGAGTACCATGTAAGGATGAAATAGAAACTTAAATAAAACCTACCAGCTCTTTTAGTTCCCTTTGCCTGTCACAGAGCTGTTCATACATCTTCTTTCCAACATCTGTGCTTTCTAATGTGGAGATAATTTGAAGCTGTGTGTCATTGTTGTCGATGATGTTGTACTCGAGCATCAAACACAGGATCTAGAGTTTATGGAAATTGAAGGAATTTTTTTCAATTTAAATATTATACCAAAAAAGTGTACCATCTTACAATGGATCTTCATAAGTACATCAGTCCTCCAAATACGCAGTGGCTTCCTGAAGGTGCCAGCCTTGGTTCAGTGGCGGCACTCTTGCCTGCGAGCCAAAAGGCCCTGGATTTAAACCCCACTCCAGAGACGAGATAGCATAATCTAGACTGAACTGGGCCGACACTTTAGTGTGGTACTTGAGGCTGTTAGAGGCGATTAGGCAGGAAAACTGAGGCCTCATTCAGTGGTGGGGTGGAGGAGGCAATCCAGAGAGGGGGGTGACCCCAATCTATTAGCAGCCCCAAATAATTCTTCTGTGGGAGGTAGGAAAAACACTCCTGCTCCTTCCGAATCCAGAAAAAGCAAGTGTTCTCATCATTTTGGGGCCTTTTGTCCAACGGTCCCTTTATGGATTCCTGCGAAGGCTGCTTAAGATCCAGTATAAAATGGGCCAATCTCGCGTGGTACATACAAGCTGAATATTTCTGAAAATCGGACTTAATGCTCGTTTCAGGTGGGTGCCATTCATAACCAAGAGTTGCCCAATTTAATATGGCAGCCATTGAACTTCGATGGTGCACATCAGACACGGAAAATCGTCAGCCAATTTTGGTAAGTTTGCCCCTCGTTTTATGCTCGCGAGTTAAACTTTCACTCACATTCTGACCACTAAATGTTTGGGAATTTGAACACATCCTCCCATTAGGTCATCAATGACATACTTTTCTGCTCATTTACTAATTGATTCCCCATGGTGATGCTCAAAGAATGTCAGATGACAGGAGTGCTAAACCGCGTAACAGAGGGTCTATTATTCGTAGGTGGAGCTGTATTCCACTAAAGCCACAAAGATTAATTGTTAAGTGAAGTGAGCTGGAGGCCAGAGAGCCGTGCAAAGTAAAGTCAGTGAGAGTTTAATTCTACTACAACAACAACTTGCATTTATATAGTATATTTGATGCAGTAAAATGTCCCAAGTTGCCTCAGAGGAGTGTTATCAACCAAAATTTAACACTGTGCCACATAGTGAGAAGTTGGGGTGGGCGACCAAAAGCTTGGTCAAAAAAGAATCTTTAAGGAGCGTCTTAAAGGAGGAGAGAGAGCTAGAGCAGTTGAGAGGTTTAGGGAGGGAATTCCAGAGCTGAAAGCATGGCTACCATGGGAGGAGCAATTAAAAGCAGGAATGCTGAAAAGACCAGAATTGGAGGAGCACAGAGGTTTCAGAGGGTTGTAGGGCTGGAGGAGATTACAGAGGGAAGGCTGGACAAGACCATGGAGGGATTTGAAAGCAAGTATGAAAATTTTAAAATAGAGGCACTGCTGGACCAGGCACCAATGTAAGCCATTGAACACAGGGATGATGGGTTAGCAGGACTTGGTGTGAATTAGGATATGGGCAACAGAGTTTGATGATGGTGTCAAGCTAATGGAGGGGGTGGGGGGGTTGGCCAATAGCATGTTGGTACTTTCAAGTCTAGGGGTAACAAAGGCATGGATGAGGATTTCAACATCAGAAGAGCTGAGCCAGGGGTGAAGTCAGGTGGTGTTCCAAAGGTTTCAGGAATAGGCAGTCCTGGCAATGGAAGGGAAAGATGGTGAGAAGTTCATTGCAGGGTCAAATACAACACCAAGGTTGTGAATTGTCTTGTTTGGCTTCAAACAGCTGCCAGGGAGAAGGATGGAGTCGGTGTCTAAGGAATGAAATTTGTGGTGGGGCCCAAAGACAATGGCTTCACTCTTCCTAACATTTAGTTGGAGAGAATTTCTGGCAGAAAGTCAGAACCCAGAATGAAATTTGTGGAATTCTCTCTCACTTTAAGTATAATTTTCCAAGTTTTTTTTAAGGCAGACATTCTGTATTAATAAGGTATTCTCTGGAATTATTCCTCTTCACTTGCAAATGCTTTTTTTTATCTCTCTTTTTAAAAAAATAGATGTTTTGGACTAAATTTGTACATGAGCCAATTATCTGCAAAACATTAACCCAGAATAAACTTATCTATAATGAAATAGGAAAGAAGTATGACCTGATAATTTGGAAATGCACATTAATGTAACATTTTTATTATAAGATGGATAAACGCTGACAAATAGAGAGATGCTAGTATGCCACAGCATACTTACTAGGCTGAAGATTTTAAATATAGTGTAAATAAAAAAAAAAACTACTTAATATAACTTCAGGGCCGCTGTCACTGTAACTCTTAGTGTCCTTCCATCTACTTCAATCAGATGTAGCCAATTCCTAGTCCAAGTTTATTAATGGGTGCCTGCAGAGACTTTTTAAAATAGGATTTGACAGCAAGCAATTATAATGAGAGCAACTGCTAATGTCAGCTGTGTGCCCAACTTTCCCTACGAATTGGAGTTTTCAATGACACTCCCTTGAAACACCAGCTTATGAGGAGGCCCATGTTCACATTTTATATTATATTACCCTTGCTTGACCAGTAAGCAGATCATCTTTTAAACAGGCCTTTGTAGTATGTGGGACCGTACATATTATTCACAAAAACAAACTCTTGGCAGTGAACTCACTGCAGTCATTTGGTCGCTGGGGCAAGCTGAGCTTTACTTGTTCAGTTTATGAATGTCATCAGAAACCCTTGGACTGAATTAGAGCATTTTGATTCACTGCCAGCTAACGATTATAATGTATTTAATGATAGTCATTGGGGTACAACACTGTCCCAGCTTGGATTTCAACAGAGCAACTATTCTGTTGTTACCACCATATTTTTTTTGGAGCCCTAAAAATAAAATTGCGTGCAATCTGCAGGAATTTTCTATTATTTCCCTCTGAATATGTGTTGCTTCACATTTGATTCCAGTTATCTGTTCACTGCCAAACTGTCTAACAAACACACTAAGTCAATGTAAGATTTAACTGACAAATAGATCTTTAGAAACAACACTGTTGTTAAGGGAGCTAGTTCACTGCAGTACATCTCTCCAGCCCAGAAAGTTTTACTTCAAATACAGACATAAAATACGTAAAAAAGACAAGTCCCTTTCGCACTCCCATAAAATTAAGTTAGAAAGTAAAAGAATGCTTATTCTAGTTACTACCAGCTACAAACTGTCTAGACATTTTGGCCCTATTTAATACCTGACTCTTTGCAAGTCAGACATCAATATAACTTCACATTGTGTCTACTCTAGGGAGGACCAACAGCTCAACTCTTAACGCAAGATTCACATTTGAATGTCAAAGTCTGGGCATGAGGAACCCCATCCACCAGCTGGCCTGGAAACAGAGGACACCAGCTGTGAGAGTAGAGTGCATCTCTTTCTGAAATGTTTAAAGATGTTCCCACCAGGCTGGATCATGAAGATGTCTTAAAGGTAGACTCTCTGGCTTTCTCCAAAAAAAAAGACAATGAAGACTATGTCGAGGAGAATAAAAAGTGAAGTAAATCAAATCCAGCTTCTATGGGACTGTTTACTGCTGGTTGATTTCACTGGCCCATCAAAATAATTTACATTGGCGGTAAAGCAAAGAGAAGCTTTATAGGGGATGAAAGGTTTACCTTTCATTCTAACCATGTTATGAAACAAACGTATATGTATAAAATGCAATAGTGCCTGTGACAACTGAAACAAAATATCGATGCATGCATCCTAACTGCGCGTTGCAGTGTATATTAATCATGAGGTTATATAATCCATTTGTGTGTGTGAGGCTCACCTCTACCATTGTTTGATTTCCTCTCAAAGCCAACAGCATACAAGGCCCCAGCTTATTCTCAGCCAACGATAACAAGAACTTCTTTGTCTTATAGCAGGAACCCATTAAAATGTGCACCTGAGGAGAAAAACAATAAATGGCTGCAGATGTATGACAAGCGATATATTACAACAGAGACAAACACTGATACTGGTCATTTTCCGGTTTTCAACAGGACACCATGGGTAGACAGCCTGCGAGAGCCCCGCGCTGCCGACTTTCGGGAAGTCCTGCTGCATTAAGTGCCAATGTGGGCAGTGGCAGACCTTCCCTGACATCAAGGGCCCTAGGATGAAAATCCCGCCCACCAAGAGCTGTTGGCAGGGTTATGGCTCAGTGCCCCCTCTTCTCAATGCCAGGCCTCTCAATCAGGCACCGAGTCCCTGACAATGAGGGACCGCCCTTGAAGCCATTTCAGACTTCCCACAAGGCGAGTCCCTGCCTGCTGCTGGGTGAATACCAGCAGCAGCGGGAAGAAGCCCTTAAGTGGGCGTTAAGAGTCTACTTAAGGGCCTCATTTGGTGATAGAGTGGGAAGGCCAACCATTTGCTTTCCCACCCCAGGCCTCAGACTTGATTGGGGCAGATAAGGAAGGCGGTGAGTTCCCCACCCTCCACCCTCCTCCACCCACCCCACCCCCTTTCCCGATTAAATGCCCCTCACATTAAATTCCAGCCATGTCATTTAGAGATAATTAGCAGCACTATGCACTGGCACACCAATGTGTATCATGCAACAAAAGCTGCTGGTTTCATTTCTTGCTCATATATGGCAAGTTTTAAATCTCAGAAGGGTCTCATCAAAGAGGCCCAAAGGAAGGCAAGAGCATCGCAGGATCCCACTACTCCAACTCTTCCCCCACCCCACTGCCCCCACCCCAGGAGTGAAAGAGAAAAAGCTGAGGAGCAGCAGCCCAGAATGTTCATTGGTGGCATTTACTTAGCACTGGCAGCAGCCCAACAACCAGTGGTGCTTACTGTTAAGGAGCCTAAATAGAAAGGAAAATGCTTCCCTGAAAAAATGCATTTTAATTTTAATGTTCTTGCTGAATAAAGCCATTTACAACGTGCAGAGTTCTCTCACTATCTGCAAGCTAACAAACTTGGCTATATGCAAAGATGAAAGAGATCAGTATAACCTGTCCCTAGCTTAGAATGGTGTTAACTGAATCTTGCTCACAGGGTAGAAAGAGAGGAGATCACATTATATAGCAGTGTCCTTCCCTATCTCCTTCACCTGGCCTAATCAGGATTATTCCAAAAATTCCAGCAGTGAAGCCTGAGCAGGCTCACTTGGTTCTGCCAGAGATTGATCGCAGACTCTAAATGGTTCAAGTAAAGTTCAGATATGAGTGACGTTATGTGAAAGCATCACTGGAACTTGCCTACGAAAACAAAGACAATGGCCCCATTTATCCACTGAGCTTCCGTCTCTCAAGCTTCTTTGTATAATATAGCTACAGATTTGAATTTGTTATGAATTTTTAGCTAGAGGACAAAGTGCATGCCAGAATGTAGAGTTATTTACTCAAATTATAGGCCAACTAATGTTTCTCACTCTTAATTCTTTGTGTGGGCCTTGGCCTTAAAGGCAGATATTTGCAATAGGCTGCTATAAATCAGGCATCATCCAGGTAATTTAATACCTCCTAGCACAGAAACCAACTTGGGGCAGCTGTCTGCCTAAAGCCTGGGGAATAATTAAATTATTTGATTAAGTCGGGCTCAATCTCATGGGGGCTCAGGTATTATCGAGTCTGCTGCAATGCAATGGCATACAGTTGTTCAGTCTTCAGATACAGTGCAGCGGTGGGTATGATAGTAAGCATCATGTGGAGATCATGCAGGGGAGCCATGGTGTAATAAAATATGAAGCATAAGTTCTGCTGCTATGTAATGTCGGCATAATTGGAATCCTAACCTGACTGGGAGCTCTTCATAATGAAATAAATGCAAACACCTGTTGTTCTTGGCCAGATCCCACTCAGGGTTAGAATTTGACTGATGTAAAAGGGCTCTTAGAGGCCCAAAAAGTGGCTTACCACTGCATTTATGTTAGCACTTTGGCCACTACTACCTTATAAGAGTCCTACCATTGTGTGGCCAAAGAGACCACCTGTTTCAGGTGGTAGGTCCCTTTAATATGCAAATTGGGTTTCTATCATATACAAAGGAAACCAATAGCCATTTTAGAGTAGTAATGAGCTAAAAATAAGTTCTTATTTTTTGTGAGGGCAGGAACATGAGTGTTCCTGCAGGCCACTTAAAATGAAGCTAGGTTTCTGTCTCACAGGTTACCCCTTCCCTCTAAGAACAGGTCCATCTCTCATCCCTCTACCTATCAACAGGCTGGGTCTCTAGGCTGCCCGATATTGAATCATCAGCTACCCCGGGGTGCCCACAGAAACAATGAATGAGGTCTGGCCCTTAAAATGCACCGGGCCTCCCCATGGCACGATCAGGTGGTCAACAACCTCTGGCTACTCAGTCACTCAACGGCCAAAATCTAGCTAGAGATGTCAACCACAGTACAGGCTAAGCTCATCCCAGAATATGACTGCAATAAACCAGTATACCTTTATACGTTGCTGAAAATTCTAACTTTCCTTCCTGTTCACAATCTCATAGGAAGTGCACTGATCAGAGATTGAATACAGCTGTTACAGAGCTCTAAGCACGTATTTTGAATTTGAACTTGCTGGCATAGCTTTATATAATCGAGGACATCAGCCAAACATGTGTGGTGATATATATCAGGAAAGTAATGAAAGGCTGTGTCTCTTCTCCCTTGAAAAAAGAAGGCTGAGGAATGATCTAATAGAGGTATTTAAAATTATAAAGTGGACACAGAGTGAGCGTTTCCTCTTGTGGGGAAGAGCATAACTAGAGGCCATCAATATCAGTCACCAAGAAATCCAATAGGGAATGCAGAAGAAACTTTTTTACCTAAGGAATGGTGAGAATGTGGAACTTGCTACCACAGGGCAGTGAATGAAGTGAATAATTTGGTGCATTTAAGGGGAAGTTAGATATGCGTATGAGAGAGAAAGGAATAGATGGTTAAGATTATAAATTTAGATGAAGGAAGATGGGAGGAAATTTAAGTGGAGCATAAACACTGGCAAAGGCTGGTTGGACCCAATGGCCTGTTTCCATGCTGTATAGCCTATGCAATCCATACGTTTGGAAAGTGTTTCACTTCCAGCTGAAACAAATCCTTTCAGACTGTGTGCTTGTGAGAACAGAATTAATCTGCTCACGATGGGACTATTAGAAGCAAAAATATCATGACAAATGGAACTGTCTATCACTCATTTCCAATAGATGAAACAGAATACCAGCAATAGAGATTAAAGATGTGGATCATTTACTGCACAAAATATTGTATAAATAAGTATAACTTTAACTCAGTTTAATCAACAAAGTATTATCTTATGCCTATTTGTAACATAAACAGAAGGTATTAACTCACATTATTGCAAACACGTACCATACTGGCAAAAAGCTCCCCATCATCATCGCAGGCTACTCCTCCTGGACTGTAGAGCTGGAACCAGCCATCTTTGCCAGCCCGAACACTCAACAAACAGGAATGGACCTGCCAGAATACAATTAATCAGCTTGAGTGTCAAGTCCTATATTTAAAGTATGCTCAGTGACCCATATTAGACTGGTACTGGGTGACTTTTATTTATCCAGTGATCTACTTTTCAATTCCAGATCAATTTAAAGTTTCCACAATCAGTGAATCAGTCATTCTGTGTACAGGGCCTGACTTAAAGCTGGAACTTGAGGGCAAATGAGCGAATTCATTTAAATTCAACTTTTTTTTAAAATAAGCACTGAATGTGATGAAAGGGCAGCACGCTGGCGCAGTGGTTAGCGCTGCTGCCTCACAACTCCAGGGACCCGGGTTCGATCCTGACCTCAGGTGACTGCCTGTTTGGAGTTTGCACGTCCTCCCAGCGTCTGCGTGGGTTTCCTCCGGGTGTTCCAGTTTCCTCCCACCGTCCACAGATGTGTGTGTGTGGTGTGTGTGTGTGTGTGTGTGTGTGTGGCGTCCTGTTCTGGATGTACCCTGCCTAGCGCCCATTGCCTGTCGGGATAGGCTTCAACTCCCCGTGACCCTGAATTGGATGATGCAGTCTTGGAAAAGTCAGCGAGTGAGTGAATGTGATGAAATAAGTTTAAAGAGGTCACAATGTGCTACATTATGCACATGTACACACACACACACACACACACACACCTATGTATTGCCCTCAGATTATGTTTGTCATAAAATTTTGCAGGGGCGGGAGAAAGGATTAATTTTCTGACTAATTTCTCAACCTCATTGTGTGCACAAGGACTTTTTAAGCATTAAGAAATAAGATACTAGTCTACCCAAACTGAATCAATCAAAAACATGCAGCAGAATTTTCATGTTGCCGAGCAGGGGTGGGGCCTACTCGCCAACGCGTAAAATGATGCGCGGTGACGTCAGGCGTGCGTCCCGATGTCACTGCGCATCATTTAGGTTGTCAGTTCAGCGGGCACGCAGCCGACTGTCAAAGGCCTATTAAGGCCATTAAGAAAGAAATTAAAGTTGTTAGGAATGCTGCCCATCCAACCTTAAGGTTGGTGAGCAGGCGAAGAGCCCAGGCGGCCCTCACATTTTTCATGAAACCTCATCCAAGGGTGGGATGAGGTTTCATGAAGGGTTTATTAATTAAATTAAAATGTTTGAAAAAAATTAATAGACGTGTCCCAGCTTATGTGACAGTTTCACATGAGGGGACATGTCCTTAAAAATTTTTTTTCCCTTTATTAAATTTTTCTGAACTTGAACTGGTCTCCCTGGGGTGCCTCTGTGCCTCAGGGAGATTTTGCGCTCTTTCTCGTGAAAGAGTGCAGGCCCCGACTCAGGGAATCGGCCACCGCCCACACAGGGAGCGTACACGTAAAATGGCGGCACGGACCCGATCGGGGGCGCCAATTGGGTTCACGCCCGCTCCCGCCCACCCTCCCCAATGGGGGGAAAATTCTTCCCATGGAAACCTTAAGAGGTCAAAAACCGTGACATGGCTCACATCTCAACAATATTCAATGTAACAGTCATTTGTTATTGTAAGTTAATAGCTCAATTTGTAGTTTTGTTTTTGTTCTGTGTTTTCATTCTGGTCTACTTCTTGGATAACTAGTGATCCCTATGTCGAAACCAACCCTCAAGGCAGGAGTTAATTTCCTAGACCTATGTCAAATGGTAACTATTCTATGAAAGCTTGTCTTTATGGTCATTCTGACAAAATATAAGGTCAATTGCTAGCCGTAATTTTCAGCTGTTCTGTAACTGTGGCAGTGGCTTTGGGGGAATCATTGCATCCAAGCTAGGCTCCACTTAATGAATGAAGAATGGAAAGCTTGGCTAATAATTATTTTCCCCTCCATTGCCCAGCAACATCAAAATAAATTATAGCACATCTGATGCCAATCAGCAAACTCAACACTGACGGAGATTAGATTTAGGGCATTCAAAAGATACAGGGCCAGAATTTACTACAAAGATAATGGTGAGATTAACAGCAATCCCTATTATTTATGAGCAAATTGAACAATAACTTGAAATGAGTGCAGATGCAAGGTTAAATGTAAAAATCCAGAAGTTGCTGTCCAAGCTGTTCCAGTCCTCTGTAAACTGTGCAAGAACAATATCTCCCTGTCTAGCTACCCATGCAAGTGTATTGCACAGCATGACATTTCAGTATTGATATCGTAGATACGGTTTAAACTCATCACAAAAACTTAGGGCATGTCCATTTCAAACTAATATCCTTCTTAGTAGGGTGATAAACCTTAATTACAGTCAACAACCTATCTCGCAATTAAAATTAACTTTTACAAGTTTGCAATCTCATCCCTTCAGCTTTTAATTATTGTTGGAGATTTAAAAAATATATATTTTAAAACCTTTTCTTTGTCTCTTTACTCTCTTTTTCTCTACCCATTTGTTCTTTCCCTCTCTTTATTTCTCTTTCTGTACTTGATTTGACTTTGAATCCACTATTCTAATAGTCAGTTCCTGGTCTGTGCTACTCATTAACAATATTTCAAGCTGATTGAGATGCCCAGCTACGCTTCCCCTGATCACACAACTCCTAGGTTTCCCGTAGAGGATGTTGAGAATAAGATTACTCCCAGCGCCACTTTATAGTGAGCATAGAAGTAGGAAAATACTTCAGATTAATGCGTAGGTTAGACATGGTGCAGGAGGGAGGACTTCAGATTCATGGGACATTTGGACCAGTTGTGAAGCAAGAGAGGCCTGTTCAAGATGGATAGTCTCCACTTGATCACAGCTGGGATCAATATCCTTGTGGACATGTTAACTATTGCAATGGGCAAGGGTTTAAACTAATTCTAGGTGCTGTGATTCCTGTGGCAGCCGAACCTAATCTGGGAAAGACAGAAAATGGCTGAACATGAAAAAGAAAAGTTTTCAATTCTGTACTGAAGTTCTTGGTGGAGAAACATGAAAGGAACAGAGATGTCCTGTACCCACAGGATGTTCTCCAAACACATGATGAAAAGGCGGTGGGAGTAGATGGCTTTGGAGGGATAGCTAAGGGATAGAAAACAGAGTGTTGTAGTGAATGGCTATTTTTTGGATTTGGTGGAAAGCATACAACAGAGTTCCCCAAACTTCAGTACTATGATTTGGACTTGGGAGTTCAGGGCACAATTTCAAAATTTGCAGATGACACACACTTGGAAATAGACAGTGAGGAAGTTAGTCATAGGCTTTAAGAGGACATAGACAGTTTGGGGTACATGGCAGATGAAGTTCAATATAGAAAATTGTGAGGTGATACATTTTGTTAGGAAGAATAAAGAGAGATAACACATAAAAAATCTCAATGTGTTTGTGCATAAATCCTTTAAGGTGGCAGACAGGCTAACAAATGAGTTAATAAATAAATGGGATGTTGGATTTTATAAAGACATAAACTACAAAAGCCAGGAAGTTATCCTTCACCTATTTAAAACATTAGTTTGGTCCCAGCTGGACTATTGTATCCTATTGCAGACACCACAGTTTAGAAAGGACATGAAGACTTTAGAGAGGGTTCAGAAGAGATTTACTAGAATGATTCTAGGGATGAGGGATTGAGGTTACACAGACAGACTGGAGAATGTGGCATTGTTTCCCTTCGAGCGGAAAAGGTTAAGAGGAGATTTGATAGAGGCGTTTAAAGTCACAAGAATTTAGATGGTTTAAGAAACAATTTCCAATCACTGAAACACCAATAACCAGAGGGAATATATTTCAGGTGATTTACAAAAGAACTAGAGGCACCATGAGGAAAAACCTTTTTAATGTAATAAGTGATTAGGATTTGGAATGCACCACCTGATAGTGTAGTGGATACAGATTCCATAGTCATCTTCAGAAAGGTAATTGTATAAATGCTTGAAGGAGAAATAAAATGCAGGGATGTGGGGAAAGGTGGGGAGAAATGGGCCTAACTGGATTGTTCTTTAGAAGAGCCAGTGCTGACTCAATGGCTGAATGGCCTCCTTCTATGATTCTGTGATTTATCAAATGCAAAGCACGTTTAAATGTGGCTTAGAAAGATAAACCTTGAAATCACTACTGGTGACATAAGCAGGTAAATACTTAGCATACTCTTGTCTGTTTGCTATTTTGGAGAAGGCATTAATCACTCTTATGCTTCACTCCTGCTACACATCTAGTAGTGGACCTGACTTTTGTAGGCTACAATAAATTGATTAACTCCTGCATTATAGCAAAGAATATCATACAAACATTTATCAACTAATATTGCCATCTGTAACATCTATAGGTGGAAATTTATGCTGGTGGGATTTTATGGTCCCACCGAAGTCAATGGACTTTTGAATGGCTCATCACATTTTACGGCCTATTTTGTGGATTTTGCTCACCTCTTGTCTTGGATCTTCTGCAAATCTCTGTATGACGTACTTCAAATCTCTGAGAAAAAGTATGAATAGGTAATTATAAACTACTTAACTCCTATTGTCTTTATAAACAATGTAAATGTGAGATAGGAAATCTTGCTAAAAATAGGAATAGTTTCTACCCCAGCTGGCTCTTGCTGCTGATGGTAAATGAACTTGGGAGTGAAGAATCACAGCAGAATTAAAAGACATTAGGCCAAGATTTGATTATTTTTTTCTTCCCCAGAGAAAACCTTGAAAAGACCCCAATTATTGTAACTTTACATGACTGGACTCCGGCCCAGCTGAGGACAAGACTAGAGAAATTTGAAGGGACAACATTCATCAAAAGGATCTCCCGGGTGCTTCAGTGTAAAAGGCTTTTTTTAATAAACTTTCAACTGCTTTTAAGTTGGAAATTTGAGGGTAATCAGCAAGTGCTGCTGGTGTGTCCCTGGTGAATATAATGTGTCCATTTCAGCTCTAAGTCTATCCACTTATGTGTGCTCTCAGCTGGCACTGTGTACAAACCAGGTAACATCACCAAAGCACTGTCTTTTTGAAGACGGTATTTAATTAAGCCTTTTCTTGGGCAATGGAGTGACTAGAACTACATGAGTCTTGTTATTTTCATCACATCCAAGTGACAGGATGACGTATTTCGATACAATTTAAAGCTCTGTATTGTTCGAAAACATGATTTGTTGTGTGTTAAGTTGTGTATTTGAGAATAGAATCATACATCATTTGATTATTGTATTGTACCTATGTGGAGGTATATTTCCCTCTGGTCATTGTGAGTGGAAATATTGGTGGAGTGCATTAGTACACATTAATAACTGAGGAAAATATTACTAAATACGTCCAGAAGGCAGTTTGGAACTGTAAATCGATGATTATTCCTGTAGTTATAAGATGTTGTACTAACCCACAAACCAATCATGTTGAATGGTACAAGTTATCACACAATTACATTGAAACTACCCAAGCATTAAGAATTGGATTTTTTTTTAGGGAAAAAAAACCTCAGAATTATATATATGCACACACTACTAAATTGCATACCCACAGAGTACTCATAACATATGCAGTGCATAGGCACCCTGCCAATGTAGAAAGTATGATTTATACTACTGACGCACAAACTTAGGAGCTGGAATGTATCCTTAATAAATCAATAATCAAATTTCTGAAGTATTCTAATTTAAGAGAATTCAAACACATTTAATCAAACAATCTGCAAATAACACTGCATAATAAATTATTCTGTATGATAAGGGACAAGATTAATTTTATGCATTTTAAGGGATTTCTATTGTGGGAACCACTTTTTTTTAAAAAAATGGATGCGAATGATTAAGTATTTGTATTTAACAATATAAAATTCAGTAGTTTTTGAATAAACAAGTACATTTTGAGAACTTCAAAGAGGCAGTTGGGCCAGATTTAGCTGTACACCTTATGCTGAGTATCCCTTAGTTAAGAGACATTTTATACACCATATATTTTATAACTGTTTCCCATTTTATTTTATATTCACTCATGGGAAGTGGGCGTTTCTGGCTAGGCCAGCATTTACTGTCCATCCCTAATTGTCCTTGAGAAGGTGGTGGTGAGCTGCCTTCTTGAACCGCAGAAGTCCATGTGGTGTAGGTACACCCACAGCGCTCTTAGCAATGGGAATTCCAGGGTTTTGACCAAGTGACTGAAAAGGAACTATGATATATTTCAAAGTTAGGACGGTGAGTGGCTTGGAGGGGAACTTCCAGGTGGTGGTAGTGTCCCCATGTGTCTGCTGCCCTTGTCCATCTAGATAGCAGTCGTGGGTTCGGAAGGTGCTGTCTAAGGAGCCTTAGTGAGTTCCTGCAGCGCATCTTGTAGATGGTACACACTGCTGCCACTGTGCGTCGGAGGTGGAAGGAGTGAATATTTGTGAATGGGGTGCTTTGTCCTGGATGGTGTTGAGCTTCTTGAGTGTTGTTGGAGCTGCATTCGTCCAGGCAAGTGGGGAGTATTCCATCACACTCCTGACTTGTGCCTTGTAGATGATGGACAGGCTTTGGGGAGTCAGGAGGTGAGTTACTTGCTGCAGGATTCCTAGCCTCTGAGCTGCTGTTATAGCCGACAGTGTTTTTATGGCTGGTCCAGTTCAGTTTCTGGTCAATGGTAACCCCCAGGATGTTGATAGTGGGGGATTCAGCAATGGTAATGCCACTGAATGTCAAGAGACGATTGTTAGATTCTCTCTTGTTGGAGATGGTCTTTGCCTGGCACTTGTGTGGCGCAAATGTTACTTGCCACTTGTCAGCCCAAGCCTGGATATTGTCCAGGTCTGCATTTGGATGTGGACTGCTTCAGTGTCCAAGGAGTTGCGAATGGTGCTGAATATTGTGCAATCATCAGCGAACATCCCTACTTCTAACCTTATGATGAAGGAAGGTCATTGTTGAAGCTGAAGACGTTTGAGCCTAGGACACTACCTTGAGGAACTCCTGCAGTAATGTAACTACTGGGGGTTGGAGGGTGGTGAGATGGGGTGGGAAAAGCCAGCGATTTATGTTTATGCCTGCATATATGGAATGCAGAACATAAAGAACTGTCGCTCAATTCAGTATATTTTCGCACATGTATTTCATTATATTTAGTGCTATGTGCCTAGGATATTAACAAAGGAATTAAATTGAACTGTTATTTTTTCAAAACACTATCTGTATTCATGAAAATCTTGTCTTTATAAATTAAAAACATATAAAGCATGTAACTTACTTTGTGAACTTCACATGTGCGAGTGCCCTGTTGACAAAATGCACAGCCATTTTATATATCCATCAGTAGTACAGCAGTGTAACATTTATTGGTTAATTATACATGGTTTATTACATTTTAGAATGTTTTCACAAAGACATCATAAATTCCAGCCATGGTGTGTTAGATACATTAAAAAACAGAAATGAGAAATAGCTGTTGATAAAATATTTTTTTCTTTTTTCAATGCTAAAGCCTCCAGGTGTACAAGCAAGCAGTGTATGGAAAATTACTTAAGGGCATGTGTGGTTAGGAAAATACATTAGAGAACCTGTTAAAGATCATTCATTGGACCATGTTAGATTTAGCAATTTAGTCTTTGTGAACTCTAGGATCCTATTTGTGGGTCACTAGAAAACAGCAAAATAAAATAGCAATGTGTCAGCCATTTGTTTTCCTTGCCTTATTTATGAGTTTCCGTTGAAGTTGGCTGTGCTAACTAGATGACACCTATGACATGACGTAGATGCATACTGAATCAGAAGAGAGCTCGATTAAAGCTTCTAATTCTGACCCCTTGGGTTGTAGTTTCGAAATCACCATACTCATTACTCAGAGTCCCAAGGTAATGCACTGCACAGCAGAGGCTACATTTCATACTCATCCCCCAGCTAAACAATACAGTTTGCATACAGAAACTTAATACATTGCATTGCTTACAGTGAAAGCAAATCACAGAAGTTATTCGCTTTAAGCTACAGAAACACCTTATAATTTTGGACAGTTGACCACTGTTGCCCCACTCAATACTATGCTCAAATCCTGTAGTCAATTCATAGTAGCTTTAGTGAGTTATGCAATTCCAACTAAAAGTAGCCAGAAAGTGAGGAAATGCTTTACCTCCAAAAACCCAATCATATTTTTTTGTGTGTTTCTGAACTGGTAAATGGCAATTTAATTGGAGCTAAAAATGTAATTGATATTTTATCTTTCATTTTACAGAGTATTTGGGCTATCAATCCTTATGTTGAAGTTATTGACAGTTCGATTTGCAAGTGGGACATTAGGGAGCCCAGCAGATGTCACCTCATAAGAACATAAGAAATAGGAGATGTAGCCCACTTACACTCGCCTTCTCCACCATTCAATAAGGTCATGACTAATCCACTTTCCTGCCTGCCCCCCTTAACCCTCAACTCCCTTGTAGATCAAAAATCTGTCTAACTCAGCCTTGGATATATTCAATGACCCAGCCTCCATTACTCTCAGGGTAGAGGATTCTAAAGATTAACAAACCTCTGAGAGAAGGAATTCCTCCTCATCTATAACTTAAATGGGAGACTTTTCATTCAGACCTTGTACCCAATAGTCCTATATTCCCCACAAAGGGAAGCATCCTCTCAGCATCTACCCCCTCATTAGAATCTTATATATTTCAATAAGATCAACTCTCATTCTTCTAAACTCCAATGGCCACAGGTCCAACCTGCTCAACAGTTCCTCTTATGACAATCCCTTTAATCGACCACACATAACTGACTTGGAGAGAGTTAGCAAAAATTAATTCGAGCTAAATCATCCAAGTGTTCCTATGACAGGTAACATACTGACCAGTGTTCTCAGCACTGAGAATTTCCTCATGCAGGAGAGGGGCTGTGGAGGTGGCTGTAAATACAATATAGCGTAAGACAAAAAAGATGTCTACAGTATTCACTGGATAGATATTATTTACGCTGTATTGGTCCAATGCTTGGATTTTCTTCTTTGGGCAGAGTTCTGGTGTGGTAGGATCTCCATTAGCCTCATTACCCTAGTTTGGGCCTTTGGGGACATTTGATGGTCATGTTGGGCTTCCAGTGGGATTCTTTCCAGTGGGATTCTTCTTCCTAGACAATCTCTTAGTTGTTCCTTAATATCAGGTCTAATAATTCCACTGCTTGAGTGGGTTCTTTGGCTACCTGTTCCAATTAATAATCTAATATTGTGTCTAAGATTTCCCAATCTATTTCTGGTAAATTGAAGTCACCTATGAGAACTGTATCTGTTCCTGTATGTATCGATCAACATTTTTGGTTCAAAGTCTCCTTCCGACCTAGTAGTATTTAGCAGATGCCTGTAACTTATTTGGCTTCCTTCATGTCTGTCATCCATATCTATAGAATTTCCACAATCAGGGTTTTGGTAGCATTGTGGTCATTGCTGGACCAGTAATACAAAGGCCTGGACTAATGCTCCAGACATATGACTTCAGATCCCACCACAGCAGCCAAGGAATTTAAATTAAATTAATTATATAAATCTGGACCTTACTTTGACAAATGGAAGGTAAAACAGTGATTTTTACAGAAAAGTGAATATGTTATACAGGCATTATATAGGTTCTCTATGTTGCTATACTTACTCTTTGGGAAAGGGAATAGGCTGAAGAAGGCTAGCAAGAGCAGGTCTCCAGTCATCATAATCTGACCTGCGGGACAAGACAAACAGATATATCAGCTCCCGCACTAATTACACTTCCGTTTATAATCGACACACAATTTTCTAAAAGTAAAACTAAATATATGAAACTATGCTGCGTATTTCATTGCAGCTGATAACCAGAATTTTTCTAACAAAGAATTGCTTGTAGAATGAACTATTTTATTCTGTGTGTGAGAAACAAACAAGATTCCAAAAACTGTATAAGAACATAAGAAACAGGAGCAGGAGTTGGTCATATGCCCCTTCAACCCTGCTCCGCCATTCAATAAAATCATGGCTGATTTTCAACTTCAATTCCACTTTACCATCTTATCTCCATATCCCTTCATTCCCTTAAGTATCGGGGTAGACTAGGAGCATCCTGATCATTGGTTCTGGTTATGGATGTCCCAGAATTTTTTTTATGTAAAACAATTTATTTGCTCAGAGTAAATATTTCACCATCCAAAGCCAGCAATTTACAGAAGTGAAATATAAAACCGTTATTACATTCATGTAAATTATCTTTTTTTTTTTATTCATTCATGGGACATGGGCTTCGCTGGCTGGGCCAGCATTTATTGCCCATCCCTAGTTGCCCTTGAGAAGGTGGTGGTGAGCTGCCTTCTTGAACCACTGCAGTCCATGTGGTGTAGATGCACCTACAGTACTATTAGGAAGGAAGGGAGTTCCAGGATTTTGACTCAGCAACAGTGAAGGCACGGCGACATATTTCCAAGTCAGGATGGTGAGTGACTTGAAGGGGAACTTCCAGGTGGTGCTGTTCTCATCTATCTGCTGCCCTTGTCCTTCTAGATGGTAGTGGTCGTGGGTTTGGATGGTGCTGCCTAAGGAGCCTTGGTGAATTCCTGCAGTGCACCTTGTAGATGGTACACACTGCTGCTACTGTGCGCCAGTGGTGGAGGGAGTGAATGTTTGTGGATGTGGTGCCAATCAAGCAGACTGCTTTGTCCTGGACAGTGTCAAGCTTCTTGAGTGATGTGGGAGCTGCACTGGTGATAACTCATAACTGCCAGTGTTCTAGAACTGATTTAAAATCAATAAGAGTCAAAGGGTCAACTGCTCCTAGTTAATTGCGCCACCAATGGATATATAATTAGTGACAGAAAATTATGGGTACTTTCACTAACATGAGACGGCATGATAACAAAGAAACTCACTCTGCTGCTGGCAAGTTATAGTCGTTTCAAACTTTCACACCAGGAACTTGGTCAGATATGTTATTACATACATATAGGGCACACTAATCAACAATAAGTCTGACAAGAATAAGGTTAACTTAAATTCATGTTTGCTTCATGTAGGGACTTTCCTACAGCTTGAAATTCAAGTTAAGATCAAAATTTCTTCTAAAATTGCCCAGCTTAAGCTGCAGTGGTGCTGTTCGTCAAACGTGTAATTCAATTGTCTAAGAAATGTTATTTCAGTATGTCCCCAAATGCCAAAACAAGATGTCCTATTTGAAATCTTCTGGACTAAACACTCACTATCTAATCCATTGTCTTTTCTGGAAAAGCTTCCATTATTGTGTAAGAAAAATCTCAAGAGTGAAGGACAATGAATTTACAAGGCACAATACAACAGATATGCAACCATTGCCTGTGGCAATGTTGGTCTGCCAAGTCACCATTAGTTATCATTAAGCCCATAAGTTTAGATACATAAAAACTTTGCAACTCTGTATTTCATTTCCATGATAATTCTTTTTAGAGAGGATGTAACAGTTCACAATTCTGATTTCTGATATCACTATCTGAATTGACCTGGACACTTCATTTTGGTTGTATCCTGGATGAATCGTGCAGCTAATTCTACTGAAAAAGTGATGCAACATAAAAATCCCAGACAGAAAACTACAGGGTTATCATCTTGTATTTTCAAAACTTGAAATGCTCCTTCCTTGATCAATTGATGACAAAATATTTCGAAATGTTATGTTTTGCAGTCAAGAAAATCTTGCTGCAATTAGGTAGGGCTTTGCGGAGATCATATTTTAAATACTGTACACAGCTTTAGTCTCCTTATCAAAGGAAGAATACATTTGCCTTAGGGGCAGTGCAACAATGGTTCACGAGATTGATTTCTGGAACAAGAAGGCTATTTCATGAGGAAAGATTGAGTAGAATGGGGCCAAATTCTCTGAGATTTGGAAAAATAAGAGGTGATCTCACTGAAACTTAGAAAATTCTTAAAGGACTTTCAGGGTAAATGCTGAGAGGCCATTTTCCCCGCCTGGAAAAGGAAGTCATGGTCTCAGGATAAGGGGTTGCCCTTTTTTTGGAAAGAGATGAGCAAAAATATGTTCACTCAAGGGTTGTGAATCTTTGGAACTCTCCGGGGGTTATCTTTGCTTTCCTCATTGATCCTGGAAGAGTGGGCAGTATAACCAGGCAAAAGCAGGATTTGATGGTGCTTTATGTGGTCTAGGCAGATCTGGTGGTGAGTGGCTGAACCAGTTGTCTGCAAATTGGTTCAAGACTGTGTCCCTTGGACTTACGGAGTGGAGATGAGCGCAGTGCCAGAGAGAAGGGCTAAGATGAGAGAGAGCAATGGGGTGTTTAATGGTAACTAGGGCATCAAAGGTCATCAAAGGTGGATGTGTTAGTATTAGTTTACAACATGGGATAGGCTGCCTAAAAATATTAACTGACAACATATGCGGGTAATCTACTTCACCCTGTAGGCTTTCTAGTGGATGAATTAGGCTCCCTAATGCCATTGTTGAGTCTTAGAAAGTTTTAAGAAAGACGGATGTATGTTTAATCATGCTGTACATCAAGTTATCAGAATCTGATTAAGTACAGTTCAATGATCACAAACTCAAAATAATGTCACAATTTTCTTACTTCATCTATTGCATTTGTTTTAAGAAAATACAGACTAAGATGGAGATTCCTGGCACATTACATTTTGTGTGTTAGCCCA
The DNA here is from genome assembly GCF_964194155.1 of Cetorhinus maximus. Taxonomy (NCBI): domain Eukaryota; kingdom Metazoa; phylum Chordata; class Chondrichthyes; order Lamniformes; family Cetorhinidae; genus Cetorhinus; species Cetorhinus maximus. Next base: position 134,906,745 of record NC_135884.1, on the reverse strand, counting down.
TTACAAATCAATTAGCTGCGCTCTGTGCATTCAGGAAATAAAAGCGAACATTCAAAAATCCTGAATGCAAGTTCACATTCTTTTCTCAATCTCCAGTGAAGACAGGATGCTAAATTGGATAGCCCGAAAATGGGCGATGGGGATCATGATACAGAATTATTCCCCGACCGTTCAATCTTCATCTTTGGGTTGTCTGCTCGTTCTCATAATTTCTGCATGCAGCCAGCACTCGGTGTTTATTGGCTGCACACATCAGCAGGGAGCCCAATATCATTACTCACTAACACTATTAGAGCTAGCCTGCAACTCTTAAAGGGAGAGTGCACATTTTGGAAGTTGGAGGTGTTAAAATCATTCGGAATAGGGCTGTATAACCATCAACAATGGTCCAACCACAGGAGGCAGTGTGCACCAAGATGCTGCACTTGGTGGAGGAGGTGGAAAGGAAGAGAGAATCCTGTATCCACCTTCCACACAAACAATGAGAAAGCAATGGGAATAACCAGCCAAAGAGGTTAATGTCAGAAGTTTAATCCAAAGGACTGGGTTGGATGCAAAGTTGCATGAAGTTTAATGGTCAAGGTCAGTGAATGTATCTTCAAATGCCATTTCCCACTAACTTCAGACACTGCTCAATGCACCACACCCCCACTTCTCATCCACCAACAATCCCTAGTAATCTCGACTCATACCTAATTAGCTCCACCTCACCCACACAGACTTAGCCCTGCTGCAAGGCTCACACCCACATTACACAGCTTGCAGACTGCCAGCTATTCAACCATGACAGCCATACCTCCCAAATATGTTGCACATAACTTCACTCACTGACACACTTCTCTCTCTCTCTCTCTCTCTCTTGCTACTATACAGAGGGCAGCAGGAATGAATTAGAGGGTAGAGGCATGCCAACGTGCTTTAACTCACATGGGAGGACATGGTGCTAGCCATTATTGGAATGGCCAATGAGGAGGCTGTGGCCAATGTCAGGGCGGAACCCATCAAAGGCGGCTGCATCCTCATACCTAATCCTTCTTCTCAGATACCACTTCCTACTCATTCAACAGTCTCTTCCAACTGAGAAGCTGCAGATGGTGTAAGCATGCACTTCTTTCTTTCCCCTCTCCCCTCACCACAAACTTACCCCTGTGTCTTTTTCCCTTTCAGGTACCCAAGAGTGCAACCTGACCAGGCAATGGAGGAACACCAAGATGAGAGTGATGCTGAAGACACAACACTGTCACTTGATTTTGCAATCACAGCCATCAGCTCAGGTATCGGCAATGCACGTAGCTGAGAGGAAAGCCTGGAGGTGGATCTGCAGGCAGTCAGACATTTGGACACAAGTAAGTTGCAGCCAGGGCAAAGGGCAAGGATAACGCAGGTGCCAGCTCGCCTGAGGGCAAGGCCACTCCTGAGTTCTGCTGCAGAGGATTCAAATGTGAACTTCGATGGGGCAGACTGTACAAGAAGCCTGATGAATGTACACAGTAAAATATCTGGCGTATTGGGAAGCCTCCCAGAAAGCCTGCTTTAAATGCCAAAGAGCGTAAAGGGATCTGACATAAACTTGGCACAAGGCATTGCTCTGAGCTTGGAGCTCATCCTTTCCAGCATGGAAGTGGTGGCCAATTCTGTCAACACAATTGTGGACCCAATCATAATGTAGCATCTGATGACCAATGTCTCAGCTTCCATTGCAGCACAAGCAGCTTTCACCAAAAGTCCAAAGTGCTGCAGTGGAAGCTTAGACTGCTACAGATACCAGTGTTCAAAGGAGTTTGCAAGTTCAGCAATCTGTCCTCTAACAGAATACTAGGATTGTTGAGGTGGCATCCTAGGGGATGGCAATGGCACCATGGAGCACGATCCTGCTGTCCTCTCTTAGGATGTCAGATTCCACCACTGCCACTCCACCAATGCCCTTACTGTTGTCTGTCATGCCGAGATGGTGCAGTCTAAAGCTGGAATTTCTAGTCCCAGAGCTGCTTGGGCCATCCTCCAAGGCCATCTGCCGTTTCCTCCACTGGGAATCAGTAGCCTTCTACCAGCCATGCTGCAGCCACAGGGGTTGCACAGTGTAGGAGCATTAGGGCCCTTAGGATTCGAAAATGACATCAGTGGCATGCAATTACATTTCTGATGCCTCATGGTAAAGGGGTTAGTACATGCTCACTTAAGGTCCACTGGAATCACATGGAGGAAGCAGATCATGACATCAATCAGTATACAACACTGATTTGACACCAGTGGTGCCGTTTTGAAGCCCCATGCTTCAGGCTACACTCTCTCTTAACCTTGCAAACACATGTTAAGTAGCATGAAGGACGCCACACCTGCACTATTTAAAGGAATCATCAACAACTTACAGATTAGTTGCTGGTTGATTACTTCTGGCTGTTGCTACAATTCTGCATGTTTTTGATGCTTTCTATACTTGTTTCAAGTTTCAAAAGTGAGTGGTGCGTGCTGACTTCAAACCTTCTGCACAAACCAGTTGCTGCCAGTCATGGATGCACGGGTAGCATTCCTCTTGCAATCGAGCAGGGTTGGGTGAGCAGAGGCCACGCAGAGCAGGACAAGCTACTAGAAAAGGGAAGAGGAGGATCAGGAGGAGAAGGAGGTAGAAGAGGACGCCACTTTGGAACCCGAAGAGCACTCAGTGCCTTAAAAATGGGCACCACTGAGCCCAATTCCTTGCCCACATTAACATCTTAAAATGTGTCAAATATAAGGAAATATTGCACAGAAAGCTTGGGTGAAGTGTAAGGATAGACATTAATCAATTCCCAAAATGAACTGTATTTAAACTGCGGGGGTCTGGTAGAACTGTGCAAGGGTTTCAACATTTGGAACTGAGCCAATTATTCCAGGGAGAAGGAAAGTTTTTTTTGTGATTTGGCCTCACTGTTACACAGTCGTAATTTTGAAATACACCCTGCCATCTTACCTGTGAGCAAAACACTGGTGTACCACAACCCTTGATAAACACGTTGCTTGATTGTTAATGCCTCAGCTACACAAAGGCGTTCTAACTGAGCACATGAATAACGTTTGCAGATTTTTCCATTAACATAGTGTACATTAACAGGTGAAACTTGTTCAGCAAAATCAAAGTGACCTGTTCAGGTTTTTTTTTAAATCAAATTGTGAGGTCCTCTAAGAATTAACACTGTCAGTATCTTGAGTTATGTAGGTTGCTAAAGTTAAAAAGAATTCCACTGATTCAAACATGCAATTAAACACCCTCCTCTACTCCCCTAACTACTGTCCGTTTCTATGCCATCTTTAATCTTCTAATATTACTGAAGTTCTTCTGAATCCAAATTTGGACATAAATATTAGCTCATAGCTTCCGGTGGAGTGGCACTCGAGTCGGATTGCCACTCTGCTCTTAATTACTCAGCAATCCAGCCACTCTTACCTCGCCCGACCTTCCTACTTGAGCTGGGCAAGACCTGCGTAGTGCAGCGGGTTCTGAGGCCTACAGTCAGTGGCTCAGTAATAGGCAAGAAAGCCCCGACCCCTTTTTTATGGCACTAGCTGACATAAAGCAGGTAAGTTTAAAGGTTCAGCCACTTTGATAAGCCAAGGAGAAGGCAAGTCCACAAGGTAAGTGGGTAGGATTTGTTTGGGGTTGCTGGGGTAGGGTCAGGCCTGTGGAGGGACGGGGGGCTCGGGTTGGGCCTGGGTGCTTGGGTTGGGCCTGGGGGGGCTGGATGCGGGATTTGGGTCAGGTTGGGCCTGGGGGTGGGAGGGGGAAAGAGTCAAGTCGGAGGGTGCGGAAGAGGGGTGGTGGGTGAAGGGGGTGATGGGGAGGTCCCATGGGGGTTCAGTGTTGGGTTGTGGGGGCTGGAGTGTGGGAGGAGCACCATGGGGGTCAGTGGAAGATCAGTGCAATAGTTACCCAGAAGCTAGAAGTGGTTTTAATTCAATTCTTCTAACTTTTTCTGGGTTACCATTGCTGTAAGGCTGTCAGAACCATCCAAAGTTTGCGATCTAAATCACATTTTCAGATGGATCCCAGTGCAGGGCGATTGCCCAAAGCGAGTTTGAACTTCCCAGGCAATTGCCATTCACGGAAGTTACAGCCAATTATGTTGGAAGAAGCATCTTTTGCTTCTTACAAACGCACTAAATAGAAGCCAATCAAAAACATTTTAGGAATATATACATAAAAGGCAAGTGGTGACCTTAAAGACAACACTTTAAATATACAATAGATTTTCCTCTATGGATGTCCTCTGTGTGCCTGACATTTTTAGCATCCACAAAAGGGGATAACTGAATGCACTTTTCGTTCTTGTGGTCATTTGTACGGCTTGGGCCTCAGGCCTTGTGCAAGTTAGAGTGCAGCTGCAGGGCTCTCTGCCCTAAAACTATTCCTGGCTATGGAGATCAGGACACCAAAACAATAAAGCCACTGCCTCTCTTACAGCTATCAAAATCTACTTAGTTTCAGCTAAAGACTCCTGACATCATGTTTCAACTGGTGGATCAAATGGCTTTTACTCTCAAGCCTTTATACACCAAGGATGACATCGGAGGTCACATGACTGTGGCAAGCCTATGGCCACAATGCACAAAGGCACTTCTCCAAACAGATCATAAGGCAGGTGCTCTGTTGGGGGGGGCAGAGTGTATATCTATAAGTGAGTTGTTCTAATCACTAAAGCTGTTTTGTTAAATGCAAAAACGAAGTCAGACAAGAGAACAAAAGACTGATGTAATTATGATCTCTAAAATCAATAAATGGTTTGTAAAGGGGTAAACTATTATCCCATAGGATTGTTTATGCTGCCTTATTCACTACATATAGAGGGCACAAGCAACATTTTTATCATAGTCTTCCCCTCCTATCCCCCACCACCCCCATCCTAACACCCATTAAAAGGTGGGCTTCATGATGAGCCAAAATGAAACTCTCCATTCTTAATATTTTACTGTTGCCAAAGGACTACTTGTATGCTTGAATTCAAACGCTTTACCTAAAATTCCCTTAGTTGCATGTAGTCCCTCCTGGATTTCCTTTTATTCTCCTAGGGCAGGATTTTCTGATCCCACCAACGGTGAGCATAGTCACGGGCGGGACACAAAAATTTGGACAGCAGTCAAAAGTCAACAGACTTTTAGCCGCTCTCCAAATTTTCGTATCAGGCCTGTAACGATGTCTGCCACTGGCACGATCAGAAAGCCCCAGCCCAAGTGCCTGGTAGGTATTGTCAATCCCCAACCACTGAATACAAAGTAAATCATTACAAATTTTCAAGTAACAAATTCCACAACTTGCAATAATGCCTTCAAAAGAGAAAATGTCCCAATTATATTGCGAACTCTGCCTTAGGAAGAAATTAAGAAATTTGCCAAAGATAACAAACCTGAAAGTGTAAGGCAAATAGTGATTGACTATACAAGGATGTAGGCTAGCAGAATAGACAGACAAGTGGCACAGAAGTTGATGTGATGCATTTTGATAGAAGGGTTAGGGAGGGACGCCATTGGCTTAATGGTACAGTTCTAAAGAGTGTTCAGGGATTGGGGGGGGGTGGGAGGGAAACCAGGTGGGAGGGTGAGTGTGCAGGGACTGGGGCCTCAGGGGATGGGGGTGGTGGAGCTCATGAGCAGGGACCGGGTAGGCCTTGTAGGCCTCATGTACAGGGACACAGGGGCCTTGGGGGGGCTCGAGTGCAAGGACTGGAGGGTCCTGCGGGTCTTGAGTTCAGGGACCCATGAAGGTGGCAGGGCGTATTGAGGTAATTAGCAAAGCATATGGGATCTTGGGCTTCTTAGCGGTATTGAGTACAAAAGCAGCAAAGTTGTGCTGAACCTTTATAAACATTTGATTAGGTGACAACGATTGCCTCCAGTTCTGGTCACCACACTTTAGGAAGAATGTGAGAGCCCTTGAGAGAGTGTAGAGGCGATTTACTAGAACGGTTCCAGGGATGATGTAATTTAGCGAGAAGGCTAGGTTGGAGAAGCTGGGGTTGTTCTCCATGGAGCAAAGGAGAGTACGAGGAGATTTAATAGGTGTACCAGATTGGCAGGTTTGGACAAGGTACATGAAGAAAAGCTGTCTCTGTTAGCTGATGGTACAAGAACTAGGGAACACAGATAAAAAGTTTTGGGCAAGAGATGCAGGTTGGATATGAGGAAGAACCTATTTAAGCAGCGAGTGATAATGACCAGGAGCTGGCTGCTTATGAGGTTGGTGGAAGCAGAGATGATCAATGATTTCAAAAGGAAATTGGATGGGCACTTGAGGGGAATAAACTTTCAGGCCTACAGGAACATTGAAGGAATGGGACTGACTGGGTGCTCTACAGGGGTGCACGGACTCAATGGGCTGAATGGCCTCCTTTTGTGCTGTTATGACAGCAGCTGCCAGAAGCCTACGGAGTGCAGAAATTTTCCACAGAGGTGACCGATTTAAATATTATCTCTATATCTTTGGCCCACCCAAAGGATGTTGTGGGCTTTCAATCATTTGGAGCCCAGGGGAAGGTTATTCCTTCAAAGTTCATCAGGCACTCTTTGACGGGACATCTAATGGGCATACCTGGAAAAGGAATGAGCTGGGGAGGACCCATTCCATCTCATTACATTGCCAATGCAGCGTGTGTGTCAACTTATCCTTATGTACCCTGCTAAAGCAACAGGAATCTCAGGGCAGTACAACATGAGCAATGACTGAGCTTTCATTCCATTTTTATCATGCTTTGCAAGAGGGGCATCTTCCTTCTTATGTATCTCAAATCCTCTCAGTTAAATGTTCATCTTTGAATTCGTGTAAATCAGAACACACAACTTCGTATAATCCAGACATGCTTCCAAAGTGAATCTACTTACAGCATTTTGAGGATTTCCACATAGCAGCCGAGGACCCGCTCAGCTTGTGAGCTCAGTTCGATGACCATGGTGCTACAGGTGGGGCTGACCAGCAAACAGTCAATCAGGCTGGGCTCGCTGTCACTGTTGCTGCTGCTGCTGCTGCTGTTGCTGCTGCTGCTGCTGCTGCTGTTACTACTACTGCTGGTGCTCCCTTTCAGTTTCTGATTAACCATGTTGCTTCTTTCCAATTCCACGTGGATCTCGGTTGAGTTCACAATGATGGATTTCATCCTAGCGTCAGTAGTGACCTCCTGTGACACAAGGTCAGGGCTGCTGTGTAGCAGCCGAAGAGGCAGATTCGGCTTCCGATCACACTGTTGTTGACAACCATTACGTATTTCCTTCAGGCTGGGGGAATTGTCACGACTACAGAAGAACACAGATAATTGTATGGACTGTTAAATGTATAATTAGCTATTTGCTTCCAACTTCAACACAAAATGCTGGACAAGTAATCACAGCCAGAAATATCTGTACATTTATTTATACAAAGCATGACAAGATTATGTTTTCAATCCAAATTTAGTCCTCTTTACTCTGTTTTTTTTATTATTAGTGACAGATTAATCAGTCCCTGCTGATCTGTTCTACTTTGCTCAGTAACTAGTACACTTTCAGTGCCAGGGTTGTTGGACAGTAATTGCAAACTTACAGAACAATGAGACTGTTCAAACCACTTGGTTAGGAATGCTCTTGTCTCAGAATGGATTTTCAACCATGCCATTTGCATTGATGCTACAGGTGTCCTAATTTTCATCACTTTGTCTATACTCTTCACTACAAGGCTGCTTGGACCTTGCACTGATTCTCTGGCAGGCGGAATGATCGGGTTGTAGATTCCTCCTTTACTTGAGAGGATTACATTTCTCCGTGGATCAGTCATCCTGACCAACAGACACAGGCTTTGGATTTCCAAAATCTGATGCAAATGCACATTCTGTTCCATAGCTTTGAGGTTTGAAGGGCATATGTACTGCTTTACAGAAACATGGATTTCATCAAAATACAGCTGGCAAATAGTTTCTTGTGTAGGGAAGTAGGGCCATGGATTCATTTTATCTTGAATATGTCATTCAAATTTGAGGAGGATTCATGTCTAGCATACTACTACATGGAAGGAGGGAAGACCAGAAGTTATGTTACAGCCTAGTCAATCGAATGAGACACTGCCACATTATTCAATCAATCCAATTTTGTATTTAAGACTTAAATAAACTTCAGACTTCTGTACAAACCTGTTAATAAACTCTTCATAACAAGAATAAATGGCAGCTAAGCAGACAGCTACAAGGTTTGGTAGGACCCTTGGATGGGGACACTGGCCAGTTGGACCATGCATACTGTAACAAAAAGTAAGTGAAACCATATTTAGCTAAATGCAGTTTATACACTATAAATTAAAAATGTAACTAAAATATGCAATATGCAATTATATTTTTCTCGAACCATTCAATTGAAAATTTCATATAAAAAGAATGAATAATTAATGCAGCTGGGTACTCAATGCTCACATTAATTTGGACAGAATTTTTTTTTTTAAACTTGAACTAAATTAGATTTAACCTTCACTATGAACCCATATTCTTCTAAATATATGGGTTATAATGTAATTTCAACAGTTAGTCAGGAAGAATGTAAAATTGTGGATACCTGTGAATGAACTTTTTCACCACCTCCATTCCAGCATTCAGTTCATTCAAAGCAAGAATATACTCCTGAGTGAAAAGTCTCAATCTAGGACACTTGCCAAAATCCTGAGGAAAGAAGAATACAACATCGTTTGATTCATCAGTGTCCACTGTCACCGAACCATCTTTACCAAACAGTGTCTCAGATCCACCAAACACCACTACAAGACCACTTTGGCAGAGTTATACTACAGCCCACGGATCAGAGCACTGCAAAAATGCTCACAAGATTTAAGGCGTCAAACCAGTAAAACATAAAGGATCAATAAAGAAAAATAAAAACTTCTGAAACACTTAGCAGGCCTGGCAGCATCTGCAGGGATGGAAAGAGAGTTTAAGTTTCAGGTCAATGGCCCCTCATATTTCTAGCATTTTCTGATTCTCTCCCAGAGTTTCAGCAACGTGGTATTTTGCTTTCTTAATTGATTTAATATCAAGTCCCTGCTTGAATTATTGGCCTTATTAACCTGACCCCCAACTACATACCCTCTTTAAGGCAACAGTCCAAAAAATAGATTTTAAATTTAAATAGGCAAGCCAGCAAGTTTACCGCAGCACCCACTTGATAGTGGAATTCCAAACGCTTTCCTCCACCTTTGGTTACTGGATACAGCAGACTTCTGCAAAAGTGGCTGGAGGCTTCCCCAAGGCTGTTTTCCACAGCCCTTATAGATCTTACATGGCCCCCCAACATAACCTTCTTTATATAGGTTTCTCTCTTTAATCTGTAAGATTCCATTGTTCTATATGTCTTTGGAAATTTACTTTTCCCATAATATCTTTCATGTTGTCAATATGGTCAGTACCTTTGTGAAAAATAAACATACTGCTTGGCCTTGCTTGTCTTGTTAGCTGTAAACATCCTATCATCCCTTTGAAACCTAAACAATTCCTTCACTTATCTAAAAATGAAAATTTCCATCACGCCCTACATGCTAAGCCCTCATCCATGTTCACTCATTAGCATTTCAATTGCCTTTTACCCTTAACTTCTTTTGATAATTTCAAGCTTGCAGCCTATCTGAATCTAATTCAATTATATCACACATGGACAACTATCTACACTCACACCCATAAACCCAATTTACTATAAACCACAATCATCTCATGAAAAAATGTTAGCTTCATGATAACAGTTAAGGCAAAAAAAGGAACTTGGCGGTTATTTTAAAATTTGGCTTTATTGACCTGATTGTCCCTTAAAATGGTCAGGGCCACCAATTAGAATCGGAATACAGATAGAGGTCCAAGTCAGGTCATGTAGTAACCTATGTATTTTTCTAAAATCTTATGTTATAGAGTTACTAAAAAATGGATTTTGCATATGAAAAACATTAATGTCAATGGTTCTTTCAGTTTTAAAAAAAGGATCTTTTTCTTCATCATTGACAATGGCATTGACTGTGTAGCACGAAACCATACAACTGTGTTCCAAGTCCCAGTCCCAATTTATATAGTTATCTCAATCAGGTCAAAAATGAGGATGTTATAATTGGGTTCAATGCCACATGGAGAGCGAGGAGAGAATTCTGCCAGGGTTTCTGTTTCTTATTTCTACCCACTGATCGCAGTGTGCACATATGTTACAATGAATGAGAACAGGTTTGAGCTTGGTTGCGACATTTCCACAATTAAATAGACTACTGACAATCACTGTGCAGACTTACACATGAAGGACAGCCACTTGTGAAATGCACTAGAGGGTGCCAGGCAACCGGGAACCATATCCCAGAATGTCAGCCCTTCAGCAGAAGAGTGGCAAAACTGGAACAGCTATTTTTACAGCACACAATTGCTTCCACAATACTAGTCCAAAGAAAGGGTTTATATCAAACATAAAGAAAAAAGAATCATGTTTCTTTAACAGTCAAAGCCAACCAACCACATTGTACAGCATATCTGGGCTAAGAATATAGGCCCATACGCATGCTGGTTTTAATGAAAATTCTTGGCAGAAAGGGCACCATTGTCACTAACCTCATTTGACAATATAGACAAAATGCCATTCAAAATTTACTGCTGCTCAAATCCTTTAAACAAATGTCTGTCCCAGTGGAATTCAAAATATATTAACCAGTATTTGTTTCAATTAGCATAAAACAATGTACCACATAACTCATGGGAAATCAGCTGCATTCATTATAAAAATATTTGCAGTAAAATTAAGCCAAAACCCTCTTTAGTTTGTTAATATTTAATGATTATATCTCTAATGGTTCTGAAGTTCTTACAGATTGCAGTCACTGGTGGCTATTAATCAAAACAGTGTGCCAGAGGATTGTCCAAGTTAACTATTAAGTATCAGAACAATTTATTCAATGAAACAGATTTACTTTCTCCTAATGGTTTTTAGAATTTGATCTCTGAATCAACAAATCCTATACTAATTATTTTAAAATGATTAGAGTTAGTTCTTGTGCTAAAAGCCACAGAAAATTCATAGAAGAGATTGAGACAAAAGCATCTATATCACCTTTCAGCCTCTTGTTGAAGTAAACTGCTCTTTGTCTATTTTCCCTAAGCTAAAAATCCTGGAGTGAACACAGTTGGATGAAACCCATTTGGTAATCATCAATTTTAAAATGCTTTTTTATTGTTGCTAAACAGGAATTCCTTTAACTCTTGAATTGTGTGACCATATATACACTATAACTCACAGGATATTACGAACAAAACAAGTAGTGAAATTTTTACATGCCTTCTAACACTAACCGAAAAAATATATTTTTAACATAACTGAGATACTCATCAGTAAAATGGTAACTCTAAATTGAACTAGCAAGCATCCTACTGCCATGTCAAAGAAATCAGCTAGGCAATAATACAGTGAGGATGTGAGGATTATCATTATGTCTAATGTCTGTGGACAGCCTATGGCTGGAGTCAGTGACCAAAAGGCTCAAATTAAAATTCCATCTTCAGTGAACAGAAAAAAACTGTCATTGTCTGTTAATGAGTAAGCTTCAATATGGTTAAATACATAAGAGTACACCATCAGCCACTGAAAAATGGGGAAAAATAGATAAGAATTCACCCAATCCTGCTTTAGAGAAATGTACCTCCTAGGTTCTGCCAATCATAGAACACAAATACATGTGATAAGGGTGAATGCACAGCCTATGGCATAGAACCATAGAACAGTTACAGTGCAGAAAGAGGCCATTCAGCCCATCGTGTCTGCACAGCTGACAAGAGCAAAAATAAACTAGCCGCTCATTTTAATCCCACTCTCCAGCACCTGGTCCATAGCCTTGCAGGTCACAGTACTTCAGATGCAGATCCAGGTACCTTTTAAATGAGTTGAGCGTTTCAACCTCAACCACCAACTTAGGCAGTGAATTCCAGATGCCCACCACCCTCTGGGTGAAAAAGGTTTTCCTCATGTCCCCTCTAATCCTTTTACCAATCACCTTAAATCTATGCCCCCTGGTAATTGACCTCTCTGCTAGGGGAAACAAGTCTTTCCTGTCTATGCTTTCTAGGTCCCTCATAATTTTGTACACCTCAATTAGGTCACCCCTTAGCCCCCTCTGTTTTAAGGAAAACAACCCTAGCCTATCCAATCTCTCCTCATAGCTGCAATTTTTAAGCCCTAGTACGATTCTTGTAAATCTGCTCTGCACTCTCTCCAGAGCACTTATGTCCTTCCTGTAATGTGATGAGCAGAACTGTACACAAAACTCCAGCTGTGGCCTAACCAGCGTTTTATACAGTTCCAAAATCACATCCCTGCCTTTGTATTCAATACCTCGCCCAATAAAGGAAAACATTCTATATGCTTTCTTAACCACCTTGTCCACCTGCCCTGCCACCTTCAAGGACCTATGGACATGCACTCCTAGGTCTCTCACTTCCTCAACCCCTCTCAATAACTTCCTGTTTATTGAGTATTCTCTTGCTTTGTTTGCCCTCCCCAAATGCATTACCTCACACTTTTCCAGATTGAATTCCATTTGCCACTTCTCCGCCCACTCAACCAAACCATTGATATAATTCTGGAGTCGACAGCTATCCTCTTCACTATCAACTACATGGCCAATTTTTGTGTCATCTGCAAATTTCCCAATTATGCCCCCACATTTAAGTCTTCCCTTTCAACTGCAGGTAAAAGCCAGATAGAGTACTGGAGACTTCAAGGTGAATTAGATTCATTTCTGCCTTGCGCAGATCAAAGGATTTATCCAGTGAGACCTTAAGCAAGTGTGCATATCATTGTGTCATCTTACTCCATTTATGTATTATAAATTACAGATTAGGAGAATTTGAGCTCCATATTAAATCAATGCTCACAATAGGAATAAAAGAAATTTGTTCTAATAACTGACCCCTCATTTTGATGCCATTTTGTTTGCACGTTACACTTATGCTTGTAGCCTAGATACGTATATTCAACACAAGTCACTTCTGCCTCTCATAAACATTACTGCCAAATAAAGTTGGCTTTGATTGGGAAACCTAAGCTCCAATATGCCTGAATTAAACAAAGCAAAACCTGAAACTCTTTTGTAACTGGGATCAACACTGCACGGATAAATGATCTCAATCATACCTGGGATTACCATGGGTTCACATCATGGCTGATTTAGACCTACTTGTTGCAAAAAGGAGCTATTCAAGTCATTTGTTGTAATGAGGATTTGGCGCTTTGAACTTTGGCGATGTATCAATTATTCTGTCCAGATTTCAAATTTAAGCCTGTCAACGGGATCTCTGCCAGCATTGATCTTTTCCTAAAAGCTGTAATCTTCAGTCTCAAAAGGGCCTGATTTCTATCTCCTGCTGACAGTGAGTTCAATCACCCAGATGACTAAATGATGGCGAGAGGATTGAAGTTTTGTTGAATTGAACACTGAAGGTTTCAAAGTCCTCCCCAAACGTGGCTCTTATAGCACTGTATGCGTTAATCAATTTTTACCATGTTGGTGTCAAAAAGGCTGTCAGCGGTCCACCAGAACACCAACTAACGTTGCTAACAGCTAACAATGATGGAAATTAAGTACAATCTGGCGAATGAAGTCGAGGGGTTTGTGACATATCAATGTTGCAGTGTTGAAGGGCCTGCCTTTTGTATATGATGATTAGCTAAGGCTCTGTCTTCTCACGTGCATGTTAAAGGTCCCACGGGGTTATTCAAAGAAAAGCGAGAGAGTTCTCATGCTGTCCTGGCCTATACTTATTTTCAACCAATGCCAGCTTGCTGTGGCGTGGTTAGGTTATCTGCTGTGATTTTCTTCACAACAATAACTAGAGATGGAGAGTACTTCTTTGCTGAACACCTGAAAGGCACCAGAAAAATAAATGCAAGCTTTCTTCTTTCCTTTAATTTCTGTCTCAGCAAAGGTGAGCAAGGTTCATTATATGCTCATCTTCAGCTCCAAGATGTTTTCTGTCTAGTTGCAGTGGTTACAACAGAATCACTCAGCAACACCTAATGGTCAAAGTTACCATTGCAACCAAAACATGTTGGGTTGAATTACACGAGGATTCCTGCCCCCTCCCCACGCCTAAAAAAAAAGTCAGGGGGGGCGGTGGGGGGAACCTGCTGAGGGGAACACTGGCTGCCCTGCAGCAATTTAATGGTCAAGATTTCTGCCCTTCTGGATCAGGAAGTCCCGCCAATCAGAGGCTGACAGCTCTCCTGCAGTTTGGAACAGAGGTGGGCAGCACTGGATTAGGATTTGGGGCAGTATTTGAAAGTCTTGCCTGGTGCCAACCTGGCAGGCCCCAGCCAGGAGGGCAAGGGGTGGGGGGGGTGGGGCTTGGGATGTGAGAGACCATGGGGTGGGTGGAGGAGGGGGCGAGGGCAACTCTCAGGGGAAGTAAAATCTTAGGGTGCCCTCTGATGGGCCCAGGGAGTCTGTTAAGAAAGGACACCCACCCTCCCTGCCCAACATGTGTAGGGAAACCTGCCGGGCTGGCAGCTTGGCATGGGCCTCTCCCCTACTGCCGCTGGTTGATGGTGGCAGGGTGAGGTCCTTAAGTGGCCACCCGAGGCCCCTCCACTGCT